>NC_079503.1:20015024-20714314 GCF_030052815.1 Hevea brasiliensis
TGGCATTAGAATGCCAAGAAAATATTTAGAAAAATTTTTCAATTGGTACAGACAATTTTGACCCGTTAAGCCAAACGGAGGGCATTTTGGTCATTTCGCCTTCAGAGGCGATTTTTTGCCGACTTGTCCAGTTAAGTAAATAATTATTATGACATAAAATATGAATAAATATTGGTAGAAATTAAATTGAAATTTGGTAGAAAAGAAAAGAAAAGAAAAATGAAGGAAATTAGGGATAATGACATCACATGATGTCATTTACATACCCTCCACCAATCATCATTCAACAAGCCTTCTTACAACAATTAAAAGAGACAAAATGGACCCAAAAATTCTGGTGTTTTTTCCTTCTTCTTCAGCCAGCTGTGAGTTTCTCCTTCTTCCTCCATAACTCTCATTCTCTCATACCTTCAATCTTTGATTTCTCACCCCAAAACCCTTAGGTCCCTTCACTAAAATTTGTCACCCAACCTTGCTAGAGTGTTTGGCAGCCAAGAAAACAAAAGAAAGTGGAAGAAAATGAGGTGTGAACAAGCTTAGAAAATCACCAAAGAGGTTAGTGCCATAACTTTTGCTTTTACATCTTTCTAATCATGAATTTGAGCTAAGTTAAGTTAAAAATTTTGACAAAAATTGAATAAATGAAGCATGGTTATATTCCATGAAGTTTTGGCAGCCTTGACATGAGTTAGGGTTAGGAGAAATCTTTGGTTTAAAGTAACATATTGCTGCCCCTCTTATAAATTATATGATTAGTATAGCAAATTAGAAGTGGGATGCATGAATTGGAGCCTTGGTCAATTAGGGTTAGGGTTTTGGAGAGAAACTTGGAACTTGCTTAGGTAATGGAGAATGAACATTCTAATGGTTAATTAGTGACCATTTTAGGTAAGTTGGCCATAATTTGGAGTGAACTATAGCATTACAAACTGATTTGATGTGGCTGCCTAGTGAGAGCAGTAGGTGTGGCTGTGAGTCCAGCCTGTTTGGACAGCCATAACTTTGGCTGTGTAGGTTCAATTGGTGTTATGCCAATTAGACATGAAACTAGACACATAATGGCACAATTTTGGTGAAGAAACCATGCCCAAAAGACCAAAGCAAGTGGACCAAAAACTGGCCCCAATCCGGATGTCCTGCAACCAGATTCTGCAGAATGACCAAATGAACAGTAATTGTTCGTTTGGCCCTAACTCATTGTAGAATGGCCCAATTGACCTGAAATATTTACAGCAACAAGTTAAGATATAGACCAACAACTTTCATGAAGAAACCTACCCCAAATTATGACCAGAACCTATCCAACAAGGCAGTTGTAGTCACTGTTCACTGCACTGTAGATATGGTCAGTTCTGTAATTTTTCAATCCAGCCAGCTGTGGTTTTTGGACCATAACTGGAGCTACAAAACTCCAAATGAAGTGATTCAAAAAAAGAAATTCAACTAGACAAAATAAGGAACAACTTTCATGTTTATCACTTTCTCAAATTCCCATTGCAACAGTAACTAATGAAACAGTAAAGTTAGGGTACAAAAACTGAAAATTCTGCTCCCTTAGTTTTAAGCTTAGAAATGGTATTGGTGATTAATTCCAACAAGTTTTGAATGCAAAATGTGGTACATTGGGAGTGTTAAAACCAATGTACCTATTTTCTATGCAAAAGTCAACATTTTGTTGACTAGTGAAGTGCATAGTGACACCAAAACTTGAAATTCAAAAATTGAAGAATTCAAAAGTATCAAATGCCCTAGTATACCTAACAAGATTGGTTTGCATAGTTTGGCATGCCAATAGGGTTCAGTTAGCAGTACTGCACATGGCATTATGCCATTCTGTGATTTCATGGCTTTTAGTCATTCTGACATTGTGTTGATATTTGGCCTTGTGCCTATTGTCATTACAGCTTATTAGCCGTTACACTGCCGGGAGATGCATATGTGACCGATGGTGTGACGGCCCGAGGTACTAGATACCCAGTGCCAGTTTACCCGTTTATCCAGTTCAGTCGTCCAGTATAGGTTACTTGGGCAACCAAAAAAAATGAAAGTGGATAAATTTAACGAAATAATGAATATAACAAGTACAAAACAAACAAGTCATCGATACATGCACTGCATGTTTACTTCCTGTTATTTCTTTTTATTTTATTATTGGCACCACTAAGCATTATTGCTTAGCGCGTTGCTTTTGCCACGCGTAGGTTCTGGAGATACTGAACGAGAGCCCAGTAGACCACAGACTGGGTGAGACCTCCTGCAGCTCTGCATAGTGTCCGTGTCACCTCACCATCTACAGTGCATTGGTAGGACACTAGGCTTTATTTTGGTATTTTGTACTAACTTTTATTTTCCTTTGTGTAAATGAAACTTATGTAATGTATTTTGATGTTCATGTAAATAATGAAAAATTATGGTTATGAATGGAAAATTTTGAGTATTTATTTATTGCTTATGTATATGAGTACCATGAGAAATGAATGATTGAGAAATGAAATTGAAGAATATTGAGATTTTGATATTGGAGTTTGAGAATGATTGAATATGATTATTGGAAGTGTTTTTCACAGGTTCCGAAGAACTATTTTCTCCATTTTTAGCCGGTACTTTGCCGGATTTTCTATAAAATTATCGGAACCTCAAATAAATTATAATTTTGATAAATGGCTTAAATAAATTATATTTCATAAATTATATTCAAAACTATGATAAAAATTAATTAAGATAAAATAGAGTGTTCCGGTACACCGTGTGACATAGCTTACTCGGATATACTGTAGACGGGTAAGGGGTGTCACAAGCAGATTTTCTATGATTATCATATCATAAGAGGATTCTATCCTGGCCAAATAAACACGAAGATAAATATTTAAAAATAAACTAAAAATAACCACAATTACTTACTAAAATAAGATACTAAAAAAGATAAAATAACTAAACAAAAACTAAATGAAATAACCTTAAATATGTAAATAAAATGTATAAAAATAAATACTAAATTATGATACATCAAATATGTAACACCCCTATTTGTATAGCCTGATATATTTTACTGTTCCGGTGACCGATATCGGTCCGGACAATTAAGGGGATTAGAACCACATCTAAGATACCTAGATAAGCCCTGAACACAAATAATTAGTAATTGCCAAATAGTTAAGTATAAAGAAAAAAAACAAAACATAAGAAGTTAAATTAGCCAGGAGTCACAACGATGGGTGACCTTCCCGGGAAATGACTGCGAGGTCAATCAAAACCCGAATTCTGAACTGGAAAATGTGACGCCGCGGTCCTTAGGACTATTGTGAACATAGTGGAAAAGAGAAAATCATGAAAAAGAGTTGTTAAGCAGGTCAAATAATTAAGTCAGGGATCCAAAAGAAATATTGAATAACTTGCAAATCGGATTAAACCAGCGAGGGGCAATTTGGTCAATTTACCCCTAGAGCTGACTCCTGGCCTAACTGTCCAATAAAATCTGAGAAATAAAAATTTTGAAATGTAGATTTAAATTGAAGAGGTAAATGAAAAAGAAATGAAAAAGAAGTGAAAAATCAAAAATCAAAAAGATTATGACATCATCCATGACATAATAAATATTAATTTTCAAAATTTGAAAATTGGGAGATAATGCAACATAAAAAGGAACCAATAAGAATTAAAAGAAAAGAAAATTCATTTTTTTCCCTTTCTTCTTCTTCTAGCCAATTCCATCATCTCACCTCTCTCTCTTTTTCTTCCTTCCTCCAAGGAAGCCCACCTAAGCTTTCCAAAACCCTAAAATTAACCATTAATTGTAGACTTTCCTTAACAAAAAAATTATCCTTGAGTCTTGATTTAAAGATTGAAAGTGAAAAAGAAAAGGAAAATTGAAGAATTGGAGAAGATAGAAAAGCTTCATTGAGTTAAGCTTTCTTTTAAGTTAATTTAGTTATGTATGCATGGAAGTGAACTTGAATATGAGGATTTAAATTTAGAAATCACAAAAATTAAGCATGTTAGACCATTAAGAAATTTTGGTCAACCATGGTTAGGGTAGGATTTGATGGTGTTTAATTAAATTAAACATGGATTCTTGGTGAGTTGAAGTTGTATAGGTGATTTATATGTGTGAATTGCATGAATTGAAGAATTTAGAAAATTAGGGTTATTGACTTAGGGTTTGGAAAAGAAAAATTGTAGAAAATAGTCAATGGATGCAAATGATCTTAATGAGGGTTAAAAATGGTCAAATGGGACCATTTGTAGTGTGTGTGAATTGATAGAACCAAATTGCAATTCGGATTGGTTAGTGTTCAAATTCTGGTAGCTTGACCTAGGTCCTTTTTAGGGACCAAAACTGATAATT
This sequence comes from Hevea brasiliensis, assembly GCF_030052815.1. Taxonomy (NCBI): domain Eukaryota; kingdom Viridiplantae; phylum Streptophyta; class Magnoliopsida; order Malpighiales; family Euphorbiaceae; genus Hevea; species Hevea brasiliensis. Next base: position 20,019,370 of record NC_079503.1, read on the forward strand.
TATCAACCTAATTGGTGTGAGGCCAATTGGGAATGAAACTAGGCACAAAATAGACCATTTTTCATTTAGAAACCATGCCAAAAAAATGACATTAGGATAGTGAACAATTAAGCCAAATCTGGATTTGGGCACACTGTCCTGTACAAAAATGACCAAATGAACAGTAGTTACTTAAATGACCATAACTTGGTCTAGGAATGTCCAAATGACCTGAATCTTATACCGATGGAAAGCTAAGACATAGCCTTACAACTTTTGTGAAGAAAATAAACCCAAATTCTGACCATAACCTATCCAAAAGGTCACCTGCAGTTAGCACATTAAAACTGCCAGTATCCAGAAAATGCCCAGAATTCTGAGTAACACTAAATCCTGCTAGCCTTAGAAAAATAGGCATACCTTGGGCTACAAAACTCCAAATGGAGTGATTCAAAAAGAGAATTAAAGCTAAGACAATAAGGAACAACTTTGATGAAGGACACTTAGCCAAATTCTCACAGTAACTAGACTAATAGAATAGTAGAAAATAAGGGACCAAAACTGAAAAATTGTAATTTCTCTTAGGAGACTTAGAAATTGAATTGGCAATCAATGCCAACAAAATTGACACCCAAAATGTGGTATATGGGTGCAATTAGAACTAATAAACCTATTAAGTATAGAAAAGTCAACATTTTGATTTAAATAGTACCACCATACACAAAAATGTGAAAGACCCGAAATTTATAAACCGTAATAGGCAAGATAAGTCTGCAAAGAAATTGTTGGAATTTAAGTATTAGAAATGGATACTAAAGCTCTTTAAATTTATATGTTTCAGTTGAAAAGGGATCTTTGAAGGAGAAACGAAAGTTTGAGTAAATTGAGTCAACAAAAGAGGTTTGTACACAACTAGTTTTTAATTGAATTTGTTTTGAATATTTTACGTAATTAAATAATTTTATTTTTTTTCTTATGCACTATGTTTATCAATTATGGGATTATTTCAATGATTATTGAAATTGGTATAGCAAGCATGAGTTTAGTTTTGTGAAATATTATTTCAACAATTATTGAATATTGTTTTGGACTGGATAAATTATGTTTGGAAAATTGCGTTGGAATTATGTTTTGAATTGTGACGGGCAATTTGCATGAATAAAATACAAAATTTTGTTTTGGATTATGATGAGCATAAAAAAAATTATGGAATATTAAAATTGATCTTGAATTAATATTGTGTTGTGATTTATGCTCACAAAAAGGATAAAGAAATGCATGATATGTTTTATATCTCACTATAGATGCTTGACTAGGTTATTACCCGTCTCTATATCATTTGTTGATGAGACAATGGAGTTAGCTTTGTTTTGTTTTGAATACCATGGTATGTGCACAAGCTTAGATTCTCCTCTTATTAGAGGTTAGATCTAAGTTTTTTATTGACCCTTTCGGAAGTTTCATTATTGTGTTGTGTACTATGCACTATGATTCGACCTACCCGACCATAGGGAGTTAGAATCGCCCCCGAAGATGGCCCTTTTGTATTACTCTTGCATAGTTAGTGAGATAAAAAATGAGTTTTGATTGATAAGAAATTTTGATTTTAAATGAGATTGTGCACAAATGATTTTGCTAAAATAATTATTTATTTCTATAATTGCAGGGATTATTTTTATTGTTCAGTTGTGATTTGACAAATTAAAATTTTGATCAAGGTTATTTTAACAAGTGACTATTATTATTGGCAATGAAATTTTTGACATTTGGAAATTCGTTAAATTTCGAGATTCCAAAATTTTTGGTATAATTATTGTCAATGTATATTGTATTACATTTTAAATTATAGTTGTGCACTACTGAGTTCACCACTCAACGATAGCTTTGTATGCCGTTGCAAGTGAGAGTAGAGATAGAGCAGTTGAGTGAGATTCTTGCGGCTGCACCTTGAAGACTGCTTGTAACTAGCCTTGGGTATATTATAGGTATATCCTTGTATATTATATTTTGATTATGCATGTAAATATATGTGTGTAAATTATTTGAACATTTGTACAAGAACTTTTGTAATATTATTTTGGGTATGTAATTAAAATCAAATTATTATAATGTTCAAATATATTTTTGAGTTTTGTAATGAATGTAAATTAATTTTTCTTTGGTGGAATATAAATGAAGTTATTTAATATTATTTTTGAAGACAATTGAATTGAGAATTGTTTTGAATTATGGAGTTGGGAGAAATGATATTAATTTGTGTTGTGGTAGTGGTTGATTTTGATAAAATGAATTATTGGAAGTATTTTTACAGGTGTTTAAAGAACTGTTTTTCCCAAATATAGACGACACACTGCCTAAAATTTTTCAAAATTTGTGTGAAAATAAAAATGGACAAAAATTTTAACTAATCTTTAAAATTTAAGTAAATATTTTTAATACCTGCTATAAAAGCTCACCACTTTCAAAAAGTAAGAAAATTTTTTTAAAATCCCTTGTAGTGTATTTAATGGGTTATCGATAGACGGAGTCGGTAATTCATTAGCTATATTACGGATGCCTTACAGAGGGGTAAGGTGTGACAAAATATCCCCCACACTTAATATTTTGTCCATCTCAAATAAAACGGAGGAAAGTTTCATTCAAATTCAAAGCTGTTGATTCCTAACATTGCCCTCACACTTGTTTTCACGTTTCTCGCTTCAAAACTTAAATAGGCAATATTTTTTTTCAATTGGAATATCTCAAGACAATAAGAAAAGAAAATCAAACACATTTATGGTAAGCAACTTTGTATCTAGACACAAATTTCAAGGCATTCATGTAAACTCGCAATTGATAAAATATTATTGTGAAACAAGCAATCCCAAATTTGTCTATCCTAAACTACTAAAAACACTAATAGTAAACTAGAGATTTTTTTATTTTTTTTTTATTACTTTTTCATTTACACATGTAGGACTTCCTTGAGCTGACAAGCACCTTTTTACGTGAGCATTGATATTTGAGATGAAGACAACTATTTACTCAGTGGGCCAAAGCTCAAAGTGGTTTGCATACTCTTATCATAAGATGTTATTTTTCACATAAGAGTAAACATAAGGTGCATGAATACCCTAACCTACTAAGCAACTTAAAATATTGGAGTATATTGCCACTTTATTTCACAAATTTTCTTCTTTCTTTTTTCTCTTTTCTTTTTCTTAAAAGACTTTATTTATTTAATCCTTGTTTAGGCCTAGCTAGGGAGAAACTAATCCAAAATTATTAACTCATTCCTCCATTTTGCCAAACTGCAAAATGCACACTAAGCCTCTCCAAATGCCCTTTAACACAATCAAAAACCAAAACCATTTTTAATCCTCCTTCCCTATAGTCAAAGGATGTTCCCAATTTTTTTCTCACATATTATTTTTAAAACATGGTTCATCCTAATTAATTCAACTCCTATCCCACACTTATGATGGATATTGTCTTTAATATTACAGTAAAAACACACAAAACATAGCCCAAGTAAAACTAAACAAACACAGTTATAAAATAAAATATTAAATATAATGCAACACAATAAAAGAACAATATTCATAAAAATGCAAAAAGTGAAAAGTATGATAGACAGGATATATTTTGAGCTACTGTTTGGTTTCGCTCTTCAGCATGGGCAAGGGTGTGTGTAGGTCCCCTAGACATGGCCAAGAACATATTGCTCCTCTACCCATTTTTGCTACTTAGACATAGGAAAGGGTGTGTAATGGCTTCTGGACACAGGCGCGCCCATGTACCTCTTTTGTCCATTTTTGGCCCTCAAACATAAGCAAGGATGTGTGTATAGCTTTTACTCATAAGCAAGACCATGTGTCCTTTTGCTTTTCACCCAAAATTTAAACCTCAACTGATTGCCTCAACCTTTAGCTTTGGTGCCTATTCCTTTCTCTAGATGATCTTCAACCTATAAAATTGACCACAAACAAAATTCAATTATTAGGGTTTAAAAACACATAATATTAAACAAATAAATATGAAACAAAAATTAAAATCAAAATCTTGATTTGTGTTGCCTCCCATAAAGCGGTCTTTTACAATCATTAGCTTGACTTTTGAAAAAGTATTCAACAAAAAATAGCTTCCTCCTATAGTAGGCGTCATATAACACTACAGATAGGTTTTCATAAATTAATGCCCTCAAGGTTGGCTAAATTTAAAAGAATTCTGCCCATAGCACAAACAACACTTGGTCTCAAATGATGAGCTTGAAAAGGAATTTCTAATTTTTGCTTTAGCCCATGGAAGAAATAAGCATGGTGAACGTAGTGTCACTAGAAAGTAAGGATCCTCAAATGGTGTACAAGTTAGTACCATCAATGAGCTCAAATCAACAGTTTAAATTTTTTTCTCATCCACTAACTCTATTTTTTGCTCATCTTTAAATAGAAACTCTCCTGATGACTCAACTTCAAAGGATTCTTATTCTCCCAATTGAGGCTCATCTTCTTATAAAGCTTGCTTATATTTTAACTCATTTTCTCCACCTTAAGTGTTTGATTCTTCATCATAAAGCGATACTTTATTGTTCACTATTAGATAGTCTCTTTGCTTACTCTAGATATGCTAATAAAATTTTACAGTGGAGCTGACAACTCCTCAAGTCTAGAAATTTTTCTCTCACTCTAGATTTGTTAAAATTTTTCTCTCATTGCTCCAAGTATTGACTATCATTAGTATATGCTAAAATTTTTCTCTGCCATATTATTCAACAGGTGAAATGCTTCCTCATGGCTTTTATGTGAAAGCTGAACACCAATTACCCAAGTTCCATGATCCACCCAACATCTCATAGCATCATCCAATCCATTATAAAAACAATGAATAAAAAATTGATTTAAGATATTGTGATTTGAAAATTATTCTACTAAGTCATTAGACCTCCCCTAAATGGCATCGAATGGCTTTAAGTGTTGTTAACCAAAACTTGTGAATACTCATTGATAAAGCATCTCGAAGTATCTCACAAGAAAAACAAATAAAAACAAAATTAAAATAACAAAAAAATAAAACTAAAAAGAAAAACAAAACATAAATTAAAATTCCCAAATTAATAAGTAATATCAAATCAACTACAAATAAACTTATGATCACTGGCCATGGAGTTAAAAACTTGATGTGATCTAATTAACATTACCAAGTGCATTAATCATGTTCAAGTAATATAATGATGAGAAAGAGTATCATCCTATGAGGATCAAAACTATTCTTTGCAATTAAACTAATACTAACCTAATGCTATTTGAGAAATCAAATATTTTGAATTTAACTAAAATAAAAACTAATAAAAAAAAGTAAATAATGAAATTAATTAAAGACTTCTTATAATAAAAGTGTTAGGGTCAGATTTCACCTACACTTATGTATGACAACTAATCCAGTGCAAGTTTACATCCTAAGATGGTAGGATTGAATATGGCTGATTGTCCTTTTTAGGTAGAATATTCATCTAAATTAATAGTCCATATTCAAGTAGCTAGAATCTAGATACATAGAGAACAAGAATCCCTTACAGTTAATTCATCCTCTTTGGTTAGGAATTAAATGGACCACGCATTATTTCTAGGGTCCTTATTCAGCTAGCCTAATCTTAATGTGATATGCAATATCTTTTCTAAAAAAATAAATTATGCATTCAATTGAAGAATAAAATCTAACTTCTCTATTTGAACCTCACTAGAATCACCAATCAATCAACAAACATAAAGCATTAAAAGCAAATATTGCATAACCTTGTTAAATAAAAATCATAAAATTGAAATTAAAATATCTAAAATATAGGTTTAGGATCCATCATTCCCTAATAAAAATATCTACTTCATCCTAAAAATAGCAGAATATAAGAAAAGAAAATACATCATGAAACTCAAATAAATTAAAAATATATCAAACTCGGGTTTTAGGTGCCTCTTCAAGCTTCAATCTAGAGAAATCTTCCCACTTTTACTTCCAATTGTGTGGCTAGGGTCCACTCTTCCTCGATTCTAGATTTTTTTTTTCTTTTTATTCTACTATAATCCTACTCTTTTCTTCCTAAATAGACTTCTTTTTGTTGTAAAAGTCTCTTACTTTCAATTAAGGAAAGAAGTCCTATTCAAATAAGGATTCTATACAAAATTCGTCCCTGAACATAGGCATGCCTATGTCCAGCACACAGGCTTGCCTATGTCCAACTATGAAAATAGCACAGAAGCTTCCCATGCCAATTCCTTTTGCTATTTCCTTATTCTCAGCAAAGTTTCCATGATTATCATATCACAAATAGAATTCTGTCCTAATCGAATCAAGAAACTAAGATAAATACCCAAAAATAAACTAAAATGAACCACAATTACCAGCTACAATAAAATATTAAAAAAGATTAAAAATAAAAGCTAAATAAAATAACATAAAATATGCAAATGAAACATATAAAAATAAATACTAAATTAAGACATATCATCCCTCTCTCAATTAAAAAATATATGCCAATGTAACATAATTAAGAGCATAACCTATATCTGCATTAGACCTAAAAGAAAGTTGATGTAATCACACCTTAAAGGAAAGTGGAATGTGATATTGAGCTAAAACAGTATTAAATCTATATTTGAAAGTGTATGGGCGATATCCCTTAACTCAATGAGTGCTTCATGGAATATAGAGTTTAGCCCTACTCTTTGAATATTGCCTATCTCTTTCTAGGTCTCCATTATCTTCTAGCTCGAGCCTATATTTACTTTGCTTACACTAATTCTTCATGAGATTTACTCCTAACTTTCTTTTTCTCATCACCTCCTTTGTGTCTAACATGGTTATTTTGCCTAACATTTACTGTTTGTTGTTTTGGCTCTTACTGTGCCTACTCTGAACAAACTCGGCCTTATTTACTCCATTTGCACTAACCTAGCTGCCCAAACCAACACTATTATCATCTTAACTACAATGTGGAACTTGGAGGATTCAATCACTAAACTAATCCAAAAGACCTAACACCTTAACTGCCAAGATAGGACACTATAACTAACCTCAAACCTAATCCTTGATAGTTCTAACACGAAAAATCCTAGCAAGCAATGTAATGACAAGAAATTGGGCTTATCACTGGTACTAGAATTTAGGCCAACATAAAGACTCTGAAACCCATAGAAAGGCCAAACATGCATCTTAGCATTTGTTAGAGCCCATATAAGTCATAAAATAATTTAAATAATATAAAAGATAAAATAAATAATTTATTATTTCAAAAATGTTGAATAGCAAACATAACAAAATAGTACCAAAATTATATGTCACAAAATGGAGGTTCACAAAAAGTACACAAATACCTTATACACACCGAAAAAGAAAATCATAAAATTGAATTAAGTATTAAACTTCAAAGGGATAATAATTGGATTGGGAATGCAAATTGGACTTTATGGGAATTTGAGAAATAATCATAACCTTAGTGAATTAATTGGGAATTATTATTTCTATTGGTAGATATGTAATAATTCTTAATTGATATTTTTTATTTAACTTAGGAAAGAATGTCAAAAAATTTAAGATTATTATTCCTTGTAAGATAATTAAATTTGGATTATTGAAATGTTGAATTGAATTGAATTAGTATAATACCCCCTCACCAAGATAGATCAAAATATACTCCTGGGAAATAAAATGTTCCACTAGAAACCCTAGAATGAGTTATAACAAGATAAAAGAGTGAGCTAAATCTTAATTAAATAGTAATTAAGTAGCTAGGGTTGGAATTTTAGAGCTTTTAGGAAAGAGCACCTTCGGTCTCCAAAGAACGTAACTTTAACTACTGTATGGGGCATGAGGCATGAGCTGAGAGATCATCTACTAGGATTGCATAAAATGCACCAGGTAATGCTCAGAAAAGATGATAGAGTTACATCGGTCTTACTTAAATACCACATCCTTAAACATTTTCTAGACATGCAATTTATATAATATTAATAGAATTGAGTCCACTGGTAAGCAACGTCTTCCCATAACACTACCATAGTACTAAGGATTTATGCCACAAAGGCGTAGATAGACATGAGTTGCCACCCAGATAATAACTGAGACATATTCATTGAGGGACATCTGATTAAGGTATCAATTTCTGAAGGGACAACTGAAGGGACTTGATTGATCTATTCAATTTTCCAATAGGATCGTGGATGGCAATTTACTCATTGTAGAGGTACTACAATCGTCATCACCACAGCCTAATATTTAGGTTTAGGATAGTGGGTATGTAAGGGGAAGGTGTTAAACACCCTTTATGCCTAGTCTAACCTCATTAATTTGACTGTCAGTCTTCTACTAATGTTTTTGAAAGTTTTATTTATTATTCCTTTATCAAATTTCTTACTTAAAAATGTAATTTCTAAGCCTATACACGTAAATAATTCAAACAGGGGTTGTTGTTTATAAAAAAATTTTATGCACAAGAACTCATTATCTATGGGGTTGCTAAATTGAATTAAGTAAAATTTATCAAATGACTAAAATTAATTTATTATTGACAATCTAATTTTCACACAAGTTCAATTTACAAACAACCCTAAGTTTCTAATTAACCTATTTTATTTATTTTCTAAGTTACCCTAAAGATAATTAAACTAAATAAATTATGTATATATGTCATTTATTCTAATAAACATCTAAAGGTCCCAAACAATTACAACTGAAAAATTTGTTTCTAATATGCTAATGTATTTTAAAATTTATTAAATATTTAACTAAAGTTAATTTACATGCTAAATATAGGTAAAAATACAAACAAAATTAATTTGAGTGTGTATCGAATAAATTTTGATTATAACTACATATTACATATAAAATTATTATTTCAAGAAAGTTTAAGAAATATTTAATTTTTAATTATTACAGTTGTCATTATGGCAAGCTACCTTTAAAGAAGGGCCTGCTCTTCTAGTATGGCAAGTTATTCCCTATCTTACTCCTATTAAGCTCCATGCGATTACCCTTTTTGGTACTTATATTAGGGCTACTTACTAATTAATTTTCAAAATAAAATAAATATTGCAATTAAAAATTTAATCCCTTATAATCTAAGTAATCAGGCTTCTAATGGGCTAAAATTATATAATGGTCATGAGTCTATCTAACCTAACTTTAACACTTCATAGTATCCGATTACATTATATAAACATTAAATTAACATTCAAATACAAATTTAGATAAAAGAACATTAAATTATAAACATACATGATAATTTCAAATTTTGACAGATTCATAGTATTTTTGTATTTGAATTTCTAAAATTAGTTAAACATGCACAAAAATTTCAAAAGCATGCCAATACATCATATCAAATGCAAAAATTATTAACTAGTCTAAAATATTTACCAAATAATTTACAAAAATTGTGGAACGCCACTGTTATACACTAAAAGTAGATCTGCACTATTTTTTTAAAATTATTGTATCTCACAAACCATAAAAGATATATAGATGAAACCAATAGGAAAAGTTATAAAGGATCTTAAACTTATTTTTAGAATCAAGAATCACCAAAAAAAAAAAAAGAAGAAGAATTGAGGGAGATATTGGCACTAAAATTTGACTGTCCTAAAAATTATTTATAGAAGACACCCTAACTTTAAACAACCAAAACTCTCTCAATTTAAAAGCTTTTTGTACAATTCTTGAGGCTAAAATCATTAGAATTTCATGAAGACTATAAAATAATTTTTATATAATTTTTAGAGAAATAGAAACACATGAAAAATGATAAACAACGCGAAGATAGAAAATTAATATGTGTAGAGTTATAAGTTCTCGTCAAATTTATCACATGAATATAAATATTATGAATATATGAGACCATCTAAAGGCATATAAACATGAAAGAACAAATATATGACATATTTTTTAATATTCATAATTTAAAACACATACTTTGAAGAATTCTTGAAGGTTTCTTAAAAAAAAAAGGGAAAAAAGAAAGAAGAAGAAAGAATGAGGGAGATGGGGAAAGCTTACTAAATGGGAGAGATGGAGTAAGAGGTTTTTTTTTTTTTTTTTGTATTATTGTCTTCTCTGTTTATGTTTTTTCCTCCCTCTATCAAGTATTTATAGGGTTCTGGTTTAAAGTTCTAAGGAGATAAGTAGCTCTATTCCTAGGGGGTTTAGAAGTGCTAATGAGATAGGGATACGAATAAGGATATAAATAAGTAAAGATAAATATGAATAAATAGGGATAAAATAAATAAATTAAATTAGATATGGATGGGAGAGAGGGAAAGAGAGAGAAACACTTTCTAATTAAATTTTTTTTACAAAAATAAGAGAAATAAAAAAATGGTGGACTTTTATTCATCTATATTATATATAAATGTATGATTAAGGGGGAGACGGGAGAACATTGACTTTACCCAAATTGCCCTTCATTCTTAAAATTAATTATAATTATATTTTTATTATTTAAATTAATTTTAAAGTTCGTATAAATTTAAAATTCTTAATTTTAGAGTTAATATAAATTTAAAATTCTTAATCCCATTTATACTTAACTTTAGTTATATATGAAATTTTATAAAAGTAATTAACTAAAATAAAAAATTAATAAATAAAAAATACAATTTGATCGTATTACAGTATTAAATATAATCCTTTATTAGTATCTAATTTTTCAAATTTATATTTACAATCAGTTATTTATTATATATATTTAAAAATGTTTTATTAATTGCATATTATTTTTGTAAGTTAATTTCCATCTTTTTTTTTAATTTTAACGAAACAATATATTAACATTTATAGAATTATGAATATTAATTAAAATTATATATTTTAATGACTATAATTTATGAAAAAGAAAATAAAAATAATATAAATCATCCAAAGATTATTATTAATTTTAAAATTTATTAAATGAACAACTTAAAAGGAATTCCTATGTATCTCTATATCATTACAAGTATGATTTCTTCAAAATTATTATTATAAAGTTAGTATTATACCACTTATAAAACATTATTCTTGCATTAATAATAAATAAAGAAATAATATTAATAATATATTAATTAATTTTATTTATATTTATATTATTATATTGTTAATATTTTTTTATTTTTATTCTTTTTAAAATTAAAAATAGTAGTGTTCATGGTTCTTTTTTTTTTTGGAATGAAATAAAAAAATCGATAAGAATTGAAATAAAAAATATATTGTAAGAATCAAATCATGTGGGAATAAATTTATTTTATTGTGTTCGTATAGTTCTAATTTTTATTAATAACTGAATTGAGCATCATATTATACCCAATTACACTGAATATCAGATAAATAAATAATTAAAACTGAAATCAATTTTATAAAAATACTTTTTATGATTTTTTTAGAAACATAATATAATTTTAATATAATTAAAATTTAAACATGTAATATATATGGTGCATTTATAATAATAGACTATATGCACTATAATATATATACAAGTACGAATGAGGGATCAACTTTTTGAACAAATAAAAATATTATTATTAACATAAATTTATATTTTTCTTTTATAAATTTTATTTGTTAAAAATTATTTTACATAATTTTTTTATAATTTTTAATTTAGAATTAGAAACCTCTCTCTCTCTCTCTCTCTCTCTCTCTCTCTCTCTCTCTCTCTCTCTCTCTCTCTCTCTCTCTCTCTCTCTCTCTATATATATATATATATATATATAATTAGAATATGCATGATTAAATTTATATTTATATTTATATTTTTAGTCAATAATATATGTAATTTAATATATAATTTCAAAAAAGTAAAGTACTTATTAAATATAATAAATAATTAATATATTAAATAGGTATTAAAATTTTTTGTTTTAAATAATATGACAATATAAAATTACAATATACCAATATAATAAAAATATAAATTTTGTAATGATAATGCACTAAACTAATAAAAATTTATTTTAAAAAATATTTTATTTTATAATTTTACAAATTATTTTCTTTAACGTTAATTTAGACATACAATTCAATTATGCAAGTTAACATTATTTTAAATTATAAAAAATTAAAATAAAATATATTCGACATTATTTTAAATTATAAAAAATTAAAATAAAATATATTCAAATCAATTTTTTTAAAAGAAAAGCAAAATAATAGAACTTAAATGAATTAAATTCAATGAGCTGATTTGTATTTATTATTAATTTATTTGAATTTATAAGCATTTGGCCTATTCATATTTTTAAAACTTATTATTATATCTTTTTTTATTATATTATATTTTAGTTTATAATTAAGTTAATATTATATGTTAATAATATAACACATAACTTGCATAAAAATATGATTGAATGAAAAAATTATTTTAAATTGATAAATATTTTTACTTAATTTAAATAATTAAATTTGATATTTATAATACTATGATAATATTATATAATATATAAAAATTAATAGAAAATTATAAAAAAAAAATTAAATCACGAGTTTTTATAACAAGTTCAATAATATGCAACGCATTTTTTGCAAAAAAAACTAGTTCAATTCAAATCTCCTATTGGGCCTTTTTGGTCTTCAAGAGTCCAATAAGGTCAAATTAGTTTTTTTAATAAAATAAATTCTCAAAATTAAATTTAAATAAAAATAAATTTCATTTTAAATTTAGTTAATCACTTTTTTTAATCTTTTAAATTATTTTCTTCAAGACACATATCATACATATGGTTATCCATTTTAATGCCTTTAAATATTATCTCACAGTCATAAATTATTTCATCATTAAGCTTTTCACAGCCTTAATGCACATGCACACAAAGGTCACACAAATAGGAGTTTACAGTTTACCTCTCACTTTGGCAAGATTTAAAATCAATACGAAGGCATTGCTCAAATTTCATCAAAGTGACAACACAAATCTTTGAAAACTTGTTTTGAAGCAAGTGAAATATCAGCTATGAGGATCAAGTATGTCTTACTCTGTCAACACACTTTGCCTGAGTTAGTTTAGGACTTTGAGTTATGAGACTAGTTACGGTCTTATAATAGTAAAAATTGAGTGTATCTTACTTTGTTAATACTCTCTGTGTCATGGGATGAGCTATGGTACCACGACAGTGACAACTATGTAATTTGAAATTTCAATTATATTTTGCTTTATTGATACCCTCTGTATCATGGGACTAGTTACGATTGCAGAATAGTGACAACTGTGTGATTTGAAATTTTGAGTGTATCTTGCTTTATCGATACCCTCTATGTCATAGAACTAGTTACAGTCCCACAACAGTGATAATTGTGTGATTTGAAATTTCTAGTGTATCTTGCTCTGTCGATACCCTTTATGTCATGGGACTAACTACCGTCCCAATACGATAATAATTGTGTGATTTGAAAATTTGTGAATTCATATTTAGGACTACGATCCTAAACTGCCTATGTATCCCTTTTTTTAAGAGGAATCAAACCCACAAGTAGTTTGGCACTTAAAAACTGTAGTGATGCATGATCTTCTACACTTTATACAATATGTTATGCGTCCTAAACAAAGTCTATGGACTTACAAAAAATATTGATCTGTGATTTGAAAATTGTAGTAATGCATGATCTTCTATGTCTTACGCACCTATAAGTGATATATTGATGCACGACCTTCTGTGCCTTATACAATTATGTCTTGCACTCTAAACAAAGCCTAAGGATTTACTAGAAAAGAAACTGATTTGTGATTTGAAAATTAAGATAAAACTGCCAGTGATTTATGTACTTTCTATCCATCATGTATGCATGTTTATTTCCACTGAGGAATTTCTTTGAAAACTTTAATAGGGATGAATATCATTAGGAATTTTTTTAAAAATTTCAAAGTTTTAATGGTGGTATTCTAGAAAACTCACTAGAGAGGTAAGAATCTTACAAAACTTTTCAAAGAAAAAAAATACATACCAATATACTACCTCTATGTCAAAATACAATTTTTCTTTGATTTTTCTTTAAAGTTCCTTTTCTTTCTTACTATGTCTAGTTATTCTAAGATTATGTTTAAGCTTATTCCACTTGTATATTTCACACTACAAGAAAAAATCATATTTATGATCGAAAAATCCATCACAAATCTAATTTTTTGATGGATTTGTGATAAAAAAAAATTGACATCACAATTTTGCTTGACATAAATTTTTAGTGACGGATAAGAAAAATCCGTCACAAATTTGTGATGAAATTTTAATGGAAAATCTATCAAAATTTGTGATGAAATTTATTCGTCCGTCACAAAATATTATCCGGTCAAAACACAAATCTGTCACAAAATTGGGATGGATTAGTGACGGAAAATTCGTCACAAATTATTGTCCTCACAAATTCTTCTGACTAATTTTTTTTTTATAGAAAAATTTCTATTACAAATTTGTGATGGATTAGTCTGTCACAATCACAAATTTGTGATGAATTATAATTAGTCACAAAATTAATTTTTTCATTTTTTTTTATATTCTAATTTTTTAATGATAAATAAATAATAGTAAATTAAGAATTATTATATTTATATAATTAGTAAAAAGCATAAATAGATATAATAATAAAATTTACAATAATTAGTAAATAAAAATACCACATATTATATAAAAATATAAAGTTAACCATACAATAACAAATTCAGTTAGCAAATATATATAAATAATATCAAACTACAGATTCAGTATACTCTGATCATGGAAATCAACAGAATCACTTAAATTGCGAGATGATGATGCCATCTGTCTCATCATATGCCTCATCTCCTCCTGCATAGAGCGAAACTACTCTTCACTCTGTTGCCTAAGGTGCGATACTTCCTTCTTAATGCATTGCTGGAGAATTCACTATTGATTTTCCCTTGTGAATTCATCCAACCCTAACAGTTAAGTTTAATGCTACCCATAAGATAATGTAATTATTCATGGCAAAGGAAGACAATCAAGAGTAAATAAAGGTAGAGAGAAATATCATTCAACAAATTCATTGTCATATAAATACCTACAAGATATTACATATCTTTTTATTTTTATTTTTTTTTTCTAGATAGGAAGAGATGATTATGGTGAATAACAGATATGAAAAAGTCGAATGCAATCCCCTTTTTGGTGGGAGCCGGTCGAAGGGTGGTAATGGGCAGAGATAAGAAAGAGGGAGAGGAGCAAGGGATTGACGAGACTAGAAAAGAGGAAGAAGTAAAAAAAATAGAGGGAATTTTAACTTTAGCAAAAACAAATGGCGCTAGGTTATTTTTTTTTTTAGAAAATTGAAAATTACAAATTTTATTTAATATTATAATATTATTTTTTAATAAATTATTTTTATTACTATTAATAATAAATATTAAAATAATTAATAAATTTTAAGTTATATATTTATATGGAGAATTATTAAATTAAAATACTTATAAAAGTAACAAATAATTAGTTAATAAAATTAATAATTAGTAAAATGAGTAAATTAAAATAATAAAAGAAATAAAATAATATGCTTGAATAAGAATTTTGAAAAATGCCAATGCCTTAAAAAAAGCGTTGTCAAGTAATATTTATCACTTAAATTCTCATTAATAATTTTTGAAAAATAGTGTTAAATACTTATATACATAAATGAGTTTAATATATAAAAAGAGATTTCAAGGTTTGAGATAGGAAGAGATTGATTTAAAGGTTTGTGAGAGAGATAAACATTCAATATACGGTCAATAGATAATAGTGAGAAGGCTATGAGGGTAGGAGAAAGGCTACAAGAATGTCTTCACGAGTAATGGAAGGCAATGGTGCGACTGGGAGAAATTGGCGAGGAAGGAGTAAAATGCGACTAAAATATTTAGGGATTTTTGCTATTATATTTAAATTTTCAGCCCTTAGGTAATCTGGCAATAATCTATCTCAAATCTTGTTAAAAAATTTTTTGTCTCAAATCCATATAAGCTTGATTATGCATGTAAGCTTTAGGCAACAAAGAAAAAAAAACTAAAAAATTAGTAAAAAAAAAATGTTATGTATTAATTTAGCAAAAAAATCCAATTTTAGCTCAATAAAACTTCTCCCTTTTTTTGATAAAGCTCAATAAAACTTTTTTATACAATATAATAAACTTATATGCAATTTACATTTTAATTAACTATTTAAAAACTAATTTTTGAATGAATTTTTTCATAAAATCTAAAATTAAAAATAAAAATTCTAAAATTAAGAATTATTATTTGCTTGAAATATCAAAAAATAAATAGTTAATTAAATTAATCAATTAAAAATAAATTAAAACATGACAACAAAATAAAAAAGTGTTGATAAGTATGAGTAAATATTTTAAAATTATCAACTCATTTAATAAACCGAAAAAAATTCCATTCCATTTAGGTTGCATTGTGAAATATTATACTTATTGTGATACTTTAAAATTAATTTTATTAATTTATCTTCATAGTTTATAAAGTTGAATTTTGCTACTTTATAAAAATTACAACTTAAATTACTTTATAATTCTAAAATTAAGAATTATTATTTGCTTGAAATATCAAAAAATAAATAATTAATTAAATTAATTAATTAAAAATAAATTAAAACATGACAACATAATAAAAAAGTGTTGATAAGCATGAGTAAATATTCTAAAATTATCAACTCATTTAATAAACCGAAAAAAAATTCCATTCCATTTAGGTCGCATTGTGAAATATCATACTTATTATGATACTTTAAAATTAATTTTATTATTTAATTTATCTTCATAGTTTACAAAGTTGAATTTTGTTACTTTATAAAAATTACAATTCAAATTACTTTATAATTATAAAATTAGTTTATATATATATATATATATATATATATACATAAAGAAATATTAATAGCAAGTAGTTGGTCTAGTGGTTAAGTTTGAGCCATGAAATTTTGATGTCTTGGGTTCAAGCCCTACTAAAAACATTCACAAATATAATTATCTTCACAGGTAATAAATTATCCAAACTCATCCCTAATAACGAAGTAACAATATTTTTAATTTACTCAGAACTTAAATAATTTTTAATTAAATGTCATTTTACAATTTACTCTCATTCTAAAACACAAGCTGCTCTATATCTATTGCCCTAAAAAATCCATTTAAATTAATAAGAAAATAAATAAAATAAGTATATGGAGAAAGATAAAAAGGGAGATGTATTCTTTTTCTCCACCTTCTTCTGCTGTTGGTGGAGGTGTTAGACAATGACGATGATAGGGAAGGAAGCAGTGGGAGGGAAAAGAAGAAGAAAGAAAGAGGATCGATTGTTTCGTTAGGAAATTCTAACTTTTAAGGCTGAGCTTTTGTGATGGATTAATTTATCTATCACAAATTTTTTATGGAAAACATAATTCCATCACAAATTTGTGATAGAAATACATTTCATCATAAAGTTTTTTATGGTAATATTTTTCTATTATAAATTAGTGACAAATAAATTTATCTGTCACAAATTTGTGATGGCTTAGAGACGGAATATTCTATCCGTTAATAACTAAAATATTAAAAAATAACTAAAAAATTTATGATGGATATTCTGTCACAAGTCTGTCTCTAATTTGTGACGGAATATTTCCATCACAAAAAATCCTGTAGTGTCATTCTTGGTGTCCTAACTTTTTTCAGAAATGCCTTTTTGGGTTTTCATTTTAACGGGCTTGCTCTAACTCTTACCTAATCTACCCTTTGGAGTTTTCAACTTAGTGAGACAAACCGAATTAAATCATTCTTATCATTTTGCAACATCTTCTTCTTCTTCTCAAGGTTGGCCGAACCCTTCCATTAGAGTGCTCCACCATTTTTCAAGCTTTTAAGCTTGAATTTCTCCCCATTCTCACACCAAAACCTATATTTGTCTTCATTAAAAATTAATCCTACACCTTGATAAAGCCTTACGCAACCAAGAATTGAAGAAATATTGAAGTTCTAGCAAGTCTAAGTTGGTCACAAGTGAGGTTAGCCCACTATATAAGCTCTCTTCTTTCTTTAAGTGTTGTTAACATGTTAAACTAAGTTAAAATTTCATGAAATTAAAAAGAATACCATGAGTAAATGGAACCCTAAATTTCAGCAGCCATGGTAGTGATGGGAGTTTGATGAATTGATGAAAATAATTGTTTTTACTAGTGTTGATTAATAAGTAGATATATGAGCAGCATGTTTATTTACATGTATTATGCATGAGTTGAGAAATTGAAGTTAGGATTTTGACCCAAAGTTTGAGGGTTTTATGAATTGATGCCTAATTGACTTTGTTGAGACCATTTATTGACTATTTGAAGTACCATGAATGTGATTGAAGTTTGGTAGTTGGGTAAAACTAAGATTGGAAGTGTTAAATTTCTGTGTAGGAATTCTGGACCTATGAGTCCAGCAGAGTTATGTGACCATAAGTAGAGCCAAATTACTCCAATTGGTGTGAGGATAATTGGATATGAAACTAGGGACATAAAGCCACATTTTTTATGAAGAGACCTTGCCTAAAAACTTAACCTAACGTGACCTAAAATTGGCTTGAATCCGGGTAACCGCTAGACCAGGAAAAAATAACCATATAAACAATAAATGTTCAAATGGCCATAAGTCACTTTAGGAAGGTCAGAATGACCTGATTCTTGAACCATTAGAAATGCTAGACATAGGAGTACATTTTTCATAAAGAGCATAGAGCCCAGTTCTGACTCTAACCCAACCAATTTGCTAGACCAAGTTAGGCCAATAATTCTTATCAGAACCAAAATTGACTTGAAATTCTAGACTTGTACCTACCCGACTAGTTTTGGAAAAAATACCATAACTTGGTCCACAAAACTGCAAATGTAGTGAAACCAAAGCCAAAATCCCTATAAGACTTAGAACTACAATTTTAATGTTTGGACCAAAACCCAGAACCTAATGAAACTTGGCCAAATTGTTAGAACAAGTCTGTATTCTAAATCCCAATATTGAACTACATAACCCCTTGACACTATAATAGTATTTAGATGATATCTCCCATTAGGAAACTCCAATTGGAATAAGCCAAACTGTTATGG
This sequence comes from Hevea brasiliensis, assembly GCF_030052815.1. NCBI lineage: Eukaryota > Viridiplantae > Streptophyta > Magnoliopsida > Malpighiales > Euphorbiaceae > Hevea > Hevea brasiliensis. Next base: position 20,038,401 of record NC_079503.1, read on the forward strand.
AAACCTAAAAAACAGAACCTAACTTTAATTTAGGAACTTTCCTCAAATTGTGAGTGTAAGAACTCTAAAATGAGAATCAAAGACACTGACCTGAACCTGAAATCCTGAAGACACAAGGTTAAGGAGTCCAGGTCAGTTAATTGGCTATAACTCACCCTACATAACCTGAAAAATTATAATTCTTGAACTTGAGTGACCATAAGACATGGGGTAACAACTCATATGAAGGATATTAGGCCTAAAAATGACTGTAGCATGCCCAAATGACAAGACAAAATTTGACTCTATAAATCTACTTGGTTCTAGAACCAGAAAGGGTCAATGAACCAGTATTGGAAAATTGATCATAACTTGAGTTCTAAAACTCCAAATGACATGATTCAAAAAGGAAAACAAAGATAAAACAAAGAGGAACAACTTCTATGAAGGAAGTATAGCCAAACTGTAACACCCCTATATTCGGTAGTGCGTTCTACTGTTCCGGTGATAGTATCTGTTCGGACAGCTAGGATGCCAGGAATTATATTTAAATATTAGTGTGGAGATATAAGGTATTGAAATACAATAGAGGAAAATACAAAAAAAAAATAAAAGAAAGAAAATAAAACTAAGCTAAACGAACTAAAAACTATACCGATGGGTGACCGCACCGGGAAGTTACGGCGTGGGCCGTTAACTAACATTGGACCACGAGGAACCCTAGAAAATATTTTTTGCACTTAAATAAACATCTATTGAAAAATAAATGGTATTAGAAATGTCAAAGAAAAATTAAATAATTAGTACAAAGAAAAACGAAAAATCGAGAACCGATAAAAATCGGTGATACCGAAAAAGCTGAAAAGCAACACGAATAAGAGCATTGTGGTCAATTGACACCCCGAGTTGCCTTTTGACCTAAATTTTCATTAAAAACAAATGATATTAAACTTTGAAAATACTATGAAAATTAAAATAGTGGTCCATAATTTAAATAGTGAAAGAAAAGAGATTAAATGTGGGAATTATGAAAATTTTGAATAAACAAATATTAAAAATTATCTTAGTGCTCCACTAACATCTTCAAAGTGGACCATTAATCAGATTTGTGGTAGAAGATTCCTTCATCTTCTTCCTTGAGCCAACTAGCCGAAGTCCCTTAGGAGAAAAACTCCATAGTCGAAATCTTCCAAGCTCCATGCAACAGATTTTGAGCCATTATTTCCACTAAGTCCCTTCTTTAAAGTTAATCCTCACCTTGCAAGGAAGATTTTAGTAGCAATTTTAAGGAGGTTTAGTGAAGTTTTGATCAAGCTTAAAAGGTGGTAAGTGTGTATTTTCCATTCTTGTTTCATTAAACTTTGAGTGGATGTTGTGGTGAGTTATTTTGTGGAAGAAGTTTCGAAGTTTGATAATTTAATGGTGGTACACCATTTCGGCAGCCATGAGAACTCAGCATATTTAGTTTGTTTTTACTTGTTAATGGTAGTTTAAGATGTTGATGTAAGTTTTTATGTGTATAGAAATGATTTAAACAATGTATATTAAGAGTATGTGTAATGGTGCACTTGGTTTTGGAAGCTTGAAAGCAATTTGAAGGAGATATTTTCCATGAGGTGAATCGGCAACTTTAAAGTGTGGTTAGAAATGTGTTGTTTCATGGTTTGGTTTATTGAATTATGTTGTTTATGGTGGCAGCATATATATGTGTATAATAGATTGGAATTGGATATGTAAATGGGGTATGTTCATGTGGTTAAATTGTGTAAATGGACTTTGAAAAATTCTGAGTTATAATGTGTATGTTGAGAATGGTTACAAGCTGTCCAAAATGACCAAAATGTGTTGTTAAGTGTGTTAATGGTATGGTACAGACCAGAATTGGCATGAAAGAGTTAGCTTAGTAAGTATAGAATGTGTAATTGGTAAGTGATGAAGAATGTGTAGTAGGGCAGTGTATGTTTTAGCTTAGAACCTTAAGTGTGTGACTCCAATTGGTATGAGACTAATTGGAGGTGAAACTAGGCACAAAAAGTTTCAACTTTCATGAAGGAAGCTTACATAAATTCTGTCCACAAAGTGACATGAGAAATGACCAATTCCGGATTAGTGACTTGAAAGCTTGAAAATTGACCATTTGAGCAACAGTTAGTGTTTTGACCATAACTTACTCAAAACAAGTCCAAATGACCTGAAATTTTTACCATGAATATTTTAGACATAGATCTACAATTCTTATGAGGACACCAAAGCCCAGAAATGGCCAGAACCAAGCCAAATAGCTTGCACAAGTTCAGGTACCAAAACTGGCCGAACCAAAAGTGACCTAAAAATGACCTAAGCCTACCATTTTAGTGCATTGTGTCCAGCATTGGTAAATTGACCATATCTTGGTCCATACAACTCAGAATGACCTGAAATTTTGCCCCACGTGCAATAAGACATAAACCTACAAGTTTGTAGTTTGGACCGAAACCCGGAAATCGAGGGAACTAGATCGTCTGGCTAGGTCAACATAGTACACCGAAATCCAGTAAATTATAATAAAATGCAATACACTTGGAAATGAAATTGGTGACATATACCAACACTAAAGGGCTATAAAATGTGACATATTGGTAACGTTAGAATTAACTCACTTAGAGTGCATCAAGGGTCAACATTATAAGCTGACTAATGAAATGAATTGAAGGGAATAGTACCAAGAAAATTTAAATATTGGATTTTATTGTTAGAAACAAATTCATTGAGTACTGAAATACTTTAAATTATGTGTTTCAGTTGAAAAGGATATTGAGAAGCATAAGAAACACTGAGTCAGGGCCAAGAGGCATATATCAGAGGTTTATGCACAATACTTTTTATATTCACTGCTTTTACCAGAAAATTTATTTGGAGAAATGAGTTATGAATAATATTTGATTGTTTTGACTTGGGAATTTTATTTGGAAATTATTGTGTTGCCTACTTTGCAAATGGAAATTTTGAGATAAAATATGATTTGTGGTTTGTATGAAATATTTAAATATTGTGATTTGAAATTATTTTGATTCACACTTTGCAAGACAATATTACTATGTTCCTCCTCCATTTATGGGGTGAGTGTGATTATATTCCTCCCTCTTTGACTTGTCAGTCTGAGGTGAGTGTGGATGAGTACTCATTATCTAGCTAGCTTCCTCCCTCATTGATTTCGATTAGTGGGGTGAGTGTGCCTTGTCATGGTGTACAACACGACATATTCAGAAAAGTTTGTGTCATGACCTAAATTGTGTTATTGATTGGCAACACTGTGTTATTCAATTGTTTGATCAAATTTGTGTTATATGAGCTTAGAAAAATTATGAATTGTTTGGATTGTAAATTGTCAATAAAAGTTTTACATACCGCATTTTAAATTGTTATTGTGAACCACCGAGAAAATTTTACTCAGCGATAGCTTTTTCATTGTTGTTGCAGGTAGACAGACGGACGGAGCAGCAAAGTAGGCTACTTGTACCACATTTTGAGATTTCGCTGGGTATATCGAGTATACCATATTGTGTAGTTTTTGTTGTAATGTATGTGCACTATATGTATATATTGTACTTAGTCTTGAGCAGTTATAAACTAAAATTGTAAACTATTTGGCCTGTAAAAGTATTGTGATAAATTTATCTTATCTCAGTTTTTTGGAAACACTTGAAAATTGATTGTTGAACTGAGTTGATAATATTGAGAAATTTGCAAATTATTGAAATTTGGGATTGAGGAATTATATATTTAAAGTGCTTTTTACAGGTTTTTGAAGAATTATTTTATTCAAAATACAGATGGCACTCTGCTAAAATTTTTACAGAAATTGTTAATACTTCAAATGTGTTATTTGGTTTCACTTCAGTTAAAAAAAAATTTTAACACCTGTCAATAGTGCTCACCACTATAAAAAAAAGTAAGAAAAGTTTTAAAATCCCTTGTAGTGTATTTAATGGGTTATCAGTAGACGAAATTGGTAATTCATTAGGTATACTACGGGATCATGTTATGCCTTACGGAGGGATAGGATATTACATGTTTTAGTGGTATCAGAGCAAGGTTTTTAAATTCTGTTTTGACCTGTAATTTGAATATTTTTCCTTCATAGTACAACTGCTCAATGTGATTGTTTGATACATACAGTATATTACATTATAAATATGCACTAACAGGAGGAAATCTCCTTGTGTTATTTGTTTAGGAGGTGTAATATCCTCTAATTAACTATGGAAGAAGAGGACTGTTCAGTCGATCAATCAATAGAGGCTGAGGTACAAGGGGATGCCCCAGCCCTTCAAAATGTGAGTGGATCAGCTACACCAATCCCCTCAATACCACAGTTTTTTGCTCAATTTGCTCAGCAAATGGGTGAGATGTTCCAACAGATGGCTGGTAACATGCCTACTCAAGCCCCACTGCAGACACCAGTGGTTCAACTACAGCCTTCAGCTAGGCAGTACGACAAGCTGATTAAGTATGGGGCTACTGAGTTCAAGGGGACAGTGGATCTGCTAGAGGCAGAACAATGGTTGGAAAGGATGGAAAGAGTTTTTAGGAAGCTGAACTGTACCTATGAGCTGAAGTTTGAATACTTAGTGTCACTTCTATAGGGAGATGCATATGACTAGTGGAAAACCATTCCCTATAGTTTGGTGAAACCCCCAGTGCTGACATGGGACGACTTTCTCAGAGAGTTCAGACAAAAATATGTCCCAGATGCCTATGTGGACTAGAAGCTACAGGAGTTCTTAAGCCTGAAGCAAAGGAACAGAACAGTAGCAGAATATGAGAGAAACTTCTCTTGATTGATTCATTATGTAGGAAGCCTACTTACCACTCCTAGAGACAGATGTAAACGTTTTGAGACTGGGTTAAGGCCAAGTCTAAGAATGCAAGTTATGGGGTTCCGACACTAGAATTTCTCAGAGCTAATATCGCAAGCCCTAAAACTAGAAAGAATTGAGAATGAAGAAATAGCTAAAAAGGGTACAGAAGAAAAAGAGAAAATTAGAAAGACTACTGATCAAGTTTCTGATAGTGGGTCAGGAAAGTGGAAGCACTTTGGAGGATCTAGCTCACGCGAATCGGGTAGAGATAGATCTTCTGGACAGAAACCACCTCGATTGGATCAGTAAACTCAGCAAAGACCCAGAAATGTGCTGTCGGATCAACTTTGTGAAACTTGTGGTAAACCACATAGTGGGGTATGTTATAGAGCCATAGGAGCATGTTTTAATTGTGGAGAGACTGGTCATTTTGCTAGAGATTGCATAAATCCACGCCGTTCTGGATCATTTACTACACCAGAGGGATCAACCCAAGTTTCTACCCCAAAGAGTTCACCATCAGTTAGTAAAGTCAGAGGTAGAGGTAGGAGTAGTACACCTAGAAGTCAAAGTACTGTGAATCAGCCAGAACAGGGTGATGCTTCAGCTAGAGTATGCGCTATACAACAGAGGGAAGAGGCTGAGACTTTTGACATTGTTGCTAGTACTTTCTTGATTAGTAACTAAGATATATATATGTATTGTTTGACTTGGGGTCTGCATACTTTTATGTTAGTGCCAGTATTGTTTGCCTTCCTACTGTCCCTCATATAAAAAAAAAATTCAATTATCTAAAAGTAAGTTACAATAATGGCATTGCTCTAGATGAGGACAAAGATGTTACAGTTAGTAATTGTCAATGGATATTGTAATCAGAATAAGATTCGAATATCAGTAAATTCGAAAAGGATAAAATATAGGAAAATTTGATTTATTGGGATGTATCGTAGTAACTATGCAATGTTCTTGATGTTTATAATGTAAGCTGCAGATTACAGTACTGACTTGAGATTATTGTGTAGAGCTACATACTACTAATAGTGCACCAAGATGTGAATAGTTGCCAATGGCATCTGTACTGGTATAGTTATATCAGGACAAAATTTTATTATAAGAAATGAGTTTGGAAATCCTACTTAGGGATTTAAAACTCAAAAGTTAGAATATCGAAAGGTTATAGTTTAGTGCAAAGGAAGTAAGCTATAAAATATTAATAGATAAAAAGAGTTGTGGAAGAAAAAAAAGATTTGAACAGTTGGTTCAGATATAACAAAAATGTTACGAATGTGAGTAAGATTATTGACTTGAATTGTCAAAGGACCCATGATTAGATAAGTAATTCTAATACAACCATAATGGTCATTCAAAAAGAGAACATGAATCGAAATATTAGATGGAACGATAGTAAGAAAAGATTAGTGCTATATAAACAAAGTAAATGTTATATTAGATTGTTAAAAGTTTTACACAAATTCAGAAGAAAGAAGATTATACGATCATATAGAAAGGAGAAAATAAACGTGTGAATATTGCAAGACAGCCATTGGGTAAAATTTCGCGAACGAAATTTATTTTAAGGGGGGAAGAATTGTAACACTCCTATGTTCGGTAGTGCGTTCTACTGTTCCGGTGATAGTGTCTGTCCGGACAGCTAGGATGCCAGGAATTATATTTAAATATTAGTGTGGAGATATAAGGTATTGAAACACAATAGAGGAAAATACAAGAAAATAAAAGAGAGAAAATAAAATTAAGCTAAATGAACTAAAAACCGTACTGATGGGTGACTGCACAGGGAAGTTGCGGCGTGGGCTGTTGACTAACCTTGGACCTCAGGGAACCCTAGAAAATATTTGTGAGACATAAATAAACCTCTATTGAAAAATAAATGATATTAGAAATGTTAAAAAAAAATTAAATAATTAGTACAAAGAAAAATAAAAAATCGAGAAACCGATAAAAATCGGTGTTACCGAAAAAGCCGAAAAGCAACACGAATAGGGGCATTATGGTCAATTGACACACCGAGTTGCCTTTTGACCTAAATATCCATTAAAAATAAATGATATTAAACTTTGAAAATACCATGAAAATTAAAATAGTGGTCCATAATTTAGATAGTGAAAGAAAAGAGGTTAAATGTGGGAATTATGAAAAATTTGATTAAACAAATATTAAAAATTATCTTAGTGCTCCACTAACATCTTCAAAGTGGACCATTAATCAGATTTGTGGCAGAAGATTCCTTCATCTTCTTCCTTGAGCCAACTAGCCGAAGTCCCTTGGGAGAAAAACTCCATAGTCTAAATCTTCCAAGCTTCATACAACCTATTTTGAGCCATCCTTTCCACTAAGTCCCTTCTTTAAAGTTAATCCTCACCTTGCAAGGAAGATTTTGGTAGCAATTTTAAGGAGGTTTAGTGAAGTTTTGATCAAGCTTAAAAGGTGGTAAGTGTGTATTTTCCATTCTTGTTTCATTAAACTTTGAGTAGATGATGTGGTGAGTTGTTTTGTGGAAGAAGTTTTGAAGTTTGATGATTTAATGGTGGTACACTACTCCGGCAGCCACGGGAACTCAGCATATTTAGTTTGTTTTTACTTGTTAATGGTAGTTTAAGATGTTGACGTAAGTGTTTATGTGTATAGAAATGATTTAGACAATGTATATTAGGAGTATGTGTAATGGTGCACTTGGTTTTGGAAGCTTAAAAGCAATTTGAAAGAGATAGTTTCCATGAGGTGAATTGGCAACTTCAAAGTGTGGTTAGAAATGTGTTGTTTCATGGTTTGGTTTATTGAATTATGTTGTTTATGGTGGCAGCATGTATATGTGTATAATAGATTAGAATTGGATATGTAAATGGGGTATATTCATGTGGTTAAATTATGTAAATGAACTTTGAAAATTTTTGAGTTATAATATGTATGTTGAGAATGGTTACAAGCTATCCAAAATGACCAAAATGTGTTGTTAAGTGTGTTAATGGTATGGTACAAACCAAAATTGGCATGAAAGAGTTAGCTTGGTAAGTATAGAATGTGTAATTGGTAAGTGATGAAGAATGTGTAGTAGGGCAGTGTATGTTTTAGCTTAGAACCTTAAGTGTGTGACTCCAATTGATATGAGACTAATTGGAGGTGAAACTAGGCATAAAAAGTGTCAACTTTCATGAAGGAAGCTTACCTAAATTCGGTCCACAAAGTGACATGAGAAATGACCAATTCCGGATTAGTGACTTGCAAGCCTGAAAATTGACCATTTGAGCAGCAGTTAGTATTTTGATCATAACTTACTCAAAACAAGTCCAAATGACCTGAAATTTTTACCATGAATATTTTAGAGATAGATCTACAATTCTTATGAAGACACCAAAGCCTAGAAATTGCCAGAACCAAGCCAAATAGCTTGCACAAGTTCAGGTACCAAAACTGGCCGAACCAAAAGTGACCTAAAAATGACCTAAGCCTACCATTTTAGTGCATTGTGTCCAGCATTGGTAAATTGACCATATCTTGGTCTATACAGCTCAGAATGATCTAAAATTTTGCCCCGCGTGCAATAAGACATTGACCTACAAGTTTGTAGTTTGGACCGAAACTCGAAAACCGAGGAAACCAGGTCATCCAGCTAGGTCAAAATAGTACACCGAAATCCGGTAAATTGTAATAAAATGCAATACACTTGGAAATGAAATTGGTGAAATATACCAACACTAAAGGGCTATAAAATGTGACATATTGGTAACATTAGAATTGACTCACTTAGAGTGCATTAAGGGTCAACATTATAGGTTGACTAATGAAATGAATTGAAGGAAATAGTACCAAGAAATTTTATATATTAGATTTTATTGTTAGAAACAAATTCATTGAGTACTGAAACACTTTAAATTGTGTGTTTCAGTTGAAAAGGATATTGAGAAGCATAAGGAATACTGAGTCAGGGCCAAGAGGCATATATCAGAGGTTTGTGTACAATACTTTTTATATTCACTGCTTTTACCAGAAAATTTATTTGGAGAAATGAGTTATGAATAATATTTGATTGTTTTGACTTGGGAATTTTATTTAGAAATTATTGTGTTGTCTACTTTACAAATGGAAATTTTGAGATAAAATATGATTTGTGGTTTGTATAAAATATTTAAATATTGTGATTTGGAATTGTTTTGATTCACACTTAGCATGACAATATTACTGTGTTCCTCCTCCATTTATGGGGTGAGTATGATTATATTCCTCCCTCTTTGACTTGTCATTCTGAGGTGAGTGTGGATGAGTACTCATTATCTAGCTAGCTTCCTCCCTCGTTGATTTCGATTAGTGGGGTGAGTGTGCCTTGTCGTGGTGTACAATACGATATGTTCGAAAAAGTTTGTGTCATGACCTAAATTGTGTTATCAATTGGCAACACTGTGTTATTCAATTGTTTGATCAAATTTGTGTTATATGAGCTTTGAAAAATTGTGAATTGTTTGGATTGTAAATTGTCAACAAAAGTTTTACATACCGCATTTTAAATTGTTATTGTGCACCACTGAGTAAATTTTACTCGGTGATAGCTTTTTCATTACTGTCACAGGTAGACAGACGGACAGAACAGCAGAGTAGGCTGCTTGTACCACATTTTGAGATTTCGCTAGGTATATCGAGTATACCATATTGTGTAGTTTTTATTGTAATGTATGTGCACTGTATGTATATATTGTACTTAGTCTTGAGTAGTTGTAAACTAAAATTGTAAACTATTTGGCCTGTAAAAGTATTGTGATAAATTTATCTTATCTCAGTTTTTTAGAAACACTAGAAAATTGGTTGTAGAACTGAGTTGATAATGTTGAGAAATTTATTGTGTTGAACAAATTATTGAAATTTGGGATTGAGGAATTTTATATTTGAAGTGCTTTTTACAGGTTTTTGAAGAACTGTTTTATTCAAAATACAGATGGCACTCTGCTAAAATTTTTACAGAAATTGTTAATACTTCAAATGTGTTATTTGGTTTCACTTCAGTTAAAAAAATTTTTTTTAACACCTATCAATAGTGCTCACCACTATAAAAAGAAGTAAGAAAAGTTTTAAAATCCCTTGTAGTGTATTTAATGGGTTATCAGTAGACGAAGTTAGTAATTCATTAGGTATACTACGGGATCATGTTATGCCTTACGGAGGGATAGGGTGTGACACAAACAATGGCTACATCTTGACCAATTTGCTAAGTGAAGTTAAGACACTAATTCTGGACCTAAAGAAAGGTTCATGAAATAATTTATCATATGATATGGAGTTAACTAAAATGATTTGCTAAACATAAAAGTGACATGAATATACATGTGGGACTTATGTTTTCCATCACAAGTAACATGAAAATGCTATGAAACACAAATAGTACATAACATAAAATAATGAAATTTTAAGTACTTAATAATGCTACTTTGCCCAAAGTATGCCTAGACTTATGTATATAGTATGGATCGATTGGTATACTAATTAGGGACTACAGATTACAGCACTGCCCACATGAATGATCATTGATAGACAATATCTATCTGATATGGTTATTCCTCTGGCTTTATGCCTGCTCATTGACCATTGTGCCAAACATAATTTCTTACTTTATGCATGTCCGCTGGCCTTGTGCCCGACATGACAGATATATACATGATAGATATACGGATGTCTAACTAGTATACTCTCGTATCCAGTCTTTATAGTCTGTTATAGGTTACTTGGACACTGATATAAATTTAATACGATTGAATATGAGATAAATGACCAAAAAAGATCCTGATAAATTTATTGCTCCCAAAGTTCAATAAACTTGTAAATGATTCAAAATTCATGAAATTACACATAGAATAATTATTTTAATTATTTAGTTATTTTTACTTTAATTTATGCACCACTAAGCAATTCGCTTAGCTCCTTGGTTTTACCACGCATAGGTACTGGAGACCAGCAGCAGCAGCAGCAACAGTAGTGCCAGATAGGGATTGCATCAGATCTGCTATAGTGTTGGTGTCACCTTAGCTGTCCATATTTTTTTATAAGGCCCATGTGTATCTAGATTTTATTTTTTGTTTATTGTACATAAGTAAATGATATAATTCATTTTGTGATTGTAAATAACTTGTAAATTATTGTATATGAATTTTATATGAATGAATGAAATATATTTACTTGAAATTTATATAAATAAAGATGATATGATATGATACATGGAAAGGTGAAATGGATATGAGGCTGTTTTTAACAGGTGAATAGTGAAACCCACCAAACGCTAATAAAACAGAGAAGACTCTATCCGAGTCTCCACAAAAATAAATTGTGATAAAAAAAATTTCCATACATGGACAAATATGAATAAATGGAATTTAAATTAATACGGTATAAGACAAGAAAAGATAGGGTGCCCCGACACCGAATGTGGCATGCCTTGCTCAGCTACACTGTAGACGGCTAAGGAGCGTTACATAGATTCATTTCAACTACCCCTAAGACTTGTAGTTTGGACAGCAAGGTTATAAATCCAATACAATAAATCTATAGGGCACTTAGGGCTGAAATCTATGGCTTATGGGTTTCACCGGGTAGAAGAAACGGGTTATCCATGCGAGAACTTATCCATTAAGCACAACGATCGGAGCTGTGGCTCTTTTATATACTCGAAGGTATAAGCATGGGGTACTAGCATTTGCCAATTTGCCATAGCTTGAGTGCAGCTATGACCTCTTTAACAAGTACTAGCGAGACTAGAAAGTTAAGTGTGATCCATGTGATAATATAGTATAATATTATACTGATAAAAATAAATTGGAGTAACTATCCATTAGTCCCCATTGGAGTAGCCAAACTATGGGGATCATAAGGCATGAGGCAAAAGATCATTTACTGGGATTGTATAAAATGCACAAATTAATGTCTAGGAAAGAAGGCAGAGTCATATTAGTCTTATTTAAGTACCACCTCTTTAAACAACATTTTCTGGACATGCATTTTATACAATCTTAATAAAATCAAGTCCACTGATAAGTACCATCTTCCCATAATACTACCATTGCACTAAAGATTTATACCACAAAGGTCTAGATAGACAAGAGTCACCACTCAAATAATAACTAGGTTATATTCATTATTTCTTCCGATGTACATTTAATTGAGGCATTAATTTCTAAAGGGATAACCGAAAGGACTTGATTGATGCATTCAATTTTTCAATAGGGTCGTGGATAGTAATTTATTCCTTACAAAGGTTCTACAACTGTTGCCACCATAGCCCAATGTCTATGTTTAGGATAGTGGGTATGTAAGGGGACAGTGTTAGCACCTCTTATGCCTGGTCTAACCTCGTTGATTCAAGTGTCAATCCTTTGCTAATATTTTCTAAAAGTCTTGTTTATTATTCTTTTATCAAACTTCTTGCCTAATATGCAATTTCTGAACATACGCATGCAAGTAATTCAAATAAGGATTGTTGTTTACAAATAATTTTCATGCACAAGTACTCACTACTTATGGAGTTGCTAAAATAAATTAAGTAAAATTTACTGAATGACTAAAAGTAATTTATTATTAACAATTTGATTTTCATACAAGTTTAATTTACAAGCAAACTTAAGTTTCTAATTAACCTATTTTATTTATTTATCGAGTTACCCTAAAAATAATTAAACTAAATAAATTATATATGTACGTCATTTATTCTAATAAACACCTAAATGTCCCAAACAATTACAACCCAAATAATTATTTCTAATATACTAACTTATTTTATAATTTACAAAGTATTTAATTAAATTTAATTTACATGCCAAACATAAGTTAAAATACAAACAAATTTGATTTTAGTGTTTACCAAATAAATTTCTATTATTATTATTATTACATACAAAATTGTTATTTCAATAAAGTTTAAGGGACACTTACTTTTTAATTATTGCAGTTACCATTGGAGCAAACTACTATTAAAAAAGGGCCTTCCCTTTTAATAGGGCAAGTTAATTCTTGTCTTACTCCTATTAAACTCTATGTAATTATCCTTTTTGCTACTTATCTTAGGGCTACTAACCAATTTATTTTTAAAATAAATAAATATTATAATTAAAAATTTAATCGCTTACAATCTAAGTAACTGGGCTTCTAATGAGTCAAAACTATACAATGGTCATGGATCTATCTAACCTAATTCTGACACTTCATAATATCATATCGCATCATATAAACATTAAATTAACCTTCAAACACAAATTTCTATAGAAGAATATCAAATTACAAACATATATGATAATTCCAGATTTTGACAGATTCGTAGTGTTTTTGTATTTGAATTTCTAAAATTAGTTAAATATGTACAAAAACTATACAAAAGTTCTAGAAGAATGCTAAGAGATCATAACAAATAAAAAAATTGTTAGATAATCTAAAATCTCTATCAAATAATTAACAAAAATTGTGGTTCACCACTATTATGCAACAAAGATAGATTTGCACTATTTTTTTAAAATTAATGTATCTTATAAATCATGAAAAATATTTATATGAAACCAATGAGAAAAATTAGAAAAATCTTGAACTTATTTTTAGAATTAAGAATCATAGAAAAAGATAAAGAATGGATGGAGATATTGGTTTTGAAATTTAACTATCTTGCAAATTACAGAAAGAATACACCCTTATTTTAAATAGCCATAATTCTCTCAATTTAAAAGTTTTTTTCATGATTCTTAAGGTTAAAATCATAAAAATTTCATGATGAATTCAAATATAATTTTTATACAATTTTCAAAGAAACAGAAGCACACAAAGAATGATAAACAAGAAAAAGATAGAAAATCAATATGTGCAAAGTTATAAGTTTCCCTTAAATTTATCACATGAACACAAAAGTTATTAATATATAAGACCATCTAAAGGCATAACAACATGAAAAAATAGATATATGATATATTCTTAAATATTCATAATTTAAAATACATGCTTTTAAAAATTCTTGAGGTTTCTTTAAGAAAGGAGAGGAAAGAAAGAAGAAGAAAGAATGAGGGAAATGGGAAAACTTATCGAATTGGAGAAATGGGGTGAGAGTTTTTTGTTTTTGTGTTTTCTTGTGTTGTTCTCTCCTTTGTTTATGTTTTTTCTTCCTCCATCAGGTATTTATAGGGTTCTGGTTTAGAGTTCTAAGGAAATAGATAATCCTATTCCTAGAGGGTTTAGAAGTGCTAATGAGATAAGGATAGGAATATAGATAGGGATAAGTAGAGTTAAATAGGAATAAATAAAAAAATAAACAAAATTAGATAGGGATAGAGAAGAGGGAAAGAGCTAGAAACTCTTCCTAATTAAATTTATCTTTTTTAATTAAAAATAAGAGAAATAAAAAAAATGGTAGGCTTTTATTCATTTAATTAAAATCTCCCTATTGGGCCTTGTTGGCCTTAGAGAGTCCAATTAAGTCCAATTAGGTTTTTAAATAAAACAAATGTTTAAAATTAAATTTAAATAAAAATAAATTTTATTTAAATTAAATTAATTTTTTTACTTTTATACATGGTTATCTATTTTTAATGTATCTAAATATATCTCACAATCATATAATTTTTTTATCATGGGGTTCTTCATGGCATCAATGCACATGTTCATAATGTTACACAAATAAGGGTCTACATCCTGAACTTTGAGAGACATATTATAAAAGGAGGAGGAGACCTTAGATATTTACTAAAAAACTCATTTCTCCAATATTCTAGAATCTACCCATTTCCTCTCTTCTTCCTTTTCTCTTCCCTCTTTTACATCCTTTCTCTCTTCTTCTCTAAAACTTGTGAAGTAAGAGAAATTTTAACACACCTTAGTTTAGAGACTACCACACCTTGCCATTTTATAAGATATGACATGCTCTTATAATATGCCCAATGAATTACCGAAATATCCTGTACTGACAATCCATTAAACATATTATAAGGGATTTAACGATTTCAAATTCATTTTTTTTTAATTAAACTTATTGATAAAAGGTTTAATAGTTATTCTACGATTTAAGAAAAATACCTTGAAATTAATTAAGAAAAAAAATAAGCAGTTTTAAAACTTAAAGAAATTTGATGAAAATTCGGCGTAGTGACGGCTAAAAATTAGTCAACCCAAAAATTTTAAACATGTTAAACAAAACCTGTAGCAATATATGTATATCACAAATTCATCGAATCAACATTTCATCAAATGTTTTTCTTCATTCACAACAAAAAGAAATACATTCTTACAAATTTGCATTCATTTGATATCAATAAAATAATATTACACCATTTTTGTATATCTGTTCAAAAAAATTTTACATACATATAGTCATTATTTATATCAAAAACAAAATACAAAAGAGTAAACCTATAATTTGTACCCTGCTTGGAAAATGTATACGGCTTCAATTATGCTCACTCAGCTATTTTTTCGTTTCCTCTACCAGTGACAGCATAAAAATAGCCATCACTGAGTATAAGGACTCAGTGGTACACAATCATCATTTTTCTAAAACCAATATAAAACATAAAATGTTAAATCATAACAAAGTATTTAATATGTTCAAATTTTCTATGAAATATGAAAATAATAATTTTCACAATCATCAATAAATCATTTATTTTCAATAATACATTTATTATAACATTTAAAAATATCTAGTGTTGCCAACATTCACAGTTTAAGCAATGACACAAAATTTCCGATCAACGCAGTGTTGTGCACCACAACAAAGTTATCTCAACCCCATCTAGCTGAAACTAATGAGGAAAGCAAAACTAGCTAGCAAATATGAGTGCACCCATCTGATCTCAACCTCATCTGGTAAGCCAGAGAGGGAAGATGATATAAGTAATCTCAATCGCTCAAGTGGAGGAGGAACATATCCAATCTTAACCTCATAAAATGAGGGAAGCAATCAAAGTTTGTCATGCCAACTGTGGTTTTAAAATAATTTTTAAACAATTTCCATTCAAACAACAAACATTTCAAATCATCACAAATCATCATATATAGTTGGCAACACATCAATTTCACAAATACTTCTAAATTACATACATCCGACCACCCCTGTGCTACAATATCATAAATGGCCAAACGTCCACCATTTCATCAAAATAATAAATTCTTTTCATTTGCAATATTTAAAACACAAAAAAATTAGAGTTGTGCACAAACCTTATCTTAGTCTCCTTGCTTTGACATATTCTCTCTTTACTTTAAACTTCTTTTCTCCACTGAAACACGCAATTTCAAAAGTTTTAATACTTATTTTAACTTCCACCAATAAATAACCAAATAAATTCCTAGTGAATTATGAAAATAACTACACATTCTAACTATTTCAAATTACAGTGCAAAATTTGAACATATCCTTAGAACTCAATTTCAGTCTAGTTTCAGTCATAATTTGTCAAATTAATCTTCACGAAAGTTGTTTCTCTATGTCATTAGTTATAGCCAAAATACTAGGTACTGTTCCTAGGTGCCTTATCCTAAGATTTTCGGTTTTTCTAGATTTTTACCTGAATTTGCACTCAATATTCAAGTACTTTACTTTCAGAATTTGTACCAGGTCTCTAAAGCAAAGTATTAAGCCTTTGTCTTAAGTTTTCAAATCATTTTGTAGCACCTCAATTGGAGATGTACAAAAGAAGATATCTCCTGTTTACCACAAGGAGGTCACAGGGCTGAATTGCTGCATTGTAGGAATTTCAGTTTTACAATTTTTACTTACTCTAAAATTTCAACCACTTTGCCCTTGGAATTTGGTCCCGGTCAAAACATAGAAATTGTAGGTCTACATCTTATATTTATTTTGGCTTTAGAATCATTCAATTTTCATTTTTGTAGCTTGAGTTATATTCATTTTGCCAAAATTATTTAGGTGACAAATTCTCAGGTTTCAGGTCAGTTCCAGAATCCAGGCAGATTTTTGGACTCACTTTATCAAGCAAATTTGGATAGGCTACAATCATAATTTAGCATTATAGTGCTCATATGAATTATTCTCCTGTGTCTTAAGATTAGACAAGTTCAAGAATTACTCAATTTGGAGTTTTGTAGAGTGAGTTATGCTCAATTTAGTATGTACTATTCATTCAATCAGTTTCAAGGGTTCTAGTTTTGCATTGCTAGATTCTAACCCTAATATATTGTAGACAATATACTGATCTTAATTAATTTCCATCTCATTTTTAGTCTTCAAGTTGGTTTTGAATAATACTATTCACAGATTGAAAATAGTACTATTCAGAGCTCAAAATTCTTGGGACGTTATAGAGACTACATAAAGCAACAAGAAAAGGGAATCCCTAAGTGTAAAAAGAAGAGACATAGAAATTGGGAACCCTAAGAATGTCTTCAAGTAAGTATCCTTAATACTTATACTCTTTAATTAGAGAATTTGAATAATAATATAAATATATATGATTGTTTTATAATAGTAATTGCTTAGGAGTTGAATGGGGTAGGTTATATTAGAAAGTAATGAGATGACTTGTTAAAGGAAAATGATAAACAATTTAGAGAAATAAAATGAAAACTCTACGAATAAGTAATGGGATGGTGTTATGAATAGAATAGAAGAATGAGCTTAGAATAGGGTTTCTGAAAAATGTTGGTCGGCAGCCGACACATCAATATTCGGCAGCCAAACTACGTAAACAATAGGAATCTCATGCATGCAACTTTGGGTGTCGAAAATGCATAGGATCAGCTATTGAAGATGCATGCAACTCAAAATGTAATGTATAAATTAGTTTAAAAAAACAAATAAGTAAACATACCTCATGCATTTCTAATAGTAGACTAGGAGAGGTGAATCTCAAGGATTAAATTAAAATAAAGGGTAAAGATACCTTATTAGAAGTAAGAGTCAAGGTTAAGGGGATCGTTGTCCAAATGAGTAGAAATTGCAAAATACTTTCCTTAAAACATGTTTGATTATGCATAAGCACTCATGCATCATTTAAATATTTTAAATAGATATATTGCATGTAAGAATTGCATATATATAACAATATATGTTTAATTCATGAAGATGTGCATTGAATATAATTGTAATGTGTTGGTAGGTATGGATGACCCAATAGTTCCTAATAGAAAAGAAAATGAATAAAGAAAAGGAATTGCATGCATGCAAATGGGCGTACTCCAAGATGGGGGCCTAGGATCCACACTAGCATTCGGATATTGGGAGCCACAGGATCCACCTTAAGCAAATCATGACTTTTGTGCCCCTGATATCCATTTTGTGTGATATTAAGAGGAAGTGTTGAGGAGTTCCATTAGTGGGTCAGGCACATTGGACATATATATTAATTATGGAACATGGAATATTTAGTGATATATGTGATACCCCTTACCTGTCTATAGTATAGCCGAGCGAGGCATGTTACACCCGGTGTCGGAGCGCCTTAACTTGTCTTATTACATTCCTAATTATCACATTTTAATTTATTCAATTTGGGATCAATTTATTATTCGGAGAAACTGATGGACTTTCCCCTAAATTTATTAATATTTGACGTTTTCCCATCTGTTAAAAGTCTCAAATACATAATTTCAATAATGTAAATTCTTCATCACATTTAATTCCAGTACTTCATTTCAAGGTTTCAAACTCACAATTTTCATTCATACATAACAAATAAAATGATGCTCATACATAAACAAAATGCTTAAGTTCAATTAATTTACATAATTTACAATAATTACATAAGTGTCTAATTTACATAATAAAATAAAAGTCTAATTACAAAATACAAAATCACTGATAGGCCTAGTGGGTCCTACCAAAATGCACTGCAAATGTAGTGACACTGGACATAATGCAGATCTGGACTTTGATCCCCAGTTTACGGTCTACAGGGCTCTCACTCTGTATCTTCAGTACCTACGTGTGGTAAAAAGCGACGCGTTAAGCAATACAGCTTAGTGGTGCCAATATAATATAAAAATAAACTAAAATAATTAAATATGTAGAATTTATGATATTAATGCATGCAGATTGAAATTTTGGTAATTGTTCGTAATATTCATAATTTAGGGATTTTATATTCATTATTTAATTAAAGAAATTTAAAACTTATTTTAGTTGCCCAAGTAACCTATACAAATTGACTGGACTAGATAAACGGGTAAACTAGCATTGGGTAACAAATACCTCGGGTCGTGCCCTCATTTTAGGTAGTCCGTGCATTCTACTGTTTCGACAACTAAAGTATGTTCGGACAACAAGGATGTCTGGAACTATACTCAAACTAGAGTAAGGAAATATAAATTGACTAAAAACACACTAAGTAAAATTAAAGAAAAGTAAAAGAAGCAAAGTACGACCCTGTTAAATGAGCCGAAGTTAAAGCGATGGGTGGCCGCACGGGAAAGTGTCTATGAAGACAATTGCAGACCCCAGACCAGCGAGGAACCCAAGGAAATAATTTTTTAGACTTAATTAAAAGTTTATTGAGGACTAAATGACGTTAAAAAATGTCAAAGAAAATTCAAAAAAAATTAGTTAATTGGTAAATACCAAAAATAATCAATGAGCCTAGTGAATGGCATTTTGGTCATTTCAATCCCAGAGTTGAATTTTAACCTAAATGTCAATTAAAATGAGAGAGATTAAAACACATAAAATAAATAAAAAACATGAAATATGCAATGGAAAAGAAAAGAAAAGAAAAGAAGAAAAATAAAGAAAATTCAATGTGAATTATGACATCATTTAATATTTTGACCAATTGTGTAACACCCCCGTTTGCATAGCCCAGTAGATTTCACTGTTCCGGTGACCGGTGTCGGTCCGGACAATTAAGGAGATTAGAGCCACATTTAAGACAACTTGAGAAGCCATAAACACAAATAATTAGTAATGTTTAATTAGTTAACTATAAATAAGAAAAACAGAACATAAGAGGTTAAACGAGCCGAGAGTCACAGCGATGAGTGACCTCCTCGGGAACGACTGCGAAGTCATTTTAAACTCAAATTTCGAACCGGAAAAAGTGACGCCGTGGTCCTTAGGACCCTTATAAACACAGTGGAAAAGAGAAAATCACGAAAAAGAACTGTTAAGCCAGTCAAATAATTAGGTCAAGGAACCAGAAGAAATATTGAATTATTTGCAAACCGGGTTAAATCTGTGAGGGGCAATTTGGTCAATTGACCCCGAGAGCTGACTCCTGACCTAATTGTCAAATAAAATCGGAGAAAAGAAAATTTCGTAATCGAGAATTAAATTAAAAAACTAATAGAAAAATAAAAAAAAGGAAAGAAAATGAAAAAGGTGTAGGAAGATGACATCATGCATGACATCATGCATGATGCCATAAAAGTCATAATTAATATAATTAATTAAATTGGAATTTATGGTCTTCCTAAAGACAAAATACTTAAAAGAAAAGAAAAGGAAAAAAAAATAAAACACAAAAGTCTTCTTCAAAAACGTCACTTTCCCTCTCCCTCACATCTCCATAGTTAAACCTCCATTAAAGCTTGTCTTCAAGCTTTGAAACCCTTACCAAATCTCAACTTCTTCCATAATCACTCCAAAAAACCTTATTCCCTTCCCTTGAGAAAGAAATTTAACAAGAAAGAAAGAAGAAAAGAGGAGAAAAATTGAAGATTGGATATCAAAGTTGAGGTAAGCACATCAAATTGAAAGTTTGAGATTAATTGTTGTGTTTTAGCTTGAATAACTTAGAAAAATGCTCAAAATGAAATAAAAATTTGTTGAGGGACCATGAATGATTTTCAGCCAGCATGTATATGGGAGTATATTTGCATGGTTTGATGGATTTAATTGGGTATATAAACCTTAGTTAGTTGAATGACTATGGTTAGAGGCATGGAATCAAGTAAATGCATGAGGTTAGTGAATTAGGGTTTGGACATTAGGGTTTAGAGACAAAAAATATGAAAAACTTGTAAATGGTGTCTTTGACCTAATGTGAAGTGAAAAATGGTCATTTGTGACCAAATGAGGTGTGTTAGAAGTGTTGGAATTAAAAGCCAATTCGGATTGGATAAGGTCATGTGCTGGCAGCATGACCAAAATTTACTTTGAGGGACCAAAAATGAAATTTTACAAGTCCAATGGATATGGGAACAATTGGGGATGAAAATAGGCACTAAATGACACAATTTTTATTTAGGAAGCCTGCCCAAAAAGTGACTAAAACCTAGTGAACAAAGTGACCAAAGTTGAGAAATCGCAGGCTGCCCTGCACAACCTGACCAAATGAACAGTGTTTGTTCATTTGGTCATAACTCGAGCTAGGCAGTCAAAATGACCTGAAATTTTACCAGTGGTTAGATGAGATATAGACCTAAAACTTTCATGAAGAATACCAACCCAAATTATTCCATTAACCCAATCAAATTACTAAGCCAAGTTGGGTCACTGAATCTGCAGACTGCAGATTTGCCATTTGAACAGTAAAGTTTCAATGGCTATAACTCTCTCTAGAAAACTTCGATTTAGGTGATTCTTGAACCGATGGAAACCTAAGGCATAGTAAAATATTTCATATGAAGAAAGTTAGACCAAATTATGGACCTAACTTGATCAAATTGCTGAACGAAGTTGGAATTAATAATCTGCCAGAACAAAATTTTGCAGCATGAACAGTAAACGTAATTTGCTTATAACTTGAGCTACAAAACTCTAATTGGGGTGATTCAAAAAGGAGAATAAACTTAAGACAATAGGGAACATTTTCTATGAAGAAAGTTTTTCCAAATTCTAACAGTAAACTGACTAATGAAACAGTAGAATTAGGGACACCAAAACCGAAAATTTGACAATTTTGCCTAAAAGACCTAAGTTTTGAGAAAATGACCAAAACCAACAAGTTTGGTGACCAAAATGTGGTATATGGGTGAAGTTGGAGTTCCCATACCTATTAAGCCTTAGAAAGTCAATAATTTGACTGGAATAGTGTAGTGAATAGTAACCCGAAACACAAAATTTCGAGAACGTCGAGTTTAGCACGTTAGAACTAGGTAAAAGCGAAGTTAAGTTTATTTTTGGATCTATGTTAAATTATGGTTCTGAAACACTATAAAATTTTGTGTTTCAGTGGAAAAGAATATCGGGACAGAACCCGAGGAGTCGAGTCAAGGCAAATAGGTGACTCATTTGAGGTTTGTGCACAACATCACTATGCTTTAAAATGTATTGATAAAGTGAATGAAATATGTATTTTACATTTGCTTTGAATTATTGAGAATTTATTTGTGACATTAGCTATGATGTTTTGACTTAAATTGTTGAAAGTTATTGTGTATATTTGAAATGACAATGTTTAGCAAAATGTTAAGATAAGTTTTGAAACCACAGTGTCATGACCATATATTTGAACACCTCACTAGCACGACTAGTGGGGGTAATTAGTTTCGAATTTTGATTCCTTCTCTGGAGAAGTGTTGAGGTGTGCCAGTAGAAGAGGATGTGAATGGATATCCATATATTTGAGCTAGCTAGCCTTGTGATATGATTTCTCTTTAACCTCTGGCTATTGAGATTCTATTTGTTTCGAATGGCATGATCTAACTGTGGGTTTTATGAAATGTGTTTTGATACTTTGAAATGAACTTGGTTTGCATTAAAATCTCATAATTCATGTTTTGTGTTTAATGCTCATGTTTAGTCAAATTTTTGAATAATGTGATTTTATTTTTGCATAAAGATTATTTTAGTATGTTGTGTACCACTGAGTCCTAATACTCAGCGATAGCTTCTATTGCTGTCGCAGATACAGAGACTAGAAGAGCAGCAGACTGAGCTGCTGAGGTGTGAGGAGCTATCATCGTGAAGTCTTCGGGTATAATTTATACCCTGCCTGTAAATATTTCTTTTGATGTATATATTGCACATAAATGTATGGACATGTAAAAATGGGTCTTGAGCAGCTTGTACAAAAATTTGTATGAAGTTTAGTTGTATTTCTTTTGATGTAAATTTTGTAAGAATGTATATAAATTGTGTTGTCACTAATGAAATGTATTGCTAGTATGCTGAGAATTATTGAATTTTGAACTTGAGAAATTTATTGAGTTTGATTGTGAAAATTGAAGTAGTGGTTGAGAAAATTTTTAGAAGTGCTTTTTACAAGTATTTGAAGAACGGTTTTCTCAAAATACAGAGGAAACTCTGTCAAAATTTTTATAGAATTTGCGAAAAACTAAAATGGACCAAAATATTAACTAGTTTTAATTTCAACTAAATGTTTTAAGTACTTACTAGAAAATGCTCACCACTTGTCAAAAATAAGAAAATTGTTTTAAAATCCCTTGTAGGGTACTTAATGAGTTATCGGTAGGTGAAGTTCGGTAGTTCATTAGGTATTCTACGGGATCATGTTATGCCTTACAGAGGGGTAAGGTGTGACAAATTGGAATTTAACAACCAATTTAAGGGATAAGAAGAGAGTTAAAAAGAGACAAAAACTCATTAAAAAGTCATCTTCTTCCTCTTGAACTCCATCTAGCCGAACCACTTAAGCTCCCATACCACCATTGATTTTCAAGCTTCCAAGCTTGATTTCCTCCCTTTCTCTCCATGAAACCCTAGGTCCACTTCACTAAAAATCATTCCCACACCTTAAGTAAGACTTTAGCTGTAACACCCTCACTTTAGCTGTAACACCCTCACTTTAGCTAGTCCGTGCATTCGACTGTTCCGGTGATCAATGTCTGTCTGGACAGCTAGAACGACTGGAACTATATGTAAACTAGAGTGAGGAGTCATAAATAACCCAAATAATGGTAATGAAAATTTAAAAAAAATTAGAAATAAAATACAACCAAGTTAAATTAGCCGGTGCCCTAGCGATGGGTAACCTAGTGGGAAGTTGCGGTCCTAGCAGTTAGGAGCCCTAAACCCAGGAGAAAATTCATAAAATAATTTTCAAAACTCCAGAGAAGAGTCATCGAGGTTTCGATGGCATTAGAATGCCAAGAAAATACTTAGAAAAATTTTTAGATCGGTACAGACAATTTTAGTCCGTTAAGTAAAATGAAGGGCATTTTGGTCATTTCACCTTTAGAGACAATTTTTGACCAACTTGTCTATTTAAGTAAATAAATTATATGACATAAAATATGAATAAATATTACTAAAAATTTAATTAAAAATAAGTAGAAATGAAAGAAAAGAAAAATGAAAGAAAAGCTTAATAATTACATCATGCTTGAGTAAGCATGATGCAAATAAAAGCCCTCCACCAATCACCATTAGACAACTACTTAATAAACTAATAAAAAGGAGATAAATGAGAAAAAAATTGACAAACAAATCTACATCTTCTCACCATGGGCAGCCGAACCAAAGAGAAAAGAGAGAGAGAGAAGAAAGAAACCACTATTGAAGCTCTTGTCCAAGCTTCAATTTCTACCTTCAATCACCATAAAACCCTATCTAGTCTTCACAAAAATTTATCCTTGCAACTAGAACAAGCTTGGGGCAACCATTAGAAGGAGAAAATTAGAAGATTTACAAGCTCAAGTAGGAGCTCTAAAGAGGTTAGTGCTACCTTTTTTCCCTTTCTCTTCTTTAAACTTGAACTTGAGTAGGAAAATGGAAAGAAATTCAAGAGAAATTGAGAAATTATTCAAGTTTAATTCAAGAGAAATTTTGGCCAACTTATGAGTTAAGGGAGTTGATGAATTTGAATGAAATAAATTGTGATTATTGGAGTTGTTTAGTTTGTATATACGGTTAGAATGTTAGTTTTCCATGGTTATATGAAATGGACATTTGAGAATTAGGGTTTGAGGCATGAAGTTAGGGTTTTGTCCATGTGTTGTGGAATTGGAGTCCTAATGGTCAATTAGTGACCATTTGGCTGTGTTTGATGAGGAATTGAAGTGAATTATGGCTTTGGATTTGAGGTTGGGTATGCTGTCTCATTGGACCTGCAGGGCTGGATGTGAGTCCAGCAAGTTTGGGCAGCTGTACCTTGAGTTGTGTAGGTTCAATTGGTGCAAGGCTAATTGGACATGAAACTAGACACATAATGACACAACTTTGATGAAGAAACCTTGCCCAGAAAATAAACTTAGGATGACCTAAAAATCGGCCAAATTTGGGTAACCAACTCTGGACCTGGTAAAAATGACCAAATGAACAGTATTTTTTCATTTGGCCATAACTCAGAGTAGGAATATCCAATTGACCTGAATTTTATATCAATAGAAAGCTTAGACAATTTAGAACAACTATCATGGGGAATAGAACTCCAAATTTTGACCACAACTTAATGTAATTGTCCACTAAAATCAAGACATCAAATCTGGTAGAACCAAATTTGCCCAGAAAATCTAGGTAAAGACTAATCCGGCCAGTTATGGTAAATTGACCATAACTTAAGCTACAAAACTCCAAATGGAGTGATTTAAAAAGAAAATTAAAGAAGACACATAAAGGAACAACTTTGATGAAGAAAATTTTATCAAATTTCCACTATAATAATGACTAATGGAATAGTAAACTTAAGGTATGAAATTTAAAAATTTTAAATAACATAAAATAAGCTTTGAAATGGTATTGACAATCAATACCAATAAATCTAGAACCCAAAATGTGGTATAATTATGTATATATAATTTGTATACATATTATGTATGAAAAAGTTAATAAATTGAATGAATAGTAATGTGTGAACAGTAATCCCAAAAAAATAAGGAATAATAAAAGAAATTAAAGAAGCCATTATGATTGATAATATATAATATGATTAGTGAATTATGATTTTTGAATTTGAGTAACCCTAGAAGAATGTTTTAAGTACAATGGTGCATGAGAACCATTGATGAGAATTGTGATCATATAAATTATCAAATGAATGTATAAATTATAGAATTTGTCATGAAATAATAAAGTCATAAAACACAATATACTAACATTTAATGGTATTATGTGCCCATGTATTGCCTAGACACGTGTGTCAAATTGGACAGATTGGCATGCCAATAGGGTATTATTTTAGCAGTACTGCGAAAGGCTTCATGCCTGTATTCATGGCTTTATGCCCGTATTCATGGCTTTATGCCCGCACTCATGGCTTTTATGCCCGATTATGTATTATTATTGCTTTTTAGCCATTCTAACTGCATATGTGGTTGATATTCCGCGTCCCATGGTATGACGGCCCGAGGCACCGCGGTGTCCAGTGCCAATGAGCCGTTATCCAGTTTAGTCAGCCTATCATAGGTTACTTAGGCAGTGAAATTTGTTAAGAATAATGTAAATTAAATGAATGAATAAGAAAGAAACTAGAATTAGTTTTAAAATTTTATTTACTATGAAATGATCCAAACACCTAGGAAATGTTAAGTGAAAGGATAAAAAGATTAGCAAAATAGATATCATTTAAACAAATAATTATAACTGCATCTTCTGAAATAACATGAATAGAAATGTAATATATTAATATATTTCATATTTTGTATATCACTACAGTAAATTTAGAAAACAAGCAATTCCAAAGAACAATATAATATGACAAAAGATAATTAATATTAGGAATTCCATATGAATGAAAATAATTCTTGATTACGCAAATTAGGTTTTATTCCCATCTGTATTTTGTATATATTACTTTCTTATTATATTATTGCACCATTAAACAGAAATGCTTAGCGCGATGGATTTGTTTTCTTGCGCAAGTACTGAAGGTAAAGCCCAGCGAATATTAAACAGAGATTTTGGAGTTTTGATCTGCAGAAGTGTCTGAAGTATTCAAGGTTGTCACCTCCTCAGCAATGCATATAGATAGGGCCCATATAGATCATCTTTTGTATTTTGTATAAAATACTTAGTTATTGTATTGTAATGTAGATTATGAAAAGGTAATTAATAGGAATGTGATGTAAACTAATAAATTAGCTTTTTCACATATAATTAATTTATATATCATGTAAATTATGAAATTATATAATTATTTTATAAATTATGTAATTTAAGCATGAATGAGATTGCATGGGTTTGAAGACAGAATTGAAATATATAGATGATGGATGAAATGATGAGATTTTTATTGTAAAATATTATTGAAAATTTCAAGCAGGTAAATAGTGAATCACTTCAAAAGTAAATAAAATAGAGAAAACTCCGTTAGTTTCTCCATAGAATATGAATTATTTTAAATTATAACAAGTTCAAAATAAATTAAGGATTAAAGTAAGATAAGATAGGGTGCTCCGACACCGAGTGTGACAGGCCTCGCTCGGCTACACTGTAGCCGGGTGAGGGGTATTACATTAGCTGCCAATAAGTGAGGAAATCTCAAATTTACACAAGTCAAGAAATGATCATCAAGAGGTTAGTGCACTAAACAAGTCTCTTTCTTTCTTTAACTAGTATAAGCATACCAAATTAAGTGTAAATTTCATGAAATTAAAAGAAAACCTTGAGTATATGGAAACTTGATTCTCAGCAGCCATGAGGATTGTGTGAAATTAATGGTTTTGATGGTTTTGAATTAGTTAGTGATGTTGATTGATGAACTTATATACATTAGAAGTTGAATTGCTTTGAGGATGCTTGTGATAGAAACTTTAAGTTAGGGTTTTGACCTAACTTTGGGGCTTTGGTGTTATTACTTGAAATTGGTGTTGTTGAGACTATTTGTTAACTATTAGAAGTGTCATGTATATCAAATAAAGTTTGGGAGTTGGAGTAATTGAAATTGGGGGAGCAATTGAAATTGGGAGTGCAATTTCTCTTGCAAAAAATTTGGACCTATAAGTCCAGTGAGGTTTTTGAATCATAAATAGAGTTGTGTTGCTCCAATTAGTATGAGGCTAATTGAAGATGAAACCTAGGACAATTTACATTTTTCATGAAGAAACCACACCTAAAAACTGTCCCTAACCTGGCCTAAATTTGGCTTGAATCCGGGTAACCCTAATCTAAACCTAGAAAAAATGACTAAATGAATAGTAAATGTTCAAATGGCCATAACTCACACTAGGAAGGTCAGAATGACCTGATTCTTGAACCATTGGAAAGGTTAGACATAGGAGTAAATTTTTCATGAAGAACATAGAATCCAAATCTACCTCTAAACAAGTTCAATTGTTAGCACAAGTTAGATCAACAAAACTGTCCAGAACCAATCTGCCCAGAATTTGTTAGACTTAGGCTCACCTGACCAGTTTTGGCAAAAATATCATAACTTGATCTACAAAATTGCAAAAGCAATAAAACTAGTGCTAAAATTTTTATAAGATATAGATCTATAATATAGATGTTTTGACCAGAACGCAGAACCCAAGGGAACTATGTCCACCAAATCCTGGAATTTACCTCAACTACCACCTGACCCCAAAACATAATTTATATCATAACTTTCACTAGGAAATCCAAAATGGGATGAGCTAAACTATTTTGGAAACCTAAGAGATAGGACTTCAACTTTGATTTAGAAACTTTTCTCAAAATTTGAGTGTAAGAACCCTAAAATGAGAGTCAAAGCCACTAACCTAAACTCGAAATCCTGTAGACACAGGGTACCTAAGTCCAGGCCAGTTAATTTGCTATAATTAATTCTACAACATCTAAAAAATTGTAATTCAAAATTTTGAGTAATTATAAGACATAGGGTAACAACTTCTATGAAAAATATTAGGCCTAAAAATGGCTGTAACATATCCAAATAATTAGGAAATAATTAACTCCAGAATCTGCTTGGTTCTGGAACTTGAGTGAGTTAAGGAACCAGTTTTGGTTACTTGACCATAACTTGAGTTCTAAAACTCCAAATGATATCATTCAAAAAGGGAAATAAAGACAAGACATAGAGAGACAACTTCCATGAAGGAAGTATAGCCAAACAGTGGCTACATCTTGGCCAATTTGCTAGGAGAAGATAAGACACCAAATCTAGAACTAAAGAAAGGTTCAAGATATTATTTGATACATGACATGCAAATTACCTATATGCTAAATGTAATAGTTACATGAAAATGAAGGGGGAACCTATTTTCCCACTATAAATTGACATGAAACTACTATAAAGCACTATAGTGCATGACATGAAATGATAAGATCATAAGTAATTAATAATACTAATTTGCCCAAAGTATACCTA
Source organism: Hevea brasiliensis (assembly GCF_030052815.1). Classification (NCBI taxonomy): domain Eukaryota; kingdom Viridiplantae; phylum Streptophyta; class Magnoliopsida; order Malpighiales; family Euphorbiaceae; genus Hevea; species Hevea brasiliensis. The sequence goes on from NC_079503.1 coordinate 20,067,328, forward strand.
GACTTATTTATACAGCATGGATCGATTAGTATACTAATTAGAAACTACAGATTGCAGTACTGCTCATAGAAATAATCATTAATAGACAATATATGTAATGGCCCGGCCCACTAGTGATATTATGCCCTCACGCTTTAAAAACTTATGAACCCAAATCTCTCCGTGTTTTGTCGATGTGGGATTTGCCTAAGGTGTTACAATCCACCCCCTTATGGGACTCTTGCCCCACCATCGTTCAAGGTTGCGATACCACAAATGTAATGGCCCACTATTGATATTGTAGCCCTCACGGTTTTAAAGCGCGTCACTAAGAGTTACGAACCACCAACTTATAAACCCAAATCTCTCGTGTTTTGCCGATGTAGGATTTGCCTAGTGTTACAATCCACCCCCATATGGGACTTAGCGTCCTCTTTGCCCCACCATCGTTCAAGGTTGCAATACCACAAATGTAATGGCCCACTAGTGATATTGTAAGCCCTCCTGATTTAAAAGCGCGTCAATAGGGTTCTGTGTCAACTTATGAACCCAGCATCTCTCCCGTGTTTTGTCGATGTGGGATTTGCCTAGGGTGTTACAATATATGTCTTATATGATTATTCTACAGGCTTTGTACCTGCCCGTTGGCCATTGTGCCTGATTTTATTTCTGACTTTATGCCTGCCCACTGGCCTTGTGCCTGACATGACAGATGTATACATTTTAGACATACGGATGTTTAACTAGTATACTCCTGTTTATCCAATCTTTATAGTTTGTTATAGGTTACTTGGGCACAAATATCAGAAATAAACCTTAAATATTAAATAATTACATGAAGAGATCACTGATATGAGCAAAAGATCCTGATTAGCTTAATTGCTTCCAAAGTTCTATAAATATGTAAAAGACTATAAACTCTTGAAACCTATATTTCTTTATAAAGTTATACGTGAAATAATTATTTCAATTATTTAGTTATTTTTTCTTTATTTTATGTACCACTAAGCGTTATACTTAGCGCGTTGATTTTTTCATCGTGTAGGTATAGGAGAGTAGCAGCAGCAGCAGCAGTAGTGGTAGATAGGATTCTGATCAGATCTGCTGCAGAGTGATTGTCACCTCAGACTGTTATTTTGGTAGGGCTCATGTATAGTTAAATTTTGAATTTTGGTTATTGTATGTAAGTAAACAGTGTAAGTCATTTTGTGATTGTAAATAAAATTATAAATATTGTACTTGAGTTTATATAAATGCAATAAAGTATTTTATTTACTTGAAATGATTATAAGTATTGTGATGATATGACATAGTTTAAAGAAAATGAAATAGATATAATTGATTTTAGCAGGTAAATAAGAAAACTCACCATGCACTAATAAAACAGAAAAGACTTTGTCTGGGTCTCCATAAGAATGAAATGGAATAAAAAAAAAATCTATATGTAAGATAATGAAATTAAATAGACATTAAATTAATATTGTACATGATAAGATAGGATAGGGTACTCTGACACCGAATATAGGACACCTTCCTTGGCTACACTGTAGGCGGGTGAGGGGTGTTACATTTATTGGTATCAGAGCAAAGGTTTAGGTGTTCCTAGGCATCAGTAGATAGAAAGATATAGTGTGTATAACATGCATGAGCTTTTATATAGGAGTTGATGTGACACTAATGCATGTCTATTTTCTCTAGTTATTTTAGGTTAAGGTGTGGATCTCGATCCACAAAAAAGTCATAGATTCGAAAAGGATAAGTATAGGAAAAATCTGATCTATTGGAATATACCATAGTAACTACGCATTGTTCTTGATATTTGTGCTGTAAGCTGCAGATTACAGTACCAACGTAGGACTATTGTGTAGAGCTAAATTAAGTAAGATAGACTAAGGAGAAAGTGAAATATTATAACACGGAAAAGTGGAGAGACAAGGAGATAGCAATTCCTCGACTATTCACACCGAGTAAATTTTGAGGATGAAATTTTATTTAGAGGGGGAGAGTTGTAACTCCCTCATTTTAAGTAGTTCGTGCATTCTACTGTTTCGATGACTAATGTCTGTTCGGACAGCCAGGAAGTCTGGAATTACACTCAAACTAGAGTGAGAAAACATAAATTGATTGAATACAAACTAAGTAAAATTAAAGAAAAGTAAAAGAAGTGAAGTACGACCCGGTTAAATGAGCCGGAGTCACAGCGATGGGTGACCGTACAGGAAAGCAACTGTGAAGACAGTTGCTGACCCCAGACCCGCGAGAAACCCTAGGAAATAATTTTTGAGACTTAATTAAAGATTTATTGAGGACTAAATGATTTTAAAAAATGTCAAAGAAAATTCAAAAAAATTAGTTAATCAGTACAGACAAAAAATAACCGATGAGCCTAGTGAAAGGCATTTTGGTTATTTCAATCCTAAAGTTGAATTTTGACCTAAAAGTCAATTAAAATGAGAGAGATTAAAATACATAACATAAATGAAAAACATGAAATATGCAATGGAAAAGAAAAGAAAAGAAAAGAAGAAAAATAAAGAAAATTCAATGTGAATTATGGCATCATTTAAAATTTTAACCAATGAGAATTTAACAACCAATTAAAGGGATAAGAAGAGAGTTAAAAAGAGACCAAAACTCATTAAAAAGTCATCTTCTTCCTCTTGAACTCCATCTAGCCAAACCACTTGAGCTCCTATACCACCATTGATTTTCAAGCTTTCAAGCTTGATTTCCTCCCTTTTCTCCCCATAAAACCCTAGGTCCACTTCACTAAAAATCATTCTCACACCCTAAGCAAGACTTTGGCTACCAAGAAGTGAGGAAATCTCAAAGTTTACACAAGTTAAGAAGTGATCATCAAGAGGTTAGTGCACTAAACAAGTCTCTTTCCTTCTTTAACTAGTATAAGCATGCCAAATTAAGTGTAAATTTCATGAAATTAAAAGAAAACCTTGAGTGTATGGAAACTTGATTTTTGGAAGCCATGAGGATTGTGTGAAATTAATGGTTTTGATAGTTTTGAATTAGTTAGTGATGTTGATTGATGAACTTATATACATTAGAAGTTGAATTGCTTTGAAGATTCTTGTGATTGAAACTTTAAGTTAGGGTTTTGACCTAACTCTGGGGCTTTGGTATTCTTACTTGAAATTGGTGTTTTTAATACTATTTGTTGACTATTAGAAGTGTCATGTATGTCAAATGAAGTTTAGGAGTTAGAGGAATTGAAATTGGGAGTGCAATTTCTCTTGCAGGAAATTCAGACCTATAAGTCCAGTGAGGTTTTTGAATCATAAATAGAGTTGTATTGCTCCAATTGGTATGAGGCCAATTGGAGATGAAACCTAGGAAAATTTGCCACATTTTTCATGGAGAAACCATGCCCAATAACTATCCCTAATCTAGCCTAAAATTGGCTTGAATCTAGGTAACCCTAATCTGGACTTGGAAAAAATGACCAAATGAACAATAAATGTTCAAATGGCCATAACTTATACTAGAAAGGTCAGAATGCCTTGATTCTTGAACCATTAGAAAGGTTAGACATAGGAGCAAATTTTTCATGAAGAACATAGAACTCAGATTGGCCTCTAACCAAGTCAAATTATTAGCATAAGTTAGATCAACAAAACTGTCCAGAACCAATCTGTCCAGAATTTATTGGACTTAGGCTCACCCAACCAATTTTGGCAAAAATGCCATAACTTGATCTACAAAATTGCAAAAGTAATGAAACTAGTGCCAAACATTTTATAAGACATAGATCTACAACATTAATATTTTGACCAGAACCCAGAACCCAAGGGAACTTAGTCAAATTATTAGAATAAATTAGTACACCAAATCCTGGAATTTGCCTTAACTACCACCTGACCCTAGAATAGAATTTATATCATAACTTTCACTAGGAAATCCAAAATGAGATGAGCAAAATTGTTCTGGAAATCTAAGATATAGGGCTTCAACTTTAATTCAGAAACTTTTCTCAAAATTTGAGTGTAAGAACCCTAAAATGAGAGTCAAAGCCACTGACCTGAACCCGGAATCCTGTAGACACAGGGTACCTAAGTCTATGCTAGTTAATTTGCTATAATTAATTCTATAAGATCTGAAAAATTGTAATTCAAAATTTTGAGTAATCATAAGACATAGGGTAACAACTTCTATAAAAAATATTAGGCCTAAAAGTGGCTGTAACATATCAAAATAATTAGGAAAATATTGACTCCAGAATCTTCCTGGTTCTAAAACTTGAGTGAGTTAAGGAACCAGTTTTGGTTATTTGACCATAACTTGAGTTTTAAAACTCCAAATGACATGATTTAAAAAGGGAAACAAAGACAAAACATAGAGAGACAACTTCAATGAAGGAAGTGTAGCCAAATAGTGGCCACATCTTAGCCAATTTTCTAGGAGAAGATAAGACATCAAATCTAGACTTAAAGAAAGGTTCAAGATATTATTTGATACATGACATGTAAATTACCTATATGAATTTCTAAATGTAATAGTTACATGAAAATGAAGGGGGAACCTATTTTTCCACTATAAATTGACATGACATGTAAATTACCTATATGATTATTCTACAGGCATCATTGGCCATTGTGCCTGATTTTATTTCTGACTTTATGCCTGCCCACTGGCCTTGTGCTTGACATGACAGATGTATACATATTAGACATACTCCTGTTTAACTAGTATACTCCTGTTTATCCAATCTTTATAGTTTGTTATAGGTTACTTAGGCACAGATATCAGAAATAAACCTTAAATTTTAAATAATTATATGAAGAGATCACAGATATGAGCAAAAGATGCTGATTAACTTAATTGCTTTCAAAATTCCATAAACATGTAAAAGACTATAAACTCATGAAATCTATATTTCTTTATAAAGTTCTACGTGGAATAATTATTTCAATTATTTAGTTATTTTTCCTTTATTTTATGTACCACTAAGCATTATGCTTAGCGCATTGGTTTTTCCATCGCGTTGGTACAGGAGAGTAGCAGCAGCAGTAGCAGCAGCATCAGTAGCAGTAGTGCTAGATAGAATTCTGATCAGATCTGCCACAGAGTGGTTGTCACCTCAGACTGTTATTTTGGTAGGGCTCATATATAGTTAAATTTTAAATTTTGGTTATTGTATGTAAGTAAACAGTGTAAGTCATTTTGTGATTGTAAATAAAATTATAAATATTGTACTTGAGTTTATATGAATGCAATAAAGTATTTTATTTACTTGAAATGATTATAAGTATTGTAATGATATGACATGGTTTAAAGAAAATGAAATAGATATAATTGATTTTAACAGGTAAATAAAAAAACCCGCCATGAACTAATAAAACAGAGAAGACTCTGTCTGGATCTCCATAAGAATGAAATGGAATAAAAAAAAATCTATATATAAGATAATAAAATTAAATAGACTTTAAATTAATATTGTACATGACAAGACAGGATAGGGTACTCCGACACTAAATGTAACACACCTTGCTCAACTACACTGTAGACGGGTGAGGGGTGTTACATTTATTGGTATCAGAGTAAAGGTTTAGGCATTCCTAAGCATAGGTAGATAGAAATATATAGTGTGCATAACATGCATGAGCCTTTATATAGGAGTCGAGGTGACACTAATGCAAATATGTTTTCTCTTGTTATTTTAGGTTAAGGTACGGATCTCGATCCACAGAAAGTCATAGATTCGAAAATGATAAGTATAGGAAAAATCTAATCTATTGGGATATACCGTAGTAACTACGCATTATTCTAGATGTTTGTGCTGTAAGCTGCAGATTACAGTACCGATGTAGGACTATTGTGTAGAGCTAGATTAAGTAAGATAGACTAAGGAGAAAGTGAAATATTATAACACGGAAAAGTGGAGAGACGAGGAGATAGCAATTCCTCGACTATTCACACCGGGTAAATTTCGAGGATAAAATTTTATTTAGAGGGGGAGAGTTGTAACGCCCTCATTTTAAGTAGTCATTGCATTCTACTGTTCCGATGACTAATGTCTGTTCGGACTGTCAGGATATCTGGAACTACACTCAAACTAGAGTGAGGAAACATAAATTGACTGAATACAGACTAAGTAAAATTAAAGAAAAGTAAAAGAAGCGAAGTACGACTTGGTTAAACGAGCCGAAGTCACAGCGATGGGTGACCGTACGGGGAAGCAACTGTGAAAACAGTTGTTGACCCCAGACCCATGAGAAACCCTAGAAAATAATTTTTGAGACTTAATTAAAGGTTTATTGAGAACTAAATGACGTTAAAAAATGTCAAAGAAAATTCAAAAAAATTAGTTAATCGGTACAGATAAAAAATAATCGATGAGCCTAGTGAAGGGCATTTTGGTCATTTCAACCCTAGAGTTAAATTTTGACCTAAAAGTCAATTAAAATGAGAGAGATTAAAACACATAAAATAAATGAAAAACATGAAATATGCAATGGAAAAGAAAAGAAAAGAAAAGAAGAAAAATAAAGAAAATTCAATGTGAATTATGACATCATTTAAAATTTTGACCAATGAAAATTTAACAACCAATTAAAGGGATAAGAAGAGAGTTAAAAAGAGACAAAAACTCATTAAAAAGTAATCTTCTTCCTCTTGAACTCCATCTAGTTGAACCACTTGAGCTCCCATACCACCATTGATTTTCAAGCTTCCAAGCTTGATTTCCTCCCTTTTCTTCCCATAAAACCTTAGGTCCACTTCACTAAAAATCATTCCCACACCCAAAGCAAGACTTTGGCTGCCAAGAAGTGAGGAAATCTCAAAGTTTACACAAGTCAAGAAGTGATCATCAAGAGGTTAGTGCACTAAACAAAGGAATTAATATGTCTACTTTAATTCCCTTTTTGAATCACTCCATTTAGAGTTTTGTAGCTCAAGTTATGGCATTTTTACCATAACTGGTCGGATTGGTCCATTCCCAGATTTTTTAGGCAAATTTGATTCTAACAGTTTTAATAACCTAAATTTGGTTAGCAATTTGAATTGGTTAGGGTCAGAATTTGGGTTTATGTTCTCCACGAAAGTTGTTCTAGTATGTCTAAGTTTTCCATAGGTTCAAAAATCAGGTCATTTATACTTCTCTACACAAAGTTATAGCCATTTGAATAAACACTGTTTATTTGATCATTTTTCCAGGTCCAGATTTTGGTTACCTGGATTTAGGCAAATTTTAGGTCAATCTAAGTTGGTTTTCTGGGTAGGGCCTCTTCATAAAAAATGTGGCATTATGTCTCTAGTTTTACCTTTAATTAGCCTTACACCAATTAAAGCTACACAAGTCAACTTATTGCTGCCCAAACTCACTGGACTCAAAGTCTAGAATTTCCAGCACATAGGGCAGCTCACCCAAATCACATTTCAATGCCACAATCAATTCCAATTTAAGGTCATACCATATCAAATGGTCACTAATTGACCATTAGAACTCAAATTAAGCATCAAAGCACAATATTCCCAATTTATCACAAACCCTAACCCTCAAAATCCATAATTTCATCCAACACATACCAAACTCATTCTAATCAACTTATCTATCATATATTTTCATCAACAACATTAACAAAAAAAATAATTTCATGAAAAATTCATCAAACCCCAATCTTCTCATGGCTTACAAAGATTTGATTCTTCAAACACTTAATATTTTCCTTCAATTTCATAAGATTTCCACTTAATTCACTACTTTAACAAGGATTAAAGAAAGAAAGAAGCTTAGTTATGGCATTAACCTCTTGTAGCTTAAGTCCAAGCCAACCAAAACTTCAATTTCTTCTCCTCTTTTTACTCCCAAAGTGTTAAGTAAGGTTCGAGGATAAAATTTAGTGTTGGGACTTATAAGGAATATGGTGGAAATCTAGGGTTTCATGAGCTTGGCAAGCTCAACAATAGATAATGGCTCTCAATGGGTTTCGGCCAGCTGAAGGAAGGGAGAAGACAACTGAATTTTTTTTTATCACTTTTTAATGGTTTTATGTGTGCTTATTTCATTTTGATTGGTTGTAAATTTTTAATGACGTTATTTTTACTCATGCATAATGTTATAATTGCATTTTAATTTCATTTTGTTTTCATTTCCTTTTTCTGTCTTCCCTACTCATTTTTCATTAAATTTTTATCAATATTTATTCACTTTTTTTGTCATATACCTTACTTATTTAAATGGACAAGTTAGTAAAAAATCATCTCTAAAGGTGAAATGACCAAAATGTCATTCGTTTTGTTTACTGAGCTAAAATTATCTGTACTGATTTACACAATTTTTCTTATATTTTCTTAGCATTCTATTGTCATCTAAACCTCAATAATCCTTCACTTAAGTCCCAAAAATTATTTTACAGAGTTCTTCTTGGGTCTAGAGTATGCAACTGTCTTCACAGCCGTTTCCCGTTAGGGTTACCCATCGCCGTAGCTTCGACTCATTTAACCTTATCACATTTCATCTCTTAAATTTTTCCTTATTTTTTATTATCAATGTTTGAGTTATTTATGACTCTTCACTCTAGTTTAAATATAGTTTCAGACATTTTGGCTGTCCGAACAGACATTAGTCACCGGAACAGTAGAATATACGGACTATCTAAAGTGAGGGCGTTACAATATAGCTATCTTGTCATGACTTGCTTGTGTTGTGTAAGCATTCATGAGAATGATGCATTCATGTACTTGAAATGTGTTTCATAAATATATTTCTTTTCCCATGTAATTCTCTACTCACTTCCCTTCTTTTGTTTATTCCTTTTTTGGGACATGGATAAGACAACAATCATCAAATTTTGAGTAAATATGTTCCAAGGCTTAATGTAAATAAGTTTAAGTATTTTGTATGACTTTAAGGAAATACATTTGAGACATGTAATATTTTGGCAAATTTTGGTACTGTGCTTGCCATTGAATTTTATAATAAGATTTTACTAAGAGATATTTATGATATTATAAGCAAGGATATATTTTCAAAGTAGCCATATAAAGCAAAGTAAAAGATACACAATTAGATGAAAAATTATCCTTATATAGAGAAAAGGGATGACTGAATGCACAGAGCCACACATAAACTAGGGAAATAAGTCTCCCTTATATACACGTGTTCAAACCGTGCGCATGCCCCACTTCTCACGGCTTAACTATGACTTTCATTGCTTGGCAACTTTCTAATTTTAATTTTTTTTATTCATAGCCTCATCTACATAAAACAATGAAACATTGTAACACCCCTATGTTCAGTAGTGCATTTTATTGTTTCAGTGACTAGCGTCTGTTCGGACAGTTAGGATGCTTGGAATTATATTTAAATATTAGTGTGGAGATATAAGGTAGTGAAATACAAGAAAAGAAAATACAAAAAAATAAAGGAAAAATAATAGCAATGAAATGAAACTAAGTTAAGCGAGCCAGCACCGTAGCGATGGGTGACCGCACGGGGAAGTTACGGCGCAGGCAATAGCCGATCCCAGGACTGCAGGGAACCCTTAAAATTTAGTTTCGAGACATAATTAAAGACTTATTGAAGTATAAATATCATTAGAAATATCAAAAAAAAAAAAATTAATTAGTACAAAGAAAAACGAGAAATCGAGAAAATGACAAAACTCAGTGTTACCGAAAAATCGGGAATGCAACCCGAATAGGGGCATTGTAGTCATTTGACATCTCGAGTTGCCTTTTAACCTAAATGTTCATTAAAAATAAATGATATTACACTTGAAAAATGTCATGAAAAATTAAAAGGAGATACATTATGTAAATAGTGAAAGTGTGGTGGCCAAATTGCAAAAATTGAAAACTTTAAATAAATAACCATTATAAGTTTTAATAGTGCTCCACTAGCTTCAGCCTTTGGACACCTAAAGGGACACTTGGGAGATACAGAATTCATCTTCAACCTCATGTGGAGAACCAGCCGAAACTAAGCAATCCCAAGTTCTCCTATGGCTGCCCCATGTCCAAGCGTCCATCTCCCTCTTCAAGCAATGGTTTGCACAAGAGTTCTTCATTAAACTTAAAGTACACACCTTGGGCAGCATATTAGGAGCAAGAAAGATAAGTTTTGGTGGAGTTTTGAAGAAGTCCAAAAGAGGTAAATGTGTATTTTTCAATCTTGCTTCATTAAACTTTGAGTGGATGTTGTAGGGAGTTGTTTTGTGGAAGAAATTTTGAAGTTTGATGGAGTAATGGTGGTACACCATTTCGACAGCCATGGGAACTTACTATTTGTTGTTTGTTTTCACTTGTAAATGGTTGTTTAAGATGTTAGTATAGGTGTTTATGTGTATAGAAATAATTTAGATAATGCATACTAAGTGTATGTGCGATAGTGCACTTAGTTTTGGAAGCTTGAAAGCAAATTTGAAGGAGATATTTTCCATGAGGTGAATCAGCAATTTTAAAGAGTGGTTGGAAATGTGTAATTTCATGGAATGATTTGTTAAATTATGGTGTTTGTTGTGGCAGCATGTATATGTGCATAATAGTTTGGAATTGGATATGTAAATAGGGTATGTTCATGTGGTTAAATTGTGTAAATGAACTTTGAAAAAATTCTGTGTTATAGTGTGTATATTGAGAATGGTTACAAGCTGTCCAAAATGACCAAAATGTATTTTTAAGTATGTTAATGGTATGATACAAACTAGAATTGGCATGAAAGGGTTAGCTTGGTAAGTATAGAATGTGTAATTGGTATGTGATGAAGAATGTGTAGTAGGGCAGTGTATATTTTAGCTTAAAACCTTAAGTGTGTGACTCCAATTGGTATGAGACCAATTGGAGGTGAAACTAGGTATAAAATATGCCAACTTTCATGAAGGAAGCTTACCTAAATTCTATCTAGAAGGTGACTTGAAAAATAACCAAATTCGGATTAGTGACTTGAAAGCCTGAAAATTGACCATTTAGGCAGCAGTTAGTGTTTTGATCATAGCTTACTCAAAACAGGTCCAAATGACCTGAAATTTTTACCATGAATAGTTTAGACATAGATCTACAATTCTTATGAAGACACCAAAGCCCAGAAATGGCCAGAACCAAGCCAAATAGCTTGCACAAGTTCAGGTACCAAAACTGGCTGAACCAAAAGTGACCTAAAAATGACCTAATCCTACCATTTTAGTGCATTCTGTTCAGCATTGGTAAATTGACCATATCTTGGTCTAAATAACTCAGAATGACCTGAAATTTTACCCCACGTGCAATAAGACATAGACCTACAAGTTTGTAGTTTGGACCGGAACCCGAAAACCGAGGGAACTAGGTCGTCTGACTATGTCAAAATAGTACACCGAAATTCGGTAAATTACAATAAAATGCAATACACTTGAAAATGAAATTGATAATATATACCAACACTAAAGAGCTATAAAATGTGATATATTGGTAACATTAGAATTGACTCACTTAGAGTGCATCAAGGGTCAACATTATAGGTTGACTGATGAAATGAATTGAAGAGAATAGTATCAAAAAAATTTAAATATTGGATTTTATTATTAGAAACAAATTCATTGAGTACTGAAACACTTTAAATTGTGTGTTTCAGTTAAAAAGGATATTGAGAAGCATAAGGAACACTGAGTCAGGGCCAAGAGACATTTATCAGAGGTTTGTGTACAATACTTCTTATATTCATTGCTTTTACCAAAAAAATTATTTAGAAAATTGAGTAATGAATAATTTTTTATTGTTTTGGCTTTGGGAATCTTAATTAGGAATTATTGTGTTGCCTACTTTGTAAATAGAAATTTTGAAATAAAATATGATTTGTGTTTTGTATGAAATATTTAAATATTGTGATTTGGAATTGTTTTGATTCACACTTAACATGACAATATTACTATGTTCCTCCTCCATTTATAGGGTGAGCATGACTATATTCCTCCCTCTTTGACTTATCAGTCTGAAGTGAGTACAGATGAGTACTCATTAGCTAGCTAGCCACCTCCCTCATTGATTTCGATTAGTGGGGTGAGTATGCCTTGTCGTGGTGTACAACACGGCATGTTCGGAAAAGTTTGTGTCGTGACCTAAGTTATGTTATTATTTGGCAACACTGTGTTATTCAATTGTTTGATCAAATTTATGTTATATGAGCTTTGAAAATCGTGACATGAAATTGTGAATTATTTGAATTGTAATTTGTCAATAAAAGTTTTATATACCACATTTTAAATTGTTATTGTGCACCACTGAATAAATTTTACTCAGCGATAGCTTTTTCATTGCTGTCGTAGGTAGACAGACAGACAGAGCAGCAGAGTAGGCTGCTTGTGCTACATTTTGAGATTTCGCTGGGTATATCGAGTATAACATCTTTTGGTAGTTTTTGTTATAATGTATGTGCATTATATGTATATATTGTACTTGGTCTTGAGCAGTTGTAAACTAAAATTGTAAATAATTTTGGCTTGTAAAAATATTGTGACATATTTATTTTATCTCATCTTTTGGGAACACTGAAAAATTGATTGTTGAACTGAGTTGATAATATCGAGAAAATTATTGTGTTGAACTGTTATTGGAGTTTGAGATTGAGAAAAATATTGGAAGTGCTTTTTACAGGTTTTTGAAGAACTGTTTTATTCAAAATACAAATGGCACTCTGCCAAAATTTTTACAGAAATTATTAATACTTCAAATATGTTATTTGGTTTCACTTCAGTTAAAAATTTTTTTAACACCTATAAATAGTGCTCACCACTGTAAAAAGAAGTAAGAAAATGTTTAAAATCCCTTGTAGTGTATCTAATGGATTATCAGTAGACGAAGTTGGTAATTCATTAGGTATACTACGGGATTATGCTATGCCTTACGGAGGGGTAGGGTGTAACAAACATAGCTCAAAAGTCTTTTCTCATGCAAAATACACATCGATAAACAAAATCATAGCATGTACATGTGTCTTTTGTATTTCTCGCACATTTGTAAATCCATGGCCAAGAATTATAAAACAAAATTGACAAATGGCATGTGAGAGTCAACGAAACAGAGCCATGATAATTAAAAAAAATGGCAATAATATTTGGCATAAAAGTTAAAAGAAAAAATAAAATAAAATGAGAAAATTTCATTAAAATCAATTAAAATAATTAATTACTATTAAAATACTATGAAATATATATATATAATTACTCATAATTGTTAGTAGTATGCCCTAGAGCATATCATTTAGTATGTATCTTGTACATATTTTTAATAATAAAAGGCATTTCCACTTTTCCGTTTACATAATATATTTATGTGTAATAGAAAAGGTCCATTGATATTTTGTTAGAAATATTATTCTTAAGTTGTTAAGAATATGAGTGACAATATTTCTAGCACAAAGTATCATAAATAGGTTCACAATCGAGGATACTTCATAATAAGGACATGACTTATCCAGAAAGATTGTATTCATGTTTGTTCCCAAGTTATTTATATGAGATATAAATAAGATGGAATGGTGAGTCTCATGCCATATAACAAACATGATAGGCACTTATAAATGATAAGTAGGCCGAACCAGTGACACTTATGACAAGCACATGGAGTTTACTCTTGTCAATGTTTTGTCATAAATCATATCAGTGCATATAATCTTTAGACCTGAGATAGCACAGTTATCTTGTATATAGGTAGTTTGAGTTTGATACTGCTTTCATACTTGTACTATGTATGGGTATATGGGCATGTGTTGGCTCCTGCTAGTTATATATGGAGGTAGGTGTTGATCAAGAAGGAATCTGTTCCTCTAAGTAAATAGAGATAAAATCCTATGTTCATTTAATTATTCTTGATGTTTCAAGTTCCTGGCCAGGACAGATAGATTTATTCAGAAAAGAGTTTCTGATGAGAAAAATCTTTTAATCAAGAACTGGAATTAAAAGAGAACATAATATTCATAGCAAATGGAGTTTGACATAAACCATGACTCACTTGAGTTGGGATTTTATGAGAGATTCTAGTGCATGGTAACATATGATTATAGGTTCATTTAAGGTAAATCTTATTACTAATTGGGTGGCCATGGCATGCTATGCTAGGTGTTAACCATGGTCTATGAGGTTCATAAAATGATTTAGAGAAATCATTTATGGTAAGAAAGAGTTCTGATGATATTAAGAGTTGATATCATGTCTCATTGCCAATTAGTGATGAGCCTAGTAAGTCACACACATACACAAGTTATCACCTATTTAAATATGATTTAATTAATTAATTAAAGAGTTTAATTGATTAATTAAATAGATTTGGTTTGCAATAAAATTGCAAAGTCCCTAGCATGACTTGAAACCAAATCTAGATTATTGGATGTGTAGTATAAATTAAATTTATATTTAAAGTGTTTAAATATGAATTTAATTGATGAGAAATTAATTAATAGAGATTAATTAATTAATTTATATTTGATATAAATTAATTAGAAGAAGAAAATAATTATTTTGGGTTAAGAACTCAAAATTAAGACACGAGGGCATTTTGGTCATTTTGCAGTGTGACACGTGGCACCATGAGATGGTGACACATGGCATAACACATAAGCTTGCCAAATATTTTTAATCATGTAAGATGATTAAAATCAAGATTAAATATAGGTTTGACACTTGGCACAATGTGATTGGGTCACTTAAACCTAGAGCTAATCAAAAGGTGACATGTGGCTAGGGTTTAATGTGTTAACCTAGCTATTTAAGTGGGGTTATGAAAAGAAAACATAACCAGCAGTCTCTCCTCTCATATGTCACGCCACTTTGAGCCTCTCCAGCTATTTCTCTTCATCTCTCATCAATTCAAAGAGATTAGCCATCAATCTCTTGAATTAAGAACACTAGAAATTGTTTCTAGTGTCCTGTTTACATCTCTAATCTCTTTAAAGGCGTAACTTGAATTTCTAATTAATAGAAAAGGCTTTAGAAGCTGTTCAAGGGCTGCCATAGGTGTTCTTGGTGTGGACAAGCTAGAGGGACAACATCCGTGTCTCAAGACGAATCTCAAAGGCGCAGACACGCAAGACATCAAGAGGTTAGTGTAATCGTTCTTGATTTAATCTAGGGTTCTAAAATTAATCTGATTAATTTTAAAATCTTAAATGGCAAATACAGATCCAAAAACATATTAAAAGAGTTTTAATATGTTGTTTATCATTGAAATCAAATAGATAAAAATAAATCTTGCATGGTGCTTGTGACCCTAGGTGAAAATTTTTGAATTCAATGGTATAATCTTGTGTTTTTCACGCCTGTTCCTTCAATTGGTATCGAGCCACTATATTTGCCATTTAGATTGTTGATTATATAATTTAATTGTGTGTTTGATCATGAGATCAAGAGATTCATTGCTGGTTGGATCATGAGATGTGGCGTCACACATGGAGAAGCCACCATTGGTGGCGGCAACAATGGTTCCATGGGTGATTCAAGGTTTGGCTTTTAATTCTGCAATTGTTGTATGATCTAAGGCCTATTCTTTGACTAATTAAAGTGTTTAATTAGTTGTTTTAATCACACAATTAAATTATGATTCAAATCAGAATTTTAAAAATGTTTGAATGTGATTCAAATCTGAATTTTAAAAGTTGTTTGAATGAGATTCAAATCTGAATTTTTAAAGTTGTTTGAATCATATTTAAATCTGATTTTTAAAATTGATTCAATAAAATTCAGATCTGATTTTTAAAAAATATTTGAATGTGATTCAAATCTGATTTTTAAAAAATGTTTGAATGTGATTCAAATCTGAATTTTTGAAGTTGTTTGAATGTGATTTAAATCAATTTTTAAATTTGTTTGAATGAGATTGAAATGTTAATTTTTAAAGTGAATTGAATCATATTAATATCTGACATTTTAAGTTGAATTTGAGAGATTCAATTTAATTTAAGAATGTATGTTTGATTTAATTGTTAAATAGTGATATGCATGATGGATGATCATGGATTATAAAAGACCAATGTGATTGGATTTATTTCTTTTATGTTTCTTTGGGATTGTAAATTAATTAATTTATTTTAATTTATTTTGGGCATGTATTATTAAGTTTGTAATATTTTTGGGTTGTAATTTCATTTATTTAAGTTCTTGTAAATTCGCCTTGGTATGCCAAGGATTACTATGTAATATTGGATTGCAAGAAGTTCAAGGAGGTCAAGAGCCTTGGTGGGACCAGTGGGAGGAATTCAATATCAAGTGTTGATTATGTACTCCTTCAGCAACTCTTGTAAAATGAATGAATGAAATGCACCTAGGAATGCCCGATTCAATTCTTGGTGGCTCGTAATTGAATCCCTTAGAAAGTCCATGATCATACCATATTTATTGCTTATCCATGAATGCATGAGATGTATGGGAATGTATGCAATTATATGATATATGCATGCTAAATGGATAATGTGCAAAGTGAGACCTTAATAGTAATTAGGATGGCTATAAAATCTTCCAAACAAATGATTAAGTTGGAAATGCTATAATTAAAGTAATTATAACATAAGCCCTCCATTGGGGCAATTATTTTAAGAAATTTTAAATAGTTGCATGAGATGCAATTAATTTAAGAGATTTTCTTAAGAATAATTGTTAAGCATGAGATGTTGTAAATATGTAAATGGTTTGGTGGCCAATATTGGATGTACCTGAGGATATTAAAATTATTTGCATAATTACTGGCTCAATGGGATCAACTTAACTAATGCAAGATAAGTCAATATTGGATGTACCTGAGATTTTGAGCATTAGGGGCTAGTAAAATGATTGAACCTCACATGAGATGTGATGGGCAAGGAGTTGCTCACTTATAGTTTATTGTAATTCCAATAATTGATGTACCTGAGGATGATCAATAGAATTATAATAATTCAATCACCCACTAGAAATCCATCCAACTAGGATTTACGTTTTCTACTTTGGAAGTGTAGGATTCGCTAAGTTAGTGGGAGGACCAATTTGATTAAAAGACCATAATCATTTTGGTTAATTACATGATACATTTACTAATTAATCTGGTTATTTTCTGCAGTTAATTTTCTGATAATAATGAGCACAAAACAACCACCACCATCCAATATCCTTGCAAGCATACTTGATCACAACAGTTGACAGGACCTAATCATGCGATTGGCTTAGAAATTTGAAACCTGGCCTGAACCTTGAACATATAGGATATGTTCTATATTCAAATGTTCCTGGTCCCTTACCTCCAGAGGCCACACAAGAGGAACATGATACTTTGGACAAGTGGAAGGAGCATGATATGAGAGCTAAGTGTTACATGCTTGCTTCCATGAGTAATGAGTTACAGAAGCAACATGAGAACATGCAGAGTGCTAGTGAGATCCTCCTTCACCTACAAGAGTTGTATGGTGAGCACAAAGAGAATGCTAGGTATGAGATATCTAAACAGCTTATTCCGTATGAGGATGTCCGAGGGATGAGAATGTTGGGGATCATGTCCACAAGATGATTGGTGATTGAGCAGTTGGAACATCTTGACTTCAACATGGATTTCCAACTACAAACGGATTTGATCCTTGATCCCTTCCCGAGTCTTTTGGGAATTTTGTGACAAATTTCCATATGACTAAACAGAATGCACCTTAGCCGAATTACTCAACATGTGGTTATTGCCCAAAAGAATATGCCGTGCAATAAAGGAAAAGAGGTAGCTTTGTTGCATCTTCTTCACTGGAAAGTCCAACAAGAAGAAAGGCAATAAGAAAAAGAAACCTCGATTCTGGTCCTTCCAAGAAAATAGCTAAACAGAAAAGGAAGACTAAAGGCGATGAAGGCAAAGGAAAGTGTTTCCATTGCCAAAAGGATGGGCCTTTGGAAAAGGAACGCCTGAGTATCTTGCTTCTCTGAAGGACAAGAAGGATACACCTTCGGAAGGTATGTCCATATCTTGTTATTTAGATTACGATGATACTTATAGTTCATCTACACTTAGGTTTTAGATACGGTGCGGTTCTCACATTTCTAATGATATGCAGGAACTAGCAAACGATGGCGACTTGCATTCTCAAGATATTAGAGTCCGGATTGGCAATGGCTCAATTATTGAAGCTTTAGCCATAGGATCTAAATCTTTTTACATGTTTGGACATGTTTTGTGTTTGGATAATATTTTATATGTACCTGATGCTTTTAAGAACATCATTTCTATATCTAGTTTGACTAGAAATGGCTATGAATTTCAATTCACAGATGATGTTTGCAATATTTATTTTGGAAATAAATATGTTGGTTCGGGTTATATGAATGATGGTCTTTATTATTTGGATAATAATGACAAACACAAAATGAATGCAAGTGATCTAAAAGAATACAATGCCATGGTGAAAACCAACTCAAGTTCAAAATATATTTGGCACTTAAGGTTATGTCATGTTGCAGAAGATAGGATTGCAAAATTGGAGAAAATGGGGATTCTATCCTCATTGGGCTCTGAGCCTACTCCAACTTGTGAATCTTACCTTCAAGGCAAAATGACTAGATCACCCTTTGTTGGACAAGGGCTAAGAGCTGAAAATATTTTGGAACTAATACATAGTGATGTATGTGGTCCGTTTAAAGAAATGGCTAGAGGGGCTTTCATTATTTTATTACCTTTACTGATGATAAATCAAGGTTTGGGTATTTGTATTTGATGAAATACAAACATGAATCCTTTGAAAAGTTCAAAGAATTTAAATCAAGTAGAAAATCAAACAGAAAAATATTAAAGCTCTTCGATCGGATCGTGGAGGTGAATATTTGAGTCGAATTTGATGAATACTTGAGAGAGCATGGCATTGTTTCTCACCGACTCCTCCAGAACGCCACAACCGAATGGTGTATCTGAAGGAGAAATCGTACCCTATTGGATATGGTACGTAGTATGATGAGCTATCTTGATATGCCAATCTCCTTTGGGGATTTGCATTAGAATCACTTTATATATTCGAATAGGATTCCATCAAAATCGCTTTCTTCCACACCTTATGAGATATGGCATGGAAGAAAACCAAGTCTTAAGCATGTTAAGATTTGGGGTTGTCCACTTATATCAAAAAGTGAACACCGATAAATTGGAGACCGATCGTAAAAGGTCGATTTGTTGGATATCCAAAAGATAGTTTTGGATATTATTTTTATTTGCCTACTACACAAAAGGTAGTTATAAGTATAGATGCCACATTTCTTGAACAACGTTTATTCAAGAAGGAGGCAAAGGAAGGCAAATAGAGTTAGAATTGGAGAATTCGACCAACCAACAGATCGGATGGATATAGATCCATCTAGTCAACCTATACCCATTGATGAAACATCTACACTGTTCCTCGTAGAACAACCGGTATCTCACCCACCCGGTGAGATATGGTTTTCTTCATGAAAAAGAACAAGAGTTGTCTACTCATGAAGAAGTAGATCATGGAGATGATCCACTTACCTATGAAGAAGCTATATCAGATATAGACTCTTCAAAATGGATTGATGCTATGAAATCAGAGATTGATTCCATGTATAAGAATCAAGTTTGGGATCTTGTTGACCCACCTAAAGGTATTGTACCTATAGGGAACAAATGGGTTTTCAAGAAGAAAATTGGTTCTGATGGAAAGGTAGAGACCTATAAGGCAAGGCTAGTAGCGAAAGGGTTTCGCCAAAGGCAAGGAATAGACTATGAGGAGACTTTCTGCTTTGTTGCCATGCTTAAATCAATTAGGATTTTATTAGCAATAGTGCATACTATGATTATGAGATTTGGCGGATGGATGTCAAAACAACTTTTCTTAATGGATACATTGAAGAAAACATTTTCATGGAACAACCTAAGGGATTTGAATCCCAAGATGGTTCCAAGGTATGCAAGCTAAAGCGATCCATTTATGGGTTGAAACAAGCTTCGAGGAGTTGGAACATCCGTTTTGATGAAGCCATTAAATCTTTTGGTTTTATCAAAAATGAGGATGAGCCATGTGTATATAAGAAGGTTAGTGTGATGCTATCACTTTCCTTGTCTTATATGTGGATGACATCTTGTTGATGGGTAATGATACGGTATGTTGACGACTATAAAGGTATGGTTGTCAAATACATTCTCCATGAAAGACTTAGGGGAGGCAACCTATATTCTTGGGATTCGCATCTATAGAGATAGAGCGAAAAGAATAATTGGTTTATCCCAAAGTCTAGACTTGGAAATGGTGTTAAAGAGGTTTAACATGCTTGATTCCCAGAGAGGATTGGTACCCGTGAGACATGGTATCCACCTTTCTAACGAGATGTCTCCAAAGACACCTGAAGAAAGAGATAAGATGGCCAGATTCCATATGCTTGGCTATTGGAAGTTTAATGTATGCAATGTTGTGTACTAGGCGGATATCGCATATCTTTGTTAGTTTGACTAGCGGTATCAATCCAATCGAGTTTGGAACCTTTGGATAGTATCAAGAATATTCTTAAGTACTTAAGAAGAACTAAGGATTTA
The DNA here is from genome assembly GCF_030052815.1 of Hevea brasiliensis. Taxonomy (NCBI): domain Eukaryota; kingdom Viridiplantae; phylum Streptophyta; class Magnoliopsida; order Malpighiales; family Euphorbiaceae; genus Hevea; species Hevea brasiliensis. The sequence continues at coordinate 20,087,773 of NC_079503.1, forward strand.
TTCTTGATTTATGGAGGTGGAGACTTGCAATTGGATGGTTATCGATTCGATTTCCAATCGGATATCGATGATAGAAAGTCTACCTCTGGATATGTGTTCATTTGTAATGGAGGTGCGATCGGTTGGAAGAGTTCCAAGCAGAGCACGCATTGCAGATTCCACTCGAGTATATTGTTGCATCGAATCTTTGCAAAGGAAGTATTTGGATAAAGAAGTTCGTGATGAACTTACGGTAATTCCTTCCATTGAGTCGGCGGTTCCATTACACTTCGTGACAACAATGGAGCGATCATCTGAGCTAAGGAACCAAGGTCTCACTAGAAATCCAAACACATAGAAAGCGCTACCACATTATCGGAGAAATAGTTGGGCGGCGATGTAGCCATGCAGAAAATAGCATCGGTGAAAATCCAGTGATCCATTCACTAAGCCTATGTCACGCACTCGTTAGACCGACATCTTGAGAAGATAGGTCTAAGATATTGTAATGAATGGCTCTAGTGCTAGTGGGAGATTGTTAGTAGTATGCCTAGAGCATATCATTTAGTATGTATCTTGTACATATTTTTAATAATAAAAGGCATTTCCACTTTTCCGTTTACATAATATATTTATGTGTAATAGAAAAGGTCCATTGATATTTTGTTAGAAATATTATTCTTAAGTTGTTAAGAATATGAATGACAATATTTCTAGCACAAAGTATCATAAATAGGTTCACAATCGAGGATACTTCATAATAAGGACATGACTTATCCGGAAAGATTGTATTCATGTTTGTTCCCAAGTTATTTATATGAGATATAAATAAGATGGAATGGTGAGTCTCATGCCATATAACAAACATGATAGGCACTTATAAATGATAAGTAGGCCGAACCGGTGACACTTATGACAAGCACATGGAGTTTACTCTTGTCAATGTTTTGTCATAAATCATATCGTGCATATAATCTTTAGACACGAGATATACAGTTATCTTGTATATAGTTAGTTTGAGTTTGATACTACTTTCATACTTGTACTATGTATGGGTATATGGGCATGTGTTGGCTCCAGCTAGTTATATATGGAGGTAGGTGTTGATCAAGAAGGAATCTGTTCCTCTAAGTAAAAAGAGATAAAATCCTATGTTCATTTAATTGTTCTTGATGTTTCAAGTTCTGGCCAGACAGATAGATTTATTCAGAAAAGAGTTTCTGATGAGAAAAATCTTTTAATCAAGAACTGGAATTAAAAGAGAACATAATATTCATAGCAAATGGAGTTTGACATAAACCATGACTCCAGCTTGAGTTGGGATTTTATGTAGAGATTCTAGTGCATGGTAACATATGATTATAGGTTCATTTAAGGTAAACCTTATTACTAATTGGGTGGCCATGGCATGCTATGCTAGGTGTTAGCCATGGTCTATGAGGTTCATAAAATGATTTAGAGAAATCATTTATGGTAAGAAAGAGTTCGATGATATTAAGAGTTGATATCATGTCTCATTGCCAATTAGTGATGAGCCTAGTAAGTCACACACATACACAAGTTATCACCTATTTAAATATGATTTAATTAATTAATTAAAGAGTTTAATTGATTAATTAAATAGATTTGGTTTGCAATAAAATTGCAAAGTCCCTAGCATGACTTGAAACCAAATCTAGATTATTGGATGTGTAGTATAAATTAAATTTATATTTAAAGTGTTTAAATATGAATTTAATTGATGAGAAATTAATTAATAGAGATTAATTAATTAATTTATATTTGATATAAATTAATTAGAAGAAGAAAATAATTATTTTGGGTTAAGAACTCAAAATTAATACACAGGGGCATTTTGGTCATTTTGCAGTGTGACACGTGGCACCATGAGATGGTGACACATGGCATAACACATAAGCTTGCCAAATATTTTTAATCATGTAAGATGATTAAAATCAAGATTAAATATAGGTTTGACACTTGGCACAATGTGATTGGGTCACTTAAACCTAGAGCTAATCAAAAGGTGACATGTGGCTAGGGTTTAATGTGTTAACCTAGCTATTTAAGTGGGGTTATGAAAAGAAAACATAACCAGCAGTCTCTCCTCTCATATGTCACGCCACTTTGAGCCTCTCCAGCTATTTCTCTTCATCTCTCATCAATTCAAAGAGATTAGCCATCAATCTCTTGAATTAAGAACACTAGAAATTGTTTCTAGTGTCCTGTTTACATCTCTAATCTCTTAAAAGGCAGAACTTGAATTTCTAATTAATAGAAAAGGCTTTAGAAGCTGTTCAAGGGCTGCCATAGGTGTTCTTGGTGTGGACAAGCTAGAGGGACAACATCCGTGTCCTCAAGACGAATCTCAAAGCGCAGACACTGCGGCACATCAAGAGGTTAGTGTAATCGTTCTTGATTTAATCTAGGGTTCTAAAATTAATCTGATTAATTTTAAAATCTTAAATGGCAAATACAGATCCAAAAACATATTAAAAGAGTTTTAATATGTTGTTTATCATTGAAATCAAATAGATAAAAATAAATCTTGCATGGTGCTTGTGACCCTAGGTGAAAATTTTTGAATTCAATGGTATAATCTTGTGTTTTTCACGCTTCCGTTCCTTCAATAATATTAATAAAATATTTTGTAAAATCTTATAAGTATTTGATGTGATTTTCACCCTATCAATAGACTTCAGAGGACTTATACCAACCTAAGTCTTAGTATTAGTCAATGACCCAATGGGTTGAATTATGACAAAAATATAATTAAAATAGTAGCTTTATTCATCAAATAAAAAACAAATAAAATAATATTATGCAAAAAGAATAAAATCATTAAAAAAACATTCAGCTAGGGTATACACTAAGGTTTTGGACTCCGTCAAGAGTCGTAAGCCTTAAACTGATCGTAAAACTAAGCTAAGGGCATAAAAACACTTCAAAATACCTATTGGAAATTCATAAAAATACTCAAGAAGTTCATGAAATTTAAATAAATATGTAAAGTAAATCAACAACAACCAAAAGAAGTCAAAAGCAAACAACTCCTAAACCATAGAGATATGATCAACTGAAGTCATTTGACCACTTAAGATCAGGATCTCTCTCTATTAAAGAAATTTGGGATAAATTAGAAATAATTTTGGTATAAGAGCTCGATCCTTGCTTTAACATTTTGGTTGATCCCCAACGACAATTTTTTTGAGATAAGAATCTAAACCTCATTTTGACTTTATGGTTGATCATCTTAGGAATCTTTTTGGGATAAAATCTTGAACATTATTTTGACTTTTGTGGATAGTCAATGTGAAAATCTTCCTGGGATAAAAGCCTAAACCTAACTTTAATTCTTGTAGTAGGTGATTGAAACAACTTCTTGGGATAAGAACTTAAGCCTCACTTTGACTCTCATTGCCATTTTAGATAATCGGCTTGGTTTTAGATGTAAATCGACAATTAACCATAAGAATAATATCTTTCTCTTAAATGTAAGTCAACAATTAACCATAAGAATAATATCGTTCTCTTAGAGATATGCATCTGATTTTAGTGTAAATTAACAATCATCCATAGTTAAGGATTCTAATTTCACCTTGACCCTTGGCATTGATCTACGTGATTGACTCATATTATATACTTTTTAGTTCTTAATCATATATGAATCTTTTGGTTAAAGACTATATAATTAATAAATATTTTGGATGAAAATATAATATTCTTACTAAGGAATATATAATTTTTTTATATTAATATTATTATTTTAATGCTAGTATTAATATTTATATTTTGTTTTGATATTAGAAATTTAATGTTGTTGAATACATTAATGATGTAGTCTTATGTTTAAAAATCGATGTTCAAACTTAAATTAAAATTGAAATAAAACAGGAATTAGAAACGAAACCATATTGAAATTACTTAGAATTGAAACCGAATTGAAATTAAAGTTTGTTTCAAAGTCTAGTTCTTAAAAATCAAATGTAAAATAGAACATTCCTAGCAACAAGCACTTTAAGGGACTTGACTGACTACTTGCAATTGACTTGAGCTTACGCAAGTTGGGAATGGCCCTTGTGAGAAAGCTAATGTTTATGAACAAATATTTTTCCTTATTTTCTACTAAGTTCTCTCATACTACCTTCCTTGAGGCTAATCATAGAATTTCACTTTTTGTAATTCATTTGTCTGTGCCCTTAATTGGAAGGGTATCAATCAAGGAGTTGTATGTGCCTTACTTGGTATTGAGTCATCAAGGCCTAGAGTTGTCTCTACATCGAATCTTGCACTGTCTATATGTGGCAAATACATTTATAAAGGCTAAAAATTTTGTTTTTCTTCTAAATGGAGTGATAGGGAGTTGCATAGTCAATTTCACAATTCTTTAGTGGGTTGAGAATTATTATTATTATTATTTTACCTTAGCAATAAGCTTGTCAACTTACTAGTAGGAAGGAAATTACACTTATGTTTCCTAAATATAACACCAAGTAAAGTTGCAAATAAGTAGGTTTTAGGTAAATGTCACATACTTATTACAAGACGGAGGAGTTTATAATGAGGATGGAGGATTCCTTGTTAGTGAACTTTTGATGATTAAGTTAGTCAGTGACTAAAACGATTGAAGATGAAAGAGATGCTAAGGGAAGGGTTTTAGATGTCAAATTGTGGATCATTATCATTACTTGAATCTTTGTTTCTTATACCTATAACTAGCTTTGTATTGTATAGTGAGTGAGATAGGTGTCACTTTCTTGTGGATAGGCATTACTAGCCAAGTATATATAATGTGAATCCTTATTTATAGTAGAAGATACAAAAGCAATGCAATATTATACAACTTCACATCATATATATTAAATTATGATTTAAATTAAATTAAAATATCAGTATGCAGTTTGAAATTTTTATAATTAAAATATATTAAATTTAAATTATAATTAAAATTTAATAAATAATAAAGTGTTAATAAATATTTTTAAATAATTTTTTAATAGTAGTTTAAATAAAAATATTAAATAAATCGCAGTAATAATATTTTTTAAGCAGCCATAGAAATAATTTTTAAAAGAACTGTAGCAAAAAAATATGAAAACTGCTGGCTAAGTAACAAGGATTTAAATTTAAAAAATTAAAATACGAGTTGACTATAAAGTCTTTGATTAAAATAAAAAAAAGATCCCAACTCTTTTCAGGCGCGGCTAAAAGTTATTTCAATATCAACCGGCAGATCACCATCTTGATTCAAACCAGTTGATCCGAAATTTTTGATACCCAAATGATTGGATCCGACGGCTGTAAGATCGCAATGCTAAACCTTCCTGTAGTTTCTCTCACAGAGAACATTTAGATCTGCTTAACGGGTGCCAAGCTACTCTCCGCTCCCAGGTGGGGCCCACTTAGGGTCCTACAGAAATGACACTGCCCAACTACAGTCATGTGTAAACAAATTAGTGAACCCGCCGCAAAATCGGGTGATTCCACGCGCTGGTTTCATTGGTGAAAATGGCCTCGAATCTCTGGAGCTTGTTATACAAACCAAGCAAAACGCGCGGGGAATTCACTCATTCGAAACGTACAACCCAAAATACCACCCTCCTTTTCTCTCTCTTCTGGTTTTTTTGATTTTGAGTGGGATAAAACATATCGTCATCTCCTGGTTTTGTCATTTCCTCTCTAGCACCGCCCGCTCTCTATATCTCGCCGGCAATCGGCAGAGAAAAAAAAAAAAACAAAGGAAAGCAGAATAAAGGAAAGATAATCTGCATTACGGAGATCGATAAGGTGTAGGTGTAGATTGTGAGGGAAACAATGTCGGAAGAAGAGAAATTGTTAAAGGAGGCGAAGAAGTTGCCGTGGGAAGATCGATTATTGCACAAGAACTGGAAGGTGAGGAACGAGGCTAACATTGATTTGGCTAGTTTATGCGATTCAATCACCGATCCAAAGGACTCACGCCTTCGCGAATTAGGTGAGTTGTTTTTTTTTTAATATTTTTTCTCTTAGGGTTTTCATTTTCATTTTAATTTCTGTGGCTCAGATCTGATTTTTTTTGTTGAGTGATCGATCTGTTTGTATTTCAATTTTATGTGGGTAATGTACATTTATATGGACGTGGTTCTTAACTTTTCCTTTGTAATTTGGGGAATTAGGTCCCTTTTTTAAGAAGACCGTGGCAGATTCGAATGCGCCTGTGCAAGAGAAGGCTCTTGATGCGCTGATAGCTTACTTGCGAGCTGCGGATGCTGATGCTGGAAGGTGAAGAACCATTTTGATGTTTATCTTTACTATTCTTTCATTCATTTATTTGCTTTAGTGTTTTATTTTTGTACCATTATGGATTTGTAATTTAGGATAGTTAATGTGCAGGTATGCAAAAGAAGTTTGTGATGCTATTGTGGCAAAATGCTTAACTGGTCGACCAAAAACAGTGGAGAAGGCTCAGGCAGCATTCATGCTTTGGGTGGAGCTGGAGGCTGTTGAAGTTTTTTTGGTAGGCTCAGTAATGCTTTACATATGAACAAATAAAATGCTGATTTTGATTGACAATGTTGTAATTAACTAATTATCGCTTGACAATATATTTTTAAGACAAATACTTTTCTTGTGGGATGCATGCGTCAATTAACATATTGGAGCATTTTATTTCTTCAAAATGCTGGCTACATGTTATTTTGGTAATTCAACCTTTTCTTCTGTTCTGGATTCTAGTGTGTATCTGAGACGTCCATTATAGTTTTTAATTTGGTTGGTGCTTACTTCTCCTATCCAAGGGACATACTGCTTTGGAGGTTTTTGTTAATCACAGCAATGAAGGAGAACTTTGTTGGCTGTTTCACTCATCTGTAGTGGTCAGCAAAACCATCCATTATTAATATGATGACACTAGGAATTTTAGTAGTATAGGATTTTCATTTTAATCCTCTCTCTTCTATCCTTTTCTTAATCAGGTTTATTTGGCACTAACTTTTCAGTACAGCAGGTTCATTAATTACTGATAAATGTATTGAACTAACCTAAAATTGAAGCACACGACAAGATGTGCATTGAGAACTGGATAGAGAAATGTATTTTAATTCTTAAATGGTGGTGTTTCAGCTATACAAAAATTGAATAGATAACCTTACAGAAGTTGAATTTTGATTTTCTCGACATGAGTCTGAAAGCTAAAGGAGTTTAGAATTTGGGTTTAACAAGTTTAGGTTACATTGGCATTTTTTCTGGTCAAATTCGATGATCTTATAAAGATCTAATTTGCCCTTCTTTTTTCAAATAATGGAATGTTGCATTTCAGTTAGGGTATGTATTGTCACCTGTGAAGTTTTTTATGTATTCGTATCAATTGAATATTGTGCACCATATTAATTTTATGATTTGGCAGTTCCCTGTAGCTCCAAAGCCAAAATCATTCTCGTTAGATGCAGTGGTTAGAGGCCTAACACAGAATGCCAAGAGAAAATGGTTGCCTATTTGGATTAAATTGCAAATTTTTTAAGTATAATGTGAAATTACTTACAGGATAAATTTGCATAAAATGTAAGAGTAAAAATTTAAATGAGACAAAATTTGAAATATTAGAATTGTTCATTGCACAAAGCTTGAAGTTTCAAGTTCTAAATTGGAATAGTAAAAATTTAAATGAATCAAAAAATTTGAAATAGTAGAGGAGTTTGTTGCACAAAGCTTGAAGTTCCAAGTCCTAGTTGATTGTATTAAGTATTGGATCATTAGAGGTGAACTGTTGATTTGAGATTTTCATTGTGATTCTAGTTAAGGAGAAAAGCAGTAATTGAAAGGATAGGTTTCTGTAGATGAAAATATGAATGGGGGAACTTGTGGCTATCAAGTTAGTTACTTCATATTGATTTGCACTAGGCGGCTATGGGATTGGCTTGCTTAGCTTGTGCAGGCCGCAGGTCTTAGTAAGTTGGTAAGGAATAGTTAATAAATAACTTAAAAGGGTTTATAATCTGTTAAAGGGAGGAAAGCACTAATATTTTCATATCATCTACTGTTTCTTGGTTTGTTTGGAGGGAAAGCAATGGGGTGTGCCTTTCAAGTGAGATGATTCTTTTGCCGCTCCATTCTCAAGCATATTTGGACGAATACTGTTTACTACCGGCATAGTGGTTGCTGTTTTTTGATGGTGCAGGAAGTTTTCTATTTTGTTTAGTTCTCTTTATTTATAAAACAAAAAAGAGAAGAAAAAAATGGCAACATAAATATGTAATGAGTGTGAACAGCATGAATATATTCATTATTTGACAAATTAAGATTAGGCAGCTTGATCTTCGACTTGTCAATTCAAAAGCAAAATATTTAAGCAGTTCTTTACTTCAATGACTAATTATTGCCCAAACTGAGTCGTTATACTCTTGTGGGCCCATCATGGTTCTTGATGGTTTGGAAGGCCTTACCAGAAAAAAAGTTTATGGATATTTTAGGAGTGCAATAGCATGAACATATTTTGCAAAAGCTGTGCTTTTAGAAATGCTCAGAGTTTGCTCTTTCATGCATTAAGAATCGTTAGAGGCACAATGTGGAGTTTATTCTTTTTGCACTCATGAATGACAAGGGCAGACTTAGTGTATGTGGGCCAAAATGGTTAATTTACTGCCATACATAGGGGGCGTATGAGAATTGATTGGTAACTGAAACATCTCCACTTACTATTTCATGCGATTGAATACGTAAAGGCCATTGTGAGTTTATAATTTGGGTGGAAGGATAATGTGCAGAGGTGAATTATATGATATGATTCATGGTTAGGTTAAATTTGTCTCAAGAAATTTGAGAGTGGCTGTTGTTATGACCAGGTTTAATTGGAATTGTCTCTTATCTAGAGGTTGGAGAAATGGAAAGTGAAATACTCTTGAAGATAGTGAAAACTGATCGAGTATTATTTCATGTCTATGTTTTTGCTGGTTGAGTTTTCTTGTACTTACATGAGAGGGATAGGCTCCTAATGTATTCGAAAGGTCTGAAATTAATTCAGTTGAAGTTTGAATCAATGACTTTTGATACCGTAGGGATTCAATAAAATGCAATGGGAGTTATTGTTTCAACAGTTGAATACTATATTTGGTTCCTGATTAAATTACTGAGTAATGGCAAGTAGAGAGATTGAAGCTCATTGCAAATAGTATTAGATTTCACTGATACTATTAGGGGTCCTGTTCTAAGTTTTTTTATTGGGCACTTGGTGCTTCTTAAGGATGTTAGTGCCAAAGTTTTATACATATATTTTCTAAAATTTTGTGCATATGCTTTGATGTAAGTACCAAACAATGATATATAGATGGCTAATTCTCTTCCTCCTTTCCCTTTTACTTATTGTTTCTAAAGACTTTTATCTTCTCATTCCTTTCTTACCATATTCCTATTGTTGGAATTGATGAGATTTTCCCTTAATTTTCCTTAATTCATGGGATAAGTCTCATATTGAAGAATCTCATGATTGCGAGAAAATTATATATTTGATTAGCAAAATAATGGCTTAGAAGTGATTTATGGTTTTTTGATGTCATGCCATGTATATCCTTTATCTTCCACTATAAATATGGTCTCTCATGTATTATATAAAACATAAGTGAATAAAATGTAACTCTTTGAAGTTTTATGTCTCTGGATGTAGGCTGTCAATAGCCGAACCACGCCAATCCTTCATTTGTTATTTTCTCTAGTCTTTTCTATCATTGCAAATTTCAACACCTCTTTACTTTGGCTTCCACGTATTGTCATCCAGGGTTTCGTGGGTGCTGCCTATTATTGATTCTTTGATGGCTATTTTCTTGGAAATTTTTGGTTGTGTTGTAGCGGGCAATGTTGTTTCATTTATTTCAATTTTTTTTTTTAATTTTTAATTCTTTTATGAGATCATTGTTGCATGATGATTGTAGGATGCTATGGAGAAAGCAATTAAGAACAAAGTTGCAAAAGCTGTTGTGCCTGCAATTGATGTTATGTTTCAAGCGTTGAGGTTTGTGCATTAGATTTTATTTTGCATTGCATTGGATCTTTTATATGTTTGTTAAGTGTTGGTTGTCATTCTGTTTGAAATTAGTGAATTTGGAGCGAAAGTTGTTCCTCCAAAGAGGATTCTGAAGATGCTTCCAGAACTGTTTGACCATCAGGATCAGAATGTTCGTGCATCCTCTAAAGGACTAACACTAGAGCTTTGTCGTTGGATTGGGAAAGACCCAGTGAAATCATTATTGTTTGAGAAGATGAGGGATACAATGGTATGGCAAATGACTTTTTATTTCTATAACATTTCTTTTTGCCTCTACATTTTAATTAATCAATTGGTTTTCTGGTTTGAAGAAAAAAGAGCTGGAGGCTGAGCTTGTTAATGTTGTGGGGGCTGCTAAGCCATCTCGTAAGATCAGGTGAATGCTGTCAAAACGACATGTGCTTACTTTTGAAATATTTTCCTTTTTTGTTTTCTCCTCCTAGCAACCATTGGTGTGTTGTAAGTGTACAGCATCCTGGTTGATGGTCTGATCATTTCTTGTGCTCTTGGCTCATTTAAATTACTTCTTGTCTTTCTTTTTCTGATTATTCCAGTAGAATTAGGATGAACCTCAACTCTCTTTGTGCATCTGTAAGCTTTGGGCTGATGTTTTGCCATGTTTGCTTTGTTTTAACATGAAATTTCATACGCCCATGGTGACCCTCTAGTGTGCATGTTGGCTTTTGTACTGCCCTGCTCTGCTTTTTCTTTTCTTTGGAGGGGTTGTGTAGTTCCTCTGCACACTGTCCATTAAAATATTATGTTATTATTGTTTATTAGTAGTATGCTAACTATTTTAACTTTCTCAGTGCTTAACTTGTTATTCGGTTGTGTCTTTGTTCAGTTCTTGTGTTGATTTTTTTCAGTTTCAAGTAATAACTGCTAGAACTTAGCTTTCAAGTTTGGGGTTGCCAATTTCTGATGGCCATCCAGCATCCAGTTTTTCTTTTGGTTATTAGATGGTTAAAACTGAAACTATGTGCCTCCTGGAAGTTAGTTTTATTATCATTGCTTAAATTATCATTGCTTAAATTAATGTATATGTATTAATTAGATCTGAGCAAGACAAGGAGCCGGAGCCAGAAGCTGTATCTGAAGTCGTGGGTATTGGCCATTCAGAAGAAGCTGTAGCTGATGGTATGTGAATAACAACTTGCAATGCTGTATATATTCTCTCTCTCTCTCTCTCTCTGCATGTCACTTGTGACTAATCACTGATGTGTTAATGTTCCTGATTTTATTAATTGTCAGCTCCTCAGGAAATAGATGAGTATGAGCTTGTCGATCCTGTAGATATTTTGACTCCTTTGGAGAAATCTGGATTTTGGGATGGAGTGGTCAGTGCTCTCCTTTCTTCTGACATCATTTTATTCTGGATACAACTTTTGTCTAACATCTTATTTTATATATATATATATATATATATATATATATATATATATATATATATATATATATATGCACCTTTTGTTGTTTATTGTTGTTAATAATTGTGCTTGCCTTTTAGAAAGCTGCCAAGTGGTCAGAAAGAAAGGAGGCTGTTGCAGAGCTGACCAAGCTTGCTTCTACAAAAAGGATAGCCCCTGGTGATTTCTCGGAAGTTTGCCGGACACTGAAGAAGGTATTTTTACACGCTTTAGTTAAGCAACTATTTTTAATTTTTATTCTGCTGTTAAGAATTGTCATTAAAATTGTGTCATCATTCTGTTCTTTTCTGTTGTCTTATTTTTTAAATTATTATGTTGCTCTTTTTTTCCTGTCATGCAACACTTGTACTCAAATAATGTAGTGTCACATTATTGGATTCAATCTTAGCGTATGTTTGTGAATCTGCTATCTTGTTGTTTAACAACAAGGTTATGATATAGAGATTGATCATGCTTGTTGTACTTATTTCCTGGATAGTGTCTTACTTATTTCCTGCATGTGCCTTACTCAATTTGTAAGGGTTGCTTGATAAAGTTCTGTTGGTTTGTCCTCATGGAATGAGAAGGTGACAGTGTGGTATTGATTTCTACAACCCAAATAATCTTAGTGTTATAAAGTCTGGTTTCATTATAGAGTAAGGAACCAGAACCAGAATTAGAAAAGTGAACAGGAAATTGATGGGAAGGCACTAATGAATTTTGTTGATAATTTCTGAATTCGGTAAGTGAATTACAATAACTATTCAAAGAACCAAAACAAGAACAAAAATACTGATAGCAGATACAAATTCTACTGCCCCCCAAGCTGCAACAGCTGTAATACCCCATGATTATTCAAGCATGCCTTTCTCCCTATCTTCTGTGCTTATTTATAAGCTTCAGCTGCACCATCAGGTCCATGTGCTTAATCCTTCCCTGAGAATATAGCCAACAGATTGTTGCTTTGTTGGATAACTGCCCTCTCTTCTTCTAGAACTTTCTCTTCAGCTTCTAGAACCTTCTTAGGTCTTATAGAATAGACCATCCAGCCTTGAGCATTTCTTTTTATACTTCCTTCAGCCCATTTGCCCTGCACTATCCCTATCATTTAACTCTGCCATGTTGCTGATATTTCTATCACATTATCAGAATTGATGCCATTGTAATCACTTTGCTGTCAAGAATTTGTGGAAATATTCTAATGTGCTTTTGGTTCTATCCAAACATATAAATAAAAAGACAGGAAAAGAGAGGTGATTTTTGAGTTTTGATTAGGTGGGATGGTCTATTCACAACTCATGCTACCACCCCGCCGCTGCACACACCCCCAAGTCATGTTTACAAAATTAGTCTCAGAATTGCCTGAAATGGACTATAATGTCTTATATTTATGTGGATAACATATGTTTAGAAATAATTATATTCTGCACATTGCAGCTAACTGCTGAACTGAAGAGTTATTGTTCATATTTTCACATCTTTTTTGGATTTCACTTAATTCACAGACACCATATCAATCCTATGAAAGATTTCATCATTTTGCTCTGATTTCTATAAATCATTTGTTCATTTTTTAAAATTTGAACATTTTTTTTTTGGTTTTTGATTAGTTATTGCTGATGCAATTTGTCTGTAATATGATGAAAACCCTTTTTTCTCCCCTTCCTGCAGCTTGTTACAGATGTGAACATGGCTGTTGCGGTTGAAGCCATCCAAGCTGTAGGCAATCTTGCAAGGGGTCTAAGAGCCAATTTTTCTGGGAGTTCTCGCTTCTTATTGCCAGTTTTGCTTGTAAGTAGAATGTACATATAATTCCCATCTATCAGAATCCTCTCATACATGTAGAGGAGGAGATAGGGGTCCTTTTCTAGCACATGGTTTGAGCTTGAGATGGTTTAATTGATGGAATACAAAAACTTATCTAGAACGGCTGCTAGTAAGGTACAATGTGAACCAGTTAAACTAATATGTTATCATTTTACTGACATGGCAGCTTGTTAGGAGTATCTGTGGTTCTAAAATTTTTACTCCCTCTGTTCCACAAAGAGAGGCTTCTATTTTCACATAGTTTAAGAAAATATGGTTAATAAGCAAATAATTTTCCCTACTATACCCTCCACTCATATTGTTCCATTAAAAATTAAATAATTCATGTTACTAAATTAGAATTGAAATTAATGAATTTTATTTTTCAATGCATACTAAATAGGGGCGTATCAGTAAACTAATAAGTAAACTACTATTTTGAAATAAAAAGGGAAAGTAAGCCTACTGTATGTGACAGAGGGACTGAGGGAGTAAAATTTTTGATGGCTTAAACTTTGGATTAAATGGCATGAGACTATCCTATTACCATCAACCCATGGCCATGTTGCTGGCAAAATGTTACATTTATAAAGCTCATTACTTTATCTGGCATTTGATGCAACCTATATCGGCATAAAATAAGTAATACACTACATGTGCCTAGTATACTTTTATCACAATAAAAAATAATGTCTTGTTTTTATCCTTTAAAGCTTTATTGTAACATAAGTAAGGACCATCTGTCAGAGAAAAAGAATGAATTGATCTTGTATTCTCAAGAAATTCTTTGACTTCTTCTGGAAGCAAAATGATTATGCATCTCCTTATAATTTTGAAGTCCTTGCAAATGTTAAGAGTTTATGCGTAAAAAGTTGCTTCCAAAATAAAAATTGTTTAGATTGATTTTCTAAGGGAGGCATACTGCATATGTTACATTTTTTTAAAGAAATTTCTTTAAAAATTATAATATCTTAGATCATTATGAATTGTATACAATGTAAATAAGCATTCATAAATTAGAAAAATTATGGTATTATGTTATTTATATATTACATTGGGTTTATTTCAAGTATGATTGCAGCCGACTTTGGAATTGAATCTCTTTTAGGTTTAGTGACTGGTTTACTTTTCAGAAATTTGTGAACATATTTATATGTTGTGTGTGTGCCTGCATTTTTATATGTTACTTATGTTTTTGCTATGGGAATGTATGTAATAAGTATGGTTTTAGCCTATTATTTTCCTAGCTCTATTTGTGGATTCGTGTGCATTTGAAAATTTGTGTGTGCACACAAATCATTTGCATATTTTGTAGGGGTGTGTATAGGGGTCTCAAACTGAAGTGAACTATATGCAACCTTACATTTCATTCTTCTACATTTTCTTAATAATTTTAGTTATAAATACTTTAAATCACCCTGTAATTCTTAATTATAAGTGTATTAGTATATTATATAATATACTTAATTCTTAATTATATACGTTATAGTTAAAGACTATAAAATTAAGAAATGATGAAAAGGTGTATTACGTGATATATTATGTGTTAGCAACCAATGTTAAAACGTAAACTGTAATTCAGGTACGACTTTCCATGACAACAATTGCATAAAATTATCGCATGAACCAAAACCTGAACTAGATCAAACTGAACCATACCAAAAGTTTGCTTTAGTTCCAATTTCTAGGCAGACCTGCAACTAGAACCAAAACCACACATCCCCAAGGTTTTATATCCACTTGCTTTTTTCTTATTTTCCATTGTAATATTTGTTGGTGGGATTGGTGTTTATGGGGCACCTTTGACCCTGTAGGATTTTTTTTAGTTAAATATGCTGCTTATCTAACAAGGATGCTTTTCTTTATTTTTTTTTTTCTTGTGAAAGGAAAAACTGAAAGAGAAAAAACCTTCTCTGACTGAGTCACTTACACAAACTCTTCAAGCAATGCACAAGTCTGGTTGCTTAAATCTTGTTGATATTGTTGAAGGCAAGTTCTGTTTTCTTTCTTTAAACTATTCATATTTTGCATAGATCTTTTAGTTTCTTGTTTGCTTATATTGGTACTTTAGAAATCTCTCTCTCTTTTTTTTTTTTCTTGTCTATTCTCTTTCTATTGGTTCTTGTTTTTTTCTGCGTTTTGTTGGTTGTGTAGCAAAAAGTGTCATATGTTCTGCTAAAATTTATAACATATGCAGGAACATACCATTTAGGAATAGCCACATATATTTTCTCAATGGCAGTCAAAACCTTTTTTGGCTTCCTAATTATCTTATTTAATTTATTTTCCCAGTAAAGTTGGTTCTTGGAAATTCTTGATATTTATTACTTGCCTTGTTTTTTTTTTCCCCGTAATTTTGGATATGTAGTCGAAATTGTATGCTAGTTTGTACTTAGTACGGGATCCATCATTGAATGTTACAAGGGATGCTGTTTCTTGCAGATGTTAAGACAGCTACAAAAAATAAAGTTCCTCTTGTGCGCTCGTTAACTTTGAACTGGGTAACCTTTTGTATTGAAACCAGTAACAAGGCCACTATTCTAAAGTTGCACAAGGATTATGTCCCTGTTTGTATGGAGGTAGGGTATTCTTCCTTTGAGGCCTCTTTGATATAATGTTTATTTCAGTTGAGTAGTTTTGTCCTGAATGTTGCAATCCTTTCGTGCTTGGTTCTATTGTCTCCTTCAATATATGAGCCAGCACTAAATCCTTGTGAAAAAGGTGCTGGTTTCTCCTCAATTTTTAAACTATGATCTTTAACAGTGCTTTTACAGTTTAAGAACAGTAATTTAATGTGTTCACACAATTCTCTAATATACAAGGCGTCCTGGCTCCTGAAATTGTAAGGTGGGGCCTCTGGACCTTTGTTCCTGAAAGTTCATGGACTGATTTCTGTTGATTTTATGATCTGAATATGATTCTATAAGTTATAAATATGTAGTTATATGCTTAAGCTTGTCTTCTTGCTATTCTGTGTAAGTTGATTTCTGAATGTCCGAAGTCACCTAGAGCTCTTGCTTGGGGTTTTCAGTGATTTTGCTCATGTTCTGCCTATAACCTTTGTATAATATTCATTAAAAAATAAAAAGGAAAATGGAAAAATGTAAAAGAACCAAATACAGGAGGAAATCATTTAGAAGACTTTTTTCTGGAAAGTCTTGATTATCCACAAACTGCTGCCTCCTAAACTAAAATTCCAATGTATTAAACTACCTAACATAGATCCCAGCGGCAAATCTTGCACATAGAGGGCCATTCTAATCTTTTTCCCCTAAAATTTTAAAAATAGATCGAAAATCTTTTTTCTCATGTTATTTTTGGATGTATTGTTGTGGGTATGTAGACTTTGCTTATCTGCTGATGCTGTTCCAACATATTCTTGATTCTTCATGGAAATGTTTGACATTGAGTAAATTGGATCTTGTAGAGCCTTAATGATGGGACCCCCGAAGTGAGGGATTCAGCTTTTTCAGCTCTGGCAGCTGTTGCTAAGGTAGTTCCGTGTGTGTGGTATAAATGTTGAAATATTGCTTTGGATTTAGCTACTCCTGTTATAATTTTCCTGTATTTTACTTTCTGCCTTCTTAGTCGGTTGGCATGAGGCCTTTGGAGAGGTCACTGGAGAAACTTGATGATGTAAGAAGAAAGAAGCTGTCTGAAATGATTTCAGTTTCAGGAGGCAATGTGTCAGGTGGTGCAAGCTCAGGTTTGTCAAGATTTTGTTAATGCGTCTTGTAATTAACTAATTCATCACTATAGTTCTTACTTCCATTGTATTTATCTTTGCCCCTTGTGTTTTTGTAATGATGCACCAGCTACAGTTCAAGCTGCTTGTGGGAGCATGTCCTCTGGTGAGGTGGGTTTCTGCTTTCTTCTTAATTTACGTTATACTTTTTGAATTTGGTTGCTGTATTATCTTCGTTATCCATTGCACATTAACAAATTACTTAACAAATGCTAAACTCTTATTTGAACGTTTGTACGTCCTTTACAAATTGTGCTAATTGCACTAAATGGAAGCCAGTCAAAGCTAGGCTTGCTTGAAGTATGCCACTAGAGGATTATTTAGATTTTTAGTGGCAATATTTAGTCAATAATTACCTTTATTTAATTTTTATGGTATTATAGTCTGGTAGTTTAGTAGACCTAAACTGACTTGGAGGAGAGTAGTACAACATGATCTAGAAGCATTACACATTTCCGAGGATTTAACCCAAAATCGTTTAGAATGGAGAAAGAGAATCCATAGAGCCGACCCCAAATTCTTGTGATAAAGACTTAGTTGAGTTGAGTTGAGTTGTATGGTCCGGTAGTTTAATTCTTTTCCCCTTTATGATTTTATGACATTCTAAGTTTCCTTTTGGACTTTCTGCATTGAGGGTTGTGCTTTCATTCCAAATTTCTACCTCATGCACCTGAAAAGAATATGAGTAAATAAGAATGTGACATTTGGCTATTAAGAATGGAACTGTTCTTGCAAGTCCATGAAATCAGCTAGTGCAATATTCCTAGTGCATGGAGGGTTGTGTTGTCACTCCAAAACAATATGAGCAATAAGAATTTAATATTTGGCCAATGGCCATTAAGAATGATACTGTTCTTAAGTTTCCTCCAGTTACAACAAAGATTTTCAATTTGGTATTTACTGTCTGATTTATGCTGGTGCTATCTGATTGGGTGTCCATTTCATGTTTCGATGCATATTGATGTTTCTCCAATATTTGAGTAGTTTATTTTCTGTTCCTTGAATGTTGAATACTGTTGTTCAATGTTTTAGAATTACGTTACAACCAACTTCAAAATGTACATAAGGTTAGTTTTTCTGGTTTTTATTTATATCTCCCTTCATTAAATGTTATTGGTTGTAATTTTTGTAGACGTCAGAAAGCTCATTTGTTAGAAAGTCAGCTGCAAGCATGCTTACAGGGAAGAAGCCTGTTCCAGCTGCCGTGAGTCTCTTTTTCACTCTCCCTAGCTTTCTCTTCTTGTGGTGTAAATATCCACCATTGGTCTAACTGATTATTATATCATTCTCTTTAATTTATTAGCCTTCTAACAAAAAGGGAGGACCTCTTAAATCGGGTGCCAACAAGAAAGGAGATGGAGCTGGGCGGCCTGAAATCTCAAAAGCGATTGAAGCTCCTGAAGATGTTGAGGTAAGCCATCAGATTTGTTTGTAAAAGGTTATCTTTTTTTGTCATTTATACCATGAGTTTCTAGGATCTCAACATATTTATTGCATTGGTTGGTCTGATATTTGCAGCCAGCGGAAATGAGCCTTGAAGAGATTGAAAGTAGGTTAGGCTCTCTTATACGAGCAGAAACTGTTTCTCAATTGAAGAGTACTGTGTGGAAAGAGCGGCTTGAAGGTGGGTCATAATTTTCACTGATAGTATGTAAAATCTTTTGGTGGCTTTATGTGAATCTTGCAAATGGTCAGAAACTTGTTTCTTGAACTATTCTGATTTCTGAATTTTTTTTGACTTCTCATATTCAAAGTTAAAGGTCACTGTTTCTTTTTTTCCTCCCTCATCTTCCTATTTAAATCGTAGGATATCATGTGAGGACTTTTCTCATCTTATTGTTGATTCCTTATTTCAGTTTTGTAGGTATCGGGTGTATTTGGCTAGTACTTTTGCATGTGGATTTGCAGATTTTTCTTTCAGTAGTTCTGGAAAACATGTAAAAAGAGGGCTGTTAATTCATCTTGCATAGAAATTTGAATTTGCTTGATAAAAGATGATAATATGTGTTAAATTACTTTATTCCTTTCTTTGTGAGAATGTGGTTCAATATGTAATGATAGTTTCGATGAAAGAACTAATGTAACTATAATACAGACAGAAGGATCTGAACTTTCATTATCTTTTTTCTGTATTGGGAAGTGCACTCCTGTTTGCAAGCAAGGCCTTTGACTGCTTAATTTTGAATTTGTTATCTAGGTTTTATGGGATTTGGTCTTAATGTCATTTGAAGAATGGATAATGCTCATGTGCCTTTGTTTGTGCTGTAGTACATTTGTTAGCATACGGCCTTGTGTTAACTTCTCAAGTTGAGCAATGCTTTACTTTGATCTGTGTGATTTCTATAGATCTGAGTGACGGTGGCTTCAAGGTCACTGGTGGGTGTATATATCCTTGCAATTTAAGTGATAAGAGTTGTATGTCTAATTTATATGTACATGGGGAGCATTAGGGAATGCGAATCTGAAAGCTTTGCTTGGTCCAGCATGCCTGAAAAGTGAAGAAATTTTCTACTGTGTGCAGAACTAAAAATACTTGCTGGGTACTTTTGCTGGCTCTTGCTGGATAATTTAAGGACCAGATATATACATTTTATATATCTGGCAGGTCAATGCATGTTGTGGTATCATTTTGTCAATAATGAACTTCATTTTTTCAGATGTTTGAATATTTATTTCAAAACATCCATGAACAATGAGACAATATCTTCTTACTTTGCATCGGATTACTGATTTTTATTATGTGAATTTCACAAGTTAATGCCCATAGTCCCTACCCCTTTCGTAACCTCATTGCCATACATATAGGTGTCTATTTAATAGGTTAGTTTTTCTCTTGTTTGCGTTTTGCCTTTATAATTTATATATTGAAACAACGAAAGTGTTTTCATGCTATTATCAAATCAAATATGTAGTATATGCATATATTTATAACCTTAGTGTTTTGTTGCAGCTATAACCTCATTGAAACAACAAGTTGAAGGATTACAAGACCTTGATCGATCCGTGGAGATTTTGATACGTTTACTCTGTGCCATTCCTGGTTGGAGTGAGAAAAATGTTCAGGTAGTTGGAGTTCTGATGTTTATTGTATGAACATATTGTCAATTTATTTGCCTTTTGTAGTATTGGATGCCCACAAATTTATACAAAAATGCAGGTTCAGCAACAGATGATTGAAGTTATTACTTACCTAGCTTCAACTGCTTCAAAATTCCCAAAGAAATGTGTAGTGCTTTGCCTTCTGGGTGGGTATTGATGCTTATTATTCATTTGTTTTGATTATTTGGAATGAACTGAAGAGTTGGATTTTTATGAAAGATTAGTATCTCTGATATTCAGCTTTTTGTTTAATTGAGTTTTCTACCATGCTTTTGAGACTCGAGTGATTTCATCTTGGCTACTGGATTTATAATGCATGTTTGGCAGGTATAAGTGAACGAGTAGCAGATATTAAAACCAGAGCTCACGCCATGAAGTGCCTTACCACTTTTTCTGAAGCAGTAGGCCCTGCATTTATTTTTGAGAGAGTAAGTATCCTTACAGCTTATTAGATTTTGTCTGTCTGGATCATGGTTTTAAATTGCGATCACGGCCGCATTTGTGGGTAATGGAAGCAGTCCTGTAATGGCCGTAACATTATGGTAAGGGCCTGTTGCAGTGCAAATTTTTTGAAAAGATTGCGAAGTTCAGGAAATGAATAGATATTTAATGATATAATTAAAACTATGATACCCAACTAAATAATAAGCATAAAAATATCAAATAAAGATATTAAATCCATTTGATGATCTAAGCTCAAGAACTCAAGTTCAAGAAATGAATAGAATAGATTTAAAGATATAAATATAATTAAAACTAAGATATGCAATTAAGTGTTGATTTGCTCTCCTTTGCTTCAAATAAACCTTGTCTATTTGATGATCTAAGCTCAAGAACTTAAGAATGCATAAAGAAAGGAAGTTTCACTTGAGAAAATTGAGAGAAAATTGCTAAAGTGTAGAAAACTGAATGAATAATGCCAACACTCTCTGTCCAACAAGTGAAAAAGGCCTCCAGCTGCTGCTTCGTGTGAAGTCTACTAAAAAAAAGCCTCCAGTTGTTGCCTCATGAGAGTAGCGGCCATTAAGTAATGGTCATAATGACCGTAACCGGCTGTGACACGCCAAATTTTAAAAGGCCTTCATTCAAGGGTATAATGTCAACGGTGTGCTAAAATACGTGTAAATAATGGCCATTATGAAACATAACTGCCGTTTTTTAAAACCATGGAACTCTGGATAGTGGCAGGTGCATGCATGCATGCACATTGTTGTCTTATCTGGTATTGTCTGTTGGGGTGGTAACCCGGGCACTAAACCTAACTGTGTTTTTAATTGAAGCAGATGAGGAATAAACGTAGTAAAATCCATTTCACCTAGCTAGGTTTTCTTGATCCATGCAGCCTGGTAAACCGGCCTGGGCTTATTTTTATTTCTCAAAAACCTTAATTTTGATTGATTTCTTCAACTCTTCCTCAAATTTCATTTTCAAATGGCTCTTCTATTGAAGAAAAGTTATATAAAAGCAATACGTGTGTGTGCGCATGTTCTCATGTATTGTCTTTTCATCTCTTCTTCAGTTCTTGAATTTATACAAAACTTAATTTAATTACTTTATAAAATTTTGTAAGTAATAGTTGAAATTTTTTAATAACTTGTGTATATACGCACACACACACACACACGCACAAGTTTAAAGAGAATTTTGAAGGACTTGTAGCACCAATTTATTAGCCTATCTTAGCTTTTTATGCTTTTGATATTCTCTCAACCAATTTGTTGAACAGGTGAGCTATTGACCTAGTCCCTTGACTTGCTCAATGTTTGGGCTGGGTTTCATAACTATGATTAGGCATCTAACTTTTCTATAGGCAAGCATATGATGAATTGACATAAGCAGATTTTGGAAATACTCCACTTGCATTTTCTTATTTGGTAATGGTTAATGTGTAAGTTTGTACCGTTTGCTTTATTTTTGTAGCTTTACAAGATCATGAAGGAGCACAAGAATCCTAAGGTTCTCAGTGAGGGAATATTGTGGATGGTTTCAGCAGTTGAGGACTTTGGTATATCACATTTGAAGCTTAAGGTGTTTCCAGTTCTTCCTCAAATAGCTTATCTTGATTGTTGTACTCTTTACTTCTGTAACAAGTTGCCAGTTTTCATCTAAATATTTGTGATATTCAAATGTGTACGTTGCTATTTTGCAGGATCTAATTGATTTCTGTAAAGATATTGGATTGCAGTCCAGTGTGGCTGCTAGCAGAAATGCCACTATTAAACTTTTGGGTGCTTTGCATAAATTTGTTGGTCCAGGCAAGCATTAATTTTATTTGCAAATTTCTTCATTTCTCATATTCATCATAAATTTTTCTAATTTTTAGTTTTTTTCTTCCTGCAGACATCAAAGGGTTTCTTGCTGATGTTAAACCTGCTCTGCTTAGTGCTCTAGATGCTGAGTATGAAAAAAATCCTTTTGAGGTAATCCCAAGCTAATGGCCATATTTTCTTCTTTATTTAGTTGCTTATTATTGATATACGAGTTATTTTTCACCTTTGTTATTTGGCCTTCAGGGTGCTTCTGCTGTTCCCAAAAAAACAGTTAAGTCGTCCGAATCTGTGACTTCTGTGTCTGGTGGTGGGTTGGACAGCCTGCCACGTGAAGACATTAGTGGGAAAGTTACACCTGTCCTGCTGAAGAGCATGGAAAGTCCTGATTGGAAGGTATTTTCATCAGCATATGTGGAACAAGCTTTAAATTTTGTTACTTTTGCTTTTTCTTTGGATAGTGTGGTTGATGCCTTAAAATTTGACTTACACAATCATTCACTGTTACTTTTCCACCTTTCAGGTTCGTTTGGAATCAATTGAAGCTGTCAATAAAATTTTGGAAGAGGCTAATAAACGCATTCAACCAACTGGAACTGGTATGGCTTCCATTGTATGTTTTAATATTATTTATGCTTCATTTCAAGGTGGTTGGGAATTAGTTGATTGTCATATTAAGACATAAAGGCCATTGTGGTGTTACGACTTTTTTCCCCTTTGTTGTGTCGATAATCTACTATGATTTGATTACCAGGTGAATTATTCGGTGCTCTTAGAGGGCGTTTGTATGACAGCAATAAAAATTTAGTTATGGCTACTTTAACCACCATTGGGGGTGTTGCATCTGCGATGGGGCCTGTTGTTGAGAAGTCAAGCAAGGTTTATGAACTAATAATAATTTTTAGAACTACATTTTTCTTTATTGCCCAACAGAAAGCTGAAGTTCAGCAAAAGTTGCGTTTTTGCAGGGCATTCTGTCAGACATTTTGAAGTGTCTTGGTGATAATAAGAAACATATGAGAGAGTGTGCTTTGACTACTATAGATTCTTGGGCAGCTGCTGTTCATCTAGATAAAATGGTAATTGATTGTCCTATATTAATATTGAATGAATCCAACATCTTTGTGTCAGTTGATTACAATGATGGTTCCATTTTGTAGATCCCTTATCTTGCAGCAGCATTGATGGACACTAAGCTTGGTGCTGAAGGGCGTAAGGATCTATTTGATTGGTTGTCAAGACAACTTTCCGGGTTAAGTGATTTTTCTGATGCTGTACATCTGCTGAAACCAGCTGGCTCTGCTATGGTGGTAATTTTTATTTTAATTGTCCCCGAATTTTCCAAATTAATATGCTTGCACAAGGGTAGTACTGAGATGGGTGCTTCTTGGGAAGAAGTCTTGCACTCATTTTCTCACTGAGGGTGAGCCTTGGTGCAATAGTAATGTTAATTTAAACGTGACATGGTAGTTATGCATTCAAAATACAGAAACAACCTCCTTCAAATGCAAGGAGAATATTGTGTCATTTGAGTTGGCAATATTTGGAACCTACAATATGGGAGGCTTGTCCATTGGAACTACCTTTTTCCTGGACTTTTGTCGACTTGGCAATTTGCATGTGTACTATCATTCACTTTTGACTTGTGCCTTTGCTCTGTAATCTTCTTTAGGATAAATCTTCAGATGTTCGAAAAGCGGCAGAAGCATGCATCGCTGAGGTTTTGAGGGTTTCTGGACAAGAAATAGTATGTATACTAGAACCATTTCTCATTCAGTTGAGATAAATTAATGCCTACCTATGTTTAACATACATGAATATCATCTTTGAAGATTGAGAAGAATCTAAAAGATCTTCATGGGCCTGCTTTAACTCTTGTTCTTGAACGACTGAAACCTTATGGGGCTTTCCAAGGTGTGCTCTTCAGTAATTTGGATGCCTTTTCCTGTGTGTATGTGTGCCTTAATCAGTCTTTATGCAACTTTAATGTGTTTATCAGAATCGTTTGAATCTGCAAAATCAATTTCAATGGCGTCAACTTTGAAGACAAGCTCAAAGGTTGGAAAACCTGCTTCCAATGGTGTCCCAAAACACACTAATAGAACCATGTCTTCGGTATGTATCTTCCATTTGATTACATCTGTTTTAAAACTTAATGAGGAGACTGATGATATACTCCATGGTTTCCAAACTTATGAATGATAAGAGAGTCATTCCAACTAAAGGCTCAAGGCCAGAGCCAATAATGTCCATTCAGGATAGAGCTGTTCAGTCTCAAGCTTTGCTGAATGTCAAAGACTCAAACAAGGTATACTTGGCATTGAACACTGCAACTTTCATTAGGATTTAGAATCATCAATTAATCAACTGTCATTTCCATGTGCTAATTCTCAGGAGGACAGAGAAAAAATGGTAGTCCGTAGGTTTAAATTTGAGGAGTTACGGATAGAACAGATTCAAGATCTTGAGGTTTGTATTTATAGCGTGCTTACAGTAATTTTGATAATTTTTTTTAATATATAATTTTACTGTTTTCTGAGTGATCTCGTCAATGTGCCTCAAATGCAGAATGACATGATGAAATTTTTCAGAGAGGATCTACACAGGCGGCTGTTAAGTGCTGATTTTAAGAAACAAGTTGAGGGGCTTGAGATGCTACAGAAGGTGTTCAGCTCTCTTCTTGGCTACTTGAATATTTCTTTTAACTATAAATGTCTTGTCATATTTGATATTTTTTTTTCTTCAACAGGCACTTCCGTCAATTGTAAAGGAAACAATTGAAGTTTTGGATATCCTTCTGAGGTGGTTTGTTTTGCAATTTTGTAAATCTAACACGACATGCCTTTTGAAGGTATGGTTATCCATTCATTGCTTAATCTGGTTATCGAGTTTGATGCTTTGAAAACAAGAATTTCTGTTTCAAATGGACAGGTGCTGGAATTCCTTCCCGAACTTTTTGTCATGCTTAGGGATGAAGGCTACACATTGACTGAATCAGAAGCTGCTATATTTCTTCCTTGCTTGATAGAAAAGGTTGTATGTAAAACCTTGATAGCATGGATTTTGATTCATATATAGGTTTCATTATTTCACATGTCATCAGATGTTTTATGCTAAATTATATAGATTTAGTTTTTTGCCCTATATTGAAGTAGTTTAGCAAGTTATTTAAAATTTATTGCTTGTATGCTCTTTCCATCTGCTGATGAGAAATTTTCCCATCTTGTACTGGCCTTTGCTGTGCTGCAGTTGGGGCATAATATTGAGAAAGTGCGAGAAAAGATGCGTGAGCTTACCAAACAAATTGTTCATGCATATTCTGCGGCAAAAACATTTCCTCATATTTTGGAGGGTTTGCGGTCTAAAAACAACCGCACGCGGATAGAGTGTGCAGATCTTGTTGGATTCTTGATTGATCATCACGGGGCTGAGGTATAAATAGATGCTGTAATCCTCACTGCCTTCTTTTTTTTTATTATTTTTTTTATACCGTCCTTTTTCTTCCTCCTTAGTTACATATCTCTGCAATCTGTTTTGGCCCACAGATTAGTGGACAGTTAAAATACTTGCAAGTTGTTGCAAGCTTGACAGCCGAACGAGATGGTGAAATTAGGAAAGCTGCTTTAAATACACTTGCTACTGGTTATAAGATTCTTGGTATGTAATGATGTTATTAGAGTACCATTAAGGCCTAATGAACAATTGGGTTGCTAAAATTATCTCTTGTGCCTCGTAGATGTTTCTTGTGTTCATCTACTGCTTTTGGGTATTTCTTTGTCTCTTACCTGTATTGGTTTCTGTTTCAAAAGTAAGGTCCCTCCGTGCTTTTTACTGAAGGTGGCCTGGGGATAATATTGGAAGTAATTATTTATCACCAATTTTGCATAACTGCTGCTGTGCTTTTTTCACCCTTTCTCCCTAGGTGAGGACATATGGCGATACGTCGGAAAGCTCACAGATGCTCAGAAAAGCATGTTAGATGATAGATTTAAGTGGAAGGTCAGTATAAATTTGCCCTCTGATGACTTTTCTGTTTCTATATATTCATAATAATTCTTTTGGTAGGTCCGGGAGATGGAAAAGAGAAAGGAAGGCCGGCCAGGTGATGCAAGGGCTGCTTTAAGACGTTCTATTAGGGAAAATGGGTATGTATCCTCTCATGATTCTTGCAATGTATATGCATTTGGTTTTATTGTGGAGAATTTTTTTTTTTTTTTTGGATTTTATATTTTGTTCTATGGTTGTTTAAGTTAAATATGTAAATTGGAGATATCAATAATAGTAACAATCATTGCAATAAAAATAAGATACTTGAATTTACCACGAATCAATAAGAAAAAAGTTATTGTTAATTTATTCGAGTTTTTGTTTGTTATTGAATGCTAAATGATGTCTTCTTTTATGCCTCAGATCTGATTTAGCGGAACAAAGTGGGGAAGTTTCGCAGTCTATTTCAGGCCCAGCATTCTCTAGGTCCCATTTTTATTCCAAGTCTTTAGCTTTGCTTGTTTTATATTTGTTGTACTTACGCTATGATATAATTTCAGTTCTAAGTTCCTAACTGTTCTTATAATTGACATTGTTATTCATTGCCAGGAAAAACTACAGTCCTCATGAGCTTAATATGGAAAGACAGATAATGCCTCGTGCAGTTAGTAGTGTCAATGGACCCACAGACTGGAATGAAGCTTTGGATATCATTTCGTTTGGCTCCCCAGATCAGGTTTTTATCTTGTCCAATTCTTTTATCCTTTCTAGTCTTGCTACTGTACTTGAATGAAATTGATTTTGCTGGCTATGCATATCTAAGATTGCCTGGTTAGAATGCCAACTGAAATGAACATACTGTTAACCTAGATATGAGAAAGCCTTAGTAGTGATCCATGCATATATGCGTAATTTTTACTCAAATTACATTGTAGTTTATCGCATTTCAAACTGTGTGTTCAGCCCTGCAGCTTTTGTGTTCATAAAGCTGAGCACTGGGGATACTAGTCTTGTGGCTTTTCTCTATTCTTGGTTTTACTTTTCTTCTTGTGATATTTATAATATAGATGGTAATAAAGTGGGTGTCTTTTTTTTTTTTGATTTATTCTGACATTTCCACATTTTATGCTGGAATCTGGACTTGGACATCCATATATTTTGTCGATGACTGGGCCTTAACCTTCTGGTTAGATTGGTTGGGTGGATTGCCATGTCTGTAAAATCTCAATATTCTCTGAAAAACAACTTTTGTATCTTGAAATATGTTACAGTTGTAATATTCTTTATTTTCCCTATGATTACAATGATCATATTTTAAGCTGTTCAATTTTATCTTAAATATATTACCAATTAGTAACATGTCTTTTTCAGAAGGCCTAATTCCCTCTCCCCCCCAAAAAAAAAAAAAACACACTACAGTTTTGCACTTGCGATTTTATCACATTGTTTTAATTTTTGCAAATAAATGACTGAACTTTAAATTTTTTTTTTGGATGATATCACAGTTACACATTCTGGCCAAATTAGTTGCCTTATAGCTGACATGAGATGATATGGCATGCCTAGATGGCACTAACCACATTAAAAAACTATTTTAATTTTAATAAATGATGAGAGAAAGAGTGAGAGAAGGGGTAAATTTTAATTTTTCTTTCACTTTTCTTTTTCTTTTTACCTTGCTGATTTCACTGGAAATAGGCTGTGATAAAATTGAAAAATAAAATAATAAAGTTCTTTTTTTTTTGTATAAATTGAAAGAATGTGATAAAATTGAAAAAGCACCAATGTATAGGGTGTGTTTTTTTTTTTTTTTTTTTTTTTTGGCAATTAGGCCTTTCTTGAATCATTCTTTTGGTTAGCATGTCCTGTGATTGAGCATCATTAGTTAGATTCTTTTGCTTTTGCGCCTTTTTTTTTTTTTTGGGGAGAGGATTTCACTTGCTGATTGCACTGGAAATAGGCTGTGATAAAATTGAAAAATAAAATAATAAAGTTCTTTTTTTTTTGTATAAATTGAAAGAATGTGATAAAATTGAAAAAGCACCAATGTATAGGGTGTGTTTTTTTTTTTTTTTTTTTTTGGCAATTAGGCCTTTCTTGAATCATTCTTTTGGTTAGCATGTCCTGTGATTGAGCATCATTAGTTAGATTCTTTTGCTTTTGCGCCTTTTTTTTTTTTGGGGGGGGGGGAGGGGGGAGAGGAGGTTTGGTTTGGTCGGCACATGCACATTTCTTTTGCTTTTGTGTATTACATTTTTATTTTTGATGAAGTGGGTGTTTTTAATTATCATAATATTTTCACTTGCAGTCAGTTGAAGGAATGAAAGTTGTGTGCCATGAGTTGGCACAGGCCACTAGTGATCCGGAAGGGAATGCAATGGATGAACTTGTGAAAGATGCTGATAGACTTGTTTCATGCTTGGCAAGCAAGGCAATAACTCTTGCATGATAACAAATTCCCCATGTTTGTCTTTACCAATATGTTCTTTTGGATACTCTCATGTGTTTCCTAATCCTTATGTTTCTTGAATGGACAGGTAGCCAAGACTTTTGATTTCAGTTTGACTGGAGCTTCATCAAGGTCTTGTAAATATGTCCTTAACACGCTCATGCAGGTTAAATTACTGCCTTGCTATTTTGCCTTGTGCTGCTTTTGTTTTCTCAATATTTTGTGGAATACCATATTCGAGTCTGAAGAAAAAGAGAGGGGAATCGAGTCTTAAGATTTGAAATTGTATGGCAAAATGGATATTTTCTCCTCTTGCTCCTTTTTGATGAACAGACACTGCACTAGGAATGTATTTTTTGTCCGACTATTAACCATATTGGATTTGCTGCAGACATTTCAAAATAAAAGTCTTGCTCATGCTGTCAAAGAAAGCACTCTTGACAGTCTGATAACAGAGCTTCTACTTTGGCTATTGGATGAAAGGGTTCCCCATATGGATGATGGCAGCCAACTACTGAAAGCATTGAACGTGTTGATGCTTAAGATTTTGGTGATGATTTATGTGAAATTGCTAATGTTTCCAATAAGCTCTAAGGCATTTTTTACATTTTTGTTGACTAGTGGTTGTATATACAGGATAATGCGGATAGAACTTCATCCTTTGTTGTCCTGATCAATCTCCTACGTCCATTAGATCCCTCAAGGTGGCCTTCACCTGCATTGAGTGAGACTGTTGCCGTCAGAAATCAGAAGTTCTCTGATCTTGTTGTCAAATGCCTAATTAAACTTACAAAGGTAATTTTCGGGCCTCTTCTCTTTTACTGGTGTTTTAGGCTAGTAGTGTTTCAATTTGGCCGGGGAAGGAGATTTCAGCCTGACCCCAACCTTTGTGATGCCTAACTGTAATATATGACCTTGAGAAGTATCTGTAGATCTGTTTTCCACCGCTCTTGGCACTGCTATTATGTATTTCTTTTTTTAATTCTTTATTTTTGTTTACTTTTATTTGGTGTTATATATCAATTTTTGTAGTGCAGGTTCTTCAAAGCACTATATATGATGTTGATCTTGACCGCATCCTTCAAGGCATCCATATATACCTGCAAGATTTGGGAATGGAAGAAATTAGAAGAAGGTATGCATTAATCCTTGGGCTTGTAGCTCTCTCCTTACCTGTATCTGAATGCCAGAACTTTGTCAATTTGCTCAGTTGACGCTTCTGTTTCATTGTTCTTTCTTTTGATCTCTTTACTCAAGTGAATAAACTATTGCATTTTCCCTTTCTGTGTTGTAAAGAGCTGGAGCGGATGACAAGCCATTGCGCATGGTGAAAACTGTTCTACATGAACTTGTCAAGCTTCGTGGGGCTGCAATAAAGGGTCACCTTTCAATGGTTCCTATAGATATGAAACCCCAGCCAATTATCCTTGCCTACATTGATCTTAACCTTGAGGTAATGGATATTTTAATTTCCTGCACTTATTAAATTTTGACAGACTACTATTGTGCGCACAGTGGGAGGGGACACAAGGGATTTTCCGATTTCAATTGGATTACACCAAGGATCAGCCATAAGCCCTTACCTTTTTACATTAGTTTTAGATGAACTGACGAAACATATACAAGAGAGTATTCCTTGGTGCATGATGTTTGCGGATGATATTGTTCTGATAGATGAGACACGAGGAGTCAATAGGAAGCTAGAACTTTGGAGAAGTACTCTAGAGTCAAAGGGTTTTAAGTTAAGTAGAACGAAGACAGAATACATGCATTGCAAGTTCAGTGAAGGCCAAACTGGTGATAGGGAAGGAGTTAGTTTGAATGGAGTTGTACTGTTCCAAAGTAATCACTTTAAATATCTAGGCTCAGTCCTTCAAGTAGATGGGGGATGTGAGGAGGATGTTAGTCATAGGATTAAAGCCGGATGGTTGAAGTGGAGACGTGCCACCGGAGTTTTATGTAATCGTAAGATTCCCAATAAATTAAAAGGAAAATTTTACCGTATAGCCATACGACCGACTATGTTATATGGTAGTGAGTGTTGGGCACTGAAAGAGTCGTATGCATCTAAGTTAAGAGTTGCAGAGATGAGAATGTTATGGTGGATGAGTGACCATACTAGACTAGATAAAGTCCGTAATGAAAGTATTAGAGAAAAGGTAGGAGTGGTGCCAATTGAAGATAAGTTGAGAGAAGGGAGATTAAGGTGGCTTGGTCACGTGAAGCGTAGACATACGGAGGCTCCAGTTAGACAAGTAGAGCACATTAGGTTAGAGGATAGAAAGAAAAAAAGAGGTAGACCTAAATTGACTTGGAGGAGAGTAGTACAACATGACTTAGAAGTATTACACATTTCTGAGGATTTAACCCAAAATCGTTCAGAGTGGAAAAAGCGAATCCATATAGCCGGCCCCAAATTTTTGGGATAAAGGCTTAGTTGAGTTGAGTTGAGTATTAAATTTTGACAGAGAATTACACTCTGCTTATTTGTTTTTCCTTGGCAGACTTTAGCTGCTGCAAGAATGTTAACCTCAACAGGGCCAGCAGGCCAAACCCATTGGGGTGATTCTGCAGCCAACAATTCATCATCTGCCACACATTCTGCTGATTCCCAGTTGAAGGTATTTGATGCTATTATCATTTTGCATAAATTGTCATTGATAGTTTAGCTGTTCCATCCTTGAATTCTTGTTTCTTCTTTTTGACGACTAAAAAATGTTCCACTTCATACTACCTACAGCAAGAACTTGCTGCCATATTCAAGAAAATTGGGGACAAGCAAACATGTACGATTGGCCTATATGAACTTTATCGCATTACACAATTATACCCCAAGGTGAGTAGATTCTGCCATGCCTCTTTGGTAGATGTTGCAAATGTTTTTGTTAACTAGATATTATTAGATTCTTGCTATTGGAATGATAAAGGAATGAAAAATAATGTCAGGAAGATGGAATGAGGAAATTTGTATTAATTTCTTAAACAAGATTTGTAATCACCAACCAAATTCCTCAATAATCTTTCAGGAACATGAACAAACAACAAGAAATAAGGAAGCAAAGAAATTAATGATTTAAAATTTGTATTTTATGTTGGGCTCTTCGTAAGTTAAATTGTATTCGCTGCAAGATTTCATCTTTACCTGCTAGTTCTTGGGCTACCTCCTCTACTCTTGTTTCTCCTACTAAATATTGGTGGATGGTGGGAGGTTGTCTGCCATACATTCCAGCAGCTGTATGATAACTGGTATTATACCAGAATTCATCCCAAGGTAACCATTTATGCCACTGCTTTGGTTTTGTTGCAATCATTGCAAGTATGTTTCTAGAGCTCTATTGAGAACTTCGGTCTGCACATCCGTTTCCAGATGATAAGCTGTGCTCATCTTAACCTTTGTGCCTTGTAACAAAATAATTCAGTCCAGAACTTAGAATGAAACAGAGGATCCTTATCATTGACAATGAATTTGGACATGCCTTGCAGCTTTACTATGTTGCGAACGAATAATTCTGCAACTGATTTAGCAGGGTATGCATACTTCAGTCTTAAAAAAATGGCCATATTTGGATAACCTATCCATCACAACGTGGATGCAATCCATTCCTTGAGACAGGGAAAGCCCTGTGATAAAATCCATTGATGTATTTTCCCAAATTACCATCAATATCAGCAACACTTGGTTTTAACAAACCCGTAGGTGAGAGAGTTTAATATTTATTTTTTGGGCATAGTAAACATGCAGCTATGAATTTCTGGATTGATTTCATTATCGCCCTCAAATATAGATTTGATTCAAACAACGAAAGTTCTATAAGCATCAGAGTATCAACCTACTGGTGTAGAAACTCGGAGATCAGCTCTGGAACCCATTGGGAGTGCTTGGTAACTACTAACCTTCCCTTGTATTATAAGCAATTCTTAATGAGGGATAACTGGCCGTGGGAAGAAGGATCATTTTGTAAATCAAGATGTATTACTGCCAATGAGGATCTTGTTGAATTGCTTCATCAATTTCATCCAAATACCGTCAATTTGGTTGAGAAATAGCATGACATCCGCCACCGTTGTATTGCAAAGAACCCAACTTCATCATCTCCTTGCTAAAGTAAGCAATTGGCCTTATATCATGCATGACCATTGCACCAACTGCTGTTCCAGTTGCATCACATTCCAAAACAAAGTGTTTATTGAAATCAGGCATGGTAAGGACAAGGGAGGAAGCCAAAGAAGTTTTTATGTTGTCAAAGGATTGCTGGGCTTGAGGGTTGCAAGCCGATATGCCTTCAGCCTTTTTCTTGAGTAATCGAGTCAATGGTTGGGCCAAGGAACCATACCCTTTAATGAATTTGTGTAGCCCATGAGACCGAGAAATCTATGGATTGCCTTTATGGACTTGAGCTGACAACATTGGACTTTTGAGCTAATTATAGTTGGATCCAGTTCAATACTACAGGCGCAGATGATATGGCCCAGACGGTCTACAGTTGTATGGACCAGAGAGCTTCCACTCCCAGATGCTTCAAATTGTGGTCCCAAGTCTCGCTATATTACTAGTTTATCGTCGAAAGAGATGAGAACAATCGGCAAAGATAAGGCCGGAATAAGTCATTCATCGTGGCCTGAATGTTGCGAAGGCGTTGGATAAGCCAAATGGCATAACCAGGAACTCAATGCCCAAAGTGCATCCTAAAAGCCGTTTTTGGAATGTCTGCATCTGAGAATTGAATTTGATGATAGCCAGACTTCAAATCTAGTATAGAAAAATAAGTGGCACCAAAGAGCTCATCTAAAATTTCTTGAATTACTAGAATGGCATATTTGTTCAGAATATTTGCTTTATTCAGTGCTTTGTAGTCGACAAAATCTGCAGCTGCCATATTTTTTTGAACTAAGAGGGGATAGGCCTTGAAAATGGTCTAGCACTTGGTTGAATGAATCCTGCAGCTAGCATTTCAGCTACCAAGCATCCATTCTCATCTTTCTGTCAATGCCAGTAATGGCAGGGATGTACACTCACAAGAGAGGTGCATGGGTTCAATGGAATGATATGATCTGTTGCACAATGGGAGGGAAGAGTAGTGGATTCCCTTAAGACCGGTGGCATATTGTTCAAGGAGATGGAGTTTGGTTGTGGATAAGCCCTGGTACATAGTTCATATCCACTTGGCTTTTGAGGTATTCCCATAAAAATGATCAGGACTTGATATCTGTTAATTTATGCAGGGTAAAGACAAAAACCATTGCTTAAGGAAGGATCTCCTTCTAATTTAATGAGTACCTTGATTCTGTAATGTCATCGCCATAGTAACCCAATTGCTGCGAACCTTACCCAAGATTTCAAGCCATGCAACTCCTAGTATTATATGAACACCACCCAATGGAAATAGATAGCAGTCTGTATTTACTTTGAAAGATTGCAATTCTAGGAGTATGCTTCTGCAAATCCCTTTAGATGTAGCTTGGTGGTCATCCCCTAACTGCACTATGAAGGTCGGTACGTGTTCCATCATTAAATTCAAGTGATGCCTTGTTTGATGAGGCAAACTGCAACTCCCTTTCAATTTCTTGAGCTAGGGTCATGGTGTGAAAAATATCAGTTGAATTATCCAACAATCCATTGAGAAAATAGCCTAAGTATTTTTTATCGGAAAGACATGAAACTTGTGCAGATTAAGCCACAAATGTATCAATAAATTCATCAACGGAGCCCTCTTGTTGAGCAATAGCTTATCACTCATAAGGATTGGCCATCGTATCTCCTCCATAGTGACGCATATCAACTCCACAGATAATTATTCCCTAGTCATGATAGGAGAGGGTTGACACAACCAATGCATCCAGTGCAATGCCTTACCTTCCATGCAAACCATAGCTATGAATACTTAGGCATCGTCATGAGTTTGTTGATTGATGAAATACTGGTCTGATCTAGCCAACCAACCAATGGGTTCCTGGCCATCAAAACTAGGTAACTTGATGCGGTTTGCAGCCAAGGGAAGATCATCTCCTGGCACGGTCTGTGGTGGTTGACGATGGACAAAGGATTCACCTTGTAGAGTGTTAAGTAATCCCTTAATGGCATTAAACTTTTCCAAATGTTTTCTTGCCTGTGTCATTTCTTCCCATAACCAATTGACTTGTTCATTAAGCTCTCTGCCTCCCTGTAGTTGGAGAAGTGTTTCCTTCAAAGCAGCAAATTCCTCTCTATCAGTTCTACTCGGGATTCCATCCAAAATGTTGGCATTCATGATGTGGATAAATGGCGTGTTGGATCAATTTGACAGGGTAATGAATGAAAAATAATGACAGGAACAAGCAGGAAGAATTACGTAAAGAAAGAGATTAATGGCTAAAACTTCATGAATTCCAGAACCATTCCCTAGCAGGATCAACATCTGCTCCCAAGCCCAATTGCTAACTAATAGAAAAGAACACACATAATCTCCTTCTCTCCCCCAGGGCTTTTTGTAGGCTCGCTAGCATTCCGATTTTAAGTTAGAATCTCCAGGTGGCATTCTATCGGTAATTTTCCCCAAGGGAAAGAGCTTTTCTATATGCATGCTTCTTCAATCTTCGTCAGCCATTCTTTCTGTTGCTGAGTTGCTGGATTCCCCCAATCCCTTATTTCTTCTTCTCTAGTAAACCCTGAGCTATCCTGGGCCATGGGTTTGGACTTTTCATTTTTATTATAATTTTTCAAAAATTTACTTTTCATTGCAGGTTGATATATTTGCTCAGCTCCAAAATGCTAGTGAGGCATTCCGGACTTACATTAGAGATGGTTTAGCACAGGTTTGTGTTTGGAGTTTATACTTTTGTTTGTGGAAGACCATGTACTAGGGCAGCATTTGGTTATAGCCATAAAAGGGTTTTTTTTTTTTTTTTTTTTTTTTTTTTTTTTTTTTTTTTGGTGTGGTTAACATAAAAGGTAACAGTTAAAAAAGAACTGTTTGTAAATTGAAAATTAATTTTTACAATTTTTTTTATGGGAAAAAAAAGCTGCTTTTTATAGATAAAAAAAATCCCAAGTTGCAAGATAAAGTTGGTACCACCACCTTACCATTATTGCT
Source organism: Hevea brasiliensis (assembly GCF_030052815.1). Classification (NCBI taxonomy): domain Eukaryota; kingdom Viridiplantae; phylum Streptophyta; class Magnoliopsida; order Malpighiales; family Euphorbiaceae; genus Hevea; species Hevea brasiliensis. The sequence continues at coordinate 20,123,596 of NC_079503.1, forward strand.
ATTTCCACCACTAATTTACACATCAATTGGGTAAATGAGTGGGTTATGGTTGATTTGTTTTGTACCTACAATACACACACACAGGAGTTTACCCAACATTTTTTTTATTGTTGCTTTGTTCTGTATTAATAAATAAAATTATTGGAAAAAAGTTTCTATGAAGCAAAAAGTTGAATCAACCAAACGAATTTGCATATGTTGCAGATGGAGAAAAATGCTGCTGCTGGAAGGACGCCTTCTAGTTTGCCAATGTCAACCCCCCCACCATCAGCTCTAACAGTTTCGTCCCCAGAATTCGCCCCACTGTCTCCAGTTCATACAAACTCTTTAAATGATGCAAAATCATTGAATGTGAAATCTGAACCAACAAACTTTCATCTACCGCCCTCTTACACTGAAGACAACAGAACTGGTAATACCATTATGTCAAGAGGTCTCATGTCTGAGAATTCTTTTGGGGACCAAAGAAATGAGAAGTTTATTAGTGGAGGTAATGTTGGTATCTTTGACTTGGCCTTTTTATTTGATGTTTTGCTTTATTAATGGTTGAAACTCTTGTTTGGACACTGCAGTAACCAGTGGAACGCTAGATGCAATTAGAGAAAGGATGAAGAGTATGCAGTTAGCTGCCTCTGCAGGAAATCCAGATTCTGGAAGTAGGCCATTGACAAGTCTGAATGACAACTTCAACAATGGATTCTCTGGTCAGGCTCCCCGTGGGTCAGACTCTGTTGGCATGGAAAATCCTGTACAGGGAGGGGTTCTTCCTATGGATGAGAAGGCATTATCAGGGCTTCAAGCCCGAATGGAGAGACTTAAAAGTGGTTCTATTGATCCTCTGTAGATTGAAGGAGTGAGCTGCCATCTATTTGCAACTCTTACATGAGCATCTCATGAGATGTTCATTTAAAACAGAAGGCAAGTGTCATTGCAGTTAAATTGGATACCCGATCAACATAGATGTCAAAGGATACCTAAATTCAACGATGGTTGAGTACTGGATTCATTTTACCCCTCGAGATACCGAGTTTTGGAGAAGGTGCATGTGTATTAGGTTTTTGCTTGTAGGCGATTGTATATTATAGGCAGGTTTTGGCAGATACCGATTCCTTTAATTTAGTACAACTGTATACAGTTATTAGGAAATTTGTTTGCAAATGGGCTGGTGGATAAAAATATTATTGCCGCATTTCAACATTAGATTTCATTCCCAATTTTGCCTGAGTTGTGATAGGCTCCAATGTTGTCAAATCACGTAGAGGTTTGAGTTTGGTGGAGCACATGGAAAATTACGAAAGCCCATCGTACCTTTCACTCTATTTCGTTGACCCCACCAAAAGTAAGCCATCGTAAGTTTTGATGTCCTAGCATAAAGACGTCAAAAAGAAAACACGACATTGCATGGGAGAGGATTGTTTGATTAACTGCTTACTGCTTTTGATAATAATTTCTCCTAACCACTAGCTGATCCAATATTTCAAAAAGAAGATGGTCATGTGAAGATGTTTTAAAGGAAACAATAAAATATTACAAATGAGCATTTATAAAGTGAACAAAGAGGGTGATAAAACAAAAGAAATAAATAAATTCAAAGATTAAAAGTAAAAATTGAATCGTCTCTTAAGAAGTACTAATTTAATGTCATTAGCTTGATCTTTTTGCTTATTATGGTGGTTGGAATATGGAGAAATAGACCCCACACTTGATAGGTGTTTTAATGTATTTGAATTTCATCTTCTTTGCATCAATTGTGAAAACACCTTTTAGAACTTTAAGAGCAACTTTGGAAGCCCTGGATGAGTTGGAACCTTTGCACTTAAGTTGAGCAGACTTAAGATTCACCTTTGAAGCTTTACTCTTATCATAAGGAGGTGGTAAAGCTGAGTTTTGCACCAATTCATCATATTTTACACTAGTTATAGTTTCTTTGTTGTCTTCTATAACATCCATTTAAGACAAGAATTCATTGTAGCTGGTTATTTAAAGGCATCAAATAGATTGAATTCTATCTCCTCTTCTCCCACCTTCAATGTCAACCTTTCATTTTTCCCATCAATATTAGCTCTAATAGTAGCCAAGAATGGCCTTCCTAATATTGGGATTCTCACATCCTGGGCCATATCAAGCACCATAAAATCAATCAGGATAATGGCTTTCAAATTTGACAATTGGTGAATTTTGATGAGAAAGAACTATAATTCAAAATTATTTTAAAGAGGACCTTAGAGGTATTTTGCAAAAAAAAAATGAAATTAGGCTAAAAAAAATGTTCTATTAAAAAGAATAGCAAATAAGAGGCATTTTTTAAGTTTAGTATAATTTCAATCAGATTAAGGTCTTTGTTTGAAGCTTAGGGCAACCCCACTAATGGGTCAACTCTTTATACATTAATTAATATATATTTTTTTAATTAGGGTACTGATTAAAATGAAAAGAAATCTCAATCCAAGTTAATTCAATGTATTGATTATAATACTTAAATTTAATAAAAATCAAAATTTCATTTTTTTATTGTTCTAAGATGGCTTTCACTTTTGACATCTTCAAAATTTATCTCTTTTAATTTTAAGCAAAACTTAATTTTTGACTAGCAAATGGCTCAATGTCCACTTTTTTTTTTTTGGCGCATATTTTAAATTTTAGCAAATCTAATTTTCAGCACAAGATTCTAGGTCTTCAAAAATTTAAATAGTAAAAGTACATATGGATAGAAGGACCTCACCAAAAATTAAACTAATTCTTGTAAAAGCTATTCGATTGGATGACTTGAAGAAATACTTCAAGGTTACTAAAAATTGAAAATGAATAAGTGATTTTTTATAAAAGAATTCAATTTAGAAAAAGTTTGGTACCCCCTAGTTAAAGAGTTTAATGGGTACACCTTCGGCTTCTAAAAACCAATATTTTTATAGAAAAATTTTATATGATTTAAATAATTTAATAAATTACGAAGCTAGTTTAAATGAAACAAGCAAGTCCTCACCTAAACCAAGATGTAGCAAAAAATCTGAACTTGGGAGAATGATTGGGGCATTGATTCTCATAAGAAGAGTGTTGGTGTGTCAAACGGGTCTGCTAGTGAATGGCTTCCTAAGGAACCAATTGGTGGTGTTGAGTATAAGTTTCTTGAAGTACTGATGGCTTGAGCCAATAGGCATAAAGGAAGCTGGCTTTTGGGTCTGTCATTGCCGAATGAAAGGGAATCGCTCAGAATCAGTGAAGAGGAGTTGGGTGAAATTGAATTGATTGAAAATAAAGGAAGAACTGAAATACAGTGATGCAGCAAAGTGGTGTTGGTGAATCGAAGAAAATCAGTAGCAGTTGTCCATGGGTGTTGTGTGAATGCCATCAAGTAAGAGAGAATGGGTATCCGACGCCATTCAGACAAAGCTTGAGGAAGGTATTGGTGCTGCTTTGTTCAATACAAAAAAAAAAAAAAAAAAAAAAAAAAGATTTGTTGGATGGGTTTGCTTTGCTTGATAACACTATTAGTAAAGAGATGGGACTAGGTTTTGGGCTTGATTTGTGAGAGGAAGGTGGGTGTGTGTATATCGGTAAAAAAAGAGAGGGGAGAATGCAATTAGGTACTGTTGAGGGTTGCGATAGGAGAAAGGCAGAGGTTTACCTTAAGGGCTAGAGCGGTGTCATTTTAGAGTTTCTTTGAGAGTTATTTATTTTTAATTTTTTTTAATTATCTTCCCTCCTAACTAGAGAAATAGCATGGTATTTATAGGGAAAAATAAAACCTAAAATAAAAGGTCTAGGATTTAAGAAACCAAAATGAAGGGATGGAATTCAAAAGTACCAAATTTTATTTTTTATTTTTATTATTATTTTCTTATCCTAAATCTAATGGTAAAAAATTAAAGAGATAAAAAATCAAAGATTTAGATTAAATTAGGACTATTTTGTTTTATTTATTTTGATCCTATGGTCAAGAATTGTTCCTTACAAATTAAATTAATGGTTAACATCATATTGTAACAATTTCTCTTTATTTTTACTTTAACTAATTCTTGATCTAATGGTGAAAATTAAATCTCTAAAAAAAAAAATTGAGGGCTATGATTGATTTAGTACATTTTATTTTTATTAACTTTTTAATCCTAAGGTCTAGATTTACCCTTACAAAAATAAAGGGATAAGATTAAAAGGGACAAAATGCTAATTTCTAATCCGATGGTCTAAAATTAAACCTTAAGGGAATGGATGGCTTGGATTAAATTGTGCAAATTTTGTCATCTTTACTTTTTGATTCAAAGGTCTAAATTTGTTCTCACAAAAAGAAATGGATGGCTTGAATTAAATATACAAAATCACTTTAATTAATTTTAATCCAATGGTGAAATTAAATCCTAAGAAAAATTAAAGGTTAGGATTAAAAAGTATCAAATTTGTTTTATTTTCCAAAATGTAATGGCTAAGAAACAAAATTAAAAAGAAAATAAAGGGTAAGGGTTAATTGAAGCAAGCAATTTTACTCTTTTCTTCAATTTCCTAAAATAAAAATTCTGAATCTACGTGGAGATTAAATCTTAATGTCAAAAGGTCAAGATTAAAGTTTTCATTTTTCTTTTTATTTCTTATTTTAACTAAGACAAAATTAAAATTAGCCTCCGTTTGTTTCATGGAAAATATTTTTTTGCATTTTCTGGTATCTGGGACACTAAGGAAAATTGGTCAACAAAAAATATTTTCCTGATCAAAGGGAAAACTAAGTCATTTTTAAAGAAAATGACTTCCATTTTTCAAAAGAGATATTATTAATTTAACATTGTAATCAACACAACGAAAATATTTTTCATGGAAAATATTTTTTATATACAAGTTATTTTTCGTGAAACAAATGGAGTCTTAAAGTTGAAATGAAAAGGGAATCAAAATTAACATCCAATTAAAAAAAGACTAAATAATGTAGAAAATTAAAGTTAAAATTAGAATAAAGAAGGAAAATAACAACTCAATCAAAGGGAATCAAAATTAACATCCAATTAAAAAAAGACTAAATAATGTAGAAAATTAAAGTTAAAATTAAAATAAAGAAGGAAAATAACAACTCAATCAATTAAATTACATTTTTTACACAATTATATTTTTTAATTATTTTTTTTAAATTATTGGCCCAGACAAAATATGATGTCTATAGCTACCTATTTTTACATATATTTCATTAGAAGAAAGGAGAAAAGAAATTTTGAATTTCTCCAAATAGGAAACATGTAAAGACATAGACTCATATTGTAATGCTCTCACTTTAGATAATCCGTACATTCTACTGTTTCGATGATCAATGTCTGTCCGGATAGCTAGAATATCTGGAACTATATTTAAAATAGAGTGAGGAGTCATAAATCACCTAAACAATGACAAGAAAAATAAAAGAAAAATTTAAGAGATGAAATGCAATAAGGTTAAATGAGCCGAAGTTACGGCGATAGGTAACCCTAACGGGAAACAGCTGTGAAGGCAGTTGTGTACTCTAGACCTGTGAGAAACCCTATAAAATAATTTTTGGGATTCTAGTGAAGAATTATTGAGGCTTAGATGATAAACGATTGCTAAGAAAATACAAGAAAAATTTTGTAAATTAGTACAGACAATTTTAGCTCATTAAGCACAACAAGGGACATTTTGATCATTTCACCTTCAGAGATGATTTTTGACCAACTTGTCCATTTAAGTAAGTGAGATCCATGTCCTAAAATATGACTAAATGTTGTTAAAAATTTAATTAAAAATGATAAAAGAAAGAAGAAAAAGAAATAAAAAAAAAACAAAATGAAATTTATTAGAATTTTTACATAGGCATGATGTAAATATGATGTAATTAAAAACCACCATCCAATCAAAATTTGACAAACATGACTAATGGATATAAAAGAGATTAAAATAGATGAAGTTTTATTCATCTTCTTCTTCCTCTAGCAAGTGGCCGAACCTCTTTGGAAAAAAAAACCTACATTGATGCTCTTGCAATCTTTCTTTTTCCCTCAATTTCCTCTATAATTTCCCTACTTTCAAATACAAAAATTTAATCTTTGACCTTGGATAAGTGATTGGCTGCCAAGAAGTGGAAAGAAAGTGAAGTTGGGAAAACCTTGGAAGAGACACAACAAAGGTTAGTGCCAATTCTTACATATCTCTCTACCTATGCATGCTTAGGACTTTAAATTAAGCTAGAAATTATGGAAATTGAACAAAAATATACATGTTAGGACACCCCTAAATTTTCAGCAGCGATGAACAATGCTAGGGTTTTGATGACTTTTAGTTAAATTAAAGATTGTTGGTAATGGCCTTGATGTGAATTTAATGATCTAAACTTTAATTTGTATGAGTAGTGTAAAATTGGTGACTTTGGAGATTAGAGTTTGAGCCAAATTTAGGGTTTTGCTAAATTGATGGTGAATTGGTATTCTAATGGTTAATTAGTGACCATTTGAGGTGAATTGGCCTTAATTTGGAGTGAATTGTGGCATTAAATGGTGAAATGATAAAGCTACCCTATGTGCTAGAAATTCTGGACTTGAGTCCAGTGAGTTTGGGCAGCAATAAGTTGACTTGTGTAGTTTCAATTGGTATAAGACCAATTTGAGGTGAAACCAGGGACACAATGCCACATTTCTCATGAAGAGACCCTGCCCAGAAAATCAACTTAGAGTGACCTAAAATTTGCCTAAATTAGGATAACCAAAATCTGGACTTGGATAAATGACCAAATGAACAGTGTTTGTTCAAATTGCCATAACTTTGTGTAGAGAGGTCCAAATGATCTAATTCTTGAACCCATGGAAATTTTAGACATATTAGAACAACTTTTATGAAGAACAGGAACCCAAATTCTGACCATAACCTATTCAAATTGTTAACCAAAATTAGCTCACCAAAACTGCCAGAACCAAAATCTGCCCATAAAATCTGGGAATGGACCAATCCGGCAAGTTATGGTAAAAATGTCATAACTTGAGCTACAAAACTCCAAATAGAGTAATTCAAAAAGAAATTAAAGTAGACACATTAAGAAATAACTTTTATGGAGAAAGTTTAGTCAAATTTCTATTGTAGATTGATTCAATGGAACAGTAAACATAAGTGATAAAATCTGAAAATTTGAAATAACTTCTAATGAGCCTTGGATTGAAATTAGTAACCAATACCAACAAATGTAAAATCCAAAATGTGGTATCATAATATAATTAGAACTTGTATACCTATTAATTATGAAAAAGTGAACATTTTTGCATGAATAGTAATGTGAATAGTAACCACTATAATATCAAATCCAAATAACCAAAACTTAACTTTGTTAATATGCCATAGTATGCCTAGTATGATTGGTTTCAATAGGTTGGCATGCCAATAGGGTTTCGATTGCAGTACTGCCTATAGCTTTATGCCACTTCGTGATTCATGGTTTTAGTGCCATTTTATGATATTATGGCCTATGGCCATTTTGCTATTCTTAACATAGTTGGCTTTATGCCAGATGATTATTATGGCTTGTTAGCCGTTCTGTTGCACATCTGGCAGACACTATGTGACCGATGGTATAACGGCCCGAGATACTTGATACTCAGTATCAATTTACCCGTTTATCTAGTCCAGTCAGTTTGTATAGGTTACTTGGGCAACTAAAATAATTCTTAAAAAATTTCAACTAAATAATAAACATAAAAATTATAAAATTTAGGATATCACACATAATTATCAAAATTTCAGTGTGCATTAATTAATAGCAAAATTTCTGTATATTTAATTAGTTAGTTTATTTTTATATTATATTGACACCACTAAGCTGTATGCTTAGCGCGTCACTTTTTGCCACGCATAGGTACTGGAGACCAAGAGCGAGAACCCAGTAGACTATAAACTGGGAGTAGAGATTTTTGATCTGCATCAGTGTTAGATTGTGTCACCTCCTTCGTGCAGTGTATTTTGGTAGGGCTCCTTAGGCCATGTTAGATTTTTTTTTTTTTGTGTGTATTGTAATATTCATTTTGTATTGTACATCATAAACCCATGTAATTATTGTAAATTATGTAAATTAATTGAAATTGAGTATTTTGTTTATGAATGAATATCAGTTTATTTATTTATATATGAATGAAAATTGTGAATTTGCAACATTGAAATGAAGTACTGGAATTAAATGTGAAGAAGAATTTACATTATTGTAATTATATTATTGAGACTTTTAAAAGGTGGGAAAATGTCAAATATTAATAAATTTAGGGGAAACTCCGTCAGTTTCTTCGGTTAATAAATTGACCATAAATTAAATGAATTAAATGTGATTATTAGAAATGAAATAAGATAAGTTAAGGCGCTCCGGCACTGAGTGTAACATGCTTTGCTCGGTTACACTGTAGATGGGCAAGGGGTGTCACACATATTTTGAATGAGATGAATTTCGCTTAAAATTAAAAGAGATGAATTTAATTGCCAAAAGTGAAAGCCATTTGAGAACAATAAAAAAATGAAATTTTGATTTTTATTAAATTTAAGTATTATAACCAATATATTGAATTAACTTGGATTGAGATTTCTATTTATTTTAATCAGTAACCTGATTAAAAATAACGTGTCAATTAATGCTTACAAAAATTTGACTCATTAGCAAATACCCCACTTAACAAAATCAAAGTCTCATCATCAGTATTAATTTAACTACAGTCTTAATCTTCATTAATTCAATTAAACTAAAAAAAAGTCAATTTTATTATCGATAATTTAAATATAATTTAATAATTATAGAAAAGAAGTTGAATTAATATAAATCAAGACTTCTATTCTTTTTAACCAGTACCCCGATTAAAATGAATGTGTCAATTAATATGTAAAGAGTTTGACCTATTAGTGGGTACCCCACTAAACAAAATCAAAATATCATCATCGCAACTAATTAACCACAATATTAACCTTTATTAATTTAATTAAAAAAAAAGCCATTTTATTATTTACAAATTTTGCTAAACATAATTATAAAAAATAAATTGCAAACTTTTGTTAGTTTGATTATAGAGCAACCATACACTTTATTTTCCACAAACTAAACATCTTTTAGCGATTATAAAAATGAAATTAAATTAATACAGGCTAAAACTTTCATCATTTTTAACCAGTATCCCGATTAAAAGAATGTGTAAATTAATGTCTAAAAAGTTTGATCCACAATATTAACCTTTATTAAATGAATTAAAAAAAACATATATACTCATTTCATTATTCATAATTAAACATAATTCTAACAAAAGATTTAATATATACCAAATTAAATATATCATGACTTACAAATTTACCAAAAATTTGATAGAATTTCCCCCAAAAACTGGACATTTCCCAAATTTTCAGTAGAACACAACTTGTACAAAATTGTCATCCTAACCTACACATTTATTCACACATCTTCTCAACATGAACATCGCATAAAAATGATAAATGAAATTGGGTTCATCTTGGGGTTGTCTTGAGCTTCAAACAAGACCTTAATTGGATTGAAATTATGCTAAACCTAAAAAATGCTCTTATTTGCTATTCTTTTTAACCAACCAAAATTTAAATAGTAAAAGCATAATGAATAGAAGAACCTCACCAAAAATAAAACTAATTCTTATAAAAGCCATTTTATTAGATGACTTGAAGAAAAACTTTAAGGTTACTAAAATAAAAATGAATTAAGTGATTTTTTTATAAAAGAATTCAATTTAGAAAAAAGTTCAAGGGTACCCCTATTTAAGCAGTTTAAGGAGCATCCCCTTTAGGTACTAAAAACAAAAATATTTATAGAAAAATTTTATTTGATTTAAATAATTTAATTAATAAATAATAATTTAATGGGTATCCCCCTTATTTAAGTAATCAAGGAGTACCCCTTTGAACCACTAAAAAGATATGTTTTTATAGAAAAATTTTTATTTCACTCAAATAATTTTCATAAAGTAGAAAAAAAAATAAGGGGTATCCCCTTATTTAATTAGTTTAAGGGGTACTCCTTTTAACCACTAAAGATTGTTATTTTATAAAAAATAAAAAAATTATTTGATTTAAATAATTTTAATAAATTAACAATAATATAAGGGGGATCCTCCAATTTAAGTAGCTTAAGGGGTTACCTCTTTAACCACTAAAAAGATAGTTTATAGAAAATTTTATTTGATTTAATTAATATTAATGATATAGAAAATTTAAGGGGCTTCCCCCTATTTAAGTAGTTAAGGGATGCCCCTTAACTTAAAAAAAAAATTTATAAATATAAAAAAAGATTTTTATTCAACCAAAAAAAATTATGAAGTACCTTCCAAGAACCAAACTCTTAACCAATGTCTTCCATATCAGTTTTTAATTAAATACAAACATGTTAGCAATGCTAAGTTACTTAGCGTTGATTTTTATAGAAGCCTCGTCCACATATCATCCTAAATACAGTGACCTAAAACTCAAAGATAAAAATGTAATACCCATTTGATACTAATGATTTTCTATTGCAAGCCTAACACAATATATTGAACACAAAGGCTTTCATTTGCTTGTACACAAGGCGTGAGGTAACAAATACTTTAATATTCATTTGACAAGCTAATGCATTTCATCCAAAAAAAAAAACAATTTCATGAACTTTTATATTATAGCTACTTGTGTTTTGATATGACATATTAATGACCAATTCCAACTTAGATTGAACAAGACTAAACATAAATATTGGGCATCACCAAGAGCAAGACTCTATTGGGCCAAAACCATATTAACCAAAAAAAAATGACAGCAATAAAAATTTTTAAAAAAATCCCAAAAGAATGAGCTGCACAGCTTTAAACCATATCATATAATCAATTTTAGATTCATCACCATATATCTGTGTGTGTGTGTGTATATATATATATATATTCATTTTTGTTGGAAATTACATGAACCAAGGGAAGAACAAAAATCACTTAAGGAGAAGTAAGATGTGCAGTTAATACAATGAACCCAAAATGTTTAAGCATATCAATCTGGTTTAACATCCACAATACCCCTTTCAAACAATAAATCAAATAGTCAAGAATTAGAAACTAGTTTACAAAGCTAGTTTAAATGAAACAAGCAAATCCTCACCTAAACCAAGTTGTAGCAAATAATCTAAACTAGGGAGAATGATTGGAGAATTGATTCTCATAAGAAAAGTGTCAGTGTGTCAAATGGGTCTGCCAGTGAATGGCCTCCTAAGGAACCGATTGGTGGCGTTGAGCAGAAGTTTCTTCAAGTGCTAATGGCTTGAGCAAATAGACGTAAAGGAAGCTGGCTTTCAGGTCTAGCACTACCAAGTGAAAGGAAATTGCTCAGAAACAGCGAAGAGGAGCTAGGTGATGTTGAATTGATTGAAAATGAAGGAAATGAACTGAAACCCGGTGATGTAGCAAATTGGTGTTGGTGAATCGAAGAAAATCAATAGGAGTCATATATGGGTGTTATGTGAATGCCGTCGAGTAAGAGAGAATGGGTATCCAATGCAATTCAGATGAAGCTTGATGAAGGTACTGGTGCTACTTTGTTCAATACAGAAAAAAAAAAAAAAAAGATTTGCTAGATGGGTTTGCTTTGCATGATAACACCAACAGTAAAGAGATGGGACTGGGTTTTGGGTTTGATTTGCTAAAGGAAGGTGGGTGTGTGTATATGGGTAACAAAACAAAGGTGAGAATGCAACAAGGTACTGTTGAGGGTCACGATGGGAGAAAGGCAGAGGTTTAGCTCGAGGGCAAGAGTGTTGTCATTTTAGAGTTTCTTTGACACCAACCCCAACTACAGAGATAACATGGTATTTGTAAGGAAAAATAAAACCCTAAAATAAAGGGTCAGATTTAAGAAACTAAAATGAAGGGATGGGATTTAAAAGTACAAATTTTTTTTTATTATTATTTTTATCTTAAATCTAATGGTAAAAAATTAAAGAGATAAAAGATCAAAAATTTATATTAAATCAGAACTATTTTGTTTTTATTAATTTTAATCAAGGGTCAAGAATTCTTCCTTGCAAATTAAATTAATAGTTAGGATCATATTGTACTAATTTGTCTTTATTTTACTTTAACTAATTATTGATTAATGGTACAAATTAAATCTCTAAAAAAAATTAAGGGTTATGATTGATTTAGGATTTTTTTTTATTACTTTTTAATCTTAAAGTCTAGATTTATCCTTACAAAGATAAAGGATCAAGATCAAAAGGTACAAAATGTTTTAACTAATTTCTAATGCAATGGTCTAAATTTAAACCTTAAGGAAATTGATGGCTTGGATTAAATTGTACAAATTTTGTCATCTTTACTTTTGGATCCAAATTAAGGCCTAAATTTGTTGTTACAAAAAGAAATAGATGGTTTGGATTAAATACACAAAAGTCACTTTAACTGAAATCACGTTAACTAATTTTAATCCAAGGGTGAAATTAAATCATAAGAAAAATTAAAGGTTAGGATTAAAAAGTACCAAATTTGTTTTATTTTCTAAAATTTGATGGCTAAGAAACAAAATTAAAAAGAAAATCAAGGGTGAGGATTAATTGAAATAGTTTTATTCTTTTCTTCAATTTTCTAAAATAAAAATTCTAAATCTAATGGTTGAAATTAACCACTAACATTAAAAGGTCAAGATTAAAGATTTCATTTTTCTTTTTATTTCTTATTTTAACTAAGACTAAATTAAAATTAAAGTTGAAATGAAAAGGGAATCAAAATTAAGATCCAAGTAAAAAACAAGACTATGCAAAGTAGAAAATTAAAGTTAAAATTAAAATAAAAATATGAAATAAAATTGAAAATTAAATTAAAATTAAAGTAAAGAAGGAAAATAACAACTCAATTTAATTGCATTTTTTTGCACATATATTTTTTAATTATTTTTTTAAAAAAATTATTAGCTAGGACAAAATATGGTGTCTACAGCTTTTTTTTTCCCTTTTTTATGGCTTTTAAAGTTCTATCTATTTCTGGACCCAATTCAAGCAATTATTCTTTTGGTTTAGCTCTGGTCATAAACTAAATAGAATGTCTTGAAAAGTAATAAAACAAAGCAAAATAAAGTATATGAATAAAAACTAAACAAAATAAAAGTCTAAATTGATTAAATTGCGTATTGTTCAACATCAAAACATGGGTATCTAGCAATGGTGCCAAAAACTTATTGTGCAAAATCTTGCTAGTGAATGGATTATTAACAAGTAATAAAGTAATGAGTGAATATCGTTCCCACAAGAACTATGTTGAGTACCAAACCACACAACAATTATAATTATATAAACGATCAAATTGTAGAGAAGTAGTGATTAAATCTAATTTAAATGAAATAAAATCTAAAGTAATTAACTAAACTTAAATATCAATTAATAAGAGCATTCTAGCGTTAGGGGTTTATACTTCAATCAATTATAGATCTAATCCAATTGATTCAATAAATGGGAAATTATTACTTTGAAGGAAATTAATCCTAAGTTACGTTAAGTCCTCTCTTAAAGCATTCAAGCTATATTTTAATTAATGCAAACCCTACTTTCGTGGCCATTAAATTATTAAAACCCATTATATTTCTTGATTAATTGTTAAATCCCCATAGAATTCTAGCATATCTCTAGATCAAAAATCCTAAGTTTAAAATCCTATTTATTCCAATATTAATCTTTACATTTTAGTCCTTCAATTAATATCTAAAATCAATACTAAGTGGAGCTTAACACATAGCATGCATTAAGAATACAAGAGATTGAATCAAAAAAACAAAATATCCAATTTATTAAATATGATCAAATTAAATCCATAACTGAATTGAAAGTGATATATCTCTAACCCTAAAATAAAGAAACTACTCACACATGATGAGTTTTACAATCAAGTTTATAAAATAATAAAGAAAAGACATGAGAAGAAATAGAATGAAAGAATCTAGATGGAGAATTGCAGCCTTGAACTTTTGGAACTTTAATTGGAAATTCCTTTGAAAATATTATAGATCCGTTTCGCCTCTCGCCTCTCGCCTCTCTCAAAGGTGATATGCTCTTTTGAAAGTAAAAAGGTTCAATCCCCCTTGAAACCCTGACTTATTTTATTTTATCTGATGTAAAACCCTTTTTTTTAGAGTCCAAATAGGCTTAGAAAACCTCCAGGAATGGCCAAGAATTGTGGGAGGGAAAATCTATAATTCTGTCACCGAAAACAATACAAGTCATATAATCCTTTGAGTTTGCACAACCCAACCCTATGTAAGTCTCTGGATCTTCAATTTTTAGCTTTTCTGGGGTGCTGGAGATAACATGGGCCATGATTTTTTTACACGAGTCGTGATATTTCACTCTTCCAAAAACATGGCCTGTGTTGTTAATAACATTGGGTGTGTTATCTTGTTATTCTATAACACGGGTTGTGTTGTTTAAAATGGCTTTCAAACTCCATTTTTAAGGCTCCGACACTTCTCCAATTGTCTCCATACCATCTCAAGCCATCAATACACACCTAATAAAGGCCAAAAATCGTGGGACCAAACCAAATTAAAAGAAAACTAAAAAAACTTAAAAATAAACATAAAAGTAACAAAATACTAACAAAATATAATAAATATTAACCCTAAATGCCTATATGATTTGACTATATCACTTACTACGGGAGCATTGTTCTCCTTTCCTTTGATTTACTTTCATATTGAGGACAATATATGATCTAAGTTTGGGGGAGGGAGAAGTAGATTTATATGCATGAATGCATGATGATATGTGCTGAAAATTTTTGATAAATTTTTCATATTTTGTATGCTCTTGGTTAAGATTCAAAATTTGGGTAATACTTTGATGCTCATGGAACATTGGTACAAACCTCATTCCTATATGGTGCTTAACTTGGAATTAGCATTGATCTTTCTACTAAAAAAAAATTCTTTGAGAAGAAGAAGAAGAAGGAGAGAGAGAAAAGAGATCATAATTAATAACCTACTCCAATGTTTTGAGTTACTTATTACTTGAAATATTCATGAGCTCCATGTTTACTTTTATGTCAATTGATAACTTGAGATATGAATATGCAAAGCACTTTAAGTTAATAACTAATTGAGTAGCCAGGTGCTTTCATCACAAATATTATTATTCGTGTAAAAGGCAAGTGATTTCTTGAGGAAGAAAAATAGTGAGTGTGTGTGTCAAAGAAAGAAGATCATAATCATCTACTCCTACGTTTTGAGTTGCTTAGTACTTCAAGTATTCATGAGCTCCATGTTAACTTTTATGTCAATTTGTGACTTGAGATATGGGTATGCAAAGCAGTTTAAGTTGATGACTTGTTGAGTAGTCGGGTGCTTTCATCACAAATGTTAGTATTTGTGTAAAAGGCAAGTGATTTCTCAAAGAAGAAAAGCAGTATATATGTATAAAAAAAAAAGAAAAGAAAATAAGAAGAAAGAAAATATGATCATTTACTTTTTATTAGATCTTGCTACATTCCAGGTTGAATAAATAAGTTGGAGTGATATTTATGCTTAAGAGGCTTGAGCATTGTACTGTCATTTTTGCCATTGAATATCTATTTTGCTCGAGGACAAGCAAGAATTCAAGCTTGGGGGAATTTGATAAGTAAATAAAATATATAAGTTATGGGTTTAATTTGCTTAGCCGCAACTGCAAAGGGTTTCTTACTTCACCTCCTGATATAGATAGAAAAGGAGAGCACTATCACAGAGGACTTCCTTCACTTGTTCGTACACACTGCCGAAACAAGAATATCACTGGTGAACAAGAATATCAAGCAGAGAGAAATCTAGTCAGAAGATTGAAGACACTAACGTTTACTCAAGTCAAAAGGGATTCTTTTAACTCTGATTTTATTTCCCTTGTACTAAATTTTATGACTTCTAGATGATAAATTTGGGATTTACGATAATGGGAATTTTATTTTATTCTTGTTCAATGAGTGTCTAAATTTCTTGTTCTAGAATTTAGATATAGTCTTTTGATTCTCCTATGGCTAATTAATTTGGACGGATTGACTGAGTGTTGTTAAATTAATATATTATTTTAAGGCTTAATGCTTGTGAATACTTGATCACTGTTTACATGTTTTAAGATGATATGCGATGGACTGAAAGATGAAGCGTGTCATTAGTTCATTAAAACAACAGACCTAGGAATTGTTTTTTAGAAAAAAAAACACTTTCTTTGGGACATCGTATGACTCGTGCATGCCTAAACCGTTACATGACCGAATGCATGGTTTACCACTGAGTTTAATGGGTTTATATTAATTCTTGTGATCATGAAAGTAGACATAAGGTTAATGTATGCACGGTTGTGTATCTCGAAAGGGAGCATAATTTACATCAGAGAATCTAGTGTTTAATTTAACAACTCAAGTTTACTCATCCATGAAAATTGCCATATGAAGTTGATGAAATCTAAATTCTAAAATTGCATCCTTTATTAATTAATTGTCAAATAGCTTTTATTTTAGAATTTAATTAGCTAAATATTAATTAAATCAAACTTGGTTCTCTAAATAATATAAAAAGCTCTAATTTTGATACTTGATACCACTTCCTTGTGGGAACAATATTTGATTTGCTTTATACTAACAAATTCATGAACCGTACACTTGCAAATATAGAGTACAACAATACTCCTCTCCTTAAGCTAGTTTTTGAGGTTGAGTTTAATTTGATCTATTTTCTTTGCAATGTGATATGAATTTTGAAACTATTAATTATGCCTTGATGACATGTAATTTTATAGATCAAGTTTGATATTATGGCCCTTTGCGAGTTGTAGTCTTAAGTGGCCCACCTCCTACATACAAATGTTGGTTCTTGAACCTTCTTGTTCACTATGACATTCTTTATGCAGAGAAAGCAATCATGATTTTTTAGGGGAGTATGGTTTGCTAGAAATCAATGGAAGTTCCATTCAATAGAGAGTTCTCTATGGAATGCATCTTAGCCATAATCAATGATTTTCATTGTAGATTCTAAGAAACTCACTCTAGCCAATCTCATTTCAGAGGTTTGCGCGTTACCTTTCAGGTGGTCACCCCATCAACATTGTTGTGCACCGTGAAAGCGTGTAAACTGCAAAGAAACAAAGCAAACACATAAAATACCAATATTTACGTGGTTCACCCTCTAAACATAGGGCTACATCTATGGACATGTCATCTTCCACTATCAACAATAAATAAATCATCATTATAAGCTCATAGCTATACTACCCATCAACCCAATTACACCCAAGAGAACCCATGTAACACCCTTACATGCATAATCCTATACATTCTACTGTTCCGGTGACCAGTGTCTATCCGGACAGTTAGGATATCTAGAACTATGTCTGTACCACCTAGAAAAGTTCAAAATAAAAATTAATAGTAATTACTTGAAAGTAAAATACAAATAAGAAAAACAAAGCATAAAAGGTTAAATGAGCCAAGGTCACAGCGATGGGTGACCGTAACGGAAAGTGACTGCGAGGTTAGTCAAAACCCTAATTTCGTATGAGATATTATAACACTGCAGTCCTAGGAATTATCGCAAAGCTAAGGGAAAAGTGAAAACCACATAAAAGAGTGGAGAACAAGGTCAAATAATTGAATCAGGGTTCGAGAAGCAATTTGGTATTATTGGAAAATCGGATCAGGCCGGTAAGGGGCAAATTGGTCAATTCACCCTTAGAGGTGACTTTTTGCCTAAATGTCCACTAAGATATAGGAAATTAATATTTTGAAAAATTGATTAAAAGAGGAAAGGTGTATGAAAGGAAAAGAAAAGAAAATAAAGAAAAACATTATGACATCATCATGCTTACTTAAGCATGATATAATTAATAATTTTAATTCTAATTTTTTTTGGGATAATTACTTATAAGAGACAAATAAAAAAAATAAAAAGAAAAAAAAACTAAAGTCTTCTTCTTCCCATTCAAAACTGTTCCCTCTCTCTCTTGCTTCCTCTCTCTCATCCACCATTAACACACAAAAAATCAAGCTTCCAAACACTTGATTTCCCACCATAAACCCTAGCAAAAACCCTTAGAAACCTTATAATTTCCATTAGAAGAGAATAATTGAAAAGAGAATTTGGAGAAATTAGAAAGGAAATTGAAGATTTAAGAGCACCAAATGGTTAGTGATGATTCCTCCAATTTTCTCTCTCTCTTTATAATTAGATGAAAAATTTAACAAAAGTGGCATGCTAAGAAACCTAGGGAAAATTCGGCCAACCTATGGGGACTTAAGTTTAATAGTTATTGATGGGATTAAATATGTAAACAAGTTAGAATGAGTATGTAGAAGTGAATTATACACCATAATTTCATGAATTGAACTAATTGAGGAATTAGGGTTCTTGACCCTTAGGGTTTTGGGGGAAAACTTAGAGAATTTGAGTAATTGATGCCAATTGACCAAATTGATGTTTAAATTGGTCAATTGGTATGTTTGGGAGTTGATTGAATGCATGGAAATTTAAGTGGGATTGAAGGTGATGCTGCCCCAATCTGGACAGCCTGACCATGGTCCACTCAAATGCCGTAATTGCAATTCTGTTGCTCCAATTGATGTGAGGTCAATTGGAGATGAAAATTAATACCCAAAGCTACAATTTTCGTGTTGAAACCTTACCCTAAAATTGACCATAAGTGGGTGTAAAATTAGGTTAAATTCGGATTACACACACTGCCCTATACAGAATTGACCATATGAATAGTACTTATTCAAATGGTCATAACTTGGAGTAGAAAGGTCCAAATGACCTTATTTTTAGACCATTGGAAAGCTATGACATAGTACTACAACTTTCATGAAGAACACAAGCCCAAATTCTGCCCATAACCAAGTCAAATTGTCAACCAAAGTTGGTTGCTCAAAATTGCCAGAACTAAAATGGTATGGGTATCAGAATTCTGGGTTTGAACCAATCTGGCCAGCCACTTTAGAAATAGCATAACTTGAGCTAAAAAACTATAAATTGAGTGATTCAAAAAGGGAATTAAAGCTAAGACATTAAGGAACAACTTTGATGAAGGGAAGTCAGCCAAATTCCCACTATAGGGGGTCCAATGGAACAGTAGAAGTAAGTGACCCTAAACTAAAAATTTCTCAATTCTTCTGGGAAACCTTGAATTGAGTTTGGCAATCAATACCAATAAAAATGTGACCCAAAATATGGTATGTAGGAGTAATTAGAATTAACAAACCTATTTAGTATGAAAAAGTCAATATTTTGACCAATTGGTCGAATGAATAGTAACCACCATAGTAAAAAAACACAAAGAATTCAATTTATGGGACCTTAGAAGTAAAATAAAGTAGAGTGAAAAATTCAATTATTAAAATTTCTATTAGAAATAATTTGGATAGGTATTGAAACACTGTGATTTTGTGTTTCAGTAGAAAAGAGACTGGAAAGGACATGGAATGAGTGAGTCAAGGCAAGGAGGCGACTCACTAGAGGTTTGTACACAACTAATTTTATTCAATGGATTTTAATATTGTAAATTGTTTTGAATGAATTGTGAGTTTGAATGTGTTAGTGACAATTGTGATTTTCTCTTTGAACTTTATGAATTGTGTGTTGCCAACCTTATAAGGGTAAATTCTTGAATGATTTGTGTTAAGTGAATTAAAATGCAATTATTTGAATGGAAATTTTATGAATTAGTTTTTAAACCACAGTTAGCATGACAGTCCCGTTCGAAAATCCCCTGTAATAACGGCTATTTGGGGTTTGGCAATTAAAAATTGCTTATGTCTCCCATTAATAACGGTTAGTGGGGCAAGACTATATGAGTACTCATTAGCTAGCTAGCCCTTCCCTCATTAATAATGGTTAGTGAGGTAATTTGCTTTATCGTGGTGTACAATACGACATTGATCATGAAATTTTATGTCATGGTCTAGACGGTATATTCTTAGCAATACCTTTATTTTGTGATTTGTGAAAAATGGTTTGAAATAAATAGCTCATGTTAACTAGAGATTTTGGAAAAAACCTCATGTGATTATGAAAATTTTAATTTGTCATATTTTGGTTTATCATGCTTTGTAGTGAGTTGAATTTACTTAGTTGTGTACCACTGAGTATCAATACTCAGCGATAGCTTGTTCTGCTGTCGTAGATAAGGAAAAGGACAAGGCAGCGGAGTAAACTGCTTGGAGCTGAACTTGAAGCTATTTTGAGCTTGGAGCTGAACTTGAAGCTATTTTGGACTTTCTCCGGGTATATTAATTATACCCTTTGTAAATATTTCTTTTGATGTAAATTAATAATATGTATCCATATGTACACATTGAGCAGTTATATAGTAAAGCTTGTAATAATGTTATTTCTTATTTTCTTTTTGAAATTTGGGACTATGGTATGTAAATTGAATTAAATGCAATGATGATAAGGTTTATTGAAATGTGTTGACTTGTGTTGAATTGAGTATTATTTGGAGTTAGGTTGGTGAAAAATCTATTGGAAGTGCTTTCTTTTCAGGTTTTGAAGAACTGTTTTCTCAAAATATAGCTGGCACTCTGTCGAAATTTTTACAAAAATTGTGAAGATTTTATATAAACCAATAGTTTAATTTTGATATAAATTCCAATTAAAGGATTTTTAATAATTAAGAAATATGACCCACCATTTTAAATTGAAAGGTAAAGGGTTTAAAATCCCTATAAGTATGTTTAATGAGTTATAGGTAGGCGAAGTACAGTAATTCATTAGATATACTACGGGATCATGTTATGCCTTATGGAGGGATAAGGTGTGACATGTTTTAGTGGTATCAGAGAAACATTTTGAATGAGTTTTGAACTATGTATTTGATTTATTTTATTGATTAGTACAACTGCTCAATGTCATTTATTGATACATATGATGCATTTACATTGTGAATATGAACTAATGGAGATAATCCTCCTTGTGTTTGTTATCAGGGAGTAGATAATCTCTTTGAATCGGAATGGAAGAAGGAGATCATTCTGTCGAGCAATCTATTGAGGCTAGGGAACTGGGGGAAGCCCTAGCTCTCTAGAATGTGAGTGGGTCAGCCACTCTAGCTCCTCTGATGCCGCAGTTTCCTGCTCAGTTTGCTCAGCAGATGGCTACACTGTTTCAACAAATGGCTAGAAACTTGCCAACACAAGCTCAAACCCAGGCACTAATAGTGCAATCACAACCTCCAGCTAGACAATATGATAAATTGATGAAATTTGGGGCTACTGAATTCAAGGGAATAGTGGATCCACTAGAAGCTGAACAGTGAATTGAAAGAATGGAGAGAGTATTTAAGAAGCTACATTGTATATAAGAGCTTAAGTCTGAATACTCTGTTTCCTTGCTGCAAGGGGATGCATATGAATGGTGGAAGACCATCCTCCACAGT
Source organism: Hevea brasiliensis (assembly GCF_030052815.1). Classification (NCBI taxonomy): domain Eukaryota; kingdom Viridiplantae; phylum Streptophyta; class Magnoliopsida; order Malpighiales; family Euphorbiaceae; genus Hevea; species Hevea brasiliensis. The sequence continues at coordinate 20,144,966 of NC_079503.1, forward strand.
TTAGTAGAGCCCCCAGTTCTCACCTGATTAGATTTTCTAAGGGAATTCAGACAGAAATGGGTCCCTGATGCCTATGTTGACATGAAATTGTAAGAGTTTTTGAGCTTGAAGTAAGGGAATAAATCCATGGCCGAGTATGAGAGAGACTTCTCTAGATTAAGTCACTATGCAGGGAACTTGCTTACTACGACTAGAGATCGATGTAAGCAGTTTGAGGCTAGTTTGAAGCCTAGTTTGAGGATGCAAGTAGTGGGGTTCAGACATGAAAACTTCTCTAAACTGATATCTCAAGCATTGGAACTAGAAAGAATTGAATTGGAAGAGGGACCTAAAAAGGGTTCGAAAGAGAAAGAGAAAACTGGAAAGAGTACTAATCAAGCCCCTGATAGTGGATCAGGAAAGAGAAAGCACTTTGGAGGATCTAGGTCATGCAAGTCCAGTAGAGGTAGATCTTTAGGACAGAGGCCACCCCGACCTAGCCAGCAGACATCCAGAGGAATAGCTCCAGTTCGTACTTGTGAAACCTGTGGAAGAGTACACAGAGGGGTTTGTTATAAAGCCATCGGAGCCTGTTATAACTATGGTGGGACTAGACATTTTGCCAGGGACTGCACTAGTGCCCGCAGATCTGGGCCACCTATTATAGCTAAAGGTTTAGTTCAGAGTTCTGCCTCTAGAGGTTCACAGACAGTTAGCAGAGGCCAAGGTAGAGGCAGAGGTAGTACTTTCGGCAGTTAGGCCACAGTTAATCAGCCTGAGCAGAGTAGTGCACCGGCTAGGGTATACACCATGAGGCAGCGAGAAGAGGCTGAAACTTCTGATATAGTTGCCAGTACATTTTCTATTCTTGATCAAGATGTGTTTGTGTTGTTTGATCCGAGTTCCACCCACTCTTATGTTAGTGCTAGCATCATTGGTTATCTTACTGTCCCTTGTGTGAAACTGGATTTTGAGGCACTAGTAACTAGTCCTCTAGGATAAGAGGTCAAGGTTAACAGAATGTTTAAGGATTGTCCTTTGATTATCCAAGGACACACATTCCTATCCGACTTGATTGAAATGCCCTTTAGAGATTATGATATTATCTTGGGCATGGATTGGTTAGCTAGGCATCATGCAATGATCGACTATAGACTGAAGACAGTCACTTTTGGTCTCCCTTAGTATGTTGATGTGGTTATATATGGGGAGAGGCATTTATTGCCATCAATTCTCATTTTAGCTGCACTAGCTAGAAAAATGATCAGAAAGGGGTGTGAAGCATATTTGGCTCATGTGATAAACACCCAGGTAGAAAGTCCCGCAGTGAGGGATATTATTACAGTATGCGACTTTCCAGATGTGTTTCCTGAAGAATTATCCGGGTTACCTCCAGAAAGAGAGGTGCAGTTTGAAATAGAGGTTATGCGTGGCGTGGACCCAATCTTTATTACACCTTATAAAATGGCACCTGCCGAGTTGAAGGAGTTAAAGGTGCAGTTGCAATAATTGCTTGACAAGGGTTTCATATGCCCTAGTGTGTCACCTTGGGGAGCACCAGTGTTGTTTGTTAAGAAGAAAGATGGTACTCTCTGTCTGTGTATCGACTACAGGCAGTTGAATAAGGTGACAATAAAGAACAGATATCCATTGCCCCGCTGTAATACCCTCCCTGTAGCTATTCCGTACATTCTACTGTACCGGTGATCGGTGTCAGTTCGGATAGCTAGAATGTCTAGAAAATATTTAAACTAAAGTGAGGAACCACAATCAACTCAAATATTAACAAGAAAAATTTAGGAAAAATTTTAGAAATAAAAAACAACCAAGTTAAATGAGCCGGTGCCCTAGCAATGGGTAACCCAATGGGAAGTTGCGGTTCTCGCAACTAGGAGCCCTAGACCCTAGGGAAAATTCATAAAATAATTTTTGGGACTCCGGAGAAGGGTCATTGAGGTTTCTATGGCATTAGAATGCCAAGAAAATGCTTAGAAAAATTTTTCAATTGGTACAGACAATTTTGGTTTGTTAAGCCAAACAGAAGGCATTTTGGTCATTTCGCCTTCAGAGGTGATTTTTGGCTGACTTGTCCAGTTAATTAAATAATTATTATAACATAAAATGTAAATAAATATTACTAAAAATTAAATTGAAAATGAGTAGAGAAGAAAAGGAAAGAAAATGAGATTAAATGACAATTTTGACATCACATGATGTCATCAACCCTTTCTCCACCAATCAAATTAAATCACCACTTAAATTAACTAATAAAAGAGGATAAATGACACAAAGAAAAGAAAAATCAATTTGTTCCTTCTCCCTCAAAACCAACCAAACTCCATGGACACACCACCATAGTTCAAGCTTCAAAGCTTGGAAACATTGCTTATCTTGCACCAAAAGCCCTAGATCCCTTCAATAAAAATTACCCCCACACCTTGTAAGAGTGTTTGGCAGCCAAGAAAAGCTAAAAAAGTGAAGTTTAAACTTGGGAGAATTCTGCTCAAAAAAGGTTAGTGTCCAATTCTTGTTCCTTTTGTTTTAATTCATGTTCAATGGCATGAATTATGTAGGAAATATAAGAAATTAAAACAAACAAGTGTGTGTGTGGACCTTATAAATTTTGGCATCTAGGGTTAACTAGGGTTTGATGATTTTGCTTGGTAGAAAATGGTTATGAGTAGCCTTTGGTAGTGGATGAGGGATTGAACATAATTAAGTAAATGAAATGCAAGAATTGTGCATGTATGAAATAAAAAAAATTGGACACTTGAACAATTCTAGGGTTTGCTCATGTGATGGTTTATTAACCTTCTAATGGTCAATTAGTGACCATTTGAATGTGTGTGAGGAGGAAAGGAAGTGAATTGAGGCTTGGTATTTGAGTTTGGGTGAGCTGCCTTGGCTAACCTGCAGGACTGAGTGTGAGTCTAGCAGGTTTAGGTAGCTATAAATGGAGTTGTAGAGGTTCAATTGGTACAAGGCCAATTGGACATGAAACTAGACACATAATGACACAACTTTGATGAAGAAACCCTGCCCAGAAAACCAAACCAAGTTGACCTAAAAATTGCCCTAATTCGGGTGACTTGCATTCTGCCTGGGCAAAATGACCAAATGAACAGTGTTAATTCATTTGGTCATAACTCAGTGTAGAAAGTCCAATTGACCTGAAATTTTACCAGCAGAAAACTGAGACATAGACCTACAACTTTCATGAAGAACACAAATCCAAATTCTGAACATAACCTAGTCAAATTGCTAACCAAACTTAGGTTACCAAATCTGGCAGAACTAGTTTTGCCCAGAATTTTGGATTCTGTTCAATCTGGCCAATTATGGTATTTAGGCCATAACTTGAGTTACAAAACTCCAAATGGAGTGATTCAAAAAATGAAATGTAACTAGACACAATAAGGAACAACTTTCATGAAGACAATTTTGCCAAATTCCTACTTTACAAATTACCAATGGAATAGTAAACTTAGTACTTGAATTCTGAAAATTGTGAATAACCAACACTAAGCTTAGAAATGGTATTGGCAACCAATACCAATTATTTTAGAATGCAAAATAAGGTATGTTGGGAATATTAGAACCAATGTACCTATTATCTATACAAAAGTCAACATTTTAGATGACTAATGAAATGAATAGTAACACTTAAACTTCAATTCAAGAATTGTGAAATTTAAAAGTGTAACATGCCCTAGTACACCTAGTAAGATTGGTTTGGATAGGTTGGCGTGACAATAGGGTTCAGTTAGCAGTACTGCACATGGCATTATGCCATTCTGTGATTTCATGGCTTTTAGCCATTCTAATATTGTGTTGAGATTTAGCCTTGTGCCTAATATTATTACAGCTTATTAGCTGTTCTGTTGCACACCGGGAGATACTTATGTGACTGATGGTGTGATGGCCCAAGGTATTTGATACCCAGTGCAAGTTTACCTATTTATCCAGTCCAGTCATCCAGTATAAGTTACTTGGACAACCAAAAATGAAAGTGGATAAATTTAATGAAATAATGAATATAACAAGTACAAAACAAATAAGACTACAAATAATTATAAAAAAATGGACTACATAAGACATCAGAACATTCACTGCATATTTATTTTCTGTTATTTCTTTTATTTCTATTATTGGCACCACTAAGCACTATTGCTTAGCGCGTTGCTTTTTTCCACGAGTAGGTTCTAGAGAGACCGATAGAGAGCCCAGTAGACTACAGACTGGGTGAGACCATCTACAGCTCTGCATAGTGTCTGTGTCACCACACCGACGTCAGTGCATTGGTAGGACACTAGGTTTCATTTTGGGTATTTTGTAATTAACTTTTATTTTATCATATGTAATTGAAACTTATGTAATGTAGAAGGTATTAATGTAAATAATGGAAATTATGTTTATGAATGAAAATTTGAATATTTATTTATGACTTTTACATGAATATCATATGAGATGAATGATTGAGAAATGGAAATGTTGTTGAAAAATATTGAGATTTTATTGAGGAAATGGAGTTTGGGATTGATTGGAAATTTTGGAAGTGTCTTTCACAGGTTCCGAAGAACTGTTTCTCCATTTTTAGCCGGTACTCTACCGGATTTTCTATAAAATTTGTGGAACCTCAAATAAATTGATGTTTTCCATAAATGACTCAAATAAATTATACTTCACTAATTGTACTTCATAACTATAAAAAAAATAAATAAGGGAGGATAAAAATAATTGAAATAAAATATGGTGTTCCGGTACACTGTGTGGCATATCTTGCTCGGCTACACTGTAGACGGGTAAGGGGTGTCACACTTGCATAGATGATTTGTTTGATCAGTTGAAGGGTGCAGTTGTGTTCTCCAAAATTGACTTGAAATCAAGATATTATCAGTTGAGGGTGCAAGAGCAGAGCATTCCAAAACTACTTTTAGAACTCAATATGGGCATTATGAATTTCTAGTTATGCCATTTGGGTTAACCAATGCTCTGGCTGCATTTATGGACCTGATGAACACTATCTTCAAGCCCTACCTTGATCAATTTGTGGTTGTGTTTATTGATGACATCTTGGTGTATTCGAAGGATGCAGAGGAACGTGATAGGCACCTGAGAATTGTGCTACAGACTTTAAGGGAGAAACAACTATATGCTAAATTATCAAAATGTGAATTTTGGTTGAAGGAAATTTCTTTCTTGGGGCATATTGTGTTAGCTCAAGGCATTAAGGTGGATCCCAGTAAGAGTGAAGCTATCTTTAATTGGAAGCCACCCAGAAATGTTACAGAAGTTCACAGTTTTCTAGGTTTAGCTAGTTACTATCGCCGTTTTGTGAAGGAATTTTCTATGTTGGCATATCCACTGACCAAACTGCTTCGGAAAGATATGAAATTTCAGTGGACTGATAAATGTCAACAGAGTTTTGATGAATTGAAAAAATGTTTGACTGATACTCCAGTCCTTACGTCACCTACACCGGGTAAAAAATACACCGTCTACAGTGATGCTTCTCACAATGGGCTAGGCTGTGTACTGATGCAAGATCGAAATGTCATTGCTTATGCATCACGCCAGCTAAAACCCCATGAGAGAAATTATCCTACACATTACTTGGAGCTAGCAGCTATTGTATTTGTTCTGAAGATCTGGAGACATTATCTGTATGGGGAAAAGTGTTACATCTACACAGATCACAAGAGCCTGAAGTATCTGGGTACCCAAAAGGAGTTGAATTTGAGACAGAGGAGATGGTTAGAGCTAATAAAGGACTATGATTGTTTGATAGACTATCAGCCAGGGAAGGCAAATGTGGTAGCTGATGCTTTGAGTCATAAAACCATGACGAGTTTAATAGTTTCTCCTTTGTCTATGGTATATGAGTTGAAAGCACTGCATGCTAGTTTAGAGATTGATGATGAAGGACAGATGGTAATTGCATGGCATGTACAACCAGTGTTGATTGATCAAATAAAGATGGCTGCATTGAATGATGAAAAATATCAAAAATTGATGGAGGAAACTCGGGATGGCAAGAAGCCTGAATTTTCAATAAATGATGATGGCCTACTGCTACACCAGGGCATAATATGCATTCCTAATGATGTAGAATTGTGACAACTCATTATGAAGGAAGCACGTGACTCTCTTTTTGCTATGCACCCTGGTGGCACTAAGATGTATAGAGGGGTGAAAGAACATTATTGGTGGAATGGGATGAAGAAGGACATAGCTAAGTACGTATCTAAATGCCTAACTGGTCAGCAAGTGAAGGCAGAGTATCAAGTGCCAGCTAGTTTGCTACATCCAGTACCTGAGTGGAAATGGGAAAGAACAACAATGGACTTTGTGATGGGACTTCTAAGAACACAGAAGAATCATGATGCAATATGAGTTATTGTGGACAGATTGACCAAGTCTGCTCACTTTTTGCCAATAAGGATGGACTACAATCTGGATAGATTGGCTAAACTATACATCGATGAGATTGTGAGACTTCATGGGGTACCGGTATCGATTGTGTCAGACAGAGATCCAAGGTTTACTTCTAGATTCTGGGATAGTTTGTAAAGAGCCCTAGGAACTAGATTGAATTTCAGTATGACATTCCATCCACAGAAAGATGGCTAGTCTGAGAGAGTGATTCAGATATTGGAGGATATGCTACGGGCTTATGTGATTGAATTTGAAGGAGGTTGGGATACACACTTGCCTCTGATTGAGTTTACTTATAATAACAGCTACCAATCAAGCATTGGGATGCCTCCATATGAAGCCTTGTATGGTAGAAAGTGTATAACTCCTCTATGTTGAGATGAAGTGGGTGAAAGAAAACTGATTGGCCTAGAAATTATTCAGCAAATAGAGGAGAATATCAGACTTATCAGAGATTGAATCAAGACTGCATCAGACCGTCAGAAGTCCTACAACAATTTAAAGAGGAGAGATATTGAGTACACAGTGGGTGACAAGGTATTCCTCAAGGTTTCCCCTTGGAAGAAAATTATGAGATTTGTTAGAAAGGGGAAACTGAGTCCTCACTTTATTGGGTCGTATGAGGTTCTGAAAAGAGTGGGTCCTTTGGCATATAGATTAGCATTACCTCCGGAGCTAGAGAAGATACATAATGTCTTCCATGTGTCCATGTTGAGGAGGTATATATAAGATCCATCTCATGTTCTACCAGTAGAAGAGATTGAAGTAATCCCAGACCTCACATATGAGGAAGCACCCATAGAGATTCTGGCATATGAGGTGAAGCAGCTGAGGAATAAGCAGATATCATTGGTTAAAGTGCTGTGCAACCATCATTCACGCCAAGAAGCTACTTGGGAACGTGAGGAGGACATGAGGAGGCAGCACCCACAGCTATTCAGATACTAAGATTAGGTAAAACTTCGAGACGAAATTTATTTAAGGGGGGGAGAATTGTAACACCCTTACATGCATAGTCCTATACATTCTACTATTTTGGTAACCAGTGTCTGTCCAGACAATTAGGATGTCTAGAACTATGTTTGTACCACCTAGAAAAGTCCAGAATAAAAATTAATAGTAATTTCCTGAAAGTAAAATACAAATAAGAAAAATAAAGCATAAAAGGTTAAATGAGCCAAGGTCACAATGATGGGTGACCGTACCGGGAAGTGATTGCGAGGTCAGTCAAAACCCTAATTTCGTATGAGACATTGTGACACTGCAGTCCTAGGAATTATTGTGAAGCTAGGGGAAAAGTGAAAACCATAGAAAAGAGTGGAGAACAAGGTCAAATAATTGAATCAGGGTTTGGGAAGCAATCTGGTATTATTGGAAAATCGGATCAGGTCAGTAAGGGACAAATTGGTCAATTCACTCTTAGAGGTGACTTTTGGCCTAAATGTCCACTAAGATATAGGAAATTAATATTTTTAAAAATTGATTGAAAGAGGAAAGGTGTATGAGAGGCAAAGAAAAGAAAAAAAAGAAAAATATTATGACATCATCATGCTTACTTAAGCATGACACAATTAATTATTTTAATTCTAATTTTTTTGGGATAATTACTTATAAGAGACAAATAAAAAAAATAAAAAGAAAAAAAAAATAACTAAAGTATTCTTCTTCCCATCCAAAACCGTCCCCTCTCTCTCTTGCTTCCTCTCTCTCATCCACCATTAACACACACAAAATCAAGCTTCTAAACACTTGATTTCCCACCATAAATCCTAGCAAAAACCCCTATAAACTTTCTAATTGCCATTAGAAAAGAAGAATTGAAAAGAGAATTTGGAGAAATTAGAAAGGAAATTGAAGATTTAAGAGCACCAAAAGGTTAGTGATGATTCCTCTAATTTTCTCTCTCTCATTATAATTAGATACTTGAATTAAGTTGGAAATTGATGAAAAATTTAACAAAAGTGACATGCTAAGAAACCTAGGGAAAATTTGGCCAACCTATGGGGACTTAAGGTTGATAGTTATTGATGGGATTAAATATGTAAACAAGTTAGAATGAGTATGTAGAAGTGAATTATACACCACAATTTCATGAATTGAACCAATTGAGGAATTAGGGTCCTTGACCCTTAGGTTTTTGGGGGAAAAATTGGAGAATTTGAGTAATTGATGCCAATTGACCAAATTGATGTTTAAATTGGTCAATTGGTATGTTTGGGAGTTTATTGAATGCATGGAATTTTAAGTGGGATTGAAGATGATGCTGCCCCAATCTGGATAGCCTGACCATAGTCCATTCAAATGGCCATAATTGTAATTCTGTTGCTCCAATTAATGTGAGGTCAATTGGAGATGAAGCTACAATTTTCATGCAGAAACCTTGCCCTAAAATTGACCATAAGTGGGTGTAAAATCAGGTTAAATCTGAATTTCACACACTGCCCTGTACAGAATTGACTATATGAACAGTACTTGTTCAAATGGTCATAACTTGGTGTAGAAAGGTCAAAATAACCTTATTTTTAACCATTGGAAAGCTATGACATAGTATTACAACATTCATGAAGAACACAAGCCCAAATTCTACCCATAACCAAGTCAAATTGTCAACCAAAGTTGGTTGCTTAAAACTGCCAGAACCAAAATAGTACCTAAGAATTCTAGGTTTGAACCAATCCGGCCAACCACTTTAGAAATAGCATAACTTGAGCTAAAAAAACTCCAAATGAAGTGATTCAAAAAGGGAATTAAAGGTAAGACATTAAGGAACAACTTTTATGATTTAAAGTCAGCCAAATTCCCATTATAGGGGGTCCAATGGAACAGTAGAAGTAAGTGACCCAAAACTGAAAATTTCCCAATTCTCCTAGGAAACCTTGAATTGAGTTTGGCAATCAATACCAATAAAAATGTGACCCAAAATGTGGTATGTGGGAGTAATTAGAATTAACAAACCTATTTAGTATGAAAAAGTCAACATTTTGACCAATTAGTTTAATGAATAATAACCACCATAATAAAAAACACAAAAAATTCAATTTATGGGACCTTAGAAGTAAAATAAAGTAAAGTGAAAAATTCAATTATGGAAATTTCTATTAGAAATAATTTGGATAGGTATTGAAACATAGTGATTTTGTGTTTCAGTAGAAAAAGAGACCGGAAAGGACAAAGAAAGAGTGAGTCAAGGCAAGGAGGCGACTCACTAGAGATTTGTACACGACTAATTTTATTCAATTGATTTTAATATTGTAAATTGTTTTGAATGAATTATGAGTTTGAACGTGTTGGTGACAATTGTGATTTTCTCTTTGAACTTTATGAATTGTGTGTTGCCAACCCTAAAAGGGTAAATTCTTGAATGATTTGTGTTAAGTGAATTGAAATGCAATTATTTGAATGGAAATTTTATGAATTAGTTTTTAAACCACAGTTAGCATGACAATCCCGTTCAGAAATCCCTAGTAGTAACGGCCATTTGGGTTTTGGCAATTAAAAATTGCTTATGTTTCCCATTAATAATAGTTAGTGGGCTAAAGCTATATGAGTACTATAGGCAGTTTTGGGAAGCATGGTTAGGGCCTTAGAAGTCGGATTTCAAAAATTTTATAGGATTTCATGCAAACATATAAGTGTATTATGATCCTAGTAAACAATTAATGCCCTAAAGCATGTCAAAACACTCTTTTAATATGCATTTGATATTCATTTGCCATCAAGGATTGTTGATTAACTATTAATCAAATCAAACCCTAGCTTTAATAGGGATTGAAAAAGACTAACCTCAAAGGCGCTGAATCACACTTCTTATTCCTCAGGTAGTCTCCAAGAGCTCCACTTGTAGCTCCTCTAGCTTGTCCACCACAAGCTACCACCAAGGTCACCTTAGGCAGCCCAAGTCCTCTTTTTGATGATTGCCAACCACTAACTTTTAGGGTATTTGCTTTAGGTGATTTCTATGGATGTATTAGGCTAGAAACTCTTTCTAGTGTCTTTGATTCAAGAAAGAAACAAGCTTTCTTTCTTTCATCAATGGAGGAAAAACAAGAAGGAGAGAGAAAGAGAGGTTGTCATCCAAGGTCTCAAGGAAGAAGAAGAAGAAGTCAACTTACTTGGTCCTCTTCTTATCTTGTATTTATATACAAGAGACAAAATAGTTAATAGTGTGCCACATGTTAAGATCCTATTTTATCTTGCTTTTAATGTTTCTTAATTTCATTAATCCACTTGTCAAGACAAGATTAAATCATCTAAATGTCATGTCCATCACATGGAAGACAAATGGCACACATCAATGGGTGCTACATGTTACCATCTTATGGTGCCACGTGTCACCATATAAAATTACCATTTTGTCCTTTTATTGAATTTTGAGTTCTCAATCCAAAATTGTAATTTCTCCCTCAAATTAATTTATATCATATATAAATTAATTAATTAATTAATCTCCATTAATTAATTAATTAATTAATTAATCTCCATTAATTAATCTTACTATTGAATTCATATTTAAACTCTTTAAATATAAATTCAACTTATATAATACATCCAATATGCAAGATTTGGTTTCAAGTCATGCTAGGGACTTTGTAATCTTATTGCAAACCAAATCTATTTAATTAATTAAGTAAACTCTTTAATTAATCAATTAAATCATAATTTACTTAGTGTGTGACTTACTAGGCTCATTACTAATTGGCAATGAGAAATGATATTAACTCTTAATATCATTGGAACTCTTTCAGACTGCAAATGATTTCCCCAAATCATTTTAGGCATCTCATAGACCATGGTTGATACCTAGCATAGCATGTCATGGCCACCCAATTAGCAATAAGGTTTACCTTAAAACGAATCCTCAATCATACGTTACCATGCACTAAAATCCATTCGTATTATGTCCCAATTCCATTTAGGGTCATGGTTGAGTCAAACCCCTTTTATGGAATCTTATGCACTCATTTGAAATCTGATTCTTGACATATAAGACTTTACCATCAGGAAACACCTTTCCTGATAAAGTCATCCATCCTAGCTAGGAACTTAATCTTGTCAAGAATAGCTCAAATCCGCATAGGACTTTTAATCCTGTTTACTCAAGGCTATGAATCCCCTTTTGACTGAACACCTGTCCCAACATATGACTAATCTGAGCCAACACACACCGAAGTATCCATACACTGTACAGATATGTAAGTGGTATCAAACTCAAACCACCCATATAAGAGACAATCGTGTCATCTCAGGTCTAAGAGTTATATGCACTAGTATGACACAGATAACATTTTATTAACTCGAGTAAACGCCATGTTCATGTTATCTGAACGTCACAAGTTTGACCTACTTATTTCATAAGTGTCCACTGTATTTATCTCGATATCTCATACCAGATGGCATGAGGCTCACCATTCCATATTCATCAGTATCTCATATTGATCAATGGAGATAAAGAGAGGTGATAGCTCTTTGGATATAATGTGCCCACCAAAATATCCTTTAGCCACGAACTCTGATTTATAACAAATGTCCCATGTATTCTGCCACTTATATTCTTATTTCATAAGAATAGAACACATAACATATTGCTAACAGACAATTTCAAATAAATATGGTATTAAACACACATAACATTTAAATGAAATGTTCATTGCCATTATAATATTTACAATGTTATTTACAAGTTACAAGATCAGTGCATGCTGTAGGGCATACATAACTAACAATCTCCCACTTGGCCTAGAGCCATTCACTACAGTATTTAAGACCCATCTTCTCAAGAGGTTTGTTTAACTGTTGCTGTGTCATGGCCTTGGTTAGTGGATCAGCTGGGTTGTCAGTCGAAGCTACTTTTTGCATGGTCATATCACCTCTTCCAACTATCTCTCTGATAATATGAAATCGCTGCTCTATGTGTTTGGATTGCTGGTGAGACCTAGGCTCCTTTGCCTGAGCAATGGCTCCATTGTTGTCACAGTAGAGAGGAAATACTGACTCAATGAAAGGAACCACTTGTAGTTCTGAAATGAACTTTTTGATCCAAACAGCCTCTTTTGCAGCATCACATGTAGCAACATACTCAGCTTCAGTCGTGGAGTCTACTGTAGTTGTTTGTTTGGAACTCTTCCAATAGACATCTCCTCCATTACACAAAAATACAAACCCTGAGATAGACTTTCTATCATCAATATCTGATTGGAAATCAGAATCTGTAAATCCTTCTAGTTGAAGTTCACCTCCTCCATATATCAAGAATAAATCCTTAGTCCTTCTCAAGTACTTAATGATATTCTTGACAGCTATCCAGTGTTCCAAACCTAGATTTGATTGAAATCTGCTAGTCACACTAACAGTGTAGGCAATATCAGGCCTAGTACACAACATAGCATACATTAGGCTTCATATAGCTGAAGCATAAGGAACCTTGGCCATCTTTTCCCTTTCTTCAGGAGTCTTAGGAGACTGTTCCTTAGAAAGGTGAATCCCATGCCTAATCGGTAACAATCCCCTCTTGGAATCAAGCATGTTGAACCTCTTCAACACCTTTTCTAAGTAAAGCCTTTGGGATAAGCCTATTATTCTTTTCGGTCTATCTCTATAGATCCGAATTCCCAGAATATAGGTAGCTTCCCCAAGGTCTTTCATATAGAAAGTACTTGACAACCATGTTTTTACAGATGTTAGCATACCAATATAAATGCCTATTAATAATATGTTATCCACATATAACACTAGAAAGGTACTCATACTCCCATTAGTCTTCTTATACACACACGGTTCACCAACGTTTTGAATAAAACCAAAAGCTTTAATAGCTTCATCAAAACGTTTATTCCAGCTTCTAGAAGCTTGCTTAAGACCATAAATGGATCTCTTAAGCTTGCACACTTTGGAACCTTCTTTGGATTCAAAACCCTTGGGTTGTTCCATGTATATGTTTTCCTCAATAACATCGTTGAGAAAAGCGATTTTAACATCCATTTGCCAAACCTCATAATCATGGTGTGCTGCAATGGCTAGAAGAATTCTTATGGATTTAAGCATGGCTATAGGAGAGAATGTTTCTTCATAATCTATTCCTTCCCTTTAGCGAAACCCTTTCACTAAAAGCCTAGCTTTGAAGGTCTCTACCTTTCCATCAGGACCAATCTTTCTCTTGAAAATCCATTTACATCCTATGGGTACAATACCCTCAGGTGTGTCTACAAGATCCCAAACTTGGTTCTTATGCATGGAATCCATTTCAGATTTCATAGTTTCTAGCCATTTTGAAGAATCTATATATGATATAGCTTTTTCATAACTAGTAGGATCATCTCCATGATCAACTTCTTCATGAATAAACAACTCTTGTTCATTCTCATGAAGAAATCCATATCTCTCTAGTGGATGAGATATTCTACTAGATTTATGAAGAACTAGTGCTGTGGATGTATTATCTATAGGTAAAGGCTCTCCCATTGGATCAACATCCATGGGTGTAGGTTGTTGGTTATTTGTGGAATTCTCTAATTCCAATTCTATCTTCCTTCCTTTGCCACTTTCTTGAAGAAACTCTTTTTCCAAGAAAATTGCATCTCTACTTATCACAACTCTTTGTGATTGTGGAAGATAGAAATAATATCCAAAACTATCTTTTGGATATCCAACAAATCTACCTTTTTTGAATCTTGTTTCCAATTTATTAGTTTTCAACTTTTTGATAAAAGCAAGACAACCCCATACCTTAACATGTTTAAGGGATGGTTGTCTTCCATGCCATATCTCATAAGGAGTGGAAGAAACTGATTTAATTGGAATCCTGTTAAGAATATATAGTGCAGTTTCTAATGCATATCCCCATAAGGAAATAGGCAAATCAGTGAAGCTCATCATACTGCGTACCATGTCCAACAAAGTACGGTTTCTTCTTTCCGACACACCATTCAATTGTGGTGTACCGGGAGGGGTCAATTGTGAAATTATGCCCTGTTCCCAAAGGAACTCATCAAACTCTGTACTCAAGTATTCACCACCTCGATCAGATCGAAGGACTTTAATACTTTTTCTTGTTTGATTTTCTACTTCAACCTTGAATTCTTTAAACTTTTCAAAGGATTCAGACTTGTATTTCATTAAATATAAAAACCTAAATCGAGATTTATCATCAGTGAAGGTAATGAAGTAGTAATATCCACCTCTAGCCATTTCTTTAAATGGCCCACACACATCACTATGTATGAGTTCCAAAATATTTTTAGCTCTTTGCCCTTATCCCACAAAGGGAGATCTGGTCATTTTGCCCTGAAGGCAGGACTCACAAGTTAGTGATGGTTCATTTCCCAAAGTGGACAAAATCCCCATCCTTTCCAACTTGGTGATCCTATCTTCTGCTACATTACCTAATCTCAAGTGCCAAAGTTGTTTTAGATTAAGGTTGATATTTTCTTTTGTATTAATTTCATATTCGGTGCTTGGAGCTGTTTTGCATTCATTATCAACATAATAAAGTCCATTTTGCAAATAACCCAAACATACAGTTTTATTACCAAAGTAAACTGTACATACATCATTTATGAATCTAAATTCATAATCGTCTCTAGTCAAACTAGATACAGAAATGATGTTTTTATACATGTTGGGTACATAAAAAACATCCTTTAAATACAAAACATTATCATCAAAATGATTATGTACAATAAGAGAAGTAGATCCAATGGCTTTGGCATCAACACTTGATCCATCTCCAATCTTCAACCTCACTTCTCCATGATCCAAGCTCCCAAGATTTACTAGTTCCTACACATCAGAAATTATATGTGAATTAGAACCAGTATCAATGAGCCAATCAGAATTAGTATGATAAGCAATACCAGAATCTAAGAAACAAGAAACAGCTATACCTTCAAAAGGTTTTGCCTTCTTGCTCTTTACCAACTCCAGGTATTCTGGGCAATTTCTCCTCCAATGCCCATCCTTTTGAGAATGGAAACACTTTTCCTTGTCAGCAGGAGCTGCCTCTGCCTTCTTCTTAATAGTTTGGCTCTTTTTGCCCACTCTACCAGAAGGGCCAGGGACAGAAGACGTGTAACACCCCTCACCCGACTACAGTGTAGCCGAGCAAGGCATGCTACAATCGGTGCCGGAGCACCCTAACTTATCTTACTTTATTTTTTTGATAATAATTTTGAATTCATTTAAATTAATATCAATTATTTTTCGATGGAGAAACCAGCGGAGTTTCCCCTATTTTATTATCGTTTGGCGTATTTCAATATTCACCTGTTTGAAATTCAATAATAATTTCAAAATAAAATCTAATCCATGCTAATCATAATTATCTCATATTTCAAATCTCATCCATACATTTCAATTTCATAATCATTTCCATACATTTCCATTCATACTCAATTTACATAAGCAAAATTTTCGAATTTGCATTAATTTACATCATTTGCAATAATTAAATAAATCCTTAATTTACATGATATACAAATGAATTACAATTTGCTAATTTATATTACAATATAAGAAATAAATAATATACACAAAATACATGACATGCTTAATGTGAGCCCTATCTACATGCATTGCTGAGGAGGTGACAACCTGGAACGCTCTGCAGATCAGAACTCCAAAATCTCTGTTTAATATTTGGTTCTAACGAAACAATTCCATCGCGCTAAGCATTGCTGCTTAGTGGTGCAATAATATAACAAGGAAATAATGTACAAATAAAAATGATCTAAAAATAATAAATATATTCTTTTATGATCATGTAAGTCACATTTGCAATATTTATGTGTGTTATAATTTTCTTTGCTAATCTTTTAGCATTTTCTCAATACTTTCTAGGTTGTCTCAGATTATTTCATAATAAGTAAATTTTGATATCGGTCTAGTTCATTTCGATTCTTTCTGATAAATAACTATTCTAATTTATTTTAGGTCATCTTACTCATTTCTTTTATTTAATATCTAATATTTTTAATTGCTAATATTCTTAACTTATTTCAATAAATTTCACTGCCCAAGTAACCTCGACTAAATCGATAACGGGTCGTTGCCTCGGGCCGTCATACCATGGGACGCAGAACGTCAACCACGTATGCAGTCAGTATGGCTAAAGAGCCATGATAACACATAGTCGGGCGTAGAAGCCATGAATGTTGGCATAATGCCATGAATGTGGGCATAAAGCCATGAATACGGGCATAAAGCCATGAATACAGGCATAAAGCCATGAATACAGGCATAAAGCCATGAATACAGTATGGCTAAAGAGCCATGATAACACATAGTCGGGCGTAGAAGCCATGAATGTTGGCATAATGCCATGAATGTGGGCATAAAGCCATGAATACGGGCATAAAGCCATGAATACAGGCATAAAGCCATGAATACAGGCATAAAAGCCTTTCGCAGTACTGCTAAAACAATACCCTATTGGCATGCCAAACTATCCAATCTGACACACATGTCTAGGCAATACAAGGGCACATAATATCATTAAACATTAATATATTGTGTTTTATGACTTCATTATTTCATAATAAATTTCAATTATAATTCATACATTCATTTGATCATTTATATGATCACAATTCACATCAATTATCCTTTTTATACCATTGTACTCAAAATACTTCTCCTTTCTACAATAATGAGAACTAATGTCTCATTCATACATTAATATGGTTCATTTATTCATTCTTTATGTTATTCATATTAATCACAATTATAAACAATGGTTCACAGGTACCATTGTATTCAAAACATTTTTCCTTTTCTCATTTATACATTCAAGAATCTACTTATGTAATTGCAAATTTTATATTTCAAGTTGAGTTATTAATATTTTATGGATTCCATTTGTGATGGGCATATAAGCCTAACTATCTATTCACATCAATTAGGTGACTTATTTTTCATGTTTCAAGTAATCCATAAACATTTCATGGATTTCAAATTTATGGCCTTAATTTCTTTTTAACAATTTTGACTAGGATGCATAGTCCACATTTGTCATACAATTCTAAGCATTTAAGTTTAGAATTGGTTCTAGGTCTTCATCTTAATTTACTAATCATTTTGATTACTATTTACCTTACTAGTCAACCAAAATGTTGACTTTTTTATACTTAATGGATATATTAATTCTAATTACACCAAGATCCCACATTTTGAGTTTTACATTTGCTAGTATTAATTGCCAATTGTAATTTAAAGTCCCCTAGATGCATTTCTAATTTCAAATTTTGAATTTCAAGTTTTGGTGTCACTATTCACCTCATTGGTCAACAAAAATGTTGACTTTTGGATAGAAAATATGTACATTGGTTTTGGCACTCCCAACATACCACATTTGGTATTCAAAACTTGTTGGCATTAAGCATTTATACCATTTCAAAGTTTAAACCAAGGGAAGCAGAATTTTCAGTTTTTATAACTCAACTTTACTGTTCCATTGGGCACTGTTGCAGTGGGAATTTGAAGAAATGGTAAACATGAAAGTTGTTCCTTGTTTTGTCTAGTTGAATTTCCTTTTTTGAATCACTCCATTTGGAGTTTTGTAGCTCAAGTTATGGCCAAAATAAGTTTACTGTTCACGGCGTGCTTCATGCCGAGATTTTGGTCCGCAGATTTTTGGTCCAACTTTGGTCAGTAATTTGATCAAGTTAAGTTCATAATTTGTTCTAACTTTCTTCTTATGAAATGTTCTACCATAACTTAGGTTTCCATCGGTTCAAGAATTGCCAAAATCCGAGTTTTCTAGAGAGAGTTATAGTCCTCCAAACATTACTGCTCAAATGAAAATCTGCAGAGTTGCAGGTTTGATAACTCAACTTTGCCCAATAATTTGAATCGGTTAATGGCATAATTTGGGGTGATGTTCTTCATGAAAGTTGTTTGTCTATATCATATCTTATTACTGTAAAAATTTCAGGTCAATTTGACCATTCTACAGTTAGTTATGGCTAAATGAATAGTTACTGTTCATTTGGTCATTCTGCAGGGGCTGTTTGCAGGGTATCCGGATTGGGGCCAACTTTTGGTCCTCTTGCTTTGGTCTTTTGGGCATGGTTTCTTCAGCAAAAATGTGCCATTATAAGCCTAGTTTCATGTCCAATTGGCCAAACACCAATTGAACCTACACAGCCAAAGTTATGGCAGTCCAAGTGGGCTGGAATTTCAGCCACTCTGCTGCTGTCCTTAGGCAGCCTACACATTCACTTTGCCATGCTATATTTCAGTCCAAATTATGGTCAACTTACCTAAAATGGTCACTAATTGACCATTAAAATGTTCTCTAACAATTTCCTAAGCCAAGCCAAATTTTCACTTCTCAAAACCCTAGTTCCATATGAGTTTTCACAACATGCTTTAATTAACTAACTCATTCACTAACCACATGCATACATGGTTTAAACATAATCTCTAATCCACTTTAAGTCCATCAAAACACTCCATTATTGTTCCTTCAATAGGGCTGCCAAAATTCATTGTATACATACACATGAATTTCATTCATTTAATTCACAAATTCTTGCTTATTTTAGGTCTCTAATCATGGAAAGAGAAAGATGTATGCATAATAAGCACTAACCTCTTGTAGGGCAGATTTTTCCCAAGCTTAACTTCACTTTCTTTCCTTTTCTTGGCTGCCAAACACTTCCCCAAGATGAGTGGACAAGTTTTAATGAAGGTGACTTAGGGTTTAGTAGTGGAATTTCATGGGAAATGGAAGTAATTAAAGGAAACTTTCATGGAGGGTTATGGAGGAGAAACTCACGTTTTGGCTGAAGAAGAAGAAGAAGAGCAGAATTTTTTTGGTCTTCTTTTGACTCTTTTAAGTGATTTAAGAAAGCTTGTTGAATGGTGATTGGTTGGGAGAAGGTAAATGACATCATGTGATGTCATTATCCCTAATTTCCACTATTTTTCTTTTCTTTTCTTCACTACTCATTTTCAATTTAATTTTTAGTAATGTTTATTTATATTTTATGTCATAATAATTATTTACTCAACTGGATAAGTCGGCCAAAAATCACCTCTGAAGGCGAAATGACCAAAATGCCCTCCGTTTGGCTTAACGGGTCAAAATTGTCTGTACCGATTGATAAATTTTTCTAGGTATTTTCTTGGCATTCTAATGCCATAGGAACCTCAATGACCTTCTCTGGAGTCCCAAAAATTATTTTATAATTTTTCCCCCGGGTCTAGGGCTCCTCGTTGCGAGAACCGCAACTTCCCTCTGGTTACCCATAGCTAGGGCACCGGCTCGTTTAACTTGTTTGTATTTTATTTCTAAAATTTTTACTAAATTTTTCTTATCAATATTTGAGTTATTTATGGTTCCTCACTTTAGTTTAAATATTTTTCCGAACGTTCTAGCTGTCCGGACAGACACCGGTCATCGGAACAGTAGAATGTATGGAGTTGCTACCGGGAAGGTGTTACAAGACGGCTTCTTCTTGTTGCTTTTCTTCTTATTCTTGGTCTTACCAGAAGAAGAAGAAGCAACAAGTGCCACTTCCTTTTCCTTCCTACCAAGCATATTGCCTTGACCAATTACAAGAATGTTTAGAAGACCAGCCAAAGTGCATTCTTGTTTAGTCATATGGAAGTTTGTGATAAAGCTTCCAAAAGACTCCGACACGGATTGAAGGATCAAATCCGTTTGAAGAGAAAAGTCCATTGAGAAATCCAATGCCTCCAACTGCTCTATAAGTCATATCATGATATGGACATATTCTCCCACATCCTAGCCTTCATGCATTTTCATTCTCAACAGTTGTTTAGATATCTCATATCTAGCCAACCTACTGTTTTCACTAAACAACTCTTGAAGGTGACTCAGTATTTCAGAAGTTGTTTGCATTTTCTCATGCTGCTTCTGTAACTGATTAGTCATTGAAGCAAGCATATAGTACCTAGCTTCCATGTCATCTTCATGCCACTTTCTCAAAGTGTCATGTTCTTCTTCTGTGGCCTCAGGTGGCAGTGGGCTAGGAATTTTAAAATCAAGAATGTATCCTATACGCTCAAGATTAAGAACAATTCTCAAATTCCTTAGCCAGTTAGAGAAGTTAGGTCCCGTGAGCGTATTGTCATCTAATATGCGTGATAACGGGTTGGACCTTTGTGCCATAATTATCATATTCAATTACTGCAGAAAAAGCAAGATTAAAATTAGTCATTTTGTATCAAGTAAATTAACCACTAATATCATTATGGTCTTTTAATCAAATTGATTCTCCCACTAACTTGGTGAATCTTACACTTCCATAGTAGGAAACGAAAATCCTAGTTAGATTGTAACACCCCTTACCCGTCTACAGTATAGCCCAGTAAGGCGTGCTACACGACGTACTGAAACACCTAGTCTGTGATTATTTCATGACCTGAACTCAATTTGATTTTAAGAAGTCTTTTATGTAATATTCATATCATACTGATACTATTTTCATACTTTGATAAAATCAGTGTTTCAAAAATGGTAATAAAAATTTGGTAAGGTGCCGTATGTATTTCAGATAAACTGTCCTTCTAAACCTGTTAAAAATAGTTCAATATGATAATATCAAAATCTTAACTATTTCACAGTCTCAATTTCTCAGTAAAGTCAATAGACTTTCACAGTCATTAAATAGTTCCATAATACAGTCCATAATAATTTAAATATATCCAGAAAATCTCCATGTTATTTAATATGTACAAAATATTACAAACTTTAGAGCTTTCATAATATTACAAAATACAAGGCCAAATTTCAAAAATACAACAAAAGTATAAAATACAAGATATCCTAAGTCCTACCATGTATGCAATGCAGTGTAGATGACTCTGGACTCCGATGCAGATCCGATGTCTCACCCGGTTGTAGGTCTACTGGGCTCCCAAGCTGTGTCTTCAATACCTACGCGTTATAAAAGCAACGCGCTAAGCAATTTTTCTTAGTGGTGCCAAATATAAAGAAATATACATTAAAATAAAGTAAATAAAGTGTTTACAAATTTATAACATCGATATACTTTGCAGTTACTGATTCTACTTTTATTTGCTAACATTTCAATATTTGCTAATTTTTGGTAGTGCTGTATGTCAGTAGACTGGATTTAGCTATTTGAATTTAATAGTACTTGAATTACTGCCCGTGTAGCCTATATACTGATCAGACTGGATAAATGGATATACTGGCACTAGGTACCTAGTACCTCAAGTCGTCACACCATCGATCACAAAGTATCTCCCAGTGTGCAAATAGCGTGGCTAAAAAGCCATATAGTCAATCTGGCGATAAGCCAAGTATAATAACACAATACGTATAGCCGTAGGCTATTAAAGTCATAGTGTGGCATAATATGCCGTAAAAACACAGTATGGCATAAAGCCATTTACAAAACAGCTGTTAAAATCCTATTGGCATGCCAACCTATCCAAACTAGTCAACTAGGCAAACTAGGGCACATTATAAATTAATTGTTTAATTCTTCAATTTTTAGAGTTTACTAGCTATTATGTAATTCATAAGTCAATGCATATGTTGACCTTTTTAGGTACTATGGATAAGTTGTTTCTAGCATCAACATGTCACATATTGTAATTCAATATACTGCCAATATAGTGCAATTTACCATTTTTACAAGTTGGCATTCACTGCCAAATTGCTTCAAGCATCAATGTATGTAAATGTCAAATTCTCAATTTTTGGTGTGCAAGATTAGTCTAGCTTAAAGTCTTATTTCTCTTGGTTTTTAGCTTCTGGTCAAAGAAGCAAAATTGTAGCTCTATGGCTTATTGCACACAAGGAAAAATTTTAGGTCATTCTGAGTTGCATAGACCAAGATATGGTCAATTTACTAAAGCTGGACAGATTGCACCTTTAGTGCAAAATTTGGTCAATTTTAGGTCACTTTTAGTTTTGGCAGTTTTGGTACCTGAACTTGTGCAAGCTATTTAACTTGGTTCTAGTCATTTTTAGGCTTTCGTGTCTTCATAAGAATTGTAGCTCTATGTCTAAGCTATCTATGGTAAAAATTTCAGGTCAATTGGACTTGTTTTGAGTGAGTTATGGTCATCCTAATTATTACTGTTCATATAGTCAAAAATCTGGGTTGCAAGGTTGCTATTCCGGATTTGGTCATTTTTAAGGTCAGTTTCTAGGCAGAATTTTGGCAACATTTCTACATGAAAGTTGATCTATTTGGTGTCTAGTTTCACCCCCCCATTAGCCTCATACCAATTGGGTTTACAGTTTGGCACTTATGACCTAATTTAGGTACTACCATCAATACACAACCTACACAAAACACTTACACTTCCAATTTGATATTCCTTCTCCTCCTCATTACTTCAATATTCAATCAATGGCACTTCCATATATATATAGTACACAATTCCAGCAAACAATTTTGGGCAGAACATTCAAGTACTCAATGCACATAATTCATCATTAAGTTCAATATTCACTTCCGCCAAAATTCAACATATCTCCATATCAATATTACACATAAACTTTAATATACTCATACTTCAATATCAATTGAACATGCTGCCCATGATTTAACACTAGCATATTTCATTAATAAATTTCATATTGACACATAAATTCATGATTTAATAGGCTGCCAAACATGGCAGTTTGCCCAAAGCATTAAGGTTCCATTTCACACCCTTAATTCAAGCACTACATGCACATACTTAGATTTTAACTTGCTAGATCCTCCATTTGAGTTAATCAACCTTAATTTCCATCCATTAGAGGTAAGAAAAACTCAAATACAACACATATTCATGGCTGCCGAAAATGGACCATTTCATTTCTCACTATTCTCTTTACCAAAATACTCACTTCAATCTAAACACAAGGTTTACTAAAGCAAGGGAGAGGTTTTGGACACTTACCTCTTGAGAGCCTTCCCAAAACCTGATCAAATCATTCATTTCTTGCTCCAAAAGCTTCCTCAAGTTGAGTGTGCAAGCTTTAATGAAGAAATTATGGTGAAAGATGGCTTGAAGATGGTTATATGGTGGTTGAACAAACTTCGATTATGGAGGATTCATGGTGTTTTTCCATTCGGCTGGTTCTTATCTTTGAGGTTGAAGATGGTAGTTTCAGTCCACTAAAGCTTAATATGGGTCCCTTAAGATGTCACTAGTGGAGCACTAACTTGGTTAAATAATTCATTAATCTTAATTTCTTTATTTTGCTCATTTGCCACTAATCTTTTACTATTTACATAATGTATTTCATTTTAATTTTTCATGATATTTATAAAGTGTAATATCATTTATTTTTAATGGACATTGAGGTCAAAAGGCAACTCTTGGTGTCAAATGACCAAAATACCCCACTTCGGGTTATATTCCCAATTTTTCGGTAACACCGATTTTTGTCTGTTTCTCGATTTTTCGTTTTTCTTTGTACTAATTTATTAATTTTTCTTTGATAATTCTAGTGTCAATTATATTTCAATAGACCTTTACTTACATCCTGAAATTAAATTCTGAGGGTTCCCCGTGGTCTTGGGCTCAACAACGGCCTTCCCGGTGTGGTTACCCATCGCTGCGGTACCCGCTCGTTTAACTTAGTTTCATTTTCTCTCTTCCATTTTTCTTTGATTTTTTTTTTTGTATTTTCTTTTTATTTATCTCATCATTATATGTTTGTTTACTATCACCGAAGTGTAGTTCTAGACATCCTGACTTGCCTGAACTGATATTTGGCCACTGGAGTAACAGAACTTACAAAACACGTACAATGGAGATATTACAACTCTTCCCCTCTAAATAAAAATTTCGTCCTCAAAATTTACCTGATGTAAAGAGCTGAGGGAACTGTTGCCTCATTATCTCCTTGCTCTCCCATGTTGCCTCTTCTGTGTTATGGTGTCTCCATAGGATTTTCACTAGTGGAATTGTCTTGTTTCTGAGCTCTTTTACCTCTCGTGCCAAGATTTTAATTCTTCATATGTCAGGTCAGGTTGTACCACAATTTCTTCTGCTAAGATGACATGTGAAGGATCTAATCTGTATCTTCTGAGCATCGAGACATGGAACACATTATGTATCTTGTTTAGCTCAGGTGGTAAGGCTAATCGGTAGGCTACTGGTCCCACACGTTCCATAACTTCATATGGGCCAATGAACCTAAGGCATAATTTTCCCTTTTTCCCGAATCTCAACACTTTTTTCCACAGTGATACTTTGAGAAGTACCTTCTCGCCAACTTCATACTCAATGTCCTTTCTCCTCAAGTCAGCATAAGATTTTTATCGGTCTGAGGCAACTTTCAAATTGGCCTTTATCAATTTCACCTTTTCCTTTATCTGTTTTATCAGGTCTGGCCCCACTAGCTTATCTTCACCGAATTTAGTCCAACATACACGTGTTCTGCATTTTCTCCCATACAGTGCTTCATAGGGTGCCATTTGTATGCTAGCTTGATAGCTATTGTTGTATGCAAATTCTGCCAGTGGAAGGTATCTATCCCAACTTCCCTCAAACTCAATAACACAACTTCTCATCATATCCTCGAGGACCTATCACATATGTTCGATTATTATTATCATTATCAGTTCAATTATTGTTTACAATAACTCAATGAGTTTCAGAATTTAACTGGATTATTCTTTCGACTGTCCATCCGTCTGAGGATGAAAAGCCATACTAAAATGGAGTTGTGTGCCCAAGGACTCTTGTAATTTCTTCCAAAATCTATATGTAAACCTCAGGTCTCTATCAGATATAATGGAAAATGGAATTCCATGTAGTCTAACTATCTCACTAATGTATAATTCTACTAGCTTTTCCAGCGAGTAGTCAATTTTGACTGGCAGAAAATGTGCTGATTTGGTCAACCTATCCACAATCACTCATACTGCATCATGCTTCTTCTGAGTGAGAGGTAGACCACTGATAAAGTCCATAGTGACTCAGTCCCATTTCCATTCAAGTATGTTTATGGGCTGTAACAAACCTGATGGAACTTGATGTTCTGCTTTGACTTGCTGACATGTTAAGCATCTAGTTACATAGTCAACTATGTCTTTCTTCATACCTGGCCACCAGTATTGGAGTTTTAGGTCATGGTATATTTTTGTGCTTCCTGGGTGCATAGCATACACACTATTATGTGCTTCTCTCAGAATACTAGTTTTCAATTCTTTATCATCTGGAACACACACTCTTTCTTTATAGCACAGGTACCCATTTTCTTTCACTTCATATTCAGTATCTTTCCCTTCAGTAATTTTGCCCATAATAGCCATTAATTTCTTATCTGTCTTCTGCCCATCCTGTATCTGTTGTAACAGATTTGGCTTCACTTGCAACTCAGCCAAAATAACTCCATCATGAGTTAAAGACAGTTGGGCATTCAGAGATCTTAATGCTACAATAGATTTTCTGCTTAAAGCATCAGCGACTACGTTTGCCTTCCCAGTTTGGTAGTCAATCACAAATCATAATCTTTTAGGAATTCAATCCATCACCTCTGTCTCAAATTAAGTTCCTTCTGGGTTGGCAGATACTTCAGACTCTTATGGTCTGTGTATATGTAGCATTTTTCTCCATACAAGTAATGCCTCCATATCTTCAATGCTAAGATAATTGCTGCTAACTCCAAATCATGAGCAGGGTAATTCTTTTCATGTGGCCTTAACTGGCTGGAAGCATATGCGACCACTTTTCCTTCTTGCACGAGTACACACCCTAACCCATTGTGTGAGGCATCACTGTAGACTACAAAGTCTTTTCCTGACACTGGCTGTGTTAACACTAGTGCCTCTATCAACATAGCCTTTAGCCTCTCAAAACAGGCTTAACACTTGTCATTCTAGTCAAATTTCATATTCTTGTGTAGTAATTTGGTCATTGGAGCAGGTATCAGGGAAAATCCCTTTTTAAATCTTCTATAATATCTAGCTAACCCCAAGAAACTTCTGATCTCAGTTGTATTTCTGGGAGGCTTCCATTCCATCACTGCTTCAATCTTTTTGGGATCCACTGTAATCCCTTTAGCTGATACAACATGTTCAAGGAATGAAATCTCATTCAACCAGAACTCACACTTGGACAATTTAGCATACAGTTTCTTTTCTTTTAGAGTCTGTAGAACAATTCTCAAATGCTCATCATGTTCTGCTTTATCCTTGGAATACACCAGGATGTCATCAATGAAGACCACTACGAACCGATCTAAGTATGGATGGAAGATACGGTTCATCAGGTCCATGAATGCTGCTAGAGCATTTATTAACCCAAATGGCATCACCAGGAATTCATAATGCCCATACCGGGTTCTAAATGCAGTCTTAGGCACATCTGCATCCTTAACCCTTAGCTGATGATACCCTGATCTGAGATCAATCTTAGAAAACACACGGCTCCCTTCAACTGATCAAACAGATCATCAATTCTAGGCAATGGATACTTGTTCTTCACTGTTACTCTGTTTAACTGCCGGTAGTCAACACATAACCTCAGTGTCCTATCTTTCTTCTTAACAAACAGTACCGAAGCTACCCACGGTGACACACTGGGGCGTATGAACCCCTTGTCTAGTAATTCTTGTAGCTAGATTTTCAACTCTTTCAATTCAGCAGGTGCCATCCTATACGGAGCAATTGAAATCAGAGCTGTACCTGGCATAATCTCAATAGCAAATTCAACTTTCCTTTCTGGTGGCAAACTAGGCAATTCCTCAGGAAATACCTCAAAGAAATCCCTTACTGTGGGTATGTCAGACAAGTTAAGTTTACCCTGCCTAGTGTCAACCACGTGTGCCAGATAGGCTTCACACCCTTTTCTCAACCATCTCCTTGCAACTGTAGCTGAGATGACATTGGACAAGAAATCTGTCCTTTCACCCACAACTGTTATTTCTTCGTTCTCAGCAGTTTTCAGAGAGATTCTATTCAATTCACAATCTACTATTGCCTGATGATGGGATAACCAGTCCATTCCCAAAATCACATTAAACTCATGGAAAGGCAGTTCGATTAAGTATGCTGAGAACTCTTTCCCTTGAATCTTCAATGGACAGCCCTTATACACCTTGTTTACTACCACACTGTGGCCTAGCGGATTTGTGACTAGGATGTCTTGGTCACTTTCCTCTACTAGTATTCCCTTTTCTACGGGCAGCTTGATACAAATATATGAATGAGTGGATCCAGGATCCACTAATGCATGCACAAAAGTATTATAGAGGAGGAACATACCCTTGATGACATCTGGAGCATCCTGTTCCTCCCGTGCCCTTATAGTATAGGCTCTTACTGGTTTTCTACCTTCTGCTCCCTCCACAGATTCTGATACAGATTTCTATGAAGTACTGACTGACTCAGCCTTACCCGGCTTTCTACCCCTTGGAGCTGGAGGGGCAGGCCAATCAGTTGATACTAGAGTGGATGTAGCAGTTCTGCAAGGACAATCTCAGACTAGGTGGTCTGTAGATCCACACCGTAAATAAGCACCTATCATCCTCCAACATTCACCCTTATGCCATTTTTGGCAATGTGGGCAAGCAACAGATACTGTTGGGGCTGGTCCCCTGAATCATGTCCCTGGAGAGCTAGCCATTGAAGGTGTGGACTGGCCTCTCCTCAGTGCAAACTGAGATTTGGGCCTTTGTGACTGACCCTGACTTGGTGCTCTACTGAAACTTTGAGTAGGCGAACCTCTGAATTTCTTACTAGGAGCAGAAGATGTACCGGTCTGACCCTGACCTCTTTTCTACTGTCTGTCCCTTCTGTTCTGCTCATTCATTCTAACATTTTCAACCTTCATTGCAGCTTCCACTAACTTGGCAAACTCTGTAATCCCCAAGGCTGTAATCATTACTTTAATGTTATCATTGAGTCCTTCCTCAAATTTCTTGCATCTCTCTGCCTCATTAGGGACTATTTCCCGCCCATAGCGGCTTAATCTGACAAATTCTCTTTCATATTCAGCCACTGCCAGCTGTCACTGGCTAGGCTAATAAACTGCCTTCTCTTCTCTTCCAGGTATACACTACCCACATACTTCTTTCTGAGTGAGAAAGAAATCCCAAGTTATCTATTTTGGTGGCACCTCACTAGTTATTGTATCCCACCATTAGTATGCATCATCTAGCAGTAGTGATACAGCAGCTTCCAAATTCTGCTTTGGAGTATAATGAAGTTGTTTTAAGACTCTTCCAGTTCTGTCCAACCAGTTTTCAGCTGTGACAGAATCATATTCTCTTTTGCCCAGAAAATCCACTGCTCCAAACTTCCTGAGTCTCTCCATATGAGAATTTTGATGTGGAGGTGGTGGTGATGGCATAACTCCTGCCATCTGTCTAAAGAACTCAGCCATTTGCTGAAATGTGGCTGGTGCACCTGGTACTGGTGGACCAGGTTCTGTAACAAGCCTAAGTTCAGTAGTGCGTTCTACTGTTCTAGTGACCAGTGTTGTCCGGACAGCTAGGATGCCTAGAACTACACTTAGATATGAGTGAGGAGACATAAAATAATGAAATACAAGAAAAGAAAATACAAGAAAAATAAAGGAAAATAATAGCAAATAAATGTAACTAAGTTAAACGAGTCGAGAACCCTAGCGATGGGTGACCGCACTGGGAAGTTGCGGCGTGGACCGTTGACTAGCCCTGGACCGCGGAGAACCCTAAAAAAATATTTTTAAGACTCAAATAGACATCTATTGAAGCATAAATACCATTAGAAATATCAAAGAAAAATTAATTAATTAGTACAAAGAAAAGCGAGAAATCGAAAAACGGACAAAACCCGGTGTTACCGAAAAATCCGGAATGCAACCCGAACAACGGCATTGTGGTTATTTGACACACCGAGTTGTCTTTTGACCTAAATGTCCATTAAAAATAAATGATATTACACTTGGAAAATTTCATGAAAAATTAAATTAGTGGTACCTAATGTAAATAGCAAAAATGGGAAGCTTAATGTGGGAAAATGAAATCTTATATTAAACTAATATTTAATTTAAGCTTAGTGCTCCACTCACCCATCAAAGTGGACCACTAACTCATCATCTTGGGCAGAATACACATCTTCATCTTTAACCTTCGAACCAGCAAAAATTTGCTCCCAAAAAACTCCATTGACGTATGGTTTGAAGCTCCATGCATGTGAGATTCAAGCTCCTTTCTTGGCACTTTCCTTCATTAAAGATTTTCCATACACCTTGGGCAGTAGATAGGCAACAAGAAGACCAAGTATTGGAGAGATTTTGAAGAGTTTCCAAAGTGGTAAGTTTGTGTTTTTGGGTTATGGCTTCATTAAAGTTAGTAAGAATGTTATGGGTACTTGAATTATAGAGAGATTTTTGAGGTTTGATGTTTAAAGGGAGAGGTGTATTTTTGGCAGCCATGGAAACTCCTTGAGGGCAGTTTATTCTTGCTTATAAATGGTAGATTAAAGGGTTGATTAAATGTTTATGTGTGTAGGAATTAATTTGGGTAATGTATACTTAGTATATGTGAATGTGTACTTAAATTTGGAAGCTTGGAAATTAATGGACTGTAATGTATGAATCGGCAGCCTGGTTTGGTAAACCATAAAGATGTTATTTCATGTTTGGTTTATGGAATATTAATGTTGAATTGTGATAGTTGTTATGGCAGCTTGGGTATATGTATGATGGTGTGAGGTTGGACATGTAAATGAGCTTAGGTTAAGTGATTGAATTGTTGTAATTTAAGCTTGAAAAATTCTGTGCTAAATGGTGCATATTGAGGGTGATTGTAAGCTGCAAAAATGACCAACAATATGTTGTGAATTGTGTTTAAGTTATGGTACAAACCAGAATTAGCATGAATGTTTAGTTAGGTAAATGTTAAAAGTGTCCTTTGATGAGTAATGAATAAAATGCAATAGGGCAGTTTATGTTATGGGCCTAGAACCTTAAGTGTGTGGCTCCAATTGGTGTGAGACCAATTGGAGGTGAAACTAGGCACAAAAAGTGCCAACTTTCATGAAGGAAGCTTACCAAAATTCTGCTTGTAAGGTAACTTGAAAAGTGACCAAATACGGATTAGTGCAATAAAGGCCTGAAAATTTACCATTTGGGCAGCAGTTAGTGTTTAGGCCATAACTCACTCAAAACAGGTCTAATTGACCTGAAATTTTGACCATGAATAGTTCAGACCTATATCTACAAGTCTTATGAAGACACCAAAGCCCAAAAATGACCATAAGCAAGTCAAACAGCTTGCACAAGTTTGGGTCCAAAAACTGGCCGAACCAAAATTGACCTAAAATAACCTCAAGTGACCAATTTTGGTACATTCTGACCAGCAATAGTAAAATGACCATAACTTAGTCTAGTAAACTCAGAATCACCTGAAATTTTTCCCCGCGTGCAGTAAGACATAGATCTACAAGTTTGTATTTTTGACCAAAACACGAAAGCCGAGGGAACTAGGTCATCCGGCTAGGTCAAATTAGTATACCGAGATCTGACAAATTGCAATAAAACGCAATATACATGGAAATGAATTTGGTAACATGTACCAATACTAAAAGACTACAAATGTGACATATAGGTAACATTAAAACCTAATTCACCTAGACTGCATCGAGGGTTGACATCTTAGGTTGACTAAGGAAATAATAGAATTCGATAAATTAATTATTGAACCATATTCTTAGAGACAGTTTAAATGAGTACTGAAACACTTCAAAATTGTGTTTCTCAGTTAGCAAAGACTCAGGGAAGGGGAAGGAAACACTGAGTCAGAGCCAAGAGACAGTTATCAAAGGTTTGTGCACAACTAGTTTTTAACTGATTTTGTTTTGAATATTTCATATGATTAAATGACATATTTTTCTTATGTAATATGTTTAACAAGCATTGGATTTAATTCAATGATTATTGAAATTGTTATAGTATGTATGAATTTAGCTTTGTAAAATGGTATTTCCACAAGTATTAAGCATTGTTATGGATTGAATAAATTATGTTTTGGAAAATTGTGATAGAACATATTTTGAATTGTGATGGTAATTTTCATGGAAAAATGCAAATTTATGATTTGAATTGTGATGAGCATAAAAATTATTGGATATTGGAATTGAATTTGAATCGAATTATATTGTGATTTATGCTCACTAAAAGGATTGTGATATTGTTTTATATCTCACTATAGATGCTTGACTAGGTTATTACCCGTCTCTCTCATTTGTTGAGAAGACAATGGAGTTAGTTGTGTTTTGATTACCATGGTACGTGCACAGGCTTAGATTTTCCTCTGATTTGAGGTTAGATCTAAGTTTTTTTTATCGTTATGGTCCTTGCGGAAGATTCATTATTGTGATGTGTACTGAGCATGATGATTCGACCTCCCCAACCATAGGGAGTTAGAATCTGATTCGACCTCCCCGATCATAGGGAGTTAGAATCACTTCAAATATGGTCCTTTCGGATTAGTCTTGCATAGTTAGTGAGATAAAGAATGATTTTTGAGATACAACATGATTTTTAAGATACAGAATGGTTTTTGAGATACATAATGTTTTTGAATAGTAAAGAATTGTGATTTCAGTTATGATTTATGTATAATTGATTTTTTTGGAACTACCTTAAATGGTTAGTCATGATTTGATAAATTGAATTTCGTGATCAAAGTCATTTCATACAAATGATTTACACTATTGGCAATGAATATTTTGAGTTTTGGAATTTGATGAGTATTCAGATTTCTAAATTATTTGATGTAAATTTTGTCGATGTATATTGTACTATGTTTTAAATTATAGTTGTGCACCACTGAGTTCACCACTCAGTGATAGCTTTATATGCTGTCGCAGGTAAGAAGAGCATAGAGCAATGAGTAAGTTTCTTTGAAGACACATTCAGATTAGCTCTAGGTATATCATAGGTATACCCATGTACATAGGTTTTGATGTATGCATGTAATAATATGTATGTAAATTATTTGAGCAGTTGTATAAAAAATCTTGTAAAATATTTTGGTATGTAATTAAATGTAAATTATTGTAAATGTAAATTTGGGATTTCATTTATCTGAATAGTTTTGTAATATTAATTTTGAGTCTTGTAATCAATAAAATGTTTCTTTTATGAGGAGATTGATTTGATTATTGAGATTTGAATTATGGGTTCAAATGAAGTTATTGAAGTTGCATTTGAGAAAACATATTGGGAGTGTGTTCTTTGTAGGTTTTGAAGAACTGTTTTCTCAAAATACAATCGGCACTTTGCCGAAATTTTGAAAAAATTTTATAACACCAGATTCTAATCAATGACTTAAATTTCATGAAAATTGTTTTAAAATCCCTTGTAGTATATTTAATGAATTTTCGGTAGGCGAAGTACGGTAATTCATTAGGTGTACTATGGGATTATGTTACATCTTACAGGGGAGTAGAGTGTGACATGTTTTGTGGTATCAGAGCAATGGTTTTAAAGTAAATTTCGAACTATGAATTTGAAATCTTTTTATTGGTAACTACAACTGCTCAAATGTTTGATACATATAGTACATTTACATCATAAATATGAACTAATGGAGAGGAATCTCCTTATGTTGGTTGTACAGGAATAGAAAATCTTGTGAAAAGATATGGAAGAGAAGAATGAGACAATAGAACAGTCCGTGATGGCAGAAGTACAAGTTGAGGCCCCAACTCCACAAAGTGTCGAAGGCATTGCAGTTTACTAGTACAAATTACTGCACAAATGGCCCAGCAAATGGCCACTTTCTTCCAACAAATGGCTGATAATCTGTCAGCCCAAGCCCAAGTACAGACCCAACCCCCACAAGGGCAGTGTGAAATAGAGAAGAGGGAGAAATCTACGGGTCAGAACTCGAGCAGTAATTTGGGGAAGAGAAAAGAATTTGAGGAACCTCGAGCTCAGAGATATGACAGAGGCGGATCATTAGGGCAGAGAACACCAAGATCTAGTCATCGAACAACCAGAAGTTCCTATTCTGCCCGTTTCTGCCATGTTTGTGGTAAGCTACATGGAGGTATTTATTGCAAGGCCTCTGGAGCCTACTACAATTATGGAAAACTTGGACACTTTGCTAAAGATTGTACTAGAGCACCTCGATCTGCTCTCCGGAGTCCACAGACCATCAGTCAGAGTCGAGATAGAAATAGAGTTGGTACTCCTCACCACTATAACACAGTGAATCAACGCCAATATATTAACGCACCAGTCAGAGCGTCCACTATGCGCCAAGGAGAAAGAGCAGAAACTTCAGATGTAGCTGCTGGTAAGTTCTTAATTTTTGAAAGAAACAATGAGTTATTATTTGATCCCAGCATTACTTATTTATATATTAGTGTTAGAATTCTATGTTTTGTTGCTATTCCTTTACAAGGGAATAAATTTTGATGCGTTAGTGACTAGTCTTTTAGGATCAAAACTACAATAACAAGTATGATTGACATTAATTTTGAAAGAATTGTTAGCTAAAAGTTTTTTCTAACATACCATAAATTATAAAGCTAATTGGCGAGCCTACTTAATGTAAGGCAAGAGGACCTAAAAGTAAGTTACAGTAATAGAATTGCTCTAGATGAGGGCAAAGATGTTACTCTTAGTAATTATTAATGGATATTGTAATCAGAATCGGTTTAGGATATTAGTGGATTCGAGAAAGATAAGATGTTAGAAAACCTAGTCCATGAATAATGTAGTGACTATGTAATGTTCTCGATGTTTGTATTGTAAGCTGCAGATTACAGTACCGACACGGGATTATTGTGTAGAGCTACGTGCTTCCTCGTGATACAATAAATTAAGAATATTTGTAAATAATCTATAAATTGATATAGTTGCGCCCGAATAAAGTACTATTACTGGAAATAAATGTGAAAATTTTAGTCAGAAATTTAAAACTTTAGAACTAGCCTATCAAACGACTACACTTGTAAGGTAGCTAGAGTCAGTGACTCGGTTACATTAATGTGAATTACCTGTACCATAGTAATTACTATAAGCTTAGAGATATCAGTACGACTTATCATCCTCAGACGGATAGACAGTTGAAACAAGTGATTCAGGTAAATTTTGAAACTCATTGAGTTTCTATAAATAATGAAATGAAATGATAATAATAACCTGTAATATGTGATAAGCCCTCAAGAATATACTGAGAACTTGTGTCATTGAATCCGATGGGAGATGGGACAGATACATCCCACTAACAGAATTTGTATACAATAATAAGTGTCAAGCTAGCATACAAGTGGCACCCTATAAAACATTGTAAGGGAACAGATAACTATGGATTTTGTGATGAGACTTCCGAGGACACAGAATAGTCATGATGCAGTATGGGTTATAGTTGATAGACTAACCAAGTCTGCTCACTTTTTACCAGTCCGGATGGACTATAGCCTGGGAAGATTGGCCAGATTGTATATAAATGAGATTATAAAACTGCATGGAGTGCCAGTATTGATTGTATCAGGCAGAGATCCTAGGTTCACTTCTAGATTCTGGGTAGTCTTCAGAAAGCCCTAGGAACTAGATTGAACTTTAGCACAGCATTCCACCCACAGATAGATGACTAGTCCAAAAGAATAATTCAAATATTGGAGAATATGCTACGGGTTTGTGTGATTGAGTTTGAAGGTAGTTGGGATACACACTTGCCTTTGATTGAGTTTGCTTATAACAACAGCTACCAATCAAGCATTGGAATGCCTCCATATGAAGCTTTGTATGGCAGGAAGTACAGAACTCCCCTATGTTGGGATGAAGTAGGTGAAAGGAAGATGATTGGCCCAGAAATTGTTCAGCACACAGAGGAAAAGATCAGATTGATCAGAGATAGACTCAAGGCTGCATTAAACCGTCAGAAGTCCTATGTTGATCTGAAGAGAAGAGATATTGAATATGCAGTGGGTGATAAGGTATTCCTCAAAGTTTCTCCTTGGAAGAGGATTATGAGATTTGGCAGAAAGGGGAAACTGAGTCCTCATTTCATTGGACCATATGAGGTTCTGTAAAGAGTGGGTCCTCTGGCATATCGGTTGGCATTACCTCCAGAGTTAGCAAGGATACACAGTGTCTTCCATGTGTCCATGTTAAGGAGGTACAGATCTGACCCATCTCATGTGCTATCAGTTGAAGAGATTGAGGTAAATCCAGACCTCTCATATATGGAAGAACCCATAGAAATTCTGACTTATGAGGTGAAGTAGCTGAGAAACAAACAGATATACTTGGTTAAAGTGCTGTGGAACCATCATTCAGGCCAGGAAGCTACTTGGGAATGTAAAGAGGATATGAGGAGACAGCACCCATAGTTGTTCAGAGACTAATGCCAGGTAAAATTTCATGGACAAAATTTATTTTAAGGGGGGGAGAATTGTAACAACCCTAAGTTCGTTAGTGCGTTCTACTGTTCCAGTGACCAGTGTTGTCCGGACAGCTAGGATGCCTAGAACTACACTTAGATAT
The DNA here is from genome assembly GCF_030052815.1 of Hevea brasiliensis. NCBI lineage: Eukaryota > Viridiplantae > Streptophyta > Magnoliopsida > Malpighiales > Euphorbiaceae > Hevea > Hevea brasiliensis. The sequence continues at coordinate 20,180,807 of NC_079503.1, forward strand.
GAGTGAGGAGACATAAAATAATGAAATACAAGAAAAGAAAATACAAGAAAAACAAAGGAAAAATAATAGCAAATAAATGTAACCAAGTTAAACGAGCTGAGAACCCTAGCGATGGGTGACCGCACCGGGAAGTTACGGCGTGGACCGTTGACTAGCCCTGAACCGCGGAGAACCCTGGAAAAATATTTTTAAGACTCAAATAGACATCTATTGAAGCATAAATACCATTAGAAATATCAAAGAAAAATTAATTAATTAGTACAAAGAAAAGCGAGAAATCGAAAAATGGACAAAACCCAGTGTTACCGAAAAATTAGGAATGCAACCCGAACAGGGACATTGTGGTCATTTGACACCCCGAGTCGTCATTTGACCTAAATTTCCATTAAAAATAAATGATATTACACTTGGAAAATGTCATGAAAAATTAAATTAGTGGTACCTAATGTAAATAGCAAAAATGGGAAGCTTAATGTGGGCAAATGAAATTTTATATTAAACTAATATTTAATTTAAGCTTAGTGCTCCACTCACCCATCAAAGTGGACCACTAACTCATCATCTTGGGCAGAATACACATCTTCATCTTCAACCTTAGAACCAGCAAAAATTTGCTCCCAAAAAACTCCATTGACGCATGGTTTGAAGCTCCATGCATGTGAGATTCAAGCTCCTTTCTTGGCACTTTCCTTCATTAAAGATTGTCCATACACCTTGGGCAGTAGATAGGCAACAAGAAGACCAAGTTTTGGAGAGATTTTGAAGAGTTTCCAAAGTGGTAAGTTTGTGTTTTTGGGTTATGGCTTCATTAAAGTTAGTAAGAATGTTATGGTACTTGAATTATAGTGAGATTTTTGAGGTTTGATGTTTAAAGGGAGAGGTGTATTTTTGGCAGCCATGGAAACTCCTTGAGGGCAGTTTATTCTTACTTGTAAATGGTAGATTAAAGGTTTGATTAAATGTTTATGTGTGTAGGAATTAATTTGGGTGATGTATACTTAGTATATGTGAATGTGGACTTGAATTTGGAAGCTTGAAAATTAATGGACTGTAATGTATGAATCGGCAGCCTGGTTTGGTGAACCATAAAGATGTTATTTCATGTTTGGTTTATAGAATATTAATGTTGAATTGTGATAGTTGTTATGGCAGCTTGGGTATATGTATGATGGTGTGAGGTTGGACATGTAAATGAGCTAGGTTAAGTGATTGAATTGTTATAATTTGAGCCTGAAAAATTCTGTGCTAAATGGTGCATATTGAGGGTGATTGTAAGCTGCCAAAATGTCCAACAATATGTTGTGAATTGTGTTTAAGTTATGGTACAAACCAGAATTGGCATGAATGTTTAGTTTAGTAAATGTTAAAAGTGTCCTTTGATGAGTAATGAATAAAATGCAATAGGGCAGTTTATGTAATGGGCCTAGAACCGTAAGTGTGTGGCTCCAATTGGTGTAAGACCAATTGGAGGTGAAACTAGGCACAAAAATTGCCAACTTTCATGAAGGAAGCTTACCAAAATTCCGCTTGTAAGGCAACTTGAAAAGTGACCAAATCCGGATTAGTGCAATTAAGGCCTGAAAATTTACCATTTGGGCAGCAGTTAGTATTTAGGCCATAACTCACTCAAAACAGGTCCAATTGACCTGAAATTTTGACCATGAATAGTTAAGACCTATATCTACAAGTCTTATGAAGACACCAAAGCACAGAAATGACCATAAGAAAGTCAAATAGCTTGCACAATTTCGGGTCCAAAAACTGGCCGAACCAAAATTGACCTAAAATAACCTAAAGTGACCAATTTTGGTACATTCTGACCAGCAATAGTAAAATGACCATAACTTGGTCTAGTAAACTCAGAATCACCTGAAATTTTGCCCCGCGTGCGATAAGACATAGATCTACAAGTTTGTAGTTTTGACCGAAACTCGAAAGCTGAGGGAACTAGGTCATCCGGCTAGGTCAAATTAGTATACCGGGATCCGACAAATTGCAATAAAACGCAATATATATGGAAATGAATTTGGTAATATGTACCAATACTAAAAGGCTACAAATGTGACATATTGGTAACATTAAAACCTAATTCACCTAGACTGCATCGAGGGTTGATATCTTAGGTTGACTAAGGAAATAATATAATTTGATAAATTAATTATTGAACCTTATTCTTAGAGACAGTTTAAATGAGTACTGAAACACTTCAAAATTGTGTTTCTCAGTTAGCAAAGACTCAGGGAAGGGGAAGGAAACACTGAGTCAGAGCCAAGAGATAGTTATCAGAGGTTTGTGCACAACTAGTTTTTAACTGATTTTGTTTTGAATATTTCATATGATTAAATGACATATTTTTCTTATGTATTATGTTTAACAAGCATTGGATTTAATTCAATGATTATTGAAATTGTTATAGTATGTATGAAGTTATCTTTGTGAAATGGTATTTCCACAAGTATTAAGCATTGTTATGGATTGAATAAATTATGTTTTAGAAAATTGTGATAGAACATGTTTTGAATTGTGATGGCAATTTTCATGGAAAAATGCAAATTTATGATTTGAATTGTGACGAGCATAAAAATTATTGGATATTGGAATTGAATTTGAATCGAATTATATTGTGATTTATGCTCACTAAAAGGATTGTGATATTGTTTTATATCTCACTATAGATGCTTGACTAGGTTATTACCTGTCTCTCTCATTTGTTGAGAAGACAATGGAGTTAGTTGTGGTTTGATTACCATGGTACGTGCACAGGCTTAGATTTTCCTCTAATTTGAGGTTAGATCTAAGTTTTTTTTATCGCTATGGCCCTTGCGGAAGATTCATTATTGTGATGTGTACTGTGCATGATGATTCGACCTCCCCGACCATAGGGAGTTAGAATCTGATTCGACCTCTTTCCCAAAACCCTATAAATACCCCACTGATAAAAAAATAAAGAAAGGAGGGGAAAAAGAGAAAAAAAAAAAAAAGAAAAGGGGATGGGAGGAAAGAGAAAGAGAAAATTCAGAGCTATAAGAAATTTAGAGATATTCAAGACTCTTTGAGTTCTTCCTTATTTTTTTCTTTTCTTCAAGAAGATTTTCATACAAGATTTCTAGAAGTTTCTTTATTTTTTATTACAAAAAAAATTGGTAAGTAGCCCTAAGGTAAGTACCAAAGAGGACATTTGCGTGGAGCTTATATGGAGCTAAACGGGAGTAAGCTAGGGATATCATTGCCATACTAGAAGAGAAGACCCTTTTTTAAGGGTAGCTTGCCCCAATGGCAACTGCATTTACCAATAGGTAAGTAGCTCTAGACTTCTCAAATAACCATTGACATGAAATTGTAGTAATAATAGAACTTTTATTTGGTAAATTAAAATTAACTTTGTTTTCAATTTAACTGACTTTTGCATGTAATTAATTTAAATAAATACTTTGTAAATTAAAATTAATCCTGTTTGTAAATTAAACTAACATTGGCATATAAAATAAATTTAATTTAATACTTGATAATTGTAAAATAAATTTGCATGTTAGAAATCTTTATTAGGTTGTGATTGTTTGGGCCTTATGTGATATTAGAATAAGTTACACATGCACATAATTAACTTAGTTCAATTATCCTTGGGGTAACTTGGTGAAAATTAATTAATTAGGTTAAATAGAAATGTAAGGTTATTTGAAATTGAATTTGTTTGTAAATTAAATTCTCAATAATAAATTAATTTTAGTCATTTGATAAATATCATTTAAATAATTAGCAACCCCATAGATAGGAATTACTTGTGCATGAAAATTGTGTGTAAACAACAACCCTTTTGTGAATTACTTGCGTGTGTAGGATTAGAATTGCATTTTTTAGGGTAAAGTTTAATAAAGGAATAATAAACAAGACTTCTAGAAACATTAGTAGAGGACTAGCACTCGAATCAACGAGGTTAGACTAGGCGTAAGGGGTGCCTAACACCTTCCCTTTACGTACCCACTATCCCGAACCTAGACATTGGGCTATGGTAATGACGGTTGTGGAAACTCTGCAAGGAGTAAGTTGCCATCCATGACCCTCGAAAGAAACACTGAATATGTCCCGGTTATTACCCGGGTGGCAACTCCTGTCTATCTATGCCTTCGTGGCATAAATCCTTAGTACCGTGGTAGTGTTATGGGAAGACGGTACTTACTTGTGGTTTGATTCTATTAGGATTGTATGAAGTGCATGTCTAGGAAATGCTGTCTAAGGAGGTGATACTTAAGTGAGACCATTGTGACTCCACCATCTTTTCTGGGCATTACTTAATGTATTTTATATAATTCTAATGGATGATATTTCGCCTCACGCCTCCCACCCCTACAGTATGGACAAGCTAGAGAGACAACATCTGGTGTCCTAGGTGCTTCCCAAAGGTACCAAACACATCAACAGTGCAACAAAAGGTTAGTGCATGATGAATTAACTCCTTGATTTAATCTAGGTTTCTAATGAATTAATCTGTTAATTCTAAAATCTTAAATGGCAAACATAGATCCAAATACATACTAAAGGAGTTTTAATATGCAATTGAACATTGAAATCAATAGGTAAAAATTGAATCTTGCATGATGTATGAGACCCTAGAAGAAAATTTTTGAATTTAATATTCTAATCTAATAATTTTCATGCTTCCGCTCATTCAATTGGTATCAGAACCACTATATTTGCCATTTAGATTGTTTATTATATGATTTAATTGTGTGATTTGATCATAAGTTGATTGAATCATTGCTAGTTGGACCAACAATATGGCGGCATGAAGAAAGTTCCATTCGTGCGCATGGTTTGGTGCATTCAACCATGCGCATGGCTTTTGGGCTCGAATGTGGGCTTCGTTTCAAGGCCCATAATTAGGCCCATGACTAATTAAAATGTTTAATTAGTAGTTTTAATCACACAATTAAATTTTGATTCAAATCTGAATTTTTAAATTTGTTTGAATGTGATTCAAATCTGAATTTTTAAATTTCTTTGAATGTGATTCAAATTTGAATTTTTAAATTTTTTTGAATCATTTCAAATCTGGATTTTTAAGTTGAATATGAGATATTCAATTTAATTTAAGTATGTATATTTCATTTAATTGTTAAATAGTGATATGCACGATGGATGATCATGGACAATAAAAAACCAATATGATTGGATTTATTTTTTTATGTTTCTTTGGGTTATAAATTAATTAATTTATTTTAATTTATTTTAGTAGCATGTATTATAAAGGTTGTAATATTTTTTGGGTTGTAATTTTATTTATTTGGTTCTTGTAAATTCGCCTTGATATGCCAAGGATTACTATGTAATTGGATTGCAAGAAGATCAAGGAGGTCAAGAGCATTGGTGGGACCAGTGGGAGGAATTCAAGATCAAGTATTGATTATGTACTCCTTCAATAACTCTTCTAATATGAATGAATGAAATGCACCTAGGAATGTCCTGATTCAATTCTTCGTGGCTCAAAATTAAATCCCTTAGAAAGTCCATAATCATACCATATTTATTGTTTATTCATGAATGCATGAGATGTATGGGATTGTATGCAAGTATATGATATATGCATACTAAATAGATAATGTGCAAAGTGAGACCATAATAGTAATTAGGACGACCACAAAATCTTTTAAACAAATGATTAAGTTGGAAATGGTATAATTAAAGGTAATTATATCATGGGCCCTCCATTGAGGCAATTATTTTAAGAAATTTTAAATACTTGCATATGATGCAATTAATTTAAGAGATTTTCTTAAGAATAATTGTTAAGCATTAGATGTTGTAAATATGTAAATGGTTTGGTGGCCAATAATGGATGTGCCTGAGGACATTAAAATTATTTGCATGTTTACTAGTTCAATGGGATCAACTTAACTAATGCAAGATAAGTCAATAATGGATGTGCCTGAGATTTTTAGCATTAGGAGCTAGGTAAAGGATTGAACCTCACATGAGATGTGATGGGCAAGGAGTTGTTCACTTATAGTTTATTGTAATTCCAATAATGGATGTGCCTGAGGATGATCAATAGGACTATAAAAATTCAATCACCCACTAGAAATCCATCCAACTAGGATTTCCGTTTTCTATTTTGGAAGTGTAGGATTCGCTAAGTTAGTGGGAGGACCAATTTGATTAAAAGACCATAATCATTTTGGTTAAATACATGATACATTTTCTAATTAATCTGGTTATTTTCTGGAGTTAATTTTCTGATAATAATGAGTACACCACAACCACCACCATCCAATATCCTTACAAGCATACTTAATCGTAATAGGTTAACAGGACCTAATCTCTCTAATTGGCTAAGAAATTTGAAAATTGTCTTGAACCTTGAACATATAGGATATGTTTTAGACTCAAATGTTCCTGGTCCCTTACCTCTAGAGGCCACTCAAGAGGAACATGAAACTTTGGATAAGTGGAAGGAGCATGATATGAGAGCCAAGTGTTACATGCTTGCTTCTATGAGTAATGAGTTACAGAAGCAGCATGAGAACATGCAGAGTGTGAGTGAAATCCTCCTTCACCTACAAGAGTTGTATGGTGAACATAGCAGGAATAGCAGGTATGAGATATATAGGCAGCTATTTCGCATGAAAATGTCTGAGGGACAGAATATTGGGGATCATGTCCACAAGATGATTCAGCTGATTGAGCAATAGGAACATATGGACTTTAACATGGATTTCCAACTGCAGACGAATTTGATCTTTCAGTCCCTAACTGAGTCATTTGGAAATTTTGTGACAAATTTCCATATGACTATGCAGGAATGCACCTTGGTTGGTTTACTCAATATGCTGGTTATTGCCCAAAAGAATGTAACACCCCTATTTGCATAGCCTGGTATATTTTACTGTTCTGGTGACTGGTATCAGTCCGGACAATTAAGGGGATTAGAATCACATCTAAGACAACTAGATAAGCCCTGAACACAAACAATTAGTAATTGCCAAATAGTTAAGTATAAAGAAGAAAAACAAAGCATAAAAAGTTAAATGAGCCCAGAGTCATAGTGATGGGTGACCTTCCCGGGAAATAACTGGGAGATCAGTCTTAACTCAAATTTCGAATCAAAAAATGTGACGCCGTGGTCCTTAGGACTATTGTGAACATAGTGGAAAAGAGAAAATCACGAAAAGAGTGGTTAAGCAGGTCAAATAATTAGGTCAGGGATCCGAAAGAAATATCGAATAACTTGTAAACTGAATTAAACCAGCGAGGGGCAATTGAAGGAGCAGAGGCATAAAACACATAAGTTTAGATCATTGAATTCAAAATTTTTTTATCTACGGTCACATGCATCATGCAAAATTCATTTTTATCTATTTGATTTCAATGATAAACAACATATTAAAACTCTTTTAATATGTTTTTTGGATCTACATTTGCCATTTAAGATTTTAGAATTAACAGATTAATTCATTATAGCCCTAGATTAGATCAAGAACAAGTGCACTAACCTTTTTAATGCACTGCAGTGTGTTTGGCACCTTTGGGATGCACCTAGGACACCAGATGTTATCCCTCTAGCTTGTCCACACTAAGATCACCAATGACAGCCTCTTGAATAGCTTCTCAAGCCTTTCCAATCAATTAGAAATTCAGGTTTTGCCTTTTGAGAGATTACAGATGTATATAGGACACTAGAAATGATTTCTAGCAATTTTAATTCAAGAGAATATTGGTAATTCTCTTTGAATTGATGAGAGATGAAGAAGAAGAGAGGGAGAGGCTCTTTTGGCTAGCGGCACCAAACAAGAGCAGCAGCCCTATTATTTTACTCTTTCATAACAACACATTATATAGCTAGGTCACCACTTAAAACCTTTGCCACATGTCACCTTTTGATTGGCTCTTTGTTTAATTGACCCAATCACATTGTGCCAATTTTCAAACCTAGATTTAATCTTGACTTTGATCATCTTACATGATTAAAAGACAAATTGCAAGCTTATGTGTAGTGCCATATGTTACCATCTCATGGTGCCACATGTCACCCTATGAAATGACTAAAATACCCCTGTGTCTTAATTTTGAGTTCTCAATCCAAAATAATTATTTATCTTCTTCTAATCAATTTATATCACATATAAATTAATTAATTAATCTCTATTAATTAATTTCTCATAATTAAATTGATATTTAAACACTTTAAATATAAATTTAACTTATACTATACATCCATTAACCTAGATTTGGTTTCAAGCCATGCTAGGGACTTTGCAATCTAATTGCAAATCAAACCTATTTAATTAATCAATTAAACTCTTTAATTAATTAATTAAATCATATTTAATTTGGTGATTACTTGTGTATGTGTGTGACTTGCTAGGCTCATCACTAATTGGTAATGAGACATGATATCAACTCTTAATATCATCAGAACTCTTTCTTACCATAAATGATTTCTTTAAATCATTTTATGCATCTCATAGACCATGGTTAACACTTAGCATAACATGCCATGGCCACCCAATTAGTAATAAGGTTTACCTTAAATGAACCTATAATCATATGTTACCGTGCACTAGAATCTCTTTGTTACAAAATCCCAATTCGAGCTGGAGTCATGGTTTATGTCAAACCCCATTTGCTATGAATATTATGTTCTCTTTTAATTTCAGTTCTTGATTAAAAAGATTTTCTCATCAGAAACTCTTTTCTGATTAAATCTATCTGTCCTAGGCAGGAACTTGAAACATCAAGAACAATTAAATGAACATAGGATTTTATCCCTATTTACTTAGGGTAACAGATTCCATCTTGATCAATACCTACCTCCATATATAATTGGTAGGAGCCAACACATGCCCATATACCCATACACAGTACAAGTATGAAAGCAGTATCAAACTCAAACCACCTATATACAAGATAAATGTGCTATCTCAGATCTAAAAATTATATGCACTGATATGATTTATGACAATGCATTGACAAGAGTAAACTCCATGTGCTTGTCATAAATGTCACTGGTTCGGCCTAATTATCATGCATAAGTGCCTATCATGTTTTTTATATGGCATGAGACTCACCATTCCATCTTATTTATGAATCATATAAATACATTGGGAACAAACATGAATATAATCTTTCTGGATAAGTCATGTTCTGTGTGAAGTATCCTCGATTATGAACCAATTTATGATACTTTGTGCTAGAAATACCATCACTCGTATTATTAACAACTTAAGAATAGAATTTCTAACAAAATATCAATTGACCTTTTCTATCACACATAAATATATTATGTAAACAGAAAAGTGAAAATGCCTTTTATTAATAAAACATGTACAAGATACATACCAAATGATATGCTCCAGGGCATACTACTAACAATCTCCCACTAGCACTAGAGCCATTCATTACAATACCTTAGACCCATCTTCTCAAGATGTCAGTCTAACTGAGCTTGTGACATAGGCTTAGTGAATGGATCAGCTGGATTTTCAGCTGATGCTATTTCTGCATGGCTACATCGCCTTGCCCAACTATTTCTCTGATAATGTGGTAGCGCCTTTCTATGCATTTGGATTTCAAGTGAGACCGGGGTTTCTTATATCCCAACAGCTTCTTTTGTAGCATCTGATGCAGCAATATACTCAGCCTCTGTAGTGGAATCTGCAGTCGTACTCTGTTTGAAACTCTTCCAACTGACTGCACCTCCATTACAAATGAACACATACCCAAAGGTAGACTTTCTATCATCGATATCTGATTGGAAATCAAAATCAGTATCACTATCCAATTGCAAGTCACCACCTCCATATATCAAAAATCCTTAGTTCTTCTTAAGTACTTAAGGATATTCTTGACAGTTATCCAGTGTTCCAAACCTAGATTAGATTGATACCTGCTAGTCAAACTAACAGCATATGCGATATCCGGCCTAATATACAACATTGCATACATCAAACTTCCAATAGCTGAAGCATATGGAATCCTGGCCATTTTATCTCTTTCTTCAGGTATCTCTGGAGACATCTCTTTAGAAAGGTGGATACCATGTCTCACTGGTAACAATCCTCTCTTGGAATCAAGCATTTTAAACCTATTTAACACCTTTTTCCAAGTATAGACTTTGGGATAAATCAATTATTCTTTTCGCTCTATCTCTATAGATGCAAATCCCAAGAATATAGGTTGTCTCCCCTAAGTCTTTCATGGAGAATGTATTTGACAACCATACCTTTATAGTTGTCAACATACCTGTGTCATTACCCATCAATAGAATATCATCCACATATAAGACAAGGAAGGTGATAGCACTATCACTAACCTTTTTATATACACTTGGCTCATCCTCATTTTTTATAAAACCAAATGACTTAATGGCTTCATCAAAACGGATGTTCCAACTCCTCGAAGCTTGTTTTAACCCAAAAATCGATCGCTTTAGCTTGTTCACTTTAGAACCATCTTAGGATTCAAAACCCCTCGGTTGTTTCATGAAAATATTTTCTTCAATGTATCCATTAAGAAAAGCTGTTTTGACATCCATCTGCCAAATCTCATAATCATAGTATGCAGCTTTTGCTAATAGAATCCTAATTGATTTAAGCATGGCAATAGGCGAGAAAGTCTCCTCATAGTCGATTCCTTGCCTTTGGTGAAACCCTTTCCCTACTAGCCTTGCTTTATAGGTCTCTACCTTTCCATCAAAACTAATTTTCTTCTTAAAAACCCATTTGTTCCCTATAGGTACAATACCTTCAGGTGGGTCAACAAGATCCTAAACTTGATTCTTATACATGGAATTAATCTCGGATTTCATAGCATCAATCCATTTTGAAGAGTCTATATCTGATATAGCTTCTTCATCGGTAAGTGGATCAACTCCATGATCTACTTCTTCATGAGTAAACAACTCTTGTTCTTCTTCATGAAGGAAACCATATCTCACTGGTGGGTGAGATACCCTGGTTGATCTACGAGGAAAAACTATAGATGTTTCATCAATAGGTGTAGGTTGCCTAGATGGATCTATATCCATCTGATTTGTTGGTTGGTCAGAATTTTCCAATTCTAACTCTATTTGCCTTCCTTTGCCTCCTTCTTGAATAAACTGTTGTTCAAGAAATGTGGCATCTCTACTTACCACAACCATTTGTGATGTAGGCAAATAAAATAATATCCAAAACTATCTTTTGGATATCTAACAAATTGATCCTTTTCTGATTTGGTTTCCAATTTATTAGTGTTCAACTTTTTGATATAAGTTGAACAACCCTAAATCTTAACATGCTTAAAACTTGGTTTTGTTCCATGCCATATCTCATAAGGTGAGGAAGATACTGATTTAGATGGAATCCTATTCAGAATATGCAAAGCTGATTCTAATGCAAATCCCCAAAAGAAGATTGGCATATTAGTATAGCTCATCATACTATGTACTATATCTAATAGGGTACGATTTCTCCTTTCAGATTCACCATTCAGCTGTGGTGTTCCTGGAGGAGTCAACTGGGAAACAATGCCATGCTCTTCCAAGTATTCATCAAATTCAGTACTCAAGTATTCACCTCCACGATCTGATCGAAGAGCTTTAATACTTTTTCCTATTTGATTTTCTACTTCAGATTTCAATTCTTTGAACTTTTCAAAGGATTCATGTTTGTATTTCATCAAATACAAATACCCAAACCTTGATTTGTCATCAGTAAAGGTAATAAAATAATGAAAACTGCCTCTATCCATTTTTTTAAATGGACCACATATATCACTATGTATTAGCTCTAAAATATTTTCAGCTCTTTGCCCTTGTCCAACAAAGGGTGATCTGGTCATTTTGCCTTGAAGGCAGAATTCACAAGTTGGAGTAGGTTCAAAACCCAATGAAGATAGAATCCCCATTTTCTCCAGTTTTGCAATCCTATCTTCTGCAACATGACCCAATCTTAAGTGCCAAATATATTTTGAACTTGAGTTGATTTTCACCATGGCATTGCATTCTTTTAGATTGCTTACATTAGATTTGTATTTAACTTTATTATCTAAATAATAAAGTCCGTCATACATATAACCCGAATTAACATATTTATTTCCAAAATAAAAATTGCAAACATCATTTATGAACTGAAATTCATAACCACCTCTAGTCAAACTAGATATAGAAATGATGTTCTTAAAAGCATCAGGTACATGAAAAACCTTATTTAAATACAAAACATGTCCACACCTGTATAAAGATTTAGATCCTATGGCTAAGGCTTCAATAGTTGAGCCATTGTCAATCCGGAGTCTAATATCTCGTTACTGCAAGCTTCTATTATTAGCTATACTCTGGGCAGTTCCTATTCTAGTGCCCATCATTCTGGCAGTGGAAACACTTTCCTTTGCCTTTGTCAACTTTGGTGTTTATTTTCTATTTGGCTATCTTCTTGGAAGATCCTGGAACTTGACGGTTTTTTTTCTTATTGTCCTTCTTCTTGTTGGACTTTCCAACAGAGGAAGATGCAATCAAAGCTACCTCTTTTCCTTTATTGCCCGGCATATTATTTTGGGCAATAACCAGCATCTTAAGTAAACTAGCCAAAATGCATTCCTGTTTAGTCATATGGAAATTTGTCATAAAATTCCCAAATGACTCAAGAAGGAACTGAAGGATCAAATCCGTCTGCAGTTGGAAATCCATGTTAAAGTCAAGATGTTCCAGCAGCTCAATCAGCCGAATCATCTTATGGACATGATCCCTAACATTCTGTCCCTCAGACATCCTAATGCGGAACAACTGTCTAGATATCTCATACCTAGCATTCCTGCCATGCTCACCATACAACTCTTGCAGGTGAAGGAGGATCTCACTCGCACTCTGCATGTTCTCATGCTGCTTCTGTAACTCATTACTCATAGAAGCAAGCATGTAACACTTGGCTCTCATATCATAATCTTTCCACTTGTCCAAAGTTTCATGTTCCTCTTGAGTGGCCTCTGCAGGTAAGGGACCAGGAAAATTTGAGTCTAGAATATATCCTATATGTTCAAGGTTCAGGACAAGTTTCAAATTTCTTAGTCAATCATAGAGATTAGGTCCTGTCAAACTATTGCGATCAAGTATGCTTGCAAGAATATTAGATGGTGGCGGTTATTCTGTGCTCATTTGGTCCTCCCACTAACTTAGCGAATCCTACACTTCCAAAGTAGAAAACGGAAATCCTAGTTGGATGGATTTCTAATGAGAGATTGAATTCTTATAATCTTATTGATCATCCTCAGGCACATCCATTATTGGAATTACAATAAACTATAAGTGAGCAACTCCTTACCCATCACATCGCATATGAGATTCAATCCTTTACCTAGCCTCTAATGCTTAAAATCTCAGGTACATCCATTATTAACTTATCTTGCATTAGTTAAGTTGATCCCATTGAGCCAGTAAACATGCAAATAATTTTAACGTCCTCGGGCACATCCATTATTGGCCACCAAACCATTTACATATTTACAACATCTCATGCCTAACAATTATTCTTAAGAAAATCTCTTAAATTAATTGCATCATATGCAACTATTTAAAATTTCTTAAAATAATTGCCCCAATGGAGGGCCCATGTTATAATTACTTTAATTATACAATTTCCAACTTAATCATTTGTTTGGAAGATTTTGTGGTCATCCTAATTACTATTAAGGTCTCACTTTGCACATTATCCAATTAGCATACATATATCATATACTTGCATACATTCCCATACATCTCATGCATTCATGGTTAATAAATATGATATGATCATGGACTTTCTAAGGGATTCAATTCTGAGCCACCAAGAATTGAATCAGGGCATTCCTAGGTGCATTTCAATCATTCACATTACAAGAGTTGCTGAAGGAGTACATAATCAATACTTGATCTTGAATTCCTCACACTGGTCCCACCAATGCTCTTGACCTCTTTGATCTTCTTGCAATCCAATTACATAGTAATCCTTGACATACCAAGGCGAATTTACAAAAACTAAATAAATGAAATTACAACCCAAAAATATTACAACCTTTATAATACATGCACAAAATAAATTAAAATAAATTAATTAATTTACGACTCAAAGAAACATAAAAGAAATAAATCTAATCACATTGGTCTTTTATTGTCCATGATCATCCATCATGCATATCACTATTTAACAATTAAATAAAACATACATACTTAAATTAAATTGAATATCTCATATTCAACTTAAAAGTCCAGATTTGAATATGATTCAAACAAATTTAAAAATTCTGATTTGAATCACATTCAAACAAATTTAAAAATTCAGATTTGAATTACATTCAAATAAATTTAAATATTCAGATTTGAATCACATTCAAACAAATTTAAAAATTCAAATTTAAATCACATTCAAACAAATTTAAAAATTCATATTTGAATCAAAATTTAATTGTATGATTAAAACTCCTAATTAAACACTTTAATTAGTCATGGGCCTCATTATGGGCCTTGGAACCAAGCCCACAAACAAACCCAAAGAACCATACGCATGGTTGGATGGATCAAACCATGTGCACCAATGGTGCCTTCATCATGCCGCCACCTTTTTTATTGCAACCAATAATGATTTAATCATCTCATGATCAAATCACATAATTAAATCATATAATTAACAATCTAAATGGAAAATATAGTGGCTTTGATACCAATTGAAGGAGCGGAAGCATGAAAAACATAAGTTTAGTTCATTGAATTCAAAATTTTTTCATCTAGGGTCACATGCATCATACAAAATTCATTTTTATCTATTTGATTTCAATGATAAACAGCATATTAAAACTCTTTTAATATGTTTTTTGGATCTACATTTGTCATTTAAGATTTTAGAATTAACAGATTAATTCATTAGAATCCTAGATTAGATCAAGAATAAGTGCACTAACCTTTTTGATGCACTGCAGTGTGTTTCGCACCTTTGGGATGCACCTATGACACCAGATGTTGTCCCTCTAGCTTATCCACACTAAGATCACCAATGGCAACCCCTTGAACAGCTTCTCAAGCCTTTCCAATCAATTAGAAATTCAGGTTTTGCCTTTTGAGAGATTACAGATGTATACAGGACACTAGAAATGATTTCTAGCAATTTTAATTCAAGAGAATGTTGGTAATTCTCTTTGAATTGATGAGAGATGAAGAAGAAGAGAGAGAGAGGCTCCTTTGGGTGGCGGCACCAAAGAAGAACAGCAGCCTTGTTTTTTTTACTCTTTCATAATAAACATTATATAGCTAGGTCACCATTTAGAACCCTTGCCACATGTCACCTTTTGATTGGCTCTTAGTTTAATTGACCCAATCACATTGTGCCAATTGTCAAACCTAGATTTAATCTTGACTTTGATCATCTTACATGATTAAAAGACAAATTGCAAGCTTATGTGTAGTGCCATGTGTCACCATCTCATGGGGCCACATGTCACCCCGTGAAATGATCAAAATACTCCTATGTCTTAATTTTGAGTTCTCAACCCAAAATAATTATTTTTCTTCTTCTAATCAATTTATATAAAATATAAATTAATTAATTAATCTCTATTAATTAATTTCTCATAATTAAATTCATATTTAAACACTTTAAATATAAATTTAACGTATACTATACATCCATTAACCTAGATTTGGTTTCAAGCCATGCTAGGAACTTTACAATCTAATTGCAAACCAAACCTATTTAATTAATCAATTAAACTCTTTAATTAATTAATTAACTAATTAAATCATATTTAATTTGGTGATTACTTGTGTATGTGTGTGACTTACTAGGCTCATCACTAATTGGCAATGAGACATGATATCAACTCCTAATATCATCAGAACTCTTTCTTACCATAAATGATTTCTCTAAATCATTTTATGCACTTCATAGATCATGGTTAATACCTAGCATAGCATGTCATGGTCACCCAATCAGTAATAAGGTTTACCTTAAATGAACCTATAATCATATGTTATTATGCACTAGAATCTCTCTGTTACAAAATCCCAATTCAAGCTGGAGTCATGGTTTATGCCAAACCCCATTCGCTATGAATATTATATTCTCTTTCAATTCCAGTTCTTGATTAAAAAGATTTTCTCATAAGAAACTCTTTTCTGATTAAATCTATCTGTCCTGGCCTGGAACTTGCAACATCAAGAACAATTAAATGAACATAGGATTTTATACCTATTTACTTAGGGTAACAGATTCCATCTTGATCAACACTTACCTCCATATATAACTGGTAAGAGCCAACACATGCCCATATACCCATACACAGTATAAGTATGAAAGCAGTATCAAACTCAAACCACCTCTATACAAGATAACTATGCTATCTCAGGTCTAAAGATCATATACACTGATATGATTTATGACAATGCATTGACAAGAGTAAACTCCATGTGCTTCTCATAAATGTCACTGGCTCAGCTTACTTATCATGCATAAGAGCCTATCATATTTGTTATATGGCATGAGACTCACCATTCCATCTTATTTATATCTCATATAAATACATTGGGAACAAACATGAATACAATCTTTCTGGATAAGTCATGTCCTGTGTGAAGTATCCTCGATTGTGAACCAATTTATGATACTTTGTGTTAGAAATACTGTCACTCATATTCTTAACAACTTAAGAATAGAATTTCTAACAAAATATCAATGGACCTTTTCTATTACACATAAATATATTATGTAAATGAAAAGGTAAAAATGCCTTTTATTAATAAAACATATACAAGATACATACTGAATGATATGCTTTAGGACATACTACCAATAGCAGTTTGGTCAATTCACCCCTAGAGCTGACTCCTGACCTAACTATCCAATGAAATCGGAGAAAAGGAAATTTTAGAATAGGGAATTAAATTAAGAAGCTATGGAAAAATAAAGGAAAAAGAAAAAGAAAAGAAAATTAGAATAATGACATCACCTACATGACATAAGCATTACCTCATAAATAATTACCATTTAATTATTCTATTTGACTAAGCCAATTAAAGGGATAAAAACAAAATTAAAAAGACAAATTTTTTCTTCTTCTTCTTCTCATTCCCGTAGCTCTCTCTATCCCATTTCTTCTCTCACCAAAAACCTCCATTAAAGCATACTGTAAGCTTGCTTCCAACCACTAAACCTTACCTTGACCCTAAATTAATCCATTAGAACTTGATAACCTCACTTGAGAAGAGGATTGACCAAGAAAGAAAGAAGGAAAGAGGAGTGGAATTGAAGATTGAACTTCAAAATTTAAGGTTAGTGGTTTAAATTGAAAATTCTAGTTTATTTCTTATGTTTTTAGTGTAAGTAGTTTAGATTTTAATTTAAAATCAAAAGAAAACACTTATTGGGAGATTAAAAAGGAAATTTCAGCCAGCCTTACTTAGGGTTTGATATGAATGATTTTGAGGTGTTTGAATGATTGTTTAGGTTGAGTTGTGCATGTGAAGTATGGATATATGTTTTGAATGCATTAGAATTAAACTCTATGTAATTAGAGTTTTGAGCATTTTGAAAAATTGGAAAAAAGTTAATAATTGGTCAATTGATGAAGTTAACCTTATTTGAGTTGAGAATTTGTCAATTGTGACCATTTGTGGTGTGTGTGAATTGTTAGAAATAAGTTTCAATTCGGATTGGTCAGGGTCAATATGTAGGCAGCTTGACCTAGGTCGCTTTCAGGGACTAAAACTGAAAATTTACCAACCAATCGGTGTGAGGCCAATTGGGAATGAAACTAGACACAAAATGGACCAATTTTCATTCAGGAATCATGCCCAAAAAATGATTATAACGTAGTGAACAATTAGGCCAAATCTGGATTAAGGCACACTGCCCTGTACAAAAATGACCAAATGAATAGTAGTTACATAAATGACCATAACTTGGACTAGGAAGGTCCAAATGACCTGAATTTTATACCAATAGAAAGATGAGACATAGCCCTACAACTTTCATGAAGAAAACAAATCCAAATTTTGACCATAACCTGTCCAAAAAGTCACCTGCAGTCAGTGTACAAAAACTGCCAATATCCAGAAAATGCCCAAAATTCTGGGTAATACCAAATCCGATCAGCCATGTTCAAATAGCCACAACTTGGGCTACAAAACTCCAAATGGAGTGATTCAAAAACGGAAATAAAGTTAAGACAATAAGGAACAACTTCTATGAAGAAAACTTAGCCAAATTACCACAGAAACTTAACCAATGGAACAGTGCAAAATAGGGAACCAAATTTGAAATTTTGAAAATTTCACCTAAGAAACTTAAAGTTTGAGTAAACAACCAAAACCAACAAATTAGGTAACTAAAATGTGGTATGTGGGTGAAATTGAAATCCCTATACCTATTAAGCATGAGAAAGTCAACAAATCGACTTGAATAGTATCGTGAATAGTAAATCCGAAATGAAAAATTTCAAGAATGTTAGTTTAAGTATTTTGGGGCTAGAATTAAGTATATATGAATTAATTATTGGAATTATTATGAGATAAGATACTAAAACACTATAAATTATGTGTTTCAGCTGATAAAAACCTGGAAAAGGATAAGGCAAACTGAGTCAAGGTCTAGAGGCGATTCACATCAGGTTTGTGCGAAATAAACTTTAATTTATTATTTTCTAATTGAAAACTTATTTAGCTATTCATTGTGAATTAGTTGTACTAATTATGGGTTTTGAGAAATGCTGTGTTGCCATTTGATGAATTGAAATTTAAATCGGAAATTGATTTGTGTTTTGCGCGAAATGTTTGTATGACTTGATTTAAATTGTTTTTTATTCACACTTAGCATGGCAATATCACTATGTTCCTCCTCCATTTATGGGGTGAGTATGATTATTTTCCTCCCTCTCTAGCATGCCAGTCAGAAGTGAGTTTGGATGAGTACTCATTAGCTAACTAGCCACCTCCCTCATTGATTTCGATTAGTGGGGTGAGTATGCCTTGTCGTGGTGTACACACTGCATGTTCGAAAATTTTGTGTCATGGCCTAAGTTGTGCTAGTGATTGGCAACACTGTGTTTATTAAATTGTTTTATCAAATTTGTGTTATATTAAGCTTTGAAAATTATGAAATATTTAAATTGTGATTTGTGATAAATGTGATTTGAAAATTTAAATATGATTGTAAAATATTTGAACTATGAATTAATAACAAATGTTTTATATTTTGCATTTTATATTTTATTGTGCACCACTGAGTATTTTTATACTCAGCGATAGCTTTCTTTGCTGTCACAGACAGAAATAAGGAAAAAGGCAGTAGAGTGAGCTGCTGATTATTGGGACTATACTGAGGCTTTTGTACGGGTATTTAGTTATACCTTTGTATATTAGATTTGATTATGCATGTAAATATATGTGTATAAATTATTTGCGCAGATGTATAAAACTTTTGAAATGTTATTTTGGGTGTTTAATGGAAGTGCAAATTATTATAATGTCCAAACTTATTTTTGAGTTTTGTAATGAATGTAAATTAATTTTTCTTTCGTGGAATATGAATGAAGTTATTTAATATTATTTCTGAAGACAATTGAATTGAGAATTGTTTTGAATTATGGAGTTGGGAAAAATGATGTTGATTTGTGTTGTGGTTGTAGTTGATTTTGATGAAATAAATTATTGAAAGTGTTTTTACAGATGTTTGAAGAATTGTTTTTCCTAAATATAGACGGCACTTTGCCGAAAATTTTTCAAAATTTGAGTAAAAATAAAAATGTATAAAAATTTTAACTAGTCTTTAAACTTCAAGTAAAAATTTTTAATTCCTACCAAAAGTGGTCGCCACCTTCGAAAAGGTAAGAAAATTATTTTAAAATCTCTTGTAGTATAGTTAATGGGTTACCGGTAGGCGAAGTACAGTAATTCATTAGATATACTACGGGATCATGTTATGCCTTACGAAGGAGTAGGGTGTGACATATTTTAGTGGTATCAGAGTAAAGGTTTTAAAGTAAATTTTGAACTGTGAATTTGAAATATTTTTTCGGTACATACAACTGCTCAAATATTTGATACATATAGTACAACTGTATCATAAATATGAATTAATGGAGAGAAATCTCCTTGTGTAGGTTATTCCAAGAAAAGAAAATTTTCTGAATAAAAATGGAAGAGGGGAATGGACCAGTAGACCAATCAGATACGGTTGAGGCACAAGAGGAGGCCTCAGCTCCTCAGAGTGTCGAAGACTCAATTGTACCAATTCCACAAGTACAAATCACCACACAAGTGGCACAGCAAATGGCCACCTTCTTCCAACAAATGGCTGATAGTTTATCAACCCAAGCTCAAACTCAAGCTCAAGCCCAAGTACAGACTTAACCCCCACAAGGGTAGTATGAAATAGAAAAGAGTGAGAAATCTATGGGTCAGAACTCGAATAGGCAATTAGGGAAAAGAAAAGAATTTGAGGAACCCCGAATTTATAGATATGACAAAGGCAAATCTTCAGGGTGAAAGCAATCGAGAACCCGTCGACAAAGAATTCAAAGTTCCTACCCTATCCATGTCTGTGAGGTATGTGGCAAGTTACACAGGGGTATTTGCTATAAGGTTACTGGAGCCTGCTTCAATTGTGGTGGAATCGGGCATTACGCTCGAGATTGTACTAGCGTACGTCAATTTATGCCACATACTACACCAGAGGAATCAGTCCAAGGTTCTAATTTTAGAGGCTCATTAATAGTCAGTAGGGGCAGAGGCAGAAGTAGAGACAGCACTTTGGGTAATCCTAGCACAATGGACCAACCCGAGCAGAGGAATACACTAGAAAGATGGAACGCCATGCATTGAGGGGAAGAAGTAGAGACTTCAGATGTAGTTGCCGGTACGTTCTTAACTTTTGAAAGGAATAATTATGTACTATTTGATTCTGGCTCTACTTATTTATATGCTAATGCTAAAATTATATGTTCTGCTGCTATTCCCGTGCATGGAGATAAATTTTGATGTGTTAGTGATTAGTCTTTTAGGATAAGAATTACGATAATAAGCGTGATTGGAATTAATTTTAGAAAAGTTTCTAGTGAGAGACATCTTCTAGACTACGATAAATTATAAAGTTAATTATTAAGCCTAATTAGGTAAGGCAAGAGGACTTAAAAGTAAGTTACAGTAATATAGCTACCTTAGATGAGGGTAAGGGTATTACTGCTGATAGATGTAAGTGGGTACCATAATCAAAATAAGTTTAAGATATTAGTGGATTTGAAAAAAAAATAAGATATAGGGAAGTTTGATCTATTGGGATGTATCGTAGTAACTATGCAATGTTCTTGATGTTTGTATTATAAGCTACAGATTACAGTATCGACATAGGATTATTGTGTAGAGCAACGTACTACCCAATAGTGTACCAAGATAAGAATAGTTGCAAAAAGCATCTGTTTTGGTATAGTTAAGATAAGATAAAGTTTTATTATTGGAAAGGAGTTTGAAAATCCTAACCTAGGATTTAAAACTCTAAAATTAGAATATCGAAAGGTTATAATTCAGTACAAAAGGAAGTAATAATTACACATCAGTGCAAAATAAGCTATAGAATATCGATAGATAAAAGAGTTGTGGAAGTAAAAATTAGAATAGTTGGTGCAAATGTAATAAAGAAACGTTATGAATATTAGTTAAAGTGTTGACTACAATGGTCAGAGGACCAAATCAAAGTAATATTGAAGTATAGCTGATTTATTAGGGATGATAAGAGTTGCTAAATCATGACTCGACAGTCAAGTTAAGGAAGAAGCTAAGATTGAGAAATAAAATAATTAAAGTTAAGTTGTGGAATGAAAAAAAAAAAAGAACAAATAGAACAGCAAGAAATGAGAAAAACACTAGATGAGGAATTGCCACCAGCGCAAACAACCTACTTAAGACATGTAACGATATCCCGAACTATTTTATCAAGAAAGAAATAAGTTAAACAAAAACAAACAAGATAATGCAAAATGGCAGATAGGCCTCATAAATGGAGATGGTAAGATTATTGTTATGGTCCTATGGCCAATAAAGAGATAAGCAGTTCATATATGACCAATAAGGTCTTCTTAAAAAAAAAAAAAAAAAAAAAAAAAAAAAAGAAAAAACAACAACAACAACAACAGAGGAAAATAATTGCTAAAACAACAACAAGAAAAGAATAGAATATTCCAAACTAAACTGAAGGTTGCATTAAATGATCAAGAGATTTGATAAGAAAAGAGGAAAACTAAGTTTTCACCCATAGGATCATACAAGGTCCTAGAAAAAATGGATCCATTAGCACACAGATTTGCTTACCTCTAAAATTGAAATGAATTTGAATCTAACTTATGACAGAAGCTCATAAGAAACTTGGCACACGAGGTGAGCAATCGATGAGTAAATAGTATTAGTTAAAGTGTTGTGGAACCATCATTCGGGCTTGGAGGCTACTTGGAAACGAGAGGAGGACATGAGGAGACAGCACCCACAGCTGTTCAGAGACTGATACGAGGTAAAATTTTGAGATGAAATTTATTTTAAGAGGGGAGAGAATTGTAACACCCTTATTTGCATAGCTTGGTATATTTTACTGTTCCGGTGACCGGTATCGGTCCGGACAATTAAGGAGATTAGAATCACATCTAAGACAACTAAATAAGCTCTGAACACAAATAATTAGTAATTGTCAAATAGTTAAGTATAAAAAAGAAAAATAAAGCATAAAAAGTAAAATGAGCAGGAAGTCACAGCGATGGGTGACCTTCCCAGGAAATGACAGCGAGGTCAGTCTTAACTCAAATTTCGAGCCGAAAAATGTGACACCGCGGTCCTTAGGACTATTGCAAACACAGTGAAAAAGAGACAATCACGAAAAAGAGTTGTTAAGCAGGTCAAATAATTAGGCCAGGGATCCAAAAAAAATATCAAATAACTTACAAACCGGATTGAACCAGCGAGGGGCAATTTGGTCAATTCACCCCTAGAGCTGACTCCTGGCCTAACTGTCCAATAAAATCAGAGAAAAGAAAATTTCAGAATTGGGAATTAAATTAAGAAGCTATGGAAAAATAAAGAAAAAAGAAAAAGAAAAGAAAATTAGAATAATGACATCACCTACATAACCTAAGCATTACCTCATAAATAATTGCCATTTAATTATTCTATTTAACTAAGTCAATTAAAGGGATAAAAACAAAATTAAAAAGACAAATTTTTTTTCTTCTTCTTCTCCTCATTCCCCTAGTTCTCTCTATCCCATTTCTTCTCTCACCAAAAACCTCCATTAAAGCATGCTTTAAGCTTGCTTCCAACCACTAAACCTTACCTTGACCCCAAATTAATCCATTAGAACTTGATAACCTCACTTGAGAAGAGGATTGAGCAAGAAAGAAAGAAGGAAAGAGTAGTAGAATTGAATATTGAACTTCAAAGTTTAAGTTTAGTGGTTTAAATTGAAAATTCTAGTTTATTTTTTATGTTTTTAGTGTAAGTAGTTTAAATTTTAATTTAAAATCAAAAGAAAACATTTGTTGGGGGATCAAAAAGGAAATTTCTGCCAACCTTAGTTAGGGTTTGATATGAATGATTTTGAGATGTTTGAATGGTTGTTTAGGTTGAGTTGTGTATGTGAAGTATGGATATATGTTTTGAATGCATTAGAATTAAACTCTATGTAATTAGGGTTTTGAACATTTTGAAAAATTGGAGAAAAAGTTGAGAATTGGTCAATTGATGAGGTTGACCTTATTTGAGTTGAGAAATGGTCAATTTTGACTATTTGTGGTATGTGTGAATTGTTAGAAATAAGTTTCAATTCGGATTGGTTAGGGTCAATATGTAAGTAGCTTGACCTAGGTCCTTTTCAAGGATCAAAACTGAAAATTTACAAACCCAATTGATGTGAGGCTAATTACGAATGAAATTAGACACAAAATGGATCATTTTTTATTCTGGAATCATGCCCAGAAAATGACCATAAATTAGTGAACAATTAAGCCAAATCCGGATTAGAGCACACTGCCCTGTAAAAAAATGACCAAATGAACAGTAGTTATGTAAATGACCTTAACTTGGTCTAGGAAGGTCCAAATGAACTGAATTTTATATCGATAGAAAGCTAAGACATAGCCCTACAACTTTCATGAAGATAATAAACTCAAATTTTAACCATAACCTATCCAAAAAAGTCACCTGTATTCAATGTACAAAAACTGCTAATATCCATAAAATGCCCAGAATTCTGGGTAATACCAAATCTGGCCAGCCATGTTCAAATGGCCACAACTTGGGTTACAAAACTCTAAATGTAGTGATTCAAAAAGGAAAATAAATTTAAGACAATAAGGAACAACTTCTATGAAGAAAACTTAGCCAAATTACCACAGCAACTTGACCAATGGAACAGTGCAAAACAGGGAACCAAATCTGAAATTTTGGAAATTTCACCTAAGAAACTTAAAGTTTGAGGAAACAACCAAAACCAACAAATTAGGTAACTAAAATGTGGTATGCGGGTGAAATTGAAATCCCTATACCTATTAAGCATGAGAAAGTCAACAAATTGACTTGAATAGTATCGTGAATAGTAACTCTGAAATGAAAATTTTCAAGAACGTTAGTTTAAGTATATTGGAGCTAGAATTAAGTATATATGAATTAATTATTGGATGTATTATGAGATAAGATACTGAAACACTATAAATTGCGTATTTCAGCTGATAAAGACCTGGAAAAGGATAGGGCAAACTGAGTCAAGGCCTAGAGGCGACTCACATCAGGTTTGTGCACAATAAACTTTAATTTATTATTTTCTAATTGAAAACTTATTTAGCTATACATTGTGAATTAGTTTATACTAATTATGGGTTTCGAGAAATGCTGTGTTGTCATTTTATGAATTGAAATTTGAATTGAAAATTTATTTGTGTTTTACGTGAAATGTTTGAATAACTTGATTTAAATTATTTTTTATTTACACTTGGCATGGCAATATCACTATTTTCCTCCTCCATTTATGGGGTGAGTATGATTATTTTCCTCCCTCTCTGGCATGCCAGTCGGAGGTTAGTTTGGATGAGTACTCATTAGCTAACTAGCCACCTCCCTCATTAATTTCGATTAGTGGGGTAAGTATACCTTGTCGTGGTGTACACACGGCATGTTCAGAAATTTTGTGTCATAGCCTAAGTTATATTAGTGATTGGAAACACTGTGTTTATTAAACTGTTTGATCAAATTTGTGTTATATTAAGCTTTAAAAATTGTGAAATATTTAAATTGTGATTTGTGATAAATGTGATTGTGAAATATTTGAACTGTGAATTAATAACAAATATTTTATATTTTGCATTTTATATTTTATTGTGCACCACTGAGTATTTTTATACTCAATGATAGCTTTCTTTGTTGTCGCAGATAGAAATAAGGAAAAAGGCAGTAGAGTGAACTGCTGATTGTTGGGACTACACTGAGACTTTTGTACTATTATTTAGTTATACCCTTGTATATTAGATTTGATTATGCATGTAAATATATGTGCGTAAATTATTTAAGTAGATGTATAAAACTTTTGAAATGTTATTTTGGGTGTGTAATGGAAGTGCAAATTATTGTAATGTTCAAACTTATTTTTGAGTTTTGTAATGAATGTAAATTAATTTTTCTTTAGTGGAATATGAATGAAGTTATTTAATATTATTTCAGAAGACAATTGAATTGAGAATTGTTTTGAATTATGGAGTTGGGAGAAATGATGTTGATTTGTGTTGTGGTTGTAGTTGATTTTGATGAAATAAATTATTGGAAGTGTCTTTACAGGTGTTTGAAGAACTGTTTTTCCCAAATATAGATGGCACTGTATCGAAAATTTTTCAAAATTTGCGTAAAAATAAAAATGTACAAAAATTTTAACTAGTCTTTAAGCTTTAAGTAAAAGTTTTTAATTCCTACCAAAAGTGCTCGCCACCTTTGAAAAGGTAAGAAAATTGTTTTAAAATCCCTTGTGGTATATTTAATGGGTTACCGATAGGCGAAGTACGGTAATTCATTAGATATACTATGGGATCATGTTATGCCTTATGGAGGAGTAGGGTGTGACAAAGAATATGCCGGCCAATAAAGGAAAAGAGGTAGCTTTGCTTACATCTTCTTCTGCTGGAAAGTCCAACAAGAAGACTGGCAATAAGAAAAAGAAACCTCAAATTCCTGGTCCTTCCAAGAAGATAGCTAAACAGAAAGGGAAGACTAAAGCTGATGGAGGCAAAGGAAAGTGTTTTCACTGCTAAAAAAATGGATATTGGAAAAGGAACTGCCCAGAGTATCTTGCTTCTCTGAAGGACAAGAAGGATACACCTTCGGAAGGTATGTCCATATCTTGTTATTTAGATTCTGATGATACTCATAGTTCATCTACAGCTTGGGTTTTAGATACTGGTGCCAGTTCTCACATTACTTATGATATGCAGGAACTAGTAAATAGTAGCAGCTTGCGTTCTCGAGATGTTAGACTTCGGATTGGTGATGGCTCAACTGTTGAAGCTTTAACCATAGGATCTAAATCTTTTTATATGTCTGGACATGTTTTGTGCTTGGGTAAAATTTTATATATAGCTGATGCTTTAAAGAATATCATTTCGATATCTAGTTTAACTAGAAATGGTTATAAATTTCAATTCACATATGATATTTGCAATATTTATTTTGGAAATAAATATGTTAGCTCGGGTTATATGCATGATGGTCTTTATTATTTGGATAATAATAACAAACACAAATTGAATGCAGGTAATCTAAATGAATGCAATGCCATGGTGAAAATCAACTCAAGTACAAAATATATTTGGCACTTAAGATTAGGTCATGTTGCAGAAGATAGGATTGCAAAACTGGAGAAAATGGGGATTCTATCCTCATTAGGTTCTGAACCTACTCTAACTTGTGAATCCTGCCTTCAAGGCAAAAAGACCAGATCACCCTTTGTTGGACAAATGCTAAGAGTTGAAAATATTTTGGAGCTAATACATAGTGATGTATGTGGCCCATTTAAAGAAATAGCTAGAAGCTATTTTCATTATTTTATTACCTTTACTGATGATAAATCAAGATTTGGGTATTTGTATTTGATGAAATACAAACATGAATCCTTTGAAAAGTTCAAAGAATTTAAATCTGAAGTAGAAAATCAAACAGGAAAAAGTATTAAAGTTCTTCGATCAGATCGTGGAGGTGAATACTTGAGTATTAAATTTGATGAATACTTGAAAGAGCATGGCATTGTTTCCCAGCTGACTCCCCCAGGAACACCACAGCTGAATGGTGTATCTGAAAGGAGAAATCGTACCCTATTGGATATGGTACGTAGTATGATGAGCTATACTGATATGCCAATCTCCTTTTAGGGATTTGCATTAGAATCAGCTTTGCATATTCTGAATAAGATTCCATCAAAATTAGTATCTTCCACATCTTATGAGATATGGCATGGAAGAAAACCAAGTCTTAAGCATGTTAAAATTTGGGGTTGTCCAGCATATATCAAAAAGCTGAACACTAATAAATTGGAAACCAGATCAAAAAAGGGTCGATTTGTTGGATATCCAAAAGAGAGTTTTGGATATTATTTTTATTTACTGACATCACAAAAGATTATGGTAAGTAGAGATGCCATATTTCTTGAACAATAGTTTATTCAAGAAGTAGGTAAAGGAAGGTAAATAGAGTTAGAATTGGAGAATTCTGATCAACCAACAGATCAGATAGACATAGATCCATCTAGTCAACCTACACCTATTAATGAAACATCTACAGCTATTCCTCGCAAATCAACCAGGATATCTCACCCACCAGTGAGATATGATTTTCTTCATGAAGAAGAACAAGAGTTGTCTACTCATGAAGAAGTAGATCATGGAGATAATCTACTTACCTATGAAGAAGCTATATCACATATAGAGTCTTCAAAATGGATTGATGCTATGAAATCCGAAATTGATTCCATGTATAAGAATCAAGTTTGGGATCTTGTTGACCCACTTGAAGGTATTGTACCTATAGGGAATAAATGGGTTTTCAAGAAGAAAATTGGTTCTGATGGAAAGGTAGAGACCTATAAAGCAAGGCTAGTAGCGAAAGGGTCAAGCCAAAGGCAAGGAATCGACTATGAGGAGACTTTCTCGCCTGTTGCCATGCTTAAATCAATTAGAATTCTATTAGCAATAGCTGCATACTATGATTATGAGATTTGGCAGATGGATATCAAAATAGCTTTTCTTAATGGATACATTGAAGAAAACATTTTCATGGAACAGCCTAAGATGGTTCTAAAGTATGTAAGCTAAAACGATCCATTTATGGGTTGAAATAAGCTTCAAGGATTGGAACATCCATTTTGATGAAGCCATTAAGTCATTTGGTTTTATCAAAAATGAGGATCAGCCATGTGTATATAAGAAGGTTAGTGATAGTGCTATCACATTCCCTGTCTTATATGTGGATGACATTTTGTTGATGGGTAATGACACAGGTATGTTGACAACTATAAAGGTATGGTTGTCAAATACATTCTCCATGAAAGACTTAGGGGAAGCAACCTATATTCTTGGGATTCGCATCTATAAAGATAAAGCGAAACAAATAATTGGTTTATCCCAAAGTCTATAATTGGTTTATCCCAAAGTCTATACTTGGAAAAGGTGTTAAAGAGGTTTAACATGTTTGATTCCAAGAGAGGATTGTTACCAGTGAGACATGGTATCCACCTTTCTAAAGAGATGTCTCCAAAGACACCTGAAGAAAGAGATAAAATGGCCAGGATTCCATATGCTTCGGCTATTGGAAGTTTGATGTATGCAATGTTGTGTACTAGGCCGAATACTGCATATGCTGTTAGTTTAACTAGTAGGTATCAATCCAATCCAGGTTTGGAACACTGGATAGCTGTCAAGAATATCCTTAAGTACTTGAGAAGAACTAAGGATTTATTCTTAATATATGGAGGTGGTGACTTGCAATTGGATGGTTATGCTGATTCTGATTTTCAATCAGATATCAATGATAGAAAGTTTACCTCTGGGTATGTGTTCACTTGTAATGGAGGTGCAGTCAGTTGGAAGAGTTCCAAACAGAGTATGACTGTAGATTTCACTACTGAGGCTGAGTATATTGCTACATTAGATGCTGCAAAGGAAGCTGTTTGGATAAAGAAGTTTGTGACAGAACTTGCAGTAGTTCCTTCCATCGAGTCAGCAATTCCACTCTACTGTGACAACAATGGAGCAATCATACAGGCTAAGGAACCTCGGTCTCACCAGAAATCCAAACATATAGAAAGGCACTATCACATTATTAGAGAGATAGTTGGGAGAGGCAATGTAGCCATACAGAAAATAGCATCAGTTGAAAATCTAGCTGATCCATTCACTAAGCCTATGTCACAAGTTCAGTTAGACCGACATCTTGAGAAGATGGGTCTAAGATATTGTAATGAATGGCTTTAGTTCTAATGGGAGATTGTTAGTAGTATGCCCTAGAGCATATCATTTAGTATGTATCTTGTACATATTTTATTAATAAAAGGTATTTTCACTTTTTCATTTACATAATATGTTTATGTGTAATAAAAAAGGTCTATTGATATTTTGTTAGAAATTCTATTTTTAAGTTGTTAAGAATATAAGTGATAGTATTTCTAGAACAAAGTATCATAAATTGGTTCACAATCGAGGATACTTCACAATAAGGACTTGACTTATCCAGAAATATTGTAATCATGTTTATTGCCAAGTTATTTATATGAGAATTAAATAAGATGGAATGGTGAGTCTCATGATATAACAAACATGATAGGCACTTATACATGATAAGTAGGCCAAACAAATGACATTTATGACAAGCACATGGAGTTTACTCTTGTCAATGTATTGTCATAAATCATATCAATATATATAATCTTTAGACCTGATATAGCACAGTTATCTTGTATATAGGTGGTTTGAGTTTGATACTGCTTTCATACTTATACTGTTTATGGGTATATGAGTATGTGTTGGCTCTTACCAGTTATATATGGAGATCAGTGTTGATCAAGATAGAATCTATTACCCTAAGTAAATAGGGATAAAATCCCATGTTCATTTAATTATTCTTGTCACACCTTATCCCTCTGTAAGGCATAACATGATCCCATAGAATACCTAATGAACTATTGAACTTCACCTACCAATAACTCATTAAGTACCCTACAAGGGATTTTAAAATTATTTTCTTACTTTTTGAAAGTGGTAAGCATTTTAGTAGAAATTAAAAACATTTAATTGAAGTTTGAAAACTAATTAAGATTTTTATCTCATTTTATTTTTTCACAAATTTTATAAAAATTTTGGCAGAGTGCCGTCTGTATTTGGAGAAAACCGTTCTTCAAAAACCTGTAAAAAGCACTTTCAATGATTATTTCCACAACTCCCAACCCAAATCAACTCAAGTCAACACAATTCAATTTAATTCCACAACTCAACTAAAAATTTGTCATCTCAAAATACTTCACAAATTCATTCACATTGCATTCAATACTTAATTTACAAATAAATATCTTAATTTCCAAAAAGAAAATCTAAAATATCATTATTACAATTTATTATACAACTGCTCAACTTTACATTGATACATAAGACATTACAATATTTACATCAAATAACTACAAGGTATAATTAAAAATTTGCACAAAAGGATCGGCGAAGGCCTTGCCAATTCAGCAGCTCACTCTGCTGCTTTGTCTTTGCCCTTATCTGCGATAGTAAAATAAGCTATTACTGAGTATAAAAATACTCAAAAATACTCAGTGGTGCACAATAAAAATTTGAAATACAGTACATAAAACATTCATTGATAAATCACAATTTAAATATTTCACAATCACATTTCACAAATTATCAAAACTCATTATAGCACAATTTTGATCAAATAATTTAATAAACATAGTGTTGCCAATTCATACACAACTTAAGCCATGACACAAAACTTCCAATCAATGCCGCGTTGTACACCACGACAAAGCAATCTATAACCCCACTAATCGAAATCAATAAGGGAGGTGGCTAGCTAGCTAATGAGTACTCATCCAATCTACAACCTCAACTGGTAAACCAGAGAGGGAGGAAAATAATCGATCTCAACCCCATAAATGGAGGAGGAATAATAAGGCACTGTCATGCTGAGTGTGAATCCGAAATCAATTTAAAGCAATTTGTTTAAATATTTCATGCAAATCACACTAAATTTCCAAAATCACCTTTTCATTCACAAAGTGGCACCACAAAAATTCTTAAACTCATAATTAACACAGAAATTTCATAATGCGTACCAAATCATTTTTTCAATGATAAAATGCTTAAATAAAGTTTATTGTGCACAAACCTGACGTGAGTCGCCTCCAAGCCTTGACTCAGTCTCTTAGACCTTCTAGGTCTTTTTTAGCTGAGACACAAAATTTATAGTGTCTCAGTATCTTTACCTCATAATAATTCCAATAATTAATTTATATATGTTCACCTCTAACCCCAATATGCTTAAACTTATATTCTTGAAAATTTTCATGTTGAGATTACTATTCATGGTACTATTTAAGTCAAAATATTGACTTTCTTATGCTTAATACGTATGAAAAATTCAATTATACCCACATACCACATTTTGGTTACCGATTTTGTTGGTTTTGATTGTTTTCTCAAAACTTAAGTCTTTTTGGCAAAATTGCAAATTTTCAGTTTTGGTGACCTATTTTGCACTATTCCATTGGTCATGTTGCTATTAGAATTTGGCCAAGTTTGCTTCATAGAAATTGTTTTTTAATGTCTTAACTTTATTTCCTTTTCTGAATCACTCCATTTGGAGTTTTGTAGCTCAAGTTATATCCATTTGAACATGGCTGGCCGGATTGGCCTAACCCAGATTTTCTGGGCACCAAAACTGGTTCTAGTAGTTTTAGGTCACCAAATTTGGGTGGCTAAATGACTTGGTTAAGGGCATAATTTGGGTTAGTGTTCTGCATGAAAGTTGTAGGGCTATATCTCATCTTTCTATTGGTAAAATTTCAGGTCATTTAGACTTGCCTAACCCAAGTTATGGCCAAATAAATAAATACTATTAATTTGGTCATTTTTGTACAGTGCAGAACGCTCAATTTCGAATTTGGCCAATTTGTTCACTATGCTATGGTCACTTTTTGGGCATGATTCCTGAATGAAAAATATGCCATTTTGTGTCTAATTTCATTCCCAATTGGCCTCACATCAATTGGGTTGGTAAATGTTCAGTTTTGATCCCTGAAAGTGACCTTAGTCATGCTGCCTGCATAATGACCATATCCAATCCGAATCTCCATGTGGTTCCAACCCTTCCAACACACCATAATTGGTCACATATGACCATTTTTCAGCTCAAACAAGGTCAAACACACCATTTGACTAATTCTCCAAATTTTGTCTCCCAAACCCTAGGTCCAAAACCCTAAGTCACAATTTTTGTTACATTTTATTAATTCAACACATATAAACATACTTCCTCAACTCATTCAAGCTTTCTAACATGTTTAATTCAATCAAACTCATGCATTCTCAACTTAATCCCTAGCTGGCCGAATTCACACATAGTCCTCCAAAGATGTTTTCTTTTCATTTTAATTATATTTCTAGGTTTATTCAATTATAAACACAATAATTCAACTAGAAATTCAAAGTTTAGATTACTAACCTCACTTTGAATTTCGAATCTTCAAATCTTTCACTCTTCTTCCAAATTTCATTGGAAAGGAAGAAGGCTTTTGCTTTATTTTTTTTTTCTTTTCTTTTTTGTGTTTTTAATATACTTTAATCCATAATTATCCAATGAAATTTTCAAATTTTTAATTATTAAGTTTATTACATCATGCATGATGTCATACATGATGTAATAACTTTTTCACTTTTTTTTATTATTTTTCCATTAGTTCTTTAATTTAATTCCCGATTCTGAAATTTTCTTTTCTCCGATTTTATTTGACATTCAGGTCAGGAGTCAGCTCCAGGGGTCAATTGACCAAGTTGCCCCTCACCGGTTCAACCCGGTTTGTAAATAATTTAATATTTCTTCTGGATCCCTGACCTAATTATTTGACCGACTTAACAATTCTTTTTCTTGATTTTCTCTTTTCCACTATGTTCGCAATAGTCCTAAGGACCGCGGCGTCACATTTTACAGTTCAAAATTTGAGTTTAGATCGACCTCGCAGTCCTTCCCGAGAAGGTCACCCATCGTTGTGACTCTCGGCTCATTTAACTTCTTGTGTTCTATTTTTCTTATTTATACTTAACTAATTGACAATTACTAATTATTTGTGTTCAGGGCTTATCTAGTTGTCTTAGATGTGGTTGTAATCCCCTTAACTATCCGTACCGACACCAGTCACCGAAACAGTGAAATGTACCAGGCTATGCAAATAGGGGTGTTACAATCCCCCCCCCCCTTAAAATAAATTTCATCTCGAAATTTTACCTGGTATCAATCTCTGAACAGCTGTGGGTGTTGTCTCCTCATGTCCTCCTGTCGTTCCCAAGTAGCTTCTAGGCCCGAATGATGGCTCTATAGCACTTTCACTAATGGTATCTGCTTGTTCCGTAGCTGCTTCACCTCATAAGCCAGAATCTCTATGGGTTCTTCCTCATATGTGAGGTCTGGATTCACTTCAATTTCTTCTACCGGTAGTACATGAGATGGGTCTGATTGATACCTCCTCAACATAGACTCATGGAAGACATTATATATCTTCTCCAACTCTGGAAGTAGTGCCAAACGATATGCCAAAGGACCCACTCTCTCCAAAACCCCATATGGCCCGATAAAATGAGGACTCAGTTTCCCCTTTTTACTGAATCTCATAATTTTCTTCCAAGGGGAAACCTTAAGGAATACTTTCTCACCCACTGCATACTCAATATCCTTTCTCTTTAAATCAATATAGGACTTCTGAAGGTCTGATGCAGTCTTAAATCGATCTCTAATCACCCTGATCTTCTCCTCGGTCTGCTAAATAATTTCGGGCCCAATCATCTTCCTTTCACCTACTTCATCCCAATACAGGGGAGTTCTGCACTTTTTGCCATACAAAGCTTCATATGGAGGCATCCCGATGCTTGATTGGTAGCTGTTATTGTAAGCAAACTCAATCAAAGGCAGTGTATGTCCCAATTGCCCTCAAACTCAATCACACAAGACCGCAGCATGTCCTCCAAAATTTGAATTACCCTTTCAGACTAGCCATCTATCTGTGGGTGGAATGTCGTGCTGAAGTTCAATCTAGTTCCTAAGGCTCTCTAAAGATTATCCCAGAATCTAGAAGTGAACCTAGGATCTCGGTCAGATACGATGGATACTAACACTCCATGCAGTCTTACTATCTCATCAATGTACAACTTGGCCAATCTTTCTAAACTGTAGTCCATCTGTATTGGCAGAAAATGAGCAAACTTGGTTAATCTGTCAACTATGACCCATATTGCATCATGGCTCTTTTGTGTCCTCGGAAGTCCCATCACAAAATCCATTGTTATTCGTTCCCATTTCCATTCTGGTACTGGTAGTGGATGTAACAACCCAGTGGGTACTTGGTGCTCTGCCTTCACTTGCTGACAAGTTAGGCATTTGGAAACAAATTATGCCACATTTCTTTTCATACCCATCCACCAGTAATGCTCCTTTAGCCCTCTATACATTTTTGTGCCACCAGGGTGCATGGCAAAAGGAGACTCATATGCTTCCTTCAAAATGATCTTCCTCAAATCAACATCATTAGGAACACACATTCTGCCCTAGTGTAGCAGTAGACCGTCATCTCTTATTGAGAATTCTGGTTTCTTGCCCTGTCTGACTTCTTCCAACAATTTCTGATACTTCTGATCATTCTGAGCAGCCATTCTAATCTGATCAATCAACACTGGCTGTACATGCCATGCAACTGCTGTCTGCCCCTCATCATTAATCTCTAAGCTGGCATGTAATGATCTCAACTCATGGACCATAGACAAAGGCGTAACCCTTAGACTTGCCATAGTCTTACGACTTAAGGTGTCAGCCACAACATTAACTTTCCCTGGCTAATAGTCTATCAAACAATCATAGTCTTTTATCAACTCTAACCATCTCCTCTGTCTCAAATTCAACTCTTTCTGGGTGCCCAAATACTTCAAACTCTTATGATCTGTGTAGATGTAACATTTCTCCCCATACAAATAGTGTCTCCAGATCTTAAGAGCAAACACTATAGCTACAAGCTCTAAATCATGTGTTAGATAATTCCTCTCATGCAGTTTTAACTGGCGTGATGCATAGGCAATGACATTTCAATCTTGCATCAATACACAGCCTAACCCATTATGAGAAGCATCACTATAAACTGTATATTCTTTACCTGGTGTAGGTAAAGTCAGGACTGGAGCTTCAGTCAAACATTTCTTCAATTCATCAAAACTCTGCTAACATCTATCCGTCCACTGAAATTTCACAGCTTTTCGAAGTAACTTGGTCAATGGAGATGCCAACATAGAGAATCCTTTCACAAATAGGCGGTAGTATCCAGCTAACCCCAGAACACTGCGAATCTCTGTGATATTTATGGATGCCTTCCAATTAAGGATAGCTTCTATCTTGCTACGATCTACCTTAATACCTTATGTTGATACTATGTGCCCTAAGAAGGATATCTCCTTCAGCCAAAATTCACACTTCGAAAATTTGGCGTATAGCTGTTTCTCCCTCAAAGTTTGCAGTACAATCCGCAGATGTTTATCATGCTCTTCTGCACTCCTCGAATAAACCAATACATCATCTATAAACAGATCTACAAACTGATCGAAGTATGGTCTGAAGATAGTGTTCATCAGATCCATAAAAGCAGCCGGAGCATTAGTTAACCCAAATGGCATAACCTAGAACTAATAATGGCCATAGCAAGTTCTAAAGGCAGTTTTAGAAATACTCTGCTCTTGTACTTTTAGCTGATAATAACCTGATCTCAGGTCAATTTTGGATAACATAGCTGCACCCCTCAACTGATCAAACAAGTCATCAATGCGGGGTAATGGATATCTATTCTTTATTATCACCTTATTCAACTGTCGGTAGTCAATGCATAACCGGAGAGTGCCATCCTTCTTCTTTACAAACAACACTGGCGCTCCCTACGATGACACACAAGGGCAGATAAAACCCTTATAAAGCAGCTCTTGCAACTGCACTTTCAATTCTTTTAGTTCTGCTGGTGCCATTCTATATGGTATTATAGAGATTGGGTCCACACCAGGCATAACATCAATCTCAAACTACACCTCTCTTTTCGGAGGTAATCCTGGCAACTCATCAGCGAACATATCCGGAAAGTCACATACTGTGGGGATGTCCCTCAATGCTGGACTACCCACTTGGGTGTCTATCACATGTGCCAAGTACGCCTCACACCCCTTCCTAATCATTTTCCTGGCCAGTGCAGCTGAAATGATGTTTGACGGCAATAACTGCCTCTCCCCATGTATTACTACATCACCATACTGAGGGAGACCAAAAGTGATTGTCTTCAGTCAACAGTCAATCATTGCATGATGCCTGGCTAGCCAATCCATGCCTAAGATAATGTCATAATCTCTGAAGGCATTTCAATCAAATTAGATAGAAAAACATGTCCTTGGATCACCAAAGGACAATCTCTGTAACATCCTCACTTTAGCTAGTCCGTACAGTCTACTGTTTTGGTGACCAATGTCGGTCCGGGTAGCTAGAATATTTGAAATTATAAATAGACTAGAGTGAGGAGTTATAATGAAACTAAATTATGCTCATAAAAATCAAGGAAAATTTTTAGAAATGAAATATACTAAGGTTAAACGAGCCGAAACACCATGGATGAGTAACTCGAAAGGGAAGTGACAGTGAAGGCCATTAGCAACCCTAGACCCAGGGGAAAAATTATAAAATAATTTTTGGGACTCCAGAGAAGGGTCATTGAGGTTTTTATGACATTAGAATGATAACAAAATACTTAGAAAATTTTTTCTATCGGTACACACAATTTTGGCTCGATAAGCCAAAGGGAGGGCATTTTGGTCAT
This sequence comes from Hevea brasiliensis, assembly GCF_030052815.1. Classification (NCBI taxonomy): domain Eukaryota; kingdom Viridiplantae; phylum Streptophyta; class Magnoliopsida; order Malpighiales; family Euphorbiaceae; genus Hevea; species Hevea brasiliensis. Next base: position 20,217,916 of record NC_079503.1, read on the forward strand.
TTCATCTTCAGAGGTGATTTTTGACCAACTTGTCCAATTAAATAAATAATTTATATGACATAAAATGTGAATAAATATTGTTAAAAATTTAATTGAAATTAAATAGACAAGAACAGGATAAAAAATGAGAGAAAATGGAATTTTGACATCATAATGATGTCATTAAAATTCTCCCACCCAATCCAATGTTGACACATGGCATAAGTTTATTTAAAAAGACTAAATGGGCAGAAAAATGAAGAAAAAAATCAGAACTCTCTCTTACCTTCTTCCTTGTCGTCATCCTTCCCTCCATGGCCACCATGAGCAAACTTTTTAAAACTTGATTTCCCTAGCTTTTACCCAACTAAACCCTATATTCCCAACACAAAAAAGTATTCTTGTATCTTGGTGAGTCTTTTGGGAGCAAAAAGAAAAGAAAAAGAAGAACCCTAGCAAGTTGGAAATCTCACTCCATTAGAGGTTTGTGACCTAACATTGGTTTTCACTTTAAATTCATGTTTAAGGACTATGAATGAGTGCAAATTATAAAGAAATTTATTAAATAACATTTGTATGCCATCCCATAATTTCAGCAGCCTTGGTTGGGGTAAGATTGTGATGATTTTTATGGAGCTAAAATTATAGTATGGCTGCCCTTAATATGCATCTCTTAAGTGGAGTGATGAAATGCAAATGATAATGCATGGTTTGTGATGTTTGAGTTAGGGTTTGGGATGAAAATGAGACTTTGATCATGAGGTGATGAAATTAGGTTTTAATGGTCAATTAGTGAGCATTTGGTTTTGTTTGAATAAAAAATGAAGTGGGTTGTGTAGTGGGATTTGAGTTTGGTGTGGCTGCCCTTGGTGACCTGCAGGACTGGGCATAAGTCTAGCAGGTTTGGGCAGCAATAACTAGAGTTGTAGAGGTTCAATTGGTGAAAGCCTAATTGGACATGAAACCAGACACATAATGGCACAACTTTGGTGAAGAAACCATGCCTAAAAAACCAAACCAAGTTGACCTAAAGATTGCCCTAATCGGGGTGACTTGCATTCTGCCTGGGCAAAATGATTAAATGAACAGTGTTTAGTTATTTGGCCATAACTCAGTGTAGAAAGGTCCAATTGACCTGAACTTTTACCAACGACAAGTTGAGATATATACCTACAACTTTCATGAAGAAACCTAACCCAAATTATGAACATAACATATTCAAAAAGTGACCTGCAGTCAATACTCAAATTACTGTAGATTTGGTCAATCCAGAAAATCTGGAAATTTTGTAATCTAGCCAGTTGTAGTTTTTAGGCTATAACTTGAGCTACAAAACTCCAAATGGAGTGATTCAAGAAAGGAAATATAACTAGACAAAATAAGGAACAACTTTCATGTTGATCATTTTACCAAATTCCCACTAAAAAAATGACTAATGGAACAGTAAAAACAAAGCTTGAAAACTGAAAATTTTGAATAATTAACATTAAGCTTAGAAATGGTATTGGCAACCAATACCAACAATTTTAGAATGCAAAATGTGGTATGTTGGGAGTATTAAAACCAATGTACCTATTGTCCATATAAAAGTCAACATTTTGTTTGATTAATGAATTGAATAGTAACACCAAAACTTGAATTTCAAGAATTGTGAAACTTAGAAGTGTAATATGCCCTAGTATACCTAGCAAGATTGGTTTGGATAGGTTGGCATGCTAATAGGGTTCTGTTAGCAGTACTGCATATGGCTTCATGCCATTCTGTGTTTCATGGCCTCCCATGCCATTCTGTGACATAATAGTCTTTGGCTATGTTATTTGAGTTGTTATACTCGGGTTTTATCCCTGATAATTATTACAGCTTATTAGTTGTCCTGTTGCACACCGGGAGACACAATGTGACCGATGGTGTGATGGTCTGAGGTACTTAGTACATAGTGCCAGTTTACCCATTTATCCAGTCCAGTCGACTAGTATGGGTTACTCGGGCAATGATAATAAATCTTACCAAACTTTAATCGAATAATACTGTAATAAATATCAGGAATTAAGTCTACCAAAAATGTAAACACACATTCTGCATATTTATTTTATTTTAGTTATTTTATTTTATTTTATTTTATATTGTCACCACTAAGCAGAATTTCTTAGCGCATCGCTTTTGCCACTCGCAGGTACTGGAGACATAGCTGGGGAGCCTAGCAAACATCAGACCGGGTGAACCTTCAGAGCTGCTACTGAGTCCAGAGTCACCTCACATCTGCAGTGCACTTGGTAGACATTAGGACTTTAGGTGGCATTTTGTATTTGGTATTTTGTATTAGTTTTGGATCGTAAATATAAACTCTTGAAATTATTTGATAATGTAAATATATGAAATTTCATTTTATTGAAATTTTTTGTATATTATGTGGAAAAATGAAATGTTGAGAAATATTTATAAATGTGCTTCAAGTGATGAAGTGAACAGAAAAATTCTGAAAATAGTGTTGTGATTTTGAGATTGAGTTGAGATGTGTGTATAATGGAGTTCTGGATTTGGAAATTATATTGAAAGTGTCTTTTAAACAGGTTCAGAAGAACTGTTTTTTCAATTTATAGCCGGCACTCTGCCAGATTTTTTATAAAAATTGCGAAAAAATTCAGATTTATCAAAAATTGTAAATAAATGAATAAAAAGGGATAAATTATAATGAAAATATGAATTCGTGCTCCGGCACACTGAGTGGCATATCTTGCTCGGCTACACTGTAGACGGGTAAGAGGTGTCATATTTAGTGGTATCAGAGCATCGGTTTAGGCGTTTCTAGGCCTAGATAGAGTGCATACCATTGCATTGCATTTGTAAGTGTTGAGGTGACACTGATGCAGATCTGTTTGTTTTCTTATTTTGAATAGGATATGGATCCTGCTTCTCAAAGGGCAGTTGATGAAGAGGTGAAGAGTCGTGCTCCACCAAGGGCTGAATCTGGGGGCAGGTGGAGAGTCGTGCTCCACCAGCAGTTGAGGCACCTGCCCAACCTCAGTTTGCACTATTTTAGCAAATGATCGGGTTTTACCGGCAAATGATGGGGGCAATTCCACCACCACAATCACAGCCACAACCTCCACCAGCACCACAGAAGTCCCATTTAGAGAAACTACGAAAATATGGGGCTGTGGATTTCTTTGGGAAGAGGGAGGATGATCCCATAACAGCAGAAAACTGGTTGGATAGAACAATCGAGTCTTTGAATAGTTTAATCGCACTTCGAGCAGAACCTGGAGGGTGCTGTGTCCCTACTTCAGGATGATGCATATCAGTGGTGGGACACAGTAACCAGTGAGGTGCAACTGGAACCGATCACCTGGGAATTCTTCCTCATAGAGTTCAGGAAGAAATATGTTAGCAAAGTGTATTTAGAAGAGCGAAGAAGAGAATTTATCAGTCTGAGACAGAGGTAATTATCAGTGGTATAGTATGAGCAGGAACTCATCAGACTGAGCCGGTATGGGAGGGAGATAGTCCCTACAGAGGCAGAGAGGTGTAGAAGGTTCGAAGAAGGGTTCAATGACAATATCAAAGTCATGATCACAGCATTGGAGATTACGAATTTTGCTAAGCTAGTATATGCTGCATCAAAAGTAGAAAGGGTTCGAATAAATAAGCAAACTAGAAGGGAAAGATAGCAGAAGAGGGGTCCAGGTCAGTCCAGTACATTTTCTGCTCCCAATAAGAAAAGTAAGGGTCCTCCTGCTCAGGGTTTAGGACAACCACAAGGTCAGGGTCAGTCCCAGGGGCCCACACCACAGTTCACACCTAGGAGAGGCCAGTCCACACCATCAGTGGGCAGCTCTCCAGGGACAGTGTTCAGGGGACCAGCACCAACATCTTCTGCCTGTCCATACTGCCAGAAGTGGCATAAGGGGGACTATTGGTGAGAGACTTGTGCATGCTTACGGTGTGGATCTACAGAACATCAGATCAAGATTTGTCCAAAGAGGACTACTACAGTTGCTCTAATACAAGCTGACAGACCTACTCCTACACCACAAAGGGGTAGGAAGCGTGTAAATCTAAGGCAGCTGGCCCATCACTGAGGCTTGCATCCGAGTCAGCTGAGAGGCCAGAGACTAGAATACCTGCCAAGGCCTATGCTATCAGAGCTCAGGAGGAGCAAGATGCCCCAGATATCATCAGGGGTACGTTCTCTGTAACACCCTCCCGGTAACAACTCCGTACATTCTTCTGTTCTGGTGACCGGTGTCGGTCCGGACAGCTAGAACGTCCGAAAAAATATTTAAACTAAAGTCAGGAACCATAATTAACTCAAATATTAATAAGAAAAATTTAGGAAAAATTTTAGAAATAAAATACAACCAAGTCAAATAAGCCGGTGCCCAAGCGATGGGTAACCAGAGGTAAGTTGCGGTTCTCGCAACTAGGAGCCCTAGACCTGGGGGAAAATTCATAAAATAATTTTTGGGACTCCAGAGAAGGGTCATTGAGGTTCCTATGGCATTAGAATGCCAAGAAAATATTTAGAAAAATTTTTCAATCGGTACAGACAATTTTGACCCGTTAAGCCAAACGGAGGGCATTTTGGTCATTTCGCCTTCAGAGACGATTTTTGGCCGACTTGTCCAGTTGAGTAAATAATTATTATGATATAAAATGTGAATAAACATTACTAAAAATTAAATTGGAAATGAGTAGAGAAAAGAAGAAAAGAAAATGGAAGAAAATGCCTAATTATGACATCATAATGATGTCATTTAAAACCTCCCACCAATCACCATTTAACAAACCTTTTTAAAACAATTAAAAGAGAGAAAATGGACAAAAATTTTCTGGTTTTCATCCTTCTTCTTCAGCCAGCCGAAATTCTCTCCCTTTCCTCCATAACCCTCCATTTTTCTCCTTAAATCAAGCTTAAAAATCTCTTAAACCTCTCCCCAAAACCCTAAGTCATCTTCACTAAAACTAATCCCCACATCACAAGGCAACTCTAGGCAGCCATAAGAAGAAGAAATTCTAAGGAAAACACAAGTCCAAGAAGTGCCACTTAAAGGTTAGTGCACATATATAACTTAAACTCTTTATTTTCCATGTTAGAGACTTGAAATAGGTAAAAATTTGTGAATTAAATGAACCAAATATATGTGTATGTCCACCATGAATTTCGGCAGCCCTAAGGAAGGAACAATGATGGAGTGTTTTTGATGGTTTTAATGGACTTAGAATGAATTAGAGATTATGTTTAAGGTGTATATACACATATATAATGAATGAAAGTGTTTAACTAGGTGTATGGGTGAATTGAGATGGAAATTAGGGTTTTGGGAGTGAAGAATTGGACTTGGCTTATGAAGTGATTAATGGACATTCTAATGGTCAATTAGTGACCATTTGAGGCAAGTTAATCATAATTTGAAGTGAACCAAAGTGTCACAAACCAAGTTAGTAGGCTGCCTAGTGACAGCAGCAATGAGGCTGTGATTCCAGCCCACTTAGACAGCCATAACTTTGGCTGTGTAGGTCCAATTGGTGTTTGGCCAATTGGACATGAAACTAGACTTATAATGGCACATTTTTTCTGAAGAAACCATGCCCAAAAGACCAAAGCAAGTGGACCAAAATTTGGCCCCAATCCGGGTACCCTGCAAGCCAATTCTGCAGAATGACCAAATGAACAGTAACTGTTCATTTGGCCATAACTCACTGTAGAAATGGTCAATTGACCTGAAATTTTTACAGCAACAAGTTAAGACCTAGACAAACAACTTTCATGGAGAAACCTACCCCAAATTATGACCAGAACCTAACCCAAATGGCAGTCACAGTCACTGTTCATGGTACTGTAGATTTGGTAATTCTGCAGTTTTTCCAATCCGGCCAGCTGTGGTTTTTGGACCATATCTGGAGCTACAAAACTCCAAATGGAGTGATTTAAAAAAGGAAATTCAACTAGACAAAATAATAAACAACTTTCATGTTTACCATTTCCTCAAATTCCCACTGCAATAGTGCTTAATGGAACAGAAAAATTAGGCTTCAAAAACTGAAAATTTTGCCCTCTTGGTTTTAAGTTTAGAAATGGTATGGGTGCTCAATTCCAACAAGTTTTAAATGTAAAATGTGGTACATGGGGAGTGTTAAAACCAATACACCTATTTTCTATCCAAAAGTCAACATTTTGTTGACTAATAAAGTGAATAGTGACACCAAAACTTGAAATATGAAATGTACTTACATGAATAAATTGTTGAATGAATAAATGTGATAAAAGTGTCATTTATGATTTAGGTTCCCATCAAGAGAGAAATGTTAGCCCAGTTTCCACTCTAAAATTGTCCAATGGAATAGTAAACTTAGGTAGTAAAAACTAAAAATTTAGAAATGCATCTAGGGGACTTTAAATTGCAATTGGCAATTAATACTAGCAAATGTAAAACTCAAAATGTGGGATCTTGGTGTAATTAGAATTAATATATCCATTAAGTATAAAAAAGTCAACATTTTGGTTAACTAGTAAGGTGAATAGTAATCAAAATGATTAGTAAATTAAGATGAGACCTAGAACCAATTCTAAACTTAAATGCTTAGAATTGTATGACAAATGTGGACTATGCATCTTAGTCAAAATTGTAAAAAGGAAATTAAGAGCATAAATTTGAAATCCATGAAATTTTCATGGATTACTTGAAACATGAAAAATAAGTTACCTAATTGATGTAAATAGATAGTTAGGGCTTATATGCCCATTACAAATGGAATTCATAAAATATTAGTAACTCAACTTGAAATATAAAATTTGTAATTACATAAGTAGATTTTTGAAAGTATAAATGAGAAAGGAAAAATGTTTGAATACAATGGTACATGTGAACCATTGTTTAGAATTGTCATCAATATGAATAACATAATGAATGAATAAATGAACCATATTAATGTATGAATGAGACATTAGTTCTCATTATTATAGAAAGGAGAAGTATTTTGAGTACAATGGTATAAAAGGATAATTGATGTGAATTGTGATCATATAAATGATCAAATGAATATATGAATTATAATTGAAATTTATCATGAAATAATGAATTCATAAAACACAATATATTAATATTTAATGATATTATGTGCCCTTGTATTGCCTAGACACGTGTGTCAGATTGGATAGATTGGCATGCCAATAGGGTATTGTTTTAGCAGTACTGCGAAAGGCTTTATGCTTGTATTCATGGCTTTATGCCCGTATTCATGGCTTTTATGCCCGTATTCATGGCTTTTATGCCCGTTTATGTGATATCATGGCTTTTTAGCCATACTGACTGCATACATTATTGACGTTCTACGTCCCATGGTATGACGGCCCGAGACACCGTGGTGTCCAGTGCCAACGACCCATTATCCAGTTTAGTCAGCCTGTCGTAGGTTACTTGGGCAGTGTAATTTATTGAAATAAATTAAGACTATTAGTAATTGAAAATATTAGAAATCAAATAAATGAGTTAATAAGACTTCAAAAGAATTAGTTAGAATTATGAAATGATCCAAACCACATAAAAATTGTTAAGTAAAATGATAAAAGAGTTGGAAAAATAGGTATAACTTAATTAAATATTTTAAATGTACCTTCTATTACCATATGAATATAAACTGAGTATTTTTATTAATTATGTATATTGTACATTATCACTATGAATTTCAAAATTAAACGCTTCCAAAGAGGAACAAATTAGAACAAAAGATAATTAATATTAGACACATTGTATTAAATTAAATTGATTCTTAAATATTCAAATTATGCTCCGTTCTTTCTTTATTTGTATATTTTATTTTCTTGTTCTATTATTGCACCACTAAACAGCAATGCTTAGCGCGATGGAATTGTTTCCTCGCAGTAATCAAGTTAAAGCCCAAATAATACTAAATGTAGATTTTGGAGTCCAGATCTGCAGAAGTGTCTGAAGTATTCAAGGTTGTCACCTCCTCAGCAATGCATGTAGATAGGGCCCATATAGATCATATTTTATATTTTGTATAAAATGCTTAGAAATTGTATTGTAATGTATATTATGAACAAGTAATTAATAGGAATGTGATGTAAATTAATTAATTAATTTTTTCTATGTAATTAATTTATATATCATGTAAATTATGAAATTTTGCAATAATTTTGTAAATTTTGTAAATTAAGGAAATTTGAAAAATTTTGCTTATGTAATTTGAGGATATTTACATATGAATTGAGTATGAATAGAAATGTATAGAAATGATTATGAAATTGAAATGTATGGATAAGATTTTATTCTGAAAATATTGTTAAATTTCAAACAGGTGAATTTTGAAATACGCCAAACGATAATAAAATAGGGGAAACTCCGCTGGTTTCTCCATCGAAAAATAATTGATATTAAAAACATAACAAGATCAAATTATTAAAATAATAAAGTAAGAAAAGATAGGGTGCTCCGGCACCGAGTGTGACACACTTCGCTCGGCTACACTGTAGTCGGGTGAGGGGTGTTACATTCTCCCTCTACAACACTTTTGTGCATGCATTGGTGGATCCAGGATCCACTCATTCCTACATTTGCATCAAACTACTCATAGAGAGGGGAGTTCCAGTGGAGGAGAGTGATCAAGACATTCTGGCCTCAAATCCACTAGGCCACAGCGTGGTAGTGAATAAAGTATATAAAGGTTGCACGTTGAGGATTCAGGGGTATGAATTCTTGGCAGACCTAATTGAATTGCCCTCCCACGAGTTTGACGTGATTTTGGGAATGGACTGGTTATCACGTCATCAGGCAATAGTTGATTGCAAATTGAAGAGGATTTCTCTGAAAACTTTTAAGGGTAATGAGATTACTGTTGTTTGGCTACATTGTAGCCGGGTAAGGGGTGTAAAAATCTCTATAGATTTTGTTAACCCTAACCTCCTAACCTAATGGACTAGTTACTAGCACATCATAGTCCATTTGTACACACTGAATGTCACACCCTACTCCCCCGTAAGATATAACATGATCCCATAGTACACCTAATGAATTACCGTACTTCGCCTACCGATAACACATTAGATATACTACAAGGGATTTTAAAATAATTTTTATGAAATTTAGATCATCACTTAAAATCTGGTGTTATATAAATTTTTCAAAATTTCGGTAAAATGCCGGCTGTATTTTGAGAAAATAGTTCTTCAATCTTGCAAAGGAAAATACTCCCAATATGTTTTCTCAAATACAACTCCAATAACTTCATTTCAACTCACAATTCAAATCTCAATAATCAAATCAATTCATTTTCAAACCCATCTCATCATAAAGAACATTTCATTAATTATAAAACTCAAAAATTAATATTACTAAACTATACAGGTAAATGAAATCTCAAATTTATATTACAATGATTTGCATTTAATTACATACCAAAATATTTTACAAGAATTTTTATACAACTGCTCAAATAATTTACATACATATTATCACATGCATACATCAAAACCTATGTACATGGGTATACCTATGATATACCTGGAGCTGATCTGAATGTGTCTTCAAAGAAGCTTACTCAACTGCTCTATGCTCTTTTCACCTGCGACAGCATACAAAGCTATCGCTGAGTGGTGAACTCAGTGGTGCACAACTATAATTTAAAATATAGTACAATATACATTGACAAAATTTACAGTAAATAATTTGAAAATCTGAATACTCATCAAATTCCAAAACTCAAAATATTCATTGCCAATAATATAAATAATTTGTATAAAATGACTTTAATCACAAATTTCAATTTATCAAATCACAACTAAACATTTAAGGTAATTCCAACAATTTATAGAAATAAAGATTAATTTCAATAAAATCAATTATACATAAATCCCATTTGAAATCGAAATTCTTTACTATTCAAAAACCATTCTTTATCTCAAAAACCATTCTTTATCTCACTAACTATGCAAGACTAATCCGAAAGGGCCATCTTCGGGGTGATTCTAACTCCCTATGGTTGGGGAGGTCGAATCGGATTCTAACTCCCTATGGTCGGGGAGGTCGAATCATCGTGTACAGTACACATCACAATAATGAAACTTTCGAAAGGGCCATAACATAAAAACTTAGATCTAACCTCCAGTAAGAGGAGAATCTAAGCCTGTGCACGTACCATGGTAATCAAAACACAACTAACTCCATTGTCTTCTTAACAAATGAGAGAAACGGGTAATAACCTAGTCAAGCATCTATAGTGAGATATAAAACAATATCACAATCCTTTTAGTGAGCATAAATCATAATACAATTCAATTCAATTCAAAGTCAATTCCAATATCCAATAATTTTTATGCTCATCACAATTCAAATCATAAATTTGCATTTTCCATGCAAATTACCCATCACAATTCAAAACATGTTCTATCACAATTTTTCAAAACATAATTTATTCAATCCACAACAATGCTTAATACTTGTGGAAATATCATTTCACAAATCTAAATTCATACATACTATAACAATTTCAATAATCATTGAATTAAATCCAATGCTTGTTAAACATAATACATAAGAAAAATATGTCATTTAATCATATGAAATATTCAGAACAAAATCAATTAAAAACTAGTTGTGCACAAACCTGATTTGAGTCGCTCCTAGGCCTTGATTCAATGTTCTTTATGCTTCTCAATATCCTTATCAATTGAAACACACAATTTAAAGTGTTTCATTACTCAATGAATTTGTTTCCAACCATAAAATCTAATATCAAAACTTTCTTGGTACTATTCCCTTCAATTCATTTTATTAGTCAACTTATAATGTTGACCCTTGATGCACTCTAAGTGAGTCAATTCTAATGTTACCAATATGTCACATTTTATAGCCCTTTAGTGTTGGTATATGTTACCAAATTCATTTTCAAGTGTATTGCATTTTATTGTAATTTACTGGATTTCGGTACACTATTTTCACCTAGCCGCACGACCTAGTTCCCTTGGTTTTCGGGTTCCGGTCCAAACTACAAACTTGTAGGTCTATGTCTTATTGCACGCGGGGTAAAATTTCAGGTCATTCTAAGTTGTGTAGACCAAGATATGGTCAATTTACCAATGCAGGACAGAATGCACTAAAATGGTAGGCTTAGGTCATTTTTAGGTCATTTTCACTTCCGTCAGTTTTGGTACCTGAACTTGTGCAAGCTATTTGGCTTGGTTCTGGCCATTTTTGGGCTTTGGTGTCTTCATAAGAATTGTAGATCTATGTCTAAACTATTCATGGTAAAAATTTCAGGTCATTTGGACTGTTTTGAGTAAGTTATTATCAAAACACTAACTGCTGCCCAAATGGTCAATTTTCAGGCTTTCAAGTCACTAATCCAGATTTGGTCATTTTTCAAGTCACTTTGTGGACCGAATTTAGGTAAGCTTCCTTCACGAAAGTTGACACTTTTTGTGCCTAGTTTCACCTCCAATTGGTCTCATACCAATTGGAGTCACACACTTAAGGTTCTAAGCTAAAGTGTACACTGCCCTGTTACACATTATTCAGCACTTACCAATTACACATTCAATACTTACCAAGTTTACCTTTCATGCCAATTCTGAATTGGTACCATAACATTAACATACTTTACATCACATTTTGGTCACTTTGGGCAGCTTGTAACCACTCTCAACATACACATTATACTCAGAATTTTCAAAGTCCAATTACAATAATTTAACCACATGAACATACCTCATTTACATGTCCAAATCCAGACAATTATTCACATACACATGCTGCCACCATAAGCAACATAATTCAACAATATTTTTAATGAACTTAAACACTTCAATCTTCTTCATGAGCCTGCCACAAGTTTACACATACCCATCAACTTCCATTTTTACTTTTTAAGCTTACAAATCAAACTTTACACATGGAATTTAACTTCAATACAATTAAACATTTAAATCAACATCCAAACAACCATTTACATGCAAGGACAAGCTGTTCATGGTGAGGTTTCATGGCTGCTAAAATGCTCCATCACCAATAATTCATCAAACCTCAAATTTCTTTCATAATTCAATTACCCACAACCTTAGTTACACTTTTAATGAAACAAGAATTGAAAATAACCACTTACCTCTTTTGGACTTCTTCAAAACTCCACCAAAACTTATCTTTCTTGCTCCCTTATTGCTGCCCAAGGTGTGTAGGCAAAGATTAATGAAGGAAGTTCAAGAATTTAGCTTGAAATGAAGGTGATCTCAAGCTTGCGTGGGTGGTTTCCATGGAGGAAAGTTGGGACACCATTTTCGGCCATGGGAGAGCTTGGTGAGGATGATGAAGTGAGTGGAGGATTCTGCCCTCATTTTAGGTATTAATGTATCCACTTAGTGCTCCACTAAACCTAGATTAATGATATTATAATCTAAGGTTTCAAAAATTGCAATTTTAACCTTAATTTCTCATAATTTACATTTTATCTTTAATTCCATTTTTCATTTGATTTTCCCAAATGTAATACCATTTAATTTTCATTGACATTTAGGTCAAAAGCCATCTCTAGGTTTCAAATGACTACAATACCCCTATTCGGGTTGTATTCCCAATTTTTCGATAACACCGAGTTTTATCGTTTTCTTGATTTCTCGTTTTTCTTTGTACTAATTAATTAATTTTTCTTTGATATTTCTAGTGACATTTATACTTCAATAAGTCTTTAATTATGTCTCGAAACTAAATTTTGAGGGTTCCCTGCAGTTCTGGGGTCGACTATTGCCTGCGCCGTAACTTCCCCATGCGGTCACCCATCACTGCGGTGCTGGCTAGTTTAAATTTGTTTCATTTCATTGCAATTATTTTTCCTTTGTTTTTCTTGTATTTTCTTTTCTTGTATTTTATTATTTTATGTCTCCTCACTAACAATTAAATGCAGTTCTAGGCATCCTAGCTGTCCGGACTGACACTGGTCACCGGAATAATAGAACGTACTATCGAACATAGGGGTGTTACACTGAATAGCAGTAGAACACATCACACTAGCACTGACATATGAATGTGTGGAGCCAGAATCAAACAACACATATGCATCTCGGTCAAGGATAGAGAAAATACCAGTTACTACGTCTGATGTTTCAGCCTCCTCTCTCTGTTTCATGGTATAGACTCTAGCTGGTGCACCACTTGGTTCTGGCTGGTTAAGAGTACTCTGACTTCCATGAGTGCTACCAGGACCCCTACCTCTACCTCTACCTCGACCAGCTGGCTGTGACCCTCTAGGTGCAGAGACTTGGGTTGATCCCTCAGATGTAGCAGAAGGTCCAGATCGGAAAGGACTAGTACAATCCTTAGCAAAATGTCTGCTCCCTCCACAGTTGAAACATGCACCAGTGGCCTTGAAACACACCCCACCATGTGTTCTACCACAAGTCTCACACTGTCGGTTGGGTCTGCTGACCAGACCAGGGTGGTCTTTGGCCAGAGAATCTACCTCTGCCAGATCTGCGAGAGCTGGATCCCCCAAACTATTTTCTCTTCCCAGAACCACTCTCAGTAGCCTGGCCTGTAGCCTTTTCAGTGTTCTCTTTCTCTTGAGTGCCCTTCTTCACTACCCCTTCTGATTCTATCTTTTCCAGTTCCAGGGCTTATGAAATCAGCTCAGAAAAATTCTGGTGTCTGAATCCCACCACTTGCATTCTTAAGCTAGGCCTCAACCCAGCCTCAAACCTTTTACATCTGTCTCTGGGGGTGGAAACTAAGCTTTCAACATAATGACTTAGCCTTGAAAAGTTCGCTCATACTCTGCTATTGTTCTGTCCCCTTGCTTCAAGCTCAAGAATTCTTATAATTTCATATCTACATAAGCATCAAGAGCCCATTTCTACCTGAATTCCCTCAGGAAGTCTGTCCATGTCAGCACAGGTGGCTCAACTAGGCTGTGGGGGATGGTCTTCCACCATTCATATGCATCCTCTTGCAATAGAGAAACAGAGTACTCGAACTACAGCTCTTCTATACACTGCAGCTTTATAAAAACCTATTATATTCTCTCTAACCATTGTTCTGCCTCCAGTGGATCCACAGTGCCCTTAAACTCGGTGGCCCCAAATTTCATTAATTTTTCATATTGCCGAGCCGAGGGTTGTGGTTGTGCTACAGGTGCTTGCAACTGAGCTTGAGGTGGCACATTTCCCTCCATTTGTTGGAAAAATGCAGCCATCTGCTGTGCAAACTGAGCAAGAAACTGCGGTGCTGGAGTAGGAGCTGGAGTGGCTGACCCATTCACGTTCTGAAGTGCTGGGGCTTCCCCTTGGACCTCAGCCTCGACAGATTGCTCTACAGAATGATCTCCCTCTTCCATTCCGTTTCTCAAAAATTTCTACTTCTTGAGATCAAACACAAGGAGGTTGACCTCCGTTAGTGCATATTCATGATGTAAATATGTCATATGTATCAATTAAAGACACTTGAGCAGTTGTACTTATCAAAGAAATATTCACATACATAGTTAAAATTCATTGCAAAACCATACTCTGATACCACTAAAACATGTCACACCTTACCCTTCTGTAAGGCATAACATGATCCCGTAGAATACCTAATGAACTACCGAACTTCACCTACCGATAACTCATTAAGTACCCTACAAGGGATTTTAAAACTATTTTCTTACTTTTTGTAAGTGGTGAGCATTTTAGTAGGAATTAAAAACATTTAATTGAAGTTTGAAAACTAGTTAAGATTTTTGTCCCATTTTATTTTTCTGCAAATTTTATAAAAATTTCGGCAGAGTACCGTCTGTATTTGGAGAAAACAGTTCTTCAAAAATCTGTAAAAAGCACTTCCAATGATTGTTTCCACAACTCCCAACCCAAATCAACTCAAGTCAACACAAGTCAATTTAATTCCACAACTCAACTAAAAATTTGTCATCTCAAAATACTTCACAAATTCATTCACATTGCATACAGTACTTAATTTACAAATACAGATCTTAATTTCCAAAAAGAAAATCTAAATTATCATTATTACAATTTATTATACAACTGCTCAATTTTACATTGATACATAAGATATTACAATATTTACATCAAATAACTACAAGGTATAATTAAATACCCATACAAAAGGATCAGCGAAGGCCTTGCCAATTCAGCAGCTCACTCTGCTACTTTGTCCTTGCCCTTATCTACGACAGCAAAATAAGCTATCGCTGAGTATAAAAATACTCAGTACTGCATAATAAAAATTTGAAATGCAGTACATAAAATATTCATTGACAAATCACAATTTAAATATTTCACAATCACATTTCACAAATTATCAAAACTCATTATAGCACAATTTTGGTCAAATAATTTAATAAACATAGTATTGCCAATTCATACATAACTTAAGCCATGACACAAAATTTCCGATCAATGCCGTGTTGTACACCACGACAAAGCAATCTACAACCCCACTAATCGAAATCAATGAGGGAGGTGGCTAGCTAGCTAATGAGTACTCATCCGATCTACAACCTCAATTGGTGAACCAGAGAGAGAGGAAAATAATCGATCTCAACCCCATAAATGGAGGAGGAATAATAAGGCACTGTCATGCTAAGTGTGAATCCGAAATCCATTTAAAGCAATTTGTTCAAATATTTTATGCAAATCACACTAAATTTCCAAAATCACCTTTTCATTCACAAAGTGGCAACACAAAAATTCTTAAACTCATAATTAACTCAGAAATTTCATAATGCATACTAAATCAATTTTTCAATGATAAAATGCTTAAATAAGGTTTATTGTGCACAAACCTGACGTGAGTCGCCTCTAGGCCTTGACTCAGTCTCTTAGACTTTCTGGGTCTTTTTTAGCTGAAATAAAAAATTTATAGTGTCTCAGTATCTTTACCTCATAATAATTCTAATAATTAATTCATATATATTCACCTCTAGCCCCATTATGCTTAAACTTACATTCTTGAAAATTTTCATGTTGAGATTACTATTCATGGTACTATTCAAGTCAAAATATTGACTTTCTTATGTTTAATAGGTATGGGAAATCCAATTATACCCACATACCACATTTTGGTTACAAATTTTATTGGTTTTGGTTGTTTTCTCAAAACTTAAGTCTTTTAGGCAAAATTACAAATTTTCAGTTTTGATGACCTATTTTGCACTATTCCATTGGTCATGTTGCTATTAGAATTTGGCCAAGTTTTCCTCATAGAAATTGTTTCTTATTGTCTTAACTTTATTTCCCTTTTTAAATTACTCCATTTAGAGTTTTGTAGCTCAAGTTATAGCTATTTGAACATGGCTGGCCGAATTGGCCTAAACCACATTTTCTGGGCACCAAAACTGGTTCTGGCAGTTTTAGGTCACCAATTTTGGGTGGCTAAATGACTTGGTTAAGGGTATAATTTGGGTTTGTGTTCTTCATGAAAGTTTTAGGGCTATATCTTAGATTTTTACTGGTAAAATTTCAGGTCATTTAGACCAACCTAACCCAAGTTATGGCTAAATAAACAAACACTGTTCATTTAGTCATTTTTGTACAGAGCAGAACACTCAATTTCGGATTTGGCCAATTTGTTCACTATGCTATGGTCACTTTCTGGGCATGATTCCAAAATGAAAGATGTGTCATTTTGTGTCTAGTTTCATTCCTAATTGACCTCACACCAATTGGGTTGGTAAATTTTCAGTTTTGATCCCTGAAAAGGACCTTGGTCATGCTGCCTACATAATGACCATATCCAATTCGAATCTCCATTTGGTTCTAACCCTTCCAACATACCACAATTGGTCACATATGACCATTTTTCAGCTTAAACAAGGTCAAACACACTATTTGACTAATTCTCCAAATTTTGTCTCCTAAATCCTAGGCCCAAAAGCCTAACTCACAATTTTTGTTATATTTTATTAATTCAACACATATAAACATACTTCCTCAACTCATTCAAGCTTTCTAACATGTTTAAGTCAATCAAACTCATGCATTCTCAACTTAATCCCTAGCTGGCCGAATTCACACATAGTCCTCCAAAGATGTTTTGTTACACCCTACCCCTCTGTAAGGCATAACATGATCCCGTAGTATATCTAATGAATTACCAACTCCGTCTACTGATAACCCATTAAATACACTACAAGGGATTTTAAAAACTTTTCTTACTTCTTTTACAGTGGTGAGCACTATTTACAGGTATTAAAAACCTTTTTGAATTGTAGTGATGGAACTAACATATTTGAATTATTTGGAATTTCTGTAAAAATTTTGGCAGAGTGCCATCTGTATTTTGAATAAAACAGTTCTTCAGAAAACCTGTAAAAGCACTTTAATATATTTCTAAATCTCAACTCCAACATATTTCTCAACACAACATATTTATCAACTCAAATCCACAGTGATTTTCAAAGACTGAGATAAAAGAAATATAATACAATTTTTTACAAGCCAAAATAACTCATAATTATTTTACAACTTCAATGTACAATTTTAATTTACAACTGCTCAAAACCAAAAATAATATGTACATACAGTGGTCATACATTATAGTACAAAATGCAAAATATTGGTATACTCATTATACCCGGTAATCTCTCGCTGGAGGTAATAGCAACCTAGTCTGCTGCCCTGTCTGTTTGTCTACCTGCGACAGCAATAAAAAGCTATCGCTGAGACAATGTCTCAGTGGTGCACAACATTAACTAAATACAATTTAAATCACAATTCATAAATCATATAAATAGTGGATACTTAAAACCATAGTTAATTTCAAGACAGTAATTGTCAACAAGAATTTAAACTCCATTTCTCAATATCACAATAAATTTCAATAAGTCAGATCATGGTTGAATTCAAAAGACAGTATATGTCAATAAGAGTTTAAATTCATTTCACAATCTCACAATACATATCAAAAAATCACACACAGCTTAATCATGTTCCAAAGTTCAATTCGTCCCAAAAGCCGATGGCTAATGAGGTATTCAATTCGTCCCAAAAGCCGATGGCTAATGAGGTATTCAATTCGTCCCAAAAGTCGATGACTAATGAGGAATAACATAGCTAGCTAGCAAAAATATGAGTACTCATCCAATTCATCCTCAACAGGCACACACCTCAACGCTTCAGCCAGAGAGGGAATTCAATTCGTCCCACTAGACAAGCTAGTGAGGAATACAATCAATATACATGATAGCTGTGGTTTCAAACCATTTCCAATGTTTTTCAATCAATAAGTATCCATCAATATCATTCAAACAATTTCTCACAATTTCAAATCATTTACAATGCTTTTCAAGAAATAAATATCCATTCAAACACATTTCCACAATTTAAAACAACAATGTACAAATAGTCATAATTCATTTCAATTGAAAAATTCAAAGAAATAGTTATTGTGCACAAACCTCTGATAACTGTCTCCTGGTCTGGACTCAGTGTTTCCTTCCCTTTCCCTGAGTCTTTACTAACTGAGAAACACAATTTGAAGTGTTTCAGTACTAAATTAAATTGTCTCTAACGATAATGTTCGATAAGTAATTCACTGAAAGCTATTATTTGCTTAATCACCTAATATACCGACCCTCGATGCGTTCTAGGTAAATTAGGTTTTTGTGTCACTAATATGTCACATTCGATAGTGTTTTAGGGTTGGTACATGTTACAAATTTCATTTCCTTGTTTAGTGCATTTTATTGCAAATTGTTGGATTCCGGGATACTAGTTTGACCTAGCCGGACGGCCTAGTTCCCTCGGTTTTCGGGTTTCGGTCAAAACTACAAACTTGTAGATCTATGTCTTATGGAACGCGGGGCAAAATTTTAGGTCATTATGAGTTATGTAGACCAAGTTATGGTCATTTTACTATTGCTGGTCAAATGGCATCAAATTAGGTCATTTTAGGTCAATTTTGGTCAACTTTGGTTCGGCCAGTTTTTGGACCCGAATTTGTGCAAGTTGTTTGACATACTTATGGTCATTTCTGGGCTTTGGTGTCTTCATAAGACTTGTAGATATGGGTCTTAACTATTCATGGTTAAAATTTCAGGTCAATTGGACCTATTTTGAGTGAGTTATGGCCTAAACACTAACTGCTGCCCAATTGGTCAATTTTCAGGCCTCATTTGCACTTAATCCGAATTGGTCATTTTTCATGCTACCTTGCAAGCAGAATTTGGTATGCTTTCTCAATGAAAGTTGGCACATTTTGTGCCTAGTTTCACCTCCAATTGGTCTCATACCAATTGGAGTTATACATTTAGAGTTATAGGCTAAAATGTAGGCTGTCCTTAATTACATTGCTTATACATGTATCCATTACACATTTACCTTGCTACAAATCCACCTCTCAACCCCATTCTGTTTTGGTACATTACCAAAACCATTTACCACTTCACATTAAAATCATTTTGGGCAGAATACAAACATCCTTAATACACCAAATAAAACTCTAATTCATAAAGTCCAAATACAACCACATATACACATAAACATTTCTAATTCTTACATACACTTTACACAACCAATTTACATACATATTCATCAATCCTCAATATCACAATTTATCCAATATCTCCATGAATTCAAACATTCATTAAGGAGTCCCAAAGCTGCTGAAATGCTCCACAATGCCAAAGTGTCCCACAATTCGTCAACTTCCATCCCAATTGCACAATCACCACATATATACATGGAATTAACTTACTAGGACATTAATCACCCTACTCAACATAATTTCCCATCAAATAAATGTAAGAATAAATCAATCAAATATACAACTCCATGGCTGTCCAAACTGGATATATCAAGAACTTCTCAAAACTTAAAAATTCCTTCACAAAGCACACACCCATAACATGTATACAAAGTTTAACAAAGCAATATTCAAAATCTCAAACTTACCTATTGTTGGGACTTGCTAAACCTTCACTAAAACTTCTTAATATTGGTATCTACTTCTTCCTTGTGATGTGGAGGTAATCTTTAATGAAGAAAAGTAATCAAAATCTAGCTTGAAAATGGGTGAAATGAAGCCATGCAAATGGGGTGGCCATGGAAGGGCTTTAGGAGTTCTTCCTTACGGCAATGGATGAATAAATGAGGAAGATGAAGTTTGAGTGGGAGTAATCTGACCACTTATGATTATGTTTAATCCATATTATAATTCTTAGTGGTCCACTTACTCAAATTAATCATATAATAAGCTTAAAGTGCTAATTACACAATTTTCACTCCACTTTTGGCTATTTGCATTAGGTACCACTAAACTAATTTTTCATTTTATTTTCTAAGTGTAATATTATTTATTTTTAATGGATATTTAGGTCAAAAGACAATTCAGGATGTCAAATGACCATAATGCCCCTGTTCGGGTTACATTCTCGATTTTTCGGTAACACCGGGTTTTGTCTGTTTTTCGATTTCTCACTTTTCCTTGTACTAATACTTTAATTTTTCTTTGATATTTCTAATGATATTTATACTTCAATTGATGTCTCTTTAAGTCCTAAAAATATTTTCCAGGGTTCCCCGCAGTCCAGGGCTAGTCAACGGTCCATGCCGTGACTTCCCAGTGCGGTTACCCATCGCTAGGATTCTCGGCTCGCTTAACTTGGTTACATTTCTTTGCCATTATTTTTCCTTTGTTTTTCTTGTATTTTCTTTTCTTGTATTTCATTATTTTATGTCTCCTTACTCATAACGAAGTGTAGTTCTAGGCATCCTAGCTGTCCGGATAACACTGGCCACCAGAACAGTAGAACGCACTACCGAACATAGGGGTGTTACAATTCTCCCCCCCTTAAATAAATTTCGTCTCGAAATTTTACCTGGCATTAGTCTCCGAACAGCTGTGGGTGCTGTCTCCTCATATCCTCTTCACGTTCCCAAGTAGCTTCCTGGCCTAAATGATGGTTCCACAGCACTTTAACCAGGTGTATCTGTTTATTCCTCAGCTGCTTCACCTCATAAGCCAGAATTTTTATGGGTTCCTCCTCATATGAGAGGTCTGGATTTACCTCAATCTCTTCAACTGATAGTACATGAGATGGGTCAGATCTGTACCTCCTTAACATGGACACATGGAAGACATTGTGTATCCTTGCTAGCTCTGGAGGTAATGCCAACCGATATGCCAAAGGACCCACTCTTTCCAGAACTTCATATGGTCCAATGAAACGAGGACTCAGTTTCCCCTTTCTGCCAAATCTCATAATCCTCTTCCAAGGAGAAACTTTGAGGAATACCTTATCACCCACTGCATACTCAATATCTCTTCTCTTCATATCAACATAGGACTTCTGACGGTCTGATGCAGCCTTGAGTCTATCTCTAATCAATCTGATCTTTTCCTCTATCTGCTGAACAATTTCTGGCCCAATCATCTTCCTTTCACCTACTTCATCCCAACATAAGGGAGTTCTGCACTTCCTGCCATACAATGCTTCATATGGAGGCATCCCAATGCTTGATTAGTAGCTGTTGTTATAAGCAAACTCAATCAAAGGCAAGTGTGTATCCCAACTACCTTCAAATTCAATCACACAAGCCCGTAGCATATCCTCCAATATCTGAATAACCCTCTCGGGTCGCCATCCATGCGTGGGTGGAATCTTTGTCTTTGAAGTTCAATCTAGTTCCTAGGGCTCTCAAGACTACCCTGAATCTAGAAGTGAACCTAGGATCTCTGTCGGACACAATTGATCTGGCACTCCATGCAATTTTACAATCTCATATATGTACAATCTGCCAATCTTTCTGTGCTATAGTCCATCCGAACTGGCAAAAAGTGAGCAGACTTGGTCAATCTGTCAACTATAACCCATACTGCATCATGACTACTCTATGTCCTTTGAAGTCCTGTAACAAAATCCATAGTTATTCGTTCCCATTTCCACTCTGGTACTGACAAAGGATGTAACAAACCAGCTGAAACTTGATGTTCTGCTTTTACTTGCTGACAAGTTAGGCATTTGGAAACAAATTCAGCTATATCCCTCTTCATGCCCATCCACCAGTAATGCTCTTTCAGCCCTCTGTACATTTTAGTTCCACCAGGGTGCATAGCAAATGGAGACTCATGTGCTTCCTTCATAATGATCTGTCTCAATTCAGCATCATTAGGAATGCACTTTCTGCCCTGATGTAGCAATAAACCATCATCTCTCACAGAGAATTCAGGTTTCTTGCCCTGCTGGACTTCTTTCAGTAGCTTCTGATATTTTTCATCACTCTGAGCAGCCATTCTGATCTGATCAATCAACACTGGCTGTACATGCCATGCAACTACTGTCTGTCCCTCATCATCAATCTCTAAACTGGTATGCTGTGCTTTCAATTCATATACCATGGACAAAGGAGAAACTCTGAGATTTGCCATAGTCTTGCAACTTAAGGCGTCAGCCACCACATTTACTTTCCCTGGCTGGTAGTCTATTAAGCAATCATAGTCTTTAATGAGTTCTAACCATCTCCTCTGCCTAAAATTCAATTCCTTCTGGGTGCCCAAATACTTCAAGCTCTTGTGATCTCTGTAAATGTAGCATTTCTCTCCATACAAATAGTGTCTCCAGATCTTCAGAGCAAAAACAATAGCTGCTAGCTCCAGGTAATGTGTTGGGTAGTTCCTCTCATGCAGTTTCAGCTGGCGTGATGCATAAGCAATGACATTCTGATCTTACATCAGTACACAGCCTAACCCATTGTGAGAAGCATCACTATAAACTGTGTATTCCTTACCCGGAGTAGGTAAAGTGAGAACTGGAGCTTCAGTCAAACACCTCTTCAACTCATCAAAACTTTCTTTGGCATTTATCACCACTGAAATTTTACATCTTTCCAAGCGGTTTGGTCGGTGGAGAAGATAACATAGAAAACCCCTTCACAAACCGGACGATAATATCCACTAAACCAGAAACCGCAAACTTCGTGATATTCTGGCGGCTTCCAATTTAGGATAGCTTATACCTTGCTGGAATCTACCTTGATCCCTTCACCGACACAACATGTCCCAAAAGGAGATTTCTTTCACCAAAATTCACACTTCGACAATTTGGCGTATAGTTGTTTCTCCTTAAAGTCTGCGCATGTCACCCTACTCCTCAGAAGATGTAACATGATCCGTAGTACACCTAATGAATTACCGTACTTAGCCTACCGATAACCCATTAGATATACTACAAGGGATTTTAAAACAATTTTTCGTGCAATTTAAATCATCGATTAAAATCTGGTGTTATAAAATTTTTTCAAAATTTGACAAAGTGCCTACTGTATTTTGAGAAAACAGTTCTTCAATCCTCTGCAAAGAAAAATGCTCCCAATATGTTTTCTCAAATACAACTTCAAGAACTTCAATTCAATTCACAATTCAATTCTCAATACACAATCAATTCATTTTCAAACTAATCCCATCATAAAGAAATATCTCATTCATTTCAAGACTCAAAATTTATATTACAAACTATTCGTATAATTGAAATCCCAAATTTACATTTACAATAATTTACATTTAATTACATACCAAAATATTTTAAAGAGTTTTATATACAATCGCTCAAATAATTTACATACATATTATTACATGCTTACATCAAAACCTATGTACATGGGTATACCTATGATATACCTGGAGCTGATCCGAATATATCTTCAACGAAATTTACTTACTGCTCTATGCTCTTCTTACCTGCGACAAAGCATACAAAGCTATCACTGAGTGGTGAACTCAGTGGTGCACAACTATAATTTAAAACATAGTACAATATACATTGACAAATTTCTGATAAATAATTTGAGAATCTGAATACTGATCAAATTTCACAACTCAAAATATTCATTGCCAATAATGTAAATCATTTGTATAAATGACTTGGAGCACAAAATTCAATTTATCAAATCTTGACTATCCATTTAAGTAATTTCAACAAAATCAATTATACATAAACCATAATTAAAATCACCATTCTTTACCATTCAAAAGCCATTCTGTATCTCAAAAATCAAGCTGTATCTCAAAAACCATGTTGTGTCTCAAAAATCAATCTTTATCTCACTAACTATGCAAGACTAATCCGAAAGGGCCATATTCGATGTGATTCTAACTCCCTATGGTCGGGGAGGTCGAATCAGATTCTAACTCCCTATGGTCGGGGAGGTCGAATCATCGTGCACAGTACCATCACAATAACGAATCTTCCGCAAGGGCCATAACGATAAAATAAACTTAGATCTAACCTCAAATCAGAGGAAAATCTAAGCCTGTGCACGTACCATGGTAATCAAAACACAACTCACTCCATTGTCTTCTCAACAAATGAGAGAGACGGGTAATAACCTAGTCAAGCATCTATAGTGAGATATAAAATAATATCACAATCCTTTTAGTGAGCATAAATCACAATATAATTCGATTCAAAGTCAATTCCAATATCCAATAATTTTTATGCTCATCACAATTCAAATAATAAAGTTTTCATTTTTTTCCATGAATATTACCATCACAATTCAAAACATATTCTATCACAATTTTCCAAAACATAATTTACTTAATCCATAACAATGCTTAATATTTATGGAAATACCATTTCACAAAGCCAAATTCATACATACAATAACAATTTTCAATAATCATGGAATTAAATCCAATGCTTGTTAAACATAATTCATAAGAAAAATATATCATTTAATCATATGAAATATTCAAAACAAAATCGATTAAAAACTAGTTGTGCACAAACCTCGATGATTGTCTCACGATCGGACTCGGTGTTTCCTTCCCTTTTCTTTGAGTCCTTGTTAATCGAGAAACACAATTTGAAGTGTTTCAGTACTAAATTAAACTGTCTCTATCGATGGTGTTTGGTAAATAATGCACTGAACTCAATTATTCACTTAATCACCTAATATACCGACCCTCATTGCGTTTTAGGTAAATTAGGTCTTAGTGTCGTTAATATGTCACATTCGATAGGGTTTTAGGTTTGGTACGTTTTACCAAAGTCATTTCCTTGTTTAGTGCATTTTAGTGCAAATTCTTTGGATTAGGGATACTGGTTTGACCTAACCGGATGATCTAGTTCCCTCGGTTTTCGGGTCTCGGTCGAAACTACAAACTTGTAGATCTAGGTCTTATTGCACGCGGTGCAAAATTTCAGGTCAATCCGAGTTAAGTAGACCAAGTTATGGTCATTACACTCTTGCTGGTCAAATGGTACCATTTTAGGTCAATTTTAGGTCAAATTGGTCAGTGCAGTTCGGCCATTTTGGACCCGAACTTGTGCAAGTTGTTTGACTTGCTTATGGTCATTTCTGGGCTTTGGTGTCTTCATAAGACTTGTAGGTATGGGTCTTATTCATGGTTAAAATTTCAGGTCAATTGGACCTATTTTGAGTGAGTTATGGCCTAAACACTAACTGCTGCCCAAATGGTCAATTTTCAGGCCTTATTGCACTTAATCCGGATTTGGTCTTTTTTCAAGCTACCTTGCAAGCAGAATTTTGGCAAGCTTTCTTCATGAAAGTTGGCACATTTTGTGCCTAGTTTCACCTCCAATTGGTCTCATACCAATTGGAGCCACACACTTAAAGTTATAGGCCTAAAACTCAAACTGCCTTATTGCAATTCTTGCATACACATCAAGGATCATTGTTAACACTTATCAAACTCAACCTTCAAGCCAATTCTGGTTGTATCATGACCTAAACATAATTCATGACACATTATAGGTCATTTTGGCAGCTTACAATTGCATTCAATGTGCACCAACAAGTGCAGAATTTTTCAAGCTCAATTACAACAATTCAATCACCTAACATAACAAATAACTTCCACCCTCAATCATACAAACTACCCCTACATCATCACCACCAGAATTCATCAATAAGTTTCATGATATCATACATAATTTCATGAGTTTAAAGGCTGCCCAAAAATGGCAGTTTGCTAAGGTATTAAATTCCCCTTTTAAACCCTAAAATCAAATGCTCAATAACACATACATGGAGATTAATTTACTAACAATTCAAATTGACTTATTCAACACTAATTTCCATTAATTACATGTAGGAAAAACTCAAGCAACTCACCTTCCATGGCTGCCAAAATGGACAGTCCCATAACTCAACCATTTCTTCAAATTTCTTCACCCAAAATACTACCCACAACCTCAATACAAGTTTTAATTAAGCAAGGGAAGAAAATGGACACTTACCCCTTGTTGGACTTCCTTAAAACTCCACTAAATCTCTTCTTTCTTCTTCCCAAAATGTTGCCCAAGGTGTGTGTGCAAGCTTTATTGAAGAAACTATGGTGAAATGAGGGCTTGAACATGCTTGCATGGTGGTTGAAGTGAGGTTGGCCATGGAGCTTCCATGGGAGTTTTGGAAGAAAGTTGAATTCGGTTTGGAAGAAGAATGAAGAAGATGAAGCTTACTTAGTGGAGAAATCTGTCCACTAATGTTATATTTTAATGTCCATTTAGCTCACTTAGTGGAGCACTAAGTTTAGTTAATGAATAATTAATCCAAAGTTTCAAAATTTGCAATTTTGTCATCAAACTCCCACTATTTGTATTATGTACCATATTTCTTATTTTTCATGACATTTTCCAAGTGTATTATCATTTATTTTTAATGGACATTTAGGTCAAAAGACAATTCGGGATGTCAAATGACTACAATGCCCCTGTTCGGGTTGCATTCCCGATTTTTGGGTAACACCGGGTTTTGTCTGTTTTTCGATTTCTCACTTTTCTTTGTACTAATTATTTAATTTTTATTTGATATTTCTAATGATATTTATAATTCAATAGGGGTCTATTTAAGTCCTAAAAATATTTTCCAGGGTTCCCCGCGATCCGAGAGCTAGTCAACGGTCCACGCCGTGACTTCCCGGTGTGGTCACCCATCGCTAGGTTTCCCGGCTCGCTTAACTTGATCACATATCTTTGCTATTATTCTTCCTTTGTTTTTCTTGTATTTTCTTTTCTTGTATTTCATTATTTTATGTCTCCTCCCTCATGTCAAATTGTAGTTCTAGGCATCCTAGCTGTCCTGACAAAGATCAGTCACCGAATGAGAACGCACTACCGAACTTTGGGGTGTTACAATTCTCCCCCTTAAATAAATTTCCTCAAATTTTACAGCATTAGTCTCTGAACAGTGTGGGTGCTGTCTCCTCATATCCTCTTCACGTTCCCAAGTAGCTTCTCGAATGATGGTTCCACAAAGACTTTAACCGAGGGTATCTGCTTGTTCCTCACCGCTTCACCTCATAAGCCGAATTTTTATGGGTTCTTCCTCATATGAGAGGTCTGGATTTACTTCAATCTCTTCAATTGATAGTACATGAGATGGGTCCGATCTGCACTCCTTAACATGGACACATGGAAGACATTGTGTATCCTTGCTAACTCGAGGTAATGCCAACCGATATGCCAAAGGACCCACTCTTTCCAAAACCTCATTTGATCCGATGAAACGAGGACTCAGTTTCTCCTTTTTGCCAAATCTCATAATCCTCTTCCAAGAAGAAACTTTGAGGAATACCTTATCACCCATCGCATATCCAATATCTCTTCTCTTCGATCAACATAAGACTTCGACGATGCGACGCAGCCTTGAGTCTATCTCTGATCAATTTGATCTTTTCCTATGTCTGCTGAACAATTTCTGGCCCAATCACCTTTCTTTCCTCTACTTCATCCCAACATAAAGGAGTTCTGCACTTTCTGCCATACAAAGCTTCATATGGAGGCATCCCTATGCTTGATTGGTAGCTGTTGTTATAAGCAAACTCAATCAAAGGCAAGTGTGTATCCCAACTACCTTCAAATTCAATCACACAAGCCCGTAGTATACCCTCCAATATCTGAATAACCCTCTCGGTGGCCATCATGCGTGGGTGGAATCTTTGTCTTTGAAGTTCAATCTAGTTCCTAGGGCTCTCTGAAGACTACCCCAGAATCTAGAAGTGAACCTAGGATCTCTATCAGATACAATCGATACTGGCATTCCATGCAATTTTACAATTTCATATATGTACAATCTGGCCAATCTTTCCAGGCTATAGTCCATCCGGACTGGCAAAGAGTGATTAGACTTGGTTAGTCTGTCAACTATAACCCACACTGCATCATGACTATTCTGTGTCCTCGAAAATCTCATCACAAAATCCATAGTTATCCGTTCTCTTACTATGTTTCATAGGGTGCCACTCGTATGCTAGCTTGACACTTATTAATGTATACAAATTCTGTTAGTGGGATGTATCTGTCCCATCTCCTCTCGGATTCAATGACACAAGTTCTCGATATATTCTTGAGGGCTTATCACCTTTTACAGGTTATTTTTATCATTTCATTTCATTATTTATAGGAACTCAATGAGTTTCCGAATTTACCTGAATTACTTGTTTCGACTGTCCATCCGTTTGAGAATGATAAGTCGTACTGATATCTTTAAGCTTATAGCAATTCTCGTGGTAGTGTAATTCACATTAATATAACTGAGTCACTGACTCTAGCTACCTTACAAGTGTAGTCATTTGATAGGCTAGTTCTGAAGTTTTAAATTTCTGACTAAAATTTTCACATTTATTTCCAGTAATAGTACTCTATTCGGGTACAACTGTATCAATTTATAGATTACTTATAAATATTCTTAATTTATTATACCACGAGGAAGCACGTAGCTCTACACAATAATCCCGTGTCGGTACTATAATCTGCAGCTTACAATACAAACATCGAGAACATTATATAGTCACTACGTTATAACCTCATGGACTAGGTTTTCTAACATCTTATCTTTCTCGAATCCACTAATATCCTAAACCGATTCTGATTATAATATCCATTACTTATTACTAACAGTAACATCTTTGCCCTCATCTAGAGCAATTCTATTACTGTAACTTACTTTTACGTCCTCTTGCCTTACATTAAGTAGGCTCGCCAATTAGCCTCATAATTTATGGTATGTTAGAAAATACTTTTAGCTAACAATTCTTCCAAAATTAATGTCAATCACACTTGTTATTGTAGTTTTGATCCTAAAAGACTAGTCACTGACGCATCAAATTTATTCCCCTGTAAAGGAATAGCAACAAAACATATAGTTCTAATACTAACACACAACTAAGTAGTGCTGGGATCAAATAATAACTAATTGTTTCCTTCAAAAATTAAAAACTTACCAGCAGCTACATCCGAAGTTTCTGCTCTTTCTCCTTGGCGCATAGTGGACGCTCTGACTGGTGCGCTACTATATTCGGGTTGATTCACTGTGTTATAGTGGTGAGGAGTACCAACTCTATTTCTATCTTGACTCTGACTGACGGTCTGTGAACTCCGGAGAGCAGATCGAGGTGGTTTAGTACAATCTTTAGCAAAGTGTCCAAGTTTTCCACAATTGTAGCAGGCTCCAGAGGTCTTATAGCATATCCCACCATGATATTTTCCACAAGTTTCACATTGGCGGGAAGGGTAGGAACTTCTAATTGTTCGACGACTGGACCTTGGTGGTCTCTGCCTTGATGATCCACCTCTGTTATATCCCTGAGCTCGGGGTTCCTCAAATTCTTTTCTCTTTCTCAAATTACTGTTCGAGCTCTGACCCATAGGTTTCTCCCTCTTTTCCGTTTCACACTGCCCTTGTGGGGGTTGGGTCTGTACTTGGGCTTGGGCCGACAGATTATCAGCCATTTGTTGGAAGAAAGTGGCCATTTGCTGGGCCATTTGTGCAGTAATTTGTACAGTAAAGCGATGCAGTCAGACCTTCGACACTTTGTGGAGCTGGGGCCTCAACTTGTACTTCTGCCATCATGGACTGTTCTACGGTCTCATTTTTCTCTTCCATATCTTTCCACAAGATTCTCTATTCCTGTACAACCAACATAAGGAGATTCCTCTCCATTAGTTCATATTTATGATGTAAATGTACTATATGTATCAAACATTTGAGCAGTTGTAGTTATCGACAAAAAGATTTCAAATTCACAGTTCGAAATTTACTTTAAAACCTTTGCTCTGATACCACTAAACATGTCACACCCTACTCCTCTGTAAGATGTAACATGATCCCGTAGTACACCTAATGAATTACCGTACTTCGCCTACCGATAACCCATTAGATATACTACAAGGGATTTTAAAACAATTTTCGTGCAATTTAAATCATCGATTAAAATCTGGTGTTATAAAATTTTTTTCAAAATTCGGCAAAGTGCCATTGTATTTTGAGAAAACAGTTCTTCAATCTGCAAAAGAAAAATGCTCCCAATATGTTTTCTCAAATACAACTTCAGTAACTTCAATTCAATTCACAATTCAATTCTCAATACACAATCAATTCATTTTCAAACTAATCCCATCATAAAGAAATATCTCATTCATTTCAAGACTCAAAATTTATATTACAAACTATTCAGATAATTGAAATCCCAAATTTACATTTACAATAATTTACATTTAATTACATACCAAAATATTTTAAAAGAGTTTTATATACAACTGCTCAAATAATTTACATACATATTATTACATGCTTACATCAAAACCTATGTACATGGGTATACCTATGATATACCTGGAGCTGATCCGAATATATCTTCAATGAAATTTACTTACTGCTCTATGCTCTTCTTACCTGCGACAGCATACAAAGCTATCGCTGAGTGGTGAACTCAGTGGTGCACAACTATAATTTAAAACATAGTACAATATACATTGACAAATTTTACAGTAAATAATTTGAGAATCTGAATACTGATCAAATTTCACAACTCAAAATATTCATTGCCAATAATGTAAATCATTTGTATAAATGACTTGGAGCACAAAATTCAATTTATCAAATCTTGACTATCCATTTAAGTAATTTCAACAAAATCAATTATACATAAACCATAATTAAAATCACCATTCTTTACCATTCAAAAGCCATTCTGTATCTCAAAAATCAAGCTGTATCTCAAAAACCATGTTGTGTCTCAAAATCAATCTTTATCTCACTAACTATGCAAGACTAATCCGAAAGGGCCATATTCGATGTGATTCTAACTCCCTATGGTCGGGAGGTCGAATCGATTCTAACTCCCTATGGTCGGGAGGTCGAATCATCGTGCACGCATACCATCACAATAACGAATCTTCCGCAAGGGCCATAACGATAAAATAAACTTAGATCTAACCTCAAATCGAGGAAAATCTAAGCTGTGCACGTACCATGGTAATCAAAACACAACTCACTCCATTGTCTTCTCAACAAATGAGAGAGACTGTAATAACCTAGTCAAGCATCTATAGTGAGATATAAAACAATATCACAATCCTTTTAGTGAGCATAAATCACAATATAATTCGATTCAAAGTCAATTCCAATATCCAATAATTTTTATGCTCATCACAATTCAAATAATAAAGTTTTCATTTTTTTCCATGAATATTACCATCACAATTCAAAACATATTCTATCACAATTTTTCAAAACATAATTTACTTAATCCATAACAATGCTTAATATTTATGGAAATACCATTTCACAAAGCCAAATTCATACATACAATAACAATTTTCAATAATCATGGAATTAAATCCAATGCTTGTTAAACATAATTCATAAGAAAAATATATCATTTAATCATATGAAATATTCAAAACAAAATCAGTTAAAAACTAGTTTTGCACAAACCTCGATGATCGTCTCACGATCCGACTCGGTGTTTCCTTCCCTTTCTTTGAGTCCTTGTTAATCGAGAAACACAATTTGAAGTGTTTCAAGACTAAATTAAACTGCTCTATCGATGGTGTTTGGTAAATAATGCATCAACTCAATTATTCACTTAATCACCTAATATACCGACCCTCATTGCGTTTTAGGTAAATTAGGTCTTAGTGTCGTTAATATGTCACATTCGATAGGGTTTTAGGTTTGGTACGTTTTACCAAAGTCATTTCCTTGTTTAGTGCATTTTAGTGCAAATTGCTGGATTCCGGGATACTGGTTTGACCTAACCGGATGATCTAGTTCCCTCGGTTTTCGGGTCTCGGTCGAAACTACAAACTTGTAGATCTATGTCTTATTGCACGCGGTGCAAAATTTCAGGTCAATCCGAGTTAAGTAGACCAAGTTATGGTCATTACACTCTTGCTGGTCAAATGGTACCATTTTAGGTCAATTTTAGGTCAAATTGGTCAATTCTGGTTCGGCCAGTTTTTGGACCCGAACTTGTGCAAGTTGTTTGACTTGCTTATGGTCATTTCTGGGCTTTGGTGTCTTCATAAGACTTGTAGGTATGGGTCTTAACTATTCATGGTTAAAATTTCAGGTCAATTGGACCTGTTTTGAGTGAGTTATGGCCTAAACACTAACTGCTGCCCAAATGGTCAATTTTCAGGCCTTATTGCACTTAATCCGGATTTGGTCATTTTTCAAGCTACCTTGCAAGCAGAATTTTGGCAAGCTTTCTTCATGAAAGTTGGCACATTTTGTGCCTAGTTTCACCTCCAATTGGTCTCATACCAATTGGAGCCACACACTTAAAGTTATAGGCCTAAAACTCAAACTGCCTTATTGCAATTCTTGCATACACATCAAGGATCATTGTTAACACTTATCAAACTCAACCTTCAAGCCAATTCTGGTTGTATCATGACCTAAACATAATTCATGACACATTATAGGTCATTTTGGCAGCTTACAATTGCATTCAATGTGCACCAACAAGTGCAGAATTTTTTTCAAGCTCAATTACAACAATTCAATCACCTAACATAACAAATAACTTCCACCCTCAATCATACAAACTACCCCTACATCATCACCACCAGAATTCATCAATAAGTTTCATGATATCATACATAATTTCATGAGTTTAAAGGCTGCCCAAAATGGCAGTTTGCTAAGGTATTAAATTCCCTTTTAAACCCTAAAATCAAATGCTCAATAACACATACATGGAGATTAATTTACTAACAATTCAAATTGACTTATTCAACACTAATTTCCATTAATTACATGTAGGAAAAACTCAAGCAACTCACCTTCCATGGCTGCCAAAAATGGACAGTCCCATAACTCAACCATTTCTTCAAATTTCTTCACCCAAAATACTACCCACAACCTCAATACAAGTTTTAATTAAGCAAGGGAAGAAAATGGACACTTACCCCTTGTTGGACTTCCTTAAAACTCCACTAAATCTCTTCTTTCTTCTTCCCAAAATGTTGCCCAAGGTGTGTGTGCAAGCTTTATTGAAGAAACTATGGTGAAATGAGGGCTTGAACATGCTTGCATGGTGGTTGAAGTGAGGTTGGCCATGGAGCTTCCATGGGAGTTTTGGAAGAAAGTTGAATTCGGTTTGGAAGAAGAATGAAGAAGATGAAGCTTACTTAGTGGAGAAATCTGTCCACTAATGTTATATTTTAATGTCCATTTAGCTCACTTAGTGGAGCACTAAGTTTAGTTAATGAATAATTAATCCAAAGTTTCAAAATTTGCAATTTTGTCATCAAACTCCCACTATTTGTATTATGTACCATATTTCTTATTTTTCATGACATTTTCCAAGTGTATTATCATTTATTTTTAATGGACATTTAGGTCAAAAGACAATTCGGGATGTCAAATGACTACAATGCCCCTGTTCGGGTTGCATTCCCGATTTTTGGGTAACACCGGGTTTTGTCTGTTTTTCGATTTCTCACTTTTCTTTGTACTAATTATTTAATTTTTATTTGATATTTCTAATGATATTTATAATTCAATAGGGGTCTATTTAAGTCCTAAAAATATTTTCCGTGGTTCCCGCAGTCCGTAGCTAGTCAACGGTCCACGCCGTGACTTCCCGGTGCGGTCACCCATCGCTAGGTTTCCCGGCTCGCTTAACTTGATCACATATCTTTGCTATTATTTTTCCTTTGTTTTTCTTGTATATTCTTTTCTTGTATTTCATTATTTTATGTCTCCTCCCTCGTGTCAAATTGTAGTTCTAGGCATCCTAGCTGTCCGGACAGCACTGGTCACCGGAACAGCAGAACGCACTACCGAACTTTGGGGTGTTACATGCAGTACAATCCGCAGATGTCTGTCATTCTCCTCTGCATTCCTTGAATATATCAAAATATCATCAATAAACACCACCACAAATTGATCAAGATATGGTCTGAAGATAGTGTTCATCAGATCCATAAAAGCAGCTGGAGCATTTGTTAACCCGAATGGCATTACTAGAAACTCATAGTGGCCATACCGAGTTCTGAAAGCAGTTTTTGGAATACTCTGCTCTTGCACCTTCAACTGATAATAACCAGATCGCAAATCAATTTTGGAGAATACAGCTGCACCCTTTAACTGATCAAACAGATCATCAATGCGAGGCAATGGATATCTGCTCTTTATTATCACCTTATTCAACTGCCGGTAGTCAATGCATAAGCGAAGAGTACCATCCTTCTTCTTAACAAACAACACTGGTGCTCCCCAAGGTGACACACTAGGGCGGATGAAGCCCTTTTCAAGTAATTCTTGCAGTTGTATCTTCAACTCCTTCAACTCTGCTGGTGCCATTCTGTATGGCGTTATGGAGATTGGTTCCACACCAGGCATAACATTAATTTCAAACTGCACTTCTCTTTCCGGAGGTAATCCTGGCAATTCATCAGGAAACACATCTGGAAAGTCATGTATTGTAGGGATTTCCTTCAATGCTGGACTCCCACTTGGGTGTCTACCACAAGTGCCAAGTATGCTTCACACCCTTTCGATCATTTTTCTCGCTAGTGCAACCGAAATGATGTTTGATGGCAATAATCGCTTTCCCATGTATTACCACATCATCAGATCGAGGAAGGCCAAAAGTGATCGTCTTGACCTACAGTCAATCATGGCATGATGCCTAGCTAACCAATCCATGCCCAAGATGATATCATAATCTCTAAAGGGCATTTCAATGAGATCAGATAGAAAAGTGTGTCCTTGGATCACCAAAGGACAATCTCTATACATTCTATTAACCCTGACTTCCTGTCCTAACGGACTTGTTACTAGCACCTCAAAGTCCATTTTTATACATGGAACAGCAATGCAATCAATGATGCTAGCACTCACATAAGAATGGGTAGAACCCGGGTCAAATAACACAAACACATTCTGATTAAAAGTTGAGAAGGTACCAGCCACAACATCAGATGTCTTGGCCTCCTCCCTCTGTCTCATTGCATACATTCTGATTGGAGCACTGTCTTGCTCTGATTGTTTCACTGTGCCTTGGCTGCCTGTTGGGCTACCTCTACCCCTGCCTCTACCTCTGCTAGGTGGTTGTGAACTTTTAGTGATAGGGCTCTGAACTGATCCTTCTGCAGTAGTAGGAGGTGGTCCAACTTTGCGACTACTGGTGCAGTCCTTGGCAAAGTGTCCTGTGCCTCCACAGTTATAACAGGCTCCAATAGCCTTGTAGCAGATCCCACCATGATTTCTTCCATATGTCTCACATTGGCGGGGAGCATAGGAACCTCTGGTACTCTGCTGACGAGATAGGGGAGGCTTCTGTCCTGAATATCTTCCCCTACCAGATTTCTTGCCACCTCTGCCATGTCCCCCATAGTTCTTCCTCTTTCCAGTAGGACCACTGGAACTCGTTTCTCTGATTTTCCTCTTTCTCTGTCTTCTCGATTTCTTTTCTCAGAGCAACTTGGACTCAATTCTTTCTAACTCTAAAGCTTGAGAAATAAGTTCAGAGAAGTTAATGTGTTTGAAGCCGACTACTTGTAATCTGATACTGGGCTTCAAGCCAGTTTCAAACCTCTTGCATCTCTCCCTGCTGGTAGCAAGTAAACTTACTGCATAATGGCTCAGGCGGGAAAATTCTCTTTCATACTCACCACCGATCTGCTCCCCTGTTTGCACTTAGGAATTCTTGTAGCTTCGGTCTACATAAGCATCGTGACATATTTCGCCTCAATTTCGAGAAAGTCATTCCATGTTAGCATCACAGTTCTACTGCATCGTGGGAATGGTTTTCCACTACCATAAGCATCCTCAGAGCAAAGATACTGAGTATTCAAATCTGAGCTCCTCCGTGCAATGCAATTTCTTGAATACCCTATCCATCCTTTCTAACCACTGCTCAACCTCTAGAGGATCTACTGTCCCCTTGAACTCTATAGCCCCATATTTCATCAACTTGTCATACTGCCTAGTAGGAGATTGTGGTTGTACCACTGGTGTCTGTATTGGGACTTGAGTAGGCACATTACCAGCCATTTGTTGGAACATTGCAGCCATCTCCTGAGCGAACTGAGCAGAAATGCAGATCTGCAGGGCCGGTGTCTTGAACCACCGACATTGTGTAGGCCAGGGCATCCTTGCACCTCAGCCTCAATAGATTGATCGACTGAATGATCACCCTCTTCCATAGTCAATGCGAGGATTTTAGATCTCCTGAACAAATAACACAAGGAGATTTCCTCCCGTTAGTGCATATTTATAATGTAATGTACTGTATGTATCAAACAATGATGTTGAGCAGTTGTACTATGAAGAAAGAATATTCAAATAACATGTGAAAACAGAATTTAAAAACTTTGCTCTGATACCACTAAAACATGTTACACCCTACCCCTCTGTAAAGCATAACATGATCCCGTAGTATATCTAATGAATTACCAACTCCGTCTACTGATAACCCATTAAATACACTACAAGGGATTTTAAAAACTTTTCTTACTTCTTTTACAGTGGTGAGCACTATTTACAGGTATTAAAAACCTTTTTGAATTATAGTGATGGAACTAACATATTTGAATTATTTGGAATTTCTGTAAAAATTTTAGCAGAGTGCCATATGTATTTTGAATAAAATAGTTCTTCAGAAAACCTGTAAAAGCACTTCAATATATTTCCAAATCTCAACTCCAACATATTTCTCAACACAACATATTTATCAACTCAAATCCACAGTGATTTTCAAAGACTGAGATAAAAGAAATATAATACAATTTTTTACAAGCCAAAATAACTCATAATTATTTTACAACATCAATGTACAATTTTAATTTACAACTGCTCAAAATCAAAAAACAATATGTACATACAGTGGTCATACATTACAGTACAAAATGCAAAATATTGGTATACTCATTATACCCGGTAATCTCTCGCTGGAGGTAATAGCAGCCTAGTCTGTGCCGCTCTGTCTGTCACTGCGCGATAAAGAATAAAGCTATCATTTGAGACAATGTCTCAGGGGTGCACAACATTAACCAAATACAATTTAAATCACAATTCATAAATCATATAAATAGTGGATACTTAAAACCATAGTTAATTTCAAGACAGTAATTGTCAACAAGAATTTAAACTCCATTTCTCAATATCACAATAAATTTCAATAAGTCAGATCATGGTTGAATTCAAAAGACAGTATATGTCAATAAGAGTTTAAATTCATTTCACAATCTCACAATGCATATCAAAAAATCACACACAGCTTAATCATGTTCTAAAGTTCAATTCGTCCCAAAAGCCGATGGCTAATGAGGTATTCAATTCGTCCCAAAAGTCGATGACTAATGAGGAATAACATAGCTAGCTAGCAAAAATATGAGTACTCATCCAATTCGTCCTCAACAGGCACACACCTCAACACTTCAGCCAGAGAGGGAATTCAATTCGTCCCACTAGACAAGCTAGCGAGGAATAAAATCAATATACATGATAGCTGTGGTTTCAAACCATTTCCAATGTTTTTCAATCAATAAGTATCCATCAATATCATTCAAACAATTTCTCACAATTTCAAATCATTTACAATGCTTTTCAAGAAATAAATATCCATTCAAACACATTTTCACAATTTAAAACAATAATGTACAAATAGTCATAATTCATTTCAATTGAAAAATTCAATGAAATAGTTGTTGTGCACAAACCTCTGATAACTGTCTCCTGGTCTGGACTCAGTGTTTCCTTCCCTTTCCCTGAGTCTTTACTAACTGAGAAACACAATTTGAAGTGTTTCAGTACTAAATTAAATTGTCTCTAACGATAATGTTCGATAAGTAATTCACTGAAAGCTATTATTTGCTTAATCACCTAATATACCGACCCTCGATGCGTTCTAGGTAAATTAGGTTTTTGTGTCACTAATATGTCACATTCGATAGTGTTTTAGGGTTGGTACATGTTACAAATTTCATTTCCTTGTTTAGTGCATTTTATTGCAAATTGCTGGATTCCGGGATACTAGTTTGACCTAGCCGGACGGCCTAGTTCCCTCGGTTTTCGGGTTTCGGTCAAAACTACAAACTTGTAGATCTATGTCTTATGGAACGCGGGGAAAAATTTTAGGTCATTCTGAGTTATGTAGACCAAGTTATGGTCATTTTACTATTGCTGGTCAAATGGCATCAAATTAGGTCATTTTAGGTCAATTTTGGTCAACTTTGGTTCGGCCAGTTTTTGGACCCGAACTTTTGCAAGTTTTTTGACATACTTATAGTCATTTCTGGGCTTTGGCGTCTTCATAAGACTTGTAGGTATGGGTCTTAACTATTCATGGTTAAAATTTCAGGTCAATTGGACCTGTTTTGAGTGAGTTATGGCCTAAACACTAACTGCTGCCCAATTGGTCAATTTTCAGGCCTCATTTGCACTTAATCCGAATTGGTCATTTTTCATGCTACCTTGCAAGCAGAATTTTGGTATGCTTTCTCAATGAAAGTTGGCACATTTTGTGCCTAGTTTCACCTCCAATTGGTCTCATACCAATTGGAGTTACACATTTAGAGTTATAGGCTAAAATGTAGGCTATCCTTAATTACATTGCTTATACATGTATCCATTACACATTTACCTTGCTACAAATCCACCTCTCAACCCCATTCTGTTTTGGTACATTACCAAAACCATTTACCACTTCACATTAAAATCATTTTGGGCAGAATACAAACATCCTTAATACACCAAATAAAACTCTAATTCATAAAGTCCAAATACAACCACATATACACAAACATTTCTAATTCTTACATACACTTTACACAACCAATTTACATACATATTCATCAATCCTCAATATCACAATTTATCCAATATCTCCATGAATTCAAGCATTCATTAAGGAGTCCCAAAGCTGCCCAAATGCTCCACAATGCCAAAGTGTCCCACAATTCGTCAACTTCCATCCCAATTGCACAATCACCACATATATACATGGAATTAACTTACTAGGACATTAATCACCCTACTCAACATAATTTCCCATCAAATAAATGTAAGAATAAATCAATAAAATATACAACTCCATGCTGTCCAAACTGAATATATCAAGAACTTCTCAAAACTTAAAAATTCCTTCACAAAGCACACACCCATAACATGTATACAAAGTTTAACAAAGCAATATTCAAAATCTCAAACTTACCTATTATTGGGACTTGCTAAACCTTCACTAAAACTTCTTAATATTGGTATCTACATCTTCCTTGTGATGTGGAGGTAATCTTTAATGAAGAAAAGTAATCAAAATCTAGCTTGAAAATGGGTGAAATGAAGCCATGCAAATGGGGTGGCCATGGAAGGGCTTTAGGAGTTCTTCCTTACGGCAATGGATGAATAAATGAGGAAGATGAAGTTTGAGTGGGAGTAATCTGCCCACTTATGATTATATTTAATCCATATTATAATTCTTAGTGGTCCACTTAAATTAATCATATAATAAGCTTAAAGTGCTAATTACACAATTTTCACTCCACTTTTGGCTATTTGCATTAGGTACCACTAAACTAATTTTTCAGTTTATTTTCTAAGTGTAATATTATTTATTTTTAATGGATATTTAGGTCAAAAGACAATTCGGGATGTCAAATGACCATAATGCCCCTGTTCGGGTTACATTCCCGATTTTTCGGTAACACCGGGTTTTGTCTATTTTTCGATTTCTCACTTTTCCTTGTACTAATACTTTAATTTTTCTTTGATATTTCTAATGATATTTATACTTCAATTGATGTCTCTTTAAGTCCTAAAAATATTTTCCGTGGTTCCTCGCGTCCGTATTAGTCAACGGTCCACGCCGTGACTTCCATGATCACCCATCGCTAGGGTTCTCGGCTCGCTTAACTTGGTTACATTTCTTTGCCATTATTTTTCCTTTTTTTTCTTGTATTTTCTTTTCTTGTATTTCATTATTTTATGTCTCCTCACTCATAACGAAGTGTAGTTCTAGGCATCCTAGCTGTCCGGATAACACTGGCCACCGGAACAGTAGAACGCACTACCGAACATAGGGGTGTTACATGTATTCTTTTCATTTTAATTATATTTCTAGGTTTATTCAACTATAAACACAATAATTCAATTAGAAATTCAAAGTTTAGATTACTAACCTCACTTTGAATTTCAAATCTTCAAATCTTTCACTCTTCTTCCAAACTTTCTTGATCAATCTTCTTTTCTAGTTGCCCAAACAAGGTTTAATCTAAGGAGCTTGCAATTTCTATGGCTAACTTTTGGTTTCTTCAAGCTAAAAAATGAGCTTTCATGGACGATTTTGAGAGGGAGAGGGTGAGAGATGAGAGACGGCAAAATGGAAAGAAAGAAGGCTTTTGCTTTATTTTTTTTTCGTTTCTTTTTTGTGTTTTTAATCTACTTTAATCCACAATTATCCAATAAAATTTTCAAATTTTTAATTATTAAGCCTATTGCATCATGCATGATGTCATGCATGATGTAATAACTTTTTCACTTTTTCTTTTTCTTTTTTTTATTTATTTTTCCATTAGTTTTTTAATTTAATTTCCGATTCTGAAATTTTCTTTTCTATGATTTTATTTGACAGTCAGGTCAGGAGTCAGCTCCAGGAGTCAATTGACCAAATTGCCCCTCGCCGGTTCGAACCGGTTTGCAAATAATTCAATATTTTTTTCAGATCTCTGACCTAATTATTTGACCGAATTAACAATTCTTTTTCGTGATTTTTTCTTTTTCACTGTGTTCACAATAGTCCTAAGGATAGCGGCGTCACATTTTACAGTTTAAAATTTGAGTTTAGATTGACCTCGCAGTCCTTCCTGAAAAGGTCACCCATCGCTGTGATTCTCGGCTTATTTAACTTCTTGTGTTTTGTTTTTCTTATTTATACTTAACTAATTGAAAATTACTAATTATTTGTAATCAGGGCTTATCTAGTTGTCTTAGATGTGGTTCTAATCCCCTTAATTATCCAGACCGACACCGGTCACTAGAACAGTGAAATGGACCAGGCTATGCAAATAGGGGTGTTATAGTTCTTGATGTTTCAAGTTCCTGGCCAGGACAGATAGATTTAATCAGAAAAGAGTTTCTGATGAAAAAATCTTTTTAATCAAGAATTAAAATTAAAAGAGAACATAATATTCATAGCAAATGGGGTTTGACATAAACCATGACTCCAACTTGAATTGGGATTTTGTAACAGAGAGATTTTAGTGCATGGTAACATATGATTATAGGTTCATTTAAGGTAAACCTTATTACTAATTGGGTAGCTATGGCATGCTATGCTAGTTGTTAACCATGGTCTATGAGGTGCATAAAATGATTTAGAGAAATCATTTATGGTAAGAAAGAGTTCTGATGATATTAAGAGTTAATATCATATCTCAATGCCAATTAGTGATGAACCTAGTGAGTCACACACATACACAAGTAATCACCAAGTTAAATGTGATTTAATTAATTAGTTAAAGAGTTTAATTGATTAATTAAATATTTGATTTGCAATTAGATTACAAAGTCCCTAGCATGGCTTGAAACCAAATCTAGGTTATTGGATGTATAATATAAGTTAAATTTATATTTAAAGTGTTTAAATATGAATTTAATTATGAGAAATTAATTAATAGAGATTAATTAATTAATTTATATTTGATATAAATTGATTAGAAGAAGAGAAATAATTATTTTGGGTTGAGAACTCAAAATTAAGACACAAGGGTAATTTGGTCATTTCACAGGGTGACATGTGGCACCATGAGATGGTGACACATGGCACTACACATAAGCTTGTCATTTGTCTTTTAATCATGTAAGATGATCAAAGTCAAGATTAAATCTAGGTTTGACACTTGGCACAATGTGATTGGATTAATTAAATTAAGAGCCAATCAGAAGATGATATGTGGCAAGGGTTTAAGTGATGACCTAGCTATATAAGGGAAAGGATGAAAGAACAAAAAATACAATCTGATTTCTTTCATTGTGTACCGCCACCTCTCTTCATCTCTTCTTCTTCATCTCTCATCAATTCAAAGAGAATTAACAACATTCTCTTGAATTAATATTGCTAGAAATCGTTTCTAGTGTCCTATATACATCTATAACATCTCTAAAGGAAAAACCTTAATTTCTATTTCATTGGAAAGGCTTGAGAAGCTATTCAAGGGGCTGCCATTGGTGATCTTGGTGTGGACAAGCTAGACGGACAACATCTAGTGTCCTAGGTGCTTCCCAAAGGTACCAAACACATCAACAGTGAATCAAAAGGTTAGTGCACATGTTCTTAATTTAATCTAGGGTTCTAATGAATTAATCTGTTAATTCTAAAATCTTAAATGGCAAATATAGATCCAAATACATATTAAAAGAGTTTTAATATGCAATTGAACATTGAAATCAATAGGTAAAAATTGAATCTTGTATGATGCATGAGACCCTAGAAGAAAATTTTTAAATTCAATGTTCTAATCTAATAATTTTCATGCTTTCGCTCCTTTACTTGGATACTTTTAACAACATATAAATGAACAACACTTGCCCATCGCATCTGATGTGAAATTCAATCAATAAATTTGGCCCTTAATGCTCAAAGCCTTAGGTACATCCATTCTTGGCCTATCTTGTATTAGTTAAGTTGAGCCCACTAGGCCAGTGAGTATGGAAGTTTGAACCTTGATGACCTTAGGTACATCCATTCTTGATCACCAAAGTACCCACATGCTCACAACATCACATGCTTTAACAATTAAATTTAGAAAATCTCTTAGACTACGAAAACCATCCCTATGTAACCATAGTCGACAGTCTAAGTATCTAAAATTTCCAAATTTAATTGCCCTAGTGGAGAGCCATGATATAATTATC
The DNA here is from genome assembly GCF_030052815.1 of Hevea brasiliensis. Lineage (NCBI taxonomy): Eukaryota > Viridiplantae > Streptophyta > Magnoliopsida > Malpighiales > Euphorbiaceae > Hevea > Hevea brasiliensis. The sequence goes on from NC_079503.1 coordinate 20,261,003, forward strand.
ATAATTATATCATTACCAACTTAATCATTTATTGGAAGATTTTTTGGTCGGCTTAATTACTATTAAGGTCTAACTTTGCAAATTATCCATTTGGCATGCATATATCTCATACAAGCATCCATTCATATACATCTCATGCATATATGGATAATAAATAAAATGGTATGATCATGGACTTTCTAAGGGATTTAATTATGAGCCACCAAGAATTGAATTAAGGCATTTCCTAGGTGCATTTCTTCTATTCTATTACAAGAGATGTTGACGGAGTACATAAATCAACTCTTGATCTTGATGTGCTCCCACTGATCCCACCAATGCTCTTGATCTCTTCAAGCTTCTTACAATTCAATTACAAAGTAACCCTTGGCATATCAAGGTGAATTTATAAGAATATGGACCTTATAGTCCTTAAACAAATGAAATTACATCCTATGTAATATAACACTTATATTACATGCCACTATAAATAAAATTAATTATTACATCCTAAAGAAAATAAAAAAATTAAATCCAATCATATTGGTCTTTCATTGTCCATGATCATCCATCATGCATATTAACATTTAACACTTAAACATAAATATATATGCATAATTAAATTGACTATCATATATCCAATTTATAACTAAATTTGAATCTCATTCAAATTAATCTCAAATTTAGGAACCCTTCCCAAATTCAATTTTCATGAAAACAATTTTCAAAATTCATTTGCATGATTGGAAATCCTAATTAAACCATTTAATTAGGTTTAGGCATGATTTTGAGTCATCAATTATACAACAATTTCATAAAAACCCTTTAATTTGCCAAAAAAAGCCCTCCATGTAAAACACGCCCCTTGTGAAAACAACACGGCCAGTTGAACAGTTACACGGCCTGAGGCACCGAATTACACGGCCCGTGTGGTGCAAAAGCATGACCAGTGTTAATCAGTAACATGGCTCGTGTAACCTTCTACCCATTTTTATGCCACAAACCCAGAAACACGGCCCGTGGCCTAGGACACACCCAGGCTATATTTCTTATAGCAAAAACAATTTTCTTAGGGTTTTTCAATCCGAATCTCATTCAAATCACCCCAAATCTCATCCAATCACACAATTAAGTCCCATAAACAATCCTAATGGCAAATATAGTGGCTCTGATACCATTTGTAGGCATTTTTGGGAAGCGTGGTTAGGGCCTTAGAAGTTAGATTTCAAAATTTTCTAGGATTTTATGTAAACATATAAGTGTATTATGATCTTAGCCAACAACTAATGTCCTAAAGCATGTCAAAACACTCTTTTAAGTCAAAACACTCTTTTAACATGCATTTGATATTCATTTGCCATCAAGGATTATTGATTAACTATCAATCAAATCAAACCCTAGCTTTAATAGGGATTGAAAAAGACTAACCTCAAAGGCGCTAAATCACACTTCTTATTCCTCATGTAGTCTCCAAGAGCTCCACTTGTAGCTTCTCTGGCTTGTCCACCACAAGCTACCACCAAGGTCATCTTAGGCAGCCCAAGTCCTCTCTTTGATGATTGTCAACCACTAACTTTTAGGGTATTTGCTTTAGATAATTTCTATGGATGTATTAGGCTAGAAACTCTTTCTAGTGTCTTTGATTCAAGAAAGAAACAAGCTTTCTTTCTTTCATCAATTGAGGAAAAACAAGATGAAGAGAGAGAGAGAGGTTGCCATCCAAGGTCTCAAGGAAGAAGAAGAAGAAGTCAACTCACTTGGTCCTCTTCTTATCTTGTATTTATATATAAGAGACAAAATAGTTAATAGTGTGCCACATGTCAAGATCCTATTTTATCTTGCTTTTAATGTGTCTTAATCTCATTAATCCACTAGTTAAGATAAGATTAAATCATCTAAATGTCATCTTCCATCACATGGAAGAAAAATGGCACACATCAACAGGTGCCACATGTTACCATCTCATGGTGCCACGTGTCACCATGTAAAATTATCATTTTGTCCTTGTATTGAATTTTGAGTTCTCAACTCAAAATTGTAATTTCTCCCTCAAATTAATTTATATCACATATAAATTAATTAATTAATTAATCTCCATTAATTAATCTTACTATTGAATTCATATTTAAACTCTTTAAATATAAATTCAACTTATATAATACATCCAATATGCAAGATTTGGTTTCAAGTCATGCTAAGGACTTTGTAATCTTATTGCAAACTAAATCTATTTAATTAATTAATTAAACTCTTTAATTAATTGATTAAATCGTAATTTACTTGGTGGTTAATTTGTGTAGGTGAATGACTAACTAGGCTCATTACTAATTGGCAATGAGAAATGATATTAACTCTTAATATCATTGGAACTCTTCCAGACCGCAAATGATTTCCCCAAATCATTTTAGGCATCTCATAGACCATGGTTGACACCTAGCATAGCATGCCATGGCCACCCAATTAGCAATAAGGTTTACCTTAAAATGAACCTTCAATCATACGTTACCATGCTCTAAAATCCCTCTGTATTATGTCCCAATTCCATTTAGGGTCATGGTTGAGTCAAACCCCTTTTATGGAATCTTATGCACTTATTTAAAATCTGATTCTTGACATATAAGACTTTACTGTAACATCCTCACTTTAGCTAGTCCGTACAGTCTACTATTCCAGTGACCAGTGTCAGTCTGGACAGCTAGAATGTCTGAAAAAATATTTAAACAAAAGTGAGGAACCATAATTAACTCAAATATTAATAAGAAAAATTTAGGAAAAATTTTAGAAATAAAATACAACCAAGTTAAATGAGCCGGTGCCCTAGCGATGGGTAACCTAGTAAGAAGTTGCGGTTCTCGCAACTAGGAGCCCTAGACTCGAGGGAAAAATTATAAAATAATTATTGGGACTCCAGGGAAGGGTTATTGAGGTTCTTATGGCATTAGAATACCAAGGAAATGCTTAGAAAAAATTTTTAATCAGTACAGACAATTTTGGCCCGTTAAGCCATACGGAGGGCATTTTGGTCATTTCGTCTTCAGAGATGATTTTTGGCCAACTTGTCCAGTTAAATAAATAATTTATATAACATAAAATATGAATAAATGTTGTTAAAAATTTAATTACAATTAAATAGACAAGAAATGAAGAGAAAATGAAAGAAAAAAGACTTATGACATCATAATGATGTCATTAAAGTTCTCCTACCCAATCCAAAGTTGACACATGGCATAACTTTGTTTAAAAGAGACCAAATGGACTGAAAAACAAAAGAAAATCAGAACCTCCTCTCTCCTTCTTCTTCATGCCGTCACCCTCCCACCATTGTCAACCATTAGCAAGCTTTTGAAAGCTTGATTTCCCCCACTTTTACCCAACTAAACCCTAACCTAGCAACACAAAAAGTTGTTCTTGCATCTTGAAGAGCCTTTTGGGAGCAAAAAGAAAAGGAAAGGAAGAACTTTAGCAAGTTGGAAAGCTCACTCCTTAGAGGTTAGTGACCTAACCTTAATTTTTACTTTGAATACATGTTTAAGGACTATGTATGAGTAAGAATTACAAAGGAAAATTGCTAAATACCACTTGTATGCCATCCCTTATTTTTGGCAGCCATGGTTAGGGTTTGATTGTGTTGAGTTTAATGAAGTTAAAAGGTTATTATGGCTGCCCATAATATGTATCTACTAAGTGGATTGATGAAATAAAGTGGAAATGCATGTGTGGTAATGTTTGAGTTAGGGTTTGGGGTGGAGAAATGGGACTTTGACCATGTGATGATGGAAATAGGTTTTAATGGTCAATTAGTGACCATTTGGTTTTGGTTAAATAAAAAATGAAGTGTGTTGAGTAGTGGAGTTTGGGTTTTGTGTGGCTGCCCAAGGTGACCTGCAAAATTGGACATGAGTCCAGCAGGTTTGGGCAGCCATAACTTGAATTGTAGAAGTTCAATTGGTGCAAGGCTAATTGGACATGAAACTAGACACATAATGGCACAACTTTGGTGAAGAAACCATGCCCATAAAACCAAACCAAGTGGACCAAAAGCTTACCCTAATTCGGGTAACCTGCAATCTGCCTGGGCAAAATGACCAAATGAACAGTGTTTAGTCATTTGGCCATAAATCAGTGTAGAAAGGTCCAATTGACCTAAAATTTTACCAGCAACAATTTGAGATATAGACCAACAACTTTCATGAAAAAAACTAACCCAAATTATAACCAGAACATATTCAACAAGTCAGTTGCAGTCACTATTCATTACACTATAGATATGGTCAGTCCAGAAATTCTGGACAAAGTTTCAATCCGGCCAGTTGTGGTTTTTGGACCATAACTTGAGCGAAAAAAACTCCAAATGGAGTGATTCCAAAAAGGAAATGCAACTAGACAAAATAAAGAACAACTTTCATGTTGATCAGTTTGCCAAATTCCCACTGGAAAATTGACCAATGGAACAGTAAAAACAAACCATAAAAACTGAAAATTCTGCCCAACTAACATTAAGCTTAGAAATGGTATTGGCAACCAATACCAACAAATTTTGAATGCAAAAATGTGGTATGTTGATGATATTGGAACTAATGTACCTATTGCCTATGCAAAAGTCAATATTTTTGTTGACCAATGAATGGAATAGTAACACTAAAACTTAAATTTCAAAAATTGTGAAACTTAAAAGTGTAAAATGCCCTAGTATACCTAACAAGATTAGTTTGGATAGCTTGGCATGCCAATAGAGTTCTGTTAGTAGTACTGCATATGGCTTCATGCCATTCTGTGTTTCATGGCTTCCCATGCCATTTTGTGACATAATAGCCTTTGGCTATGTTATTTGAATTATTACACTTGGGTTTTAATCCCGATAATTATTACAGCTTATTAGCTATTCTGTTGCACACCGAGAGACACAATGTGACCGATGGTGTAATAGTCCGAGGTACTTAGTACCCAGTGCCAGTTTACTCGTTTACCCAGTCCAATCAATTAGTATGGGTTACTCGGGCAATGATAATAAACCTTACCAAATTTTGATCGAATAATAATGCAAATAATATCAGAAGTTAAGTCTACCAAAAATGTAAACACACATTCTGCATATTCGTTTTATTTTATTTTATTTTATTTTATTTTATATTGTCACCACTAAGCAAAATTGCTTAGCGCGTCGCTTTTGCCACGCGCAGGTACTGGAGACCTAGCTAGTGAGCCCAGCAGACATCAGACCGGGTGAGCCTTCAGATTTGCATCCGGAGTCCCGAGTCACCTCACACCTGCAGTGCATATGGTAGGACATAGGATTTTGGGAGCATTTTGTATTTTGGCATTTTGTATTAGTTTGGATTGTAACTATAAATTCTTGTAATTATGTATTAATGTAAATATATGAAATTTCATATTATTAAAATTTTCTGCATAATGTATTTTGATAAATGAAATGTTGAGAAATATTTATGAATATGCTTCAAGTGATGAAGTGAACAAAAAAGTTTTGAAAATAGTATTGTGATTTGAGATTGACTTGAAATGTGTATAATGGAGTTTGGATTTGGAAATTATATTAGAAGTGTTTTTAAACAGGTTTAGAAGAACTATTTTTCCAATTTACAATCGACACTCTGCTGGATTTTCTATAAAATTTGCGAAAAAATTCAAATTTATCAAAACTATAAATAGAAACATAAATTGGTGCTCTGGCACACTGAGTGGCATAACTTGCTCGGCTACACTGTAGACGGGTAAGGGGTGTCACATTTACCATTAGGAAACACCTTTCCTGAAAAAGTCATCTGTCCTGGCCAGGAACTTAATCTTGTCAAGAACAGCTCAAATCCACATAGGACTTTTAACCCTGTTTACTCAAGGCTACGGATCCCCTCTTGACTGAACACCTGTCCCAACATCTGACTAATCTGAGCCAACACACACCGAAGTATCCATACACAGTACTAATATGTAAGTGGTATCAAACTCAAACCACTCATATAAGAGACAACCGTGTTATCTCAAGTCTAAGAATTATATGTACTAGTATGACACAGATAACATTTTATTGACTCGAGTAAATGCCATGTTCATGTTATCTGAACGTCACAAGTTCGACCTACTTATCTCATAAGTGTCCACCGTATTTATCCCAATATCTCATATTAGATGGCATGAAGCTCACCATTCCATATTCATCATGTGACACCCCTTACCCGTCTACAGTGTAGCCGAGCAAGATATGCCACACAGTGTACCGGAACACCCTATTTTAATTCAATCAATTTTTATTCTTCCTAATTTATTTTTTTTTCATAGTTATGGAGTACAATTTGTGAAATGTAATTCATTTCAGTCATTTATTGAAATCATAAATTTATTTGAGGTTCCGCAAATTTTATAGAAAATCCGGCAGAGTACTGGCTAAAAATGGAGGAAACAGTTCTTCGAAACCCGTGAAAAACACTTCCAAAATTTTCAACCAATCCCAAACTCTATTTCATCATCAAAATCTCAATATTTTTCAATAACATTTCCATTTCTCAATCATTCATTTCTCATGGTATTTATATACAAGCAATAAATAAATACTCAATTTTCCATTCATAAACACAATTTTCACTATTTACATTAATATCAAAATACATTACATAAGTCTCAATTACATATGAGAAAATAAAAGTTACTTACAAAATACCAAAACAAAACCTAGTGCCCTACCAATGCACTGAAGATGATGAGGTGACACGAACACTATGCAAAACTGCAGGAGGTTTCACCCAGTCTGTGGTCTACTGGGCTCTTCCTCAGTATCTCCAGAACCTACTCGTGGCAAAACCAACGCGCTAAGCAATAATGCTTAGTGGTGCCAATAATAAAATAAAAAGAAATAACATGAAGTAAATATGCAGTGCATGTTTTGATGTTTTATGCAGACAATTTTTATTATTATTATTATTATTATTGGTAATCTTATTTATTATGTACTTGTTCTTTTCATTATTTCATTAAATTTCTTCACTTTTAGTTTTGGGTGCCCAAGTAACCTATACTGGATGATTCGTCTGGATAAACGGGTAAACTGGCACTGGGTATCAAGTACCTCGGGCCATCACACCATCGGTCATATATGTATCTCCTGGTGTGCAACAGAACAGCTAATAAGCTGTAATAACATTAGGCACAAGGCCAAGTATCAACATAATGTTAGAATGGCTAAAAGCCATGAAATCACAGAATGACATATTTCCATGTGCAGTACTGCTAACTGAACCCTATTGGCATGCCAAGCTATCCAAACCAATCTTGTTAGGTATACTAGGGCATTTCACACTTTTAAGTTTCAAAATTTTTGGAATTTAATTTTTAGTGTTACTATTCCATTCATTGGTCAACAAAAATGTTGACTTTTGCATAGGCAATAGGTACATTGGTTTTAATATCATTAACATACCACATTTTGCATTCAAAATTTGTTGGTATTGGTTGCCAATACCATTTTTAAGCTTAATGTTAGTTGGGCAGAATTCTCACTTTTTATGTCTTGTATTTACTGTTCCATTGGTCAATTTTGTAGTGGGAATTTGCAAATTGATCAACATGAAAGTTGTTCCTTATTTTGTTTAGTTGCATTTCCTTTTTTGAATCACTCTATTTGGAGTTTTGTAGCTCAAGTTATGGTCCAAAAACCATAACTGGCCGGATTGAAATTTTTCTGGACTGACCATATCTATAATGCAGTGAACAGTGACTACAACTCACTTGTTGGATAGGTTCTGCTCATAATTTGGGTTAGGTTTCTTCATGAAAGTTGTTGGTCTATATCTCATCTTGCTGCTGATAAAATTTCAGGTCAATTAGACTATTCTACACTGAGTTATGGCCAAATGACCAAATACTGTTCATTTGGTCATTCTGCAGAAACAGACTGCAGGTCACCCGGAATAGGGCAAGCTTTTGATCCACTTGGTTTGGTTTTATGAGCATGGTTTCTTCACCAAAGTTGTGCCATTATGTGTCTAGTTTCATTTCCAATTGTCCTTGCATCAATTGAACCTGTAAAATTCAAGTTATGGCTGCCTAAACCTACTACACTCATGTCTAATTCTACAGGTCACCATGGGCAGCCACACCAACTGCAATTCCCACTAATCAAACCACCTCATTTCTTGTTTACACATTACCAAATGGTCACTAATTGACCATTAAAACTCACTTTCATCATTACATGATCAAAGTCTCCATTTCATGCTCAAACCCTAACTCCAATTTCCAATTTATGGCATACACACACCAAACTCATACCAAATCACTTTATCCATCATCTATACTCATCAATAACATAATTAAGCCACTTAATTTCATCAAAAACCAACAATTCTTAAAATTTTTCATGGCTGAAAAATTTAGAGATTTCATGTACTCAAGTTTTTCTTTTAATTTCACACAATTTCTACTTGATTTAGCATGCTTACAAGATTAAAGAAAGAAAAGAAATTGTTTAGTGCACTAACCTTTTTGAGCTTCACTTAACCTTGATTAAACCTCCCTAATCTCTTCTTCTTTGGCTGCCAATGGCTTTTTCTAGGTGAAAGATCAATTTTTGTGAAGGGACTTGGCAATTTTGGTGAACAAATGGAGAGGAAATTCAAGCTTTTAAGCTTGAAAATGGTGGAACCTCTTCTCTCTCTCTCTCTCAACGTTTTTGGCTGCCCAAAGGTTGAAGATGCAGATTGGTTTTTCAATTTTTGGTCTCTTTTATCTCTTTTAATGAGTTTAACAAATTGTGATTGGTGGAGGAAATTTAAATGACATCATATGATGTCATAATTAGCATTTTCTTTCATTTTCTTTTCTTCTCTTCTCTACTCATTTCCAATTTAATTTTTAGCAATATTTATTCATATTTTATATCATAATAATTATTTGCTTAACTGGACAAGTCAGCCAAAAATTATCTCTGAAGATGAAATCACCAAAATGCCCTCCGTTTGGCTTAACGGGCCAAAATTGTCTGTACCGATTGAAAAATTTTTCTAAGCATTTCCTTGGCATTCTAATGCCATAAGAACCTCAATGACCCTTCTCTAGAGTCCCAAAAATTATTTTATAATTTTTCCCCAGGGTCTAGGGCTCCTAGTTGCGAGAACCACAACTTCTCACTAGGTTACCCATCGTTAGGGCACCGACTCATTTAACTTGGTTGTATTTTATTTCTAAAATATTTCCTAAATTTTTCTTATTAATATTTGAGTTAATTATGGTTCCTGTGACACCCCTTACCCAACTACAGTGTAGCCGAGCAAGTTATACCACTCAGTGTGCCGAGCACTCTATTTTATCTTAATTCATTTTTATTCTTCCTTTTGAATATAACTTGTGAAATATAATTTATTTAAGCCATTTATCGAAATTATAATTTATTTGAGGTTCCGAGAATTTTATAGAAAAAAATAGAGAAAACAGTTCTTCGGAACCTGTGAAAAACACTTCCTATGATCATATTCAATCATCTCATCACTCTCAAACTTCAATATCAAAATCTCAACATTTTTCACCATTCATTTCTCAATCATTTATCTCATGTGATAATCATGTACAAGTCACAGTTATGTATTCACTTTTCCTTTCACAAACACAATTTTCTTAACAATTCCTCTATTTGTCATTCATTCATTTCACATCATCATTAGACTCAAATCATAAATAAATTCTCACATGTGATTTATAATCACAAATTACAAGTACTTACATTAATACAAAATTATATTACATTTGTTTCAAATACACATGATAAAATAAGAGTTTAATTACAAAATTTACAAAAATCTCAAAATACAAAATGGGACCTAGTGTCCTACCAATGCACTGTGGATGGTGAGGTGACACGGACACTATGCAGAACATTACCCAACTGTGGTCTACTGGGCCCTCTGTCCAAATCTTCCGCATTGCAAAAGCGACGCGCTAAGCATAAAGCTTAGTGGTGCCAATAATACAAGAAAATATAATATGCAAATAAAAATAATAATTTCGTTGCTATTGTGTTCATAAGAAATGAATAATTACTCACTTATTGTTTTAGTCGAGGGCTAATCATGTTTTATGATATTAACTTCTTCATGCATTTCGTTAATTATTTTCTTAATGATCTTGAGCTTCTTTGTATTCTATCGTAATCATTTTTTATATTTAATTTTCGTATTTTCTTTAACAATCAGTTCAATTACAGTTATACTTTTCCATGCCCAAGTAACCTATACAAATTGAGATAAACGGGTAAACTAGCACGTACCGTGTACCTCGGGTCACACCATCGGTCACAATGTGTCTCCCGGTGTGCAAACAGAATGGCTAATAAGCCATATAAGCAATAAGGCATAAAGCCAAGTAAAACATCATAATCAGTATAGCCATAGGCTATCACATCACAGAATGGCAATGAAGCCATACATCATACGCAGTACTGCTATCAGAACCCTATTGGCATGCCAACCTATCCAAACCAATCACATTAGGCCTACTAGGGCATTTGATACTTTTGAATTCTTCAATTTTTGAATTTCAAGTTTTTATGTCACTATTCACTTCAATAGTCAACAAAAAGTTGACTTTTGCATAGATCATAGGTGCATTGGTTTTAACACTCCCAATGTACCACATTTTGCATTTAAAACTTGTTGGAATTAATTACCAAATCCATTTCCAAGCTTATTTCAAGTTTTCATGTCACTATTCACTTCATTAGTCAACTAAAATGTTGACTTTTGCATAGAAAATATGTACATTGACTTTGGCACTTCAAACATACTACATTTTTCATTTAAAACTTGTTGGTTTTGGTCACTTTCTCAAAGCTTAGGTCATTTTGGCAAAATTGCCAATTTTCGGTTTTGGTGCTCCGAAGTTGCACTGTTTCATTGGTTGATTTACTGTTGGAATTTGACAAAACTTCCTTCATAGAAAACGTTCCTTATTTTGTCTAGTTGAATTTCTTTTTTTGAATCACTCCATTTGGAGTTTTGTAGCTCAAGTTATGGCCAAAAAAAGTTTACTGTTCACGGAGATTTTGGGTTTTGGCAGATTTTGGTCCAAATTTGGTCAGTAATTTGACCAAGTTAAGTTCATAATTTGGTCTAACTTTCTTCATATGAAATGTTCTACCATGCCTTAGGTTTCCATCGGTTCAAGAATCGCCTAAATCCAAGTTTTCTAGAGAGAGTTATAGCCATCCAAACATTACTGCTCAAATGAAAATCTGCAGAGTTGCAGGTTTGAACAATGCTCGTGACTGCCATTTGGGTTAGGTTCTGGTCATAATTTGGGGTAGGTTTCTTCATGAAAGTTGTTTTTCTATGTCTTAACTTGTTGCTGTAAAAATTTCAGCTCAATTGACCAAATCTACAGTGAGTTATGGCCAAATGAACAGTTACTGTTCATTTGGTCATTCTGTAGGGGCTGTTTGTAGGGTATCCGTATTGGGGCCAAGTTTTGGTCCTCTTGCTTTGGTATTTTGGGCATGGTTTCTTCAGCAAAAATGTGCCATTATAAGCCTAGTTTCATGTCCAATTGGCCAAACATCAATTGGACTAACACAGCCCAAGTTATGGCAGTGCAAAGGGACTGAATTTTCAGTCCTATCTATCTCCTAGGGCAGCCTGCAATCCTCACTTTGCAATCTCATTTTTCTGTCCATTTGTTGGTCAAATTACCTAAAATGGTCACTAATTGACCATTAAAATGCTCTCTAATAATTTCCTAAGCCAAGTCACATTTTCATCTTTCCAAACCCTAATTCAAATTCATGGTTTATGCCATGTATCTTAGTAGCTACCAATGCATTGCTCATATGTTTATCACTTCAACATGGTTTCTATTCCACTCTAACCTCATCAAAACACTTCCCCCTATTCCATAGCTAGGGCAGCCAAAATTCAAGATGTTATACACATAAGTTTTTGTTAATTTAAATCATAATCCTTACTAGTTTCAAGTCCCAAACCATGAAAATAATGAGTTTTTAAGATATAAATGCACTAACCTCAACTTGAAGAATCTCCAAGCTTGCCAACTTTAATTTCTCTTCTCCCTTTTGCTCCCAAACACCTTAGCAAGCTTCTAGAATAAATTTTTGTGTTGAGAACTTGAGGAAATATGGTGGGAGTTTAGGGCTTCATGAGCTTGCCAAGCTCATCAATGGAGGGGGGAAAGGAGAGGGTTACGTTTTCATGAAGGAGAAGAAGGGCTGCCCACTTTTTTTCTTTTCCTTTGGTCTTTATTTACCTCTTTTATTAGTTATTTAAATAGTAGTTTAAAGGTGATTGGTGGTGGCTTTTTAATGACATCACCTTATGTCATAATTAAGCCTTTTTCTTCATTTCTTTTCTTTCCTCCACTACTCATTTTTAATTTAATTTCTAGTAATATTTATTCATGTTTTATGTCATATTAATTATTTACTCAACTGGACAAGTCGGCCAAAAATCACCTCTGAAGGCGAAATGACCAAAATGCCCTCCGTTTGGCTTAACGGGTCAAAATTGTCTGTACCGATTGAAAATTTTTTCTAAGTATTTTCTTGGCATTCTAATGCCATGGGAACCTCAATAACCCTTCTCTGGAGTCCCAAAAATTATTTTATAATTTTTCCCCCGGGTATAGGGCTCCTCGTTGCGAGAACCGCAACTTACCTCTGGTTACCCATCGCTTGGGCACCGGCTCGTTTGACTTGGTTGTATTTTATTTCTAAAATTTTTACTAAATTTTTCTTATTAATATTTGAGTTAATTATGGTTTCTGACTTTAGTTTAAATATTTTTCCGGACGTTCTAGCTGTCCGGACCGACACCTGAAGATCAGACGGAGTTGCTACGGGGAGGGTGTTACAACTCTTCCCCTCTAATTTAAATTTCGTCCTCGAAATTTACCCAATGTAAATAGCCAAGGAGCTACTACCTCTTTATTTCTTCACCTTTTCGTGTTATCCTACTTCACTTTCTCCTTAGTCTCAATCCTATCCTCAAACAGTTATGTACTCATCCTTTTTCATCTTAAATACAGTCTCCTTCTCATCTCCATTCGCTATCTCATTGTCTCTTCAATCTCTTATTCCATACCTTAACCTAAAATAAACAGGAAATACAGATCTGCAACAGTGTCACCTCGACTCTTATGAATGCAATGCATGATATGCAACCGATCTAGGTCCAAAAACGCCTAAACCGCGCTCTGATACCACTAAATGTGACACCCCTTACCCAACTACAGTGTAGCCGAGCAAGTTATGCCACTCAGTGTGCCGAGCACTCTATTTTATCTTAATTCATTTTTATTCTTCCTTTTGAATATAACTTGTGAAATATAAATTATTTAAGCAATTTATCTAAATAATAATTTATTTGAGGTTGAATTTTATAGAAAATCCAAAAATAGAAAAGCAGTTCTTGAACTGTGAAAAACACTTCCTATGATCATATTCAATCATCTCATCACTCTCAAACTTCAATATCAAAATCTCAACATTTTTCACCATTCATTTCTCAATCATTTATCTCATGTGATAATCATGTACAAGTCACAGTTATGTATTCACTTTTCCTTTCACAAACACAATTTTCTTAACAATTCCTCTATTTGTCATTCATTCATTTCACATCATCATTAGACTCAAATCATAAATAAATTCTCACATGTGATTTATAATCACAAATTACAAGTACTTACATTAATACAAAATTATATTACATTTGTTTCAAATACACATGATAAAATAAGAGTTTAATTACAAAATTTACAAAAATCTCAAAATACAAAATGGGACCTAGTGTCCTACCAATGCACTGTGGATGGTGAGGTGACACGGACACAATGCAAAACTGTGAACAGCCTTACCCAATCTGTGGTCTACTGGGCCCTCTGTCCAAATCTTCAGTACCTACGAGTTGCAAAAGCGACGCGCTAAGCATAAAGCTTAGTGGTGCCAATAATACAAGAAAATATAATATGCAAATAAAAATAATAATTTCGTTGCTATTGTGTTCATAAGAAATGAATAATTACTCACTTATTGTTTTAGTCGAGGGCTAATCATGTTTTATGATATTAACTTCTTCATGCATTTCGTTAATTATTTTCTTAATGATCTTGAGCTTCTTTGTATTCTATCGTAATCATTTCTGATATTTAATTTTCGTATTTTCTTTAACAATCAGTTCAATTACAGTTATACTTTTTCATGCCCAAGTAACCTATATAAATTGACCGGACTGGATAAACGGGTAAACTAGCACCTGTGTACCTCGGTCACAATGTGTCTCCGGTGTGCAAAGCAGAATGGCTAATAAGCCATATAAGCAATAAGGCATAAAGCCAAGTAAAACATCATAATCAGTATAGCCATAGGCTATCACATCAATGGCAATGAAGCCATACATCATACGCAGATCGCTATCAGAACCCTATTGGCATGCCAACCTATCCAAACCAATCACATGAGGCCTACTAGGGCATTTGATACTTTTGAATTCTTCAATTTTTGAATTTCAAGTTTTTATGTCACTATTCACTTCAATAGTCAACAAAAAGTTGACTTTTGCATAGATCATAGGTGCATTGGTTTTAACACTCCCAATGTACCACATTTTGCATTTAAAACTTGTTGGAATTAATTACCAAATCCATTTCCAAGCTTATTTCAAGTTTTCATGTCACTATTCACTTCATTAGTCAAAAAAATGTTGACTTTTGCATAGAAAATATATACATTGACTTTGGCACTTCAAACATACTACATTTTTCATTTAAAACTTGTTGTTTTTGGTAACTTTATCAAAGCTGAGGTCATTTTGGAAACATTGACAATTTTGGTTTAGTGCTCTGAAGTTGCACTATTTCATTGGTCGATTTACTGTTGGAATTTGACAAAACTTCCTTCATAGAAAATGTTCCTTATTTTGTCTAGTTGAATTTCTTTTTTTGAATCACTCCATTTGGAGTTTTGTAGCTCAAGTTATGGCCAAAATAAGTTTACTATTCACGTTCTGATGAGATTTTGGGTTTTGGCAGATTTTGGTCCAAATTTGGTCAGTAATTTGACCAAGTTAAGTTCATAATTTGGTCTAACTTTCTTCATATGAAAAGTTCTACCATGTCTTAGGTTTCCATCGGTTCAAGAATCGCCTAAATCTGAGTTTTCTAGAGAGAGTTATAGCCATCCAAACATTACTGCTCAAATGAAAATCTGCAGAGTTGCGAGTTTGAACATGACTGCCATTGGGGTTAGGTTATGGTCATTATTTGGGATAGGTTTCTTCATGAAAGTTGTTTTTCTATGTCTTATCTTGTTTCTGTAAAAATTTCAGCTCAATTGACCAAATCTACAGTGAGTTATGGCCAAATGAACAGTTACTGTTCATTTGGTCATTCTGTATCCGTATTGGGGCCATGTTTTGGTCCTCTTGCTTTGGTATTTTGGGCATGGTTTCTTCAGCAAAAATGTGCCATTATAAGCCTAGTTTCATGTCCAATTGGCCAAACATCAATTGGACTAACACAGCCCAAGTTATGGCAGTGCAAAGGGACTGAATTTTCAGTCCTATGTCATTCCTAGGGCACTGCAATCCTCACTTTGCAATCTCATTTTTCTGTCCATTTGTTGGTCAAATTACCTAAAATGGTCACTAATTGACCATTAAAATGCTCTCTAATAATTTCCTAAGCCAAGTCACATTTTCACCTTTCCAAACCCTAATTCAAATTCATGGTTTATGCCATGTATTTTAGTAGCTACCAATGCATTGCTCATATGTTTATCACTTCAACATGGTTTCTATTCCACTCTAAGCTCATCAAAACACTTCCCCCTATTCCATAGCTAGGGCAGCCAAAATTCAAGATGTTATACACATAAGTTTTTGTTAATTTAAATCACAATCCTTACTAGTTTCAAGTCCCAAACCATGAAAATAATGAGTTTTTAAGATATAAATGCACTAACCTCAACTTGAAGAATCTCCAAGCTTGCCAACTTTAATTTCTCTTCTCCCTTTTGCTCCCAAACACCTTAGCAAGCTTCTAGAATAAATTTTTGTGTTGAGAACTTGAGGAAATATGGTGGGAGTTTAGGGCTTGATGAGCTTGCCAAGCTCATCAATGGAGGGAGGAAAGGAGAGGGTTACGTTTTCATGAAGGAGAAGAAGGGCTGCCCACTTTTTTTCTTTTCCTTTGGTCTTTATTTACCTCTTTTATTAGTTATTTAAATAGTAGTTTAAAGGTGATTGGTGGTGGCTTTTTAATGACATCACCTTATGTCATAATTAAGCATTTTTCTTCATTTCTTTTCTTTCCTCCACTACTCATTTTCAATTTAATTTCTAGTAATATTTATTTATATTTTATATCATATTAATTATTTACTCAACTGGACAAGTCGGCCAAAAATCACCTCTGAAGGCGAAATGACCAAAATGCCCTCCGTTTGGCTTAACGGGTCAAAATTGTCTGTACTGATTGAAAATTTTTTCTAAGTATTTTCTTGGCATTCTAATGCCATGGGAACCTCAATAACCCTTCTCTGGAGTCCCAAAAATTATTTTATAATTTTTCTCCCGGGTATAGGGCTCCTCGTTGTGAGAACCGCAACTTACCTCTGGTTACCCATCGCTTGGGCACCGGCTCGTTTGACTTGGTTGTATTTTATTTCTAAAATTTTTACTAAATTTTTCTTATTAATATTTGAGTTAATTATGGTTCCTGACTTTAGTTTAAATATTTTTCCGGACGTTCTAGCTGTCCGGACCGACCCCCCATCACAGATGATGAGTGTGCTGAGTTGCTACGGGGAGGGTGTTACAGTTCCTCACTTTAGTTTAAATATTTTTCCGGATGTTCTAGCTGTCCAGACCGACACTGGTCACCGGAACAGTAGAATGTACGGAGTTGCTACAGGGAGGGTGTTACACATCAGTATCTCATACTGATCAATGGAGATAAAGAGAGGTGACAGCTCTTTGGATATAATGTGCGCACCAAAATATCCTTTAGCTGCGAACTCTGATTTATAACAAATGTCCCATGTATTCTGCCGCTCACATTCTTATCTCATAAGAATGGAACACATAACATATTGCTAATGGACAATTTCAAATAAATATGGTATTAAACACACATAACATTTAAATGAAACGTTCATTGCCATTATAATATTTACAATGTTATTTACAAGTTACAAGATCAGTGCATGCTCTATGATACACATAACTAACAAGTACTCATTAGCTAGCTAGCCCTTCTCTCATTAATAACGGTTAGTGAGGTGATTTATTTTGTCATGGTATACAACACGGTATTGATTGTGAAATTTTGTGTCGTGGTCTAGATTATGTGTTCTTGGCAACACCTTTAATTTGTGATTTGTGAAAAATGATTTGAAATAAATAGTTCATGTTAACTTGAGATTTTGGAAAACACCTCATGTGATTATGAAAATTTTAATTTGTCATATTTTGGTTTATTATGCTTTGTAATGAGTTGAATTTACTTAGTTGTGCTCCACTGAGTATCAATACTCAGCGATAGCTTATTCTGCTGTCGCAAATAAGGAAAAGGACAAGACAGCGAAGTAAGTTGCTTGGATCTAAACTTGAAGCTATTTTGGATTTTCTCCGGTTATATTAATTATACCCTTTGTAAATTTTTTCTTTTGATGTAAATTACTAATATGTATCCATATATACACATTGCGCAGTTGTATAGTAAAGCTTGTAATAATGTTATTTCTGATTTTCTTTTTGAAATTTGGGACTATGGTATGTAAATTGAATTAAATGCAATGATGATAAGGTTTAATGAAATTTGTTGACTTGTGTTGAATTGAGTATTATTTGGAGTTGGGTTGGTGAAAAATCTATTGGAAATGCTTTCTTTGCAGGTTTTGAAAAATTATTTTATCAAAATATAACTGGCACTCTGTCGAAATTTTTACAAAAATTGTAAAGATTTTATATAAATCAATAATTTAATTTTGATATAAATTCCAATTAAATGATTTATAATAATTAAGAAATATGACCCACCATTTTAAATTGAAAGGTAAAGGGTTTAAAATCCCTTGTTGTATGTTTAATGAGTTATCGGTAGGCGAAGTATGGTAATTTATTAGATATACTAAGGAATCATGTTATACCTTATGGAGGGGGTAAGGGGTGACAACCCATACAATATCAAACTACTCATAATAAATATATTGGTTAGTCCCTCTTAGTCTCCTCTAGACATAACCTAATATATTTACTATTACAATACTACACCACAAAGGGTGCCTTCAACTATATGGGCAAGAGTCTCTCACCAATGGACAAAAATTTCTTCCTCTTGAATTCTATGTCCTTACTCCACCTTAGGCCGAAGCCTCTTTTCACTGCAATAGGCAAGTGCCCTTCATCAATGAGCTGAGCCAAATCCTCAGCAGTTGGCAAAGCCCTTCTCTTCAATGGGCAAAAGCCACTCTCATCAATGGGCAAGAGCCAAATAACCTTTTTCATCATTCTCCTATTTATAGTGTTAATTCCCTTAATACATATCTAATTAGGAGTCCCACTCAATTTAGGAATAACACTAAAATAAGAGTTCTACTCATTATAGGAAGTATTCCTCCATCCTATTGAGGAATATTTCTCCCACTCAAAATAAGAAAAGATCTCTCTCCAAATTCTATTAGGATTTTGAGTCATAATTCTAACAAACATGGATATCAAGATAAATTTGTATGCAGACTATTTTGATGATGGCTCTTGTGGGTTGGGTCTCATAGCAATAAATTATAAAAGTGAGGTGCTATTGGTTGGTGACAAAAACTCGACTCCTTTTTTTTTAGCTCTTCCAGCGAAGGCATAGGCTGTTATGTTTGTCATCAAAGCTGTAACATATTCTAGTTTTCTTTCCATTATTGTAAAATGTGATTGCAAAGTTCATATGGATGACCTGTGTAGTGTGTAATAGCTAGCCAAGGCCCTTACCATGACTTGATTGTTCGAAACACACTTGTTCTGTCTTCTTTATTCACAGTATTATCTTTTAAATTTTACCCCATGGATCAAATAAAGTTGCTCATGCTTTAGCAAATATGCTTTTCTTCTTCTCTGAAACTTGTTTTTGGTTTAAAAATTTCTTCCAAAATATTCAGCCTTAATTTTTGCAGATATTTACCTATTTGGCTAATAAAATTTCAATATTTTTGAGGTAGTAATTTTTTTTTTATCTTCTTAAAATAAATTATTAGAATTTTTTTTATGAGAAAAAATAAAAGATATTTTATTAAAAAAAAAATTCACATCATAGCAGCTTTGACATGCATGACGGTAACATTGTTAATGGAGCGATTCATTGTTACTTCTATCTTAAGTTGATGCTCATTATGTTAAATAAAAAAAAAAAAAAAAAGTCATATATCTTATCGCTCTAAAATATAATATTTAACGGTCTACCAAACATCCAAAGAGAATCAAATTTCAAGTTCTCTTTCCTTCTCTCTCCCCTATTAATTTTCCAACTTTAAATTTAATTTCAGATGGTAACTATTACTCAATAGTAAATTCTTTTTCTTTTTCTTTTTCTTTTCCTTTTTCTTTTTCAATAATGGATATTATTATTTTTCTTTTTCTTTTCTCTTTTTATTTAGAGCTTATTTTTCTATTTAGTTGTCTATATTTTCTATAGAAATGTATCTATTGATTTCGTATTTTTATTGATGATTTTTTCTGAACAAATACCATCTTTAGAAAATTGTAATAATTTTAATAAATTAGTATATATCTTTTAATAATAGATCAACTTTTTTTTATCCCTCCAATTTTATGGAATTTTAAATTTCCTTTTTCATCTAATTGAAAGTTGATTTCCATATGTGGTTGGTTTTTTTTTTCTCTTTTATCATTATTGTTTTCATTTTTCTTTTTATGAGAAAATATCTATTGATTTTCGAATTATTGTTTATTACTTTTACCAAATAAATATAATTTTTTAAGAAAATACAATAATTAATTATTATAATAGAGCACTATAAAAAATTAAAAAAAAAAAGCTATAAAAATTATCAACCAACAAATTTTGTCAGTAATTATTGACACTTTACGGATGATTTATTGACGAAAAAGGATGCTAAAAGAATTAAAATTCAAATTAGTTTTTACCGACGATAATACCAACCGATTACCAACAAAACTTACACCGTCGACACTAGTTCATAGGTAAAAATGGCACTAAAAATGGATTGCAAATTTAGTGACAAAATTTAAAACATACTGATAAAAACCTTGATTGGCGTTATCAACCAACACGCATTTGATAATTAAAATAAAAAAGAAAATTTTCAAAATGTTACAAAATTTACCTACCACCATATATAATCGCTAATTACTGATAATATGTATTTGATAAATAATATTAAAAAAATAAAAAAAAAATAAAAATTTAAAAAGCTTAAAAGAACTTTACCTACCACAGAATATGGTAGGTAATTAGACCATAATTTTTTTTATATTAATATTATAGATTATAAATGTTATATAATTATTTTATTAATTAAATAATATTTTATCATAAAAGAAAATATAAAATTTTATATGATTAAAATATAACATAATTTTAACTAAAAAAATAAAATTAAATTTCAATGTTGAATCTTTTATATTTTGAAACATGCATTTCGCCAAATTATTAGCCAATCATAAGATTCACAACTTTATAATAAAAATTATATGGTAGAATTTCTATTTTTTGTGTTATATTACATGTCACGTTTTATGTATTGGATTAAGTTAATTAATATGATTGATTATAAGTCGGTTATTTATATTAAACCAAACATTTATAAAAAGAAAAAAAAAATAATTTCTTTATCTAATTTTAAATTTAAATTTAATTAATTAGATAAAATTAAAATTTATTACCACATTCATTCAGCGATGGCATCAGATATGGTACTCACAAAAATCACTCTACTTGAATCTAAACTTGATTAATATTTTTAAAACACCCAAACTTTTTTCAAATCTAATTATTAATACACGAAAAATATTCGAATCCATTTAATTTTATATATTTTAATTAATAATCTACATAAAAATTATTTTTTATTAATAATTTATATTTTTTAAATTTAATAATTTCATAAAATATTTAAATTCTATTTTATTTAAAATAAATTTATAGAATTTTATAAATATTATTATAAAAAATTTATATTTTATATTTAATTAAGTATTTATATAAATAAGTTCGGATAACAGATACTCAACATGTAAATTCAAATCTACATCAAACCTATTATATGCACTATTTTTTAAATTTGAACTCATTATATATTATTTAAACTCATCCTATTAGGGTTCGATTGAATCGAGTAAGAATAAAAAATTTAACTCGTTTTCGTATCTATATTCATTCACTTTTATCTGTCATTTAAAGTTTTTATAATAATTAAAAAAAATAATTAAATCACTTAAATTAGAATAAAAATATTTCTTAATTTAACTAAATTACTTTTTATCTTAATTAATTAAGAGATTATATTTAGTAGAAATAAAAATAAAATAAAAAATAATTAATATTTTTTAATTTTTTTAAAATGATAAGATAAAATAATTTCTATAAAATGACTAATAAAAATATATGAAAGCATGAAGTATTATTATGTAAAATTAAAGCATGTATTATAAAAAAAATATATAATTAATTTAATTTAAAGATTTTTATATAAAATTAAAAAAATAATTAAATAGCATTATTTTTATAAAAAAAATTAATAATTGATGATATTGTGAGAATATAAAAAAGTACTAAGAATAGGTGAATATGTTTAGAATAATAGTAGATAAGAGTAAAGTTAAAAATAATAATTAATATTTTTTTATTTTTTAAAATAATAAATAAATAAGACGGATTGAGACGGAAAGAATAAGAAAAAGGAAAAGTAAAAAAATTATAATTACATGCATTAAACGTAAAGAATTTCTCCTTTCTGAAAAATGCGAGAATAGAATATTAAATAAATGTGTCCTTTTATGATACCCCACAATGAACCTTTCTCAATTAATGTTTTGCTTTTGCTTGCTGCCTCATCCAACTTATAAAGAAAATAGAAAAATCAATGCATTAATTGCAATTTGGTCCATTAGTCAGTCAAATAAACGCCGAAGAAGGGTGTCAAAACGACATCTCATATTAAATGAGAGGGCTCACACTGTCCTTGTCGTTTATTACCATACGTCGCGCTTACGTTTAACATTCATTAAATGCCGCTTCTTCGTTCTGTGGATTTTCCCACGTGGCACCACGTCATTACTTAGTCCAAAGGTAGAGACGTGTTGATTTTATTATTCCAAAATTAAAAAGAAAAGAAATCATGGATATTGACGTAGCTTATTAATTGCAGGTCGGCCGTGGGTTCAAGGGAAATTATTAGATTAGTTGAGCAAAGATATGTGTCACTTTAGGAGTGTCCATTTTAGTTTTGATTTGAAATTTGCTTCAAAATTGAAATTTAATTAGAATTTTCATATTATTTTAATTAATTAGTTACTACTTAATTTTATTATCTTTAACTGTAAAATTTATAGTCCAACCTGAATTAATTCAATATTAAAAGACATATCATATCTCACTTACTAATAAACTTAAAGTTGAATTTCTATTTTCCAAATTTTTTATTAAAAAAATATAAAATTTATATATAATTTAAAATTAAATATATAACATAATATAATATAATATTATTTAAAAAAAACTATAACATATATCTGTAATTTAATATTAAATATAGTAGTATAAGTATATTAAATAATATATATACATTATTTTTTTATTATTTTAAAAATAATAATAAATTAATAATTTTATAATTAAAATTTTTAAAAATGTAAAAAATTAAAAAATAATATTATTTTGTATATATTTCATAATTATATTATATATATAATATAATTATAATATATTATATAATCTTAATTGAATATAAATATATAATTACATTAAAAGTATATAATAAAATCTGAAATAAAATAAAAAATATATATATATAATTAATTTTTTATTTAATTTTGATTTAATGTGATTTTTATTTTATTTTTAATAAAGAATAAAAATTAAACTAAAAAAATAAAATAAATACGATTCGGTGCGAGGATTTGGAATCCTCAAATCGTGGAGGCCATTAATTATATTTTTATTAATTGGAGACCAAATTAGCTATTGACCTGATATTCAATTCATTTAATAAATTATCTTAATTCAAAAATTAAAGAAAAAAAAAGATGGCAACGGTTAATGGAATTAAATTACAAGTATTTATTTCTCAAAAGCTCAATTTCAATTATTTCAATTGATTTTATTTTTAATTAAAAGGTAATTTCTCAATTTTAATTTAATTCAAGTCTAAATAATTTAGTGAATAAAAATAATTAAAAAAATCGAATCAAAAAAATCGTTTATTCAAATCTCTATTTTTTATTCATTTTGAGACATTTTTTTAAACTGCTTCAATTTAATTGACTATTAATTTTAATTTTGTTATCAAATTTAATTAAAAAAATTTTAGTTTGATTTCAAAGTCAACTCAAATTGTGATTAGTCTACTAATATCTAGTCAATGGAATTTCCTTTACAAATAAATTAAAAAGTGATAATTATTATTCAAAAGCTTTTAATAAATTAAAAGGAATTGTTTTAATAGAATACTAATAATTTTTTTAAAATTTAACGAATTTCATAGTATATACTTATTTAAATAATAGAGAACTGAAAATTATGTCATAAAGTTCATATTATTTATTTAATGTACATCTAGAATAATAATTATTCTTATTGTTATTTAATAAAAATTAATAAATTGAATAATAACTGAGGAAGTAAATGGTAGGTAGTTTTTTTTTTATAAAAGTAAATAATTTGAAAATATATAAATAAAAAGACTTATGTTTAAAATATAATTTTTTACATTTTAAAAAATATTTATTATTATTATTATTATTATTATTATTATTATTATTATTATTATTATTATTATTATTATTGTCCTCGTCGTCGCTGTTGTTGCCGTTGTCATCGTATCCTTTTGCAAATTCATTGTATTATCCCTGCCATAGACTATTAGAATATGCTTGTGGGAGAAGGAATGTTCTTTCTAAGTTGAGTAATAAGAACTTAACTTACAATAAAGTAAAAGAACAAACAAAATGCTAATTGAAATAGTAACTAACAAATTAAAAGAGGAAGTTCTAGAGTATATGGTGAAAAAGGCATCTTCGGCCGCCAAATAATTTTACTTCAGTCGTCAAACATGCAAAGACAAAAAGATAAAAGGAGAAATAACCTTAGATATTTTCTATAATTTATTTTTTTTTTTATACTCTGGAACCTTCTTATTCTCTCTCATTCCTCTCCCTCTCCCTCTCCCTCATCCTCCTTTCTCTCCCTCTCCAAATCTTAGAAAACTAGAGAAATTTAATACATCATAGCCTTAGGAACACTAGAATGACTAAGGAAAGGAGAATCTAAAGTTAAGAGGAAGGAGGTAGAAAAGGAAACTCTAAAACCATAACAAGTTTTTTTTATTTTTTTTTAATTTATGTTCTTCTAAATAGAGATTTGAATAGTTGTATAAGTAAGAAGGATTATTTAAAAGTAAGGTGAGATGCTAGAGTTTAGGTAGATTAATTCATTAAAGGGAGATTGAATAACACAATTAATAGAAATGAATAGTATTGACATAAAAACCTAACTAAGCTAAAGAATGATTGGAAATGATTTCATAAATACATATTTGAATGATGGGGGTAAGAGTAATCAAAAGATAAAGTAAGGTACTCTAGATTTGCAGGTTCAGCAGCCAAAATATCAATTTTTGGTGGAACTATGTAAATAGTAACGTAAATAGAAAGAAACACTAAAAGTATAGTATAACCTGGTCATAATGAAATATGTTAGTTGAATATGCTTTTATATACCTTTATTGTAGACTAAAGGATACATCACAAGGTTGGAATTAAAAGGGGAAAATATCTAATTAGAAGTAAGTGTCAAGATTAAGGGGATTACTATACAGGTGAGTAGAAATTACAAAATATTTTCTTAAATCATACGTTACTATGCATAGGCACTCATGCATTAGGTAACTATTTTAAATAGATATATTACATAGAAATTGCATATATAATATTATTATATGTTTAATTCATGAAAATATTGCATTATATAGTTGTGTAGTGCTTGTAACACCCTCCCGGTAGCAACTCCGTACATTCTACTGTTCCGGTGACCGGTGTTGGTCCGGACAGCTAGAACGTCCGGAAAAATATTTAAACTAAAGTGAGGGACCAAAATTAACTCAAATATTAATAAGAAAAATTTAGTAAAAATTTTAGAAATAAAATACAACCAAGTTAAATGAACCGGTGCCCAAGCGATGGGTAACCAGAGGGAAGTTGCGATTCTCGCAACGAGGAGCCCTAGACCCGGGGGAAAAATTATAAAATAATTTTTGGGACTCCAGAGAAGGTTCATTGAGGTTCCTATGGCATTAGAATGCCAAGAAAATATTTAGAAAAATTTTTCAATCGGTACAGACAATTTTGACCCGTTAAGCCAAACGGAGGGCATTTTGGTCATTTCGCCTTCAGAAGTGATTTTTGGCCGACTTGTCCAGTTAAGTAAATAATTATTATGACTCAAAATATGAATAAATATTTCTAAAAATTAAATTGAAATATGGTAGAGAAAAGAAGAAAAGAAAATGAAAGAAAATGCTAATTATGACATCATATGATGTCATTTAAATTTCCTCCACCAATCACAATTTGTTAAACTTATTAAAAGAGATAAAAGAGACCAAAAATATGAAAAACCAATCTGCAACTTCAACCTTGGGCAGCCTAAAAAACGTTGAGAGAGAGAGAGAGAGAAGAGGTTCCACCATTAAAGCTCCTTTAAGCTTCATTTCTCTCTTGTTTCCACTACTAAACCCTAACCCCTTTCATTAAACCTTGACCATATCACTTGGGGAAGCTTTTGGCAGCCAAGAAGAAGAAGGAAAGTGAAGTTTTAGCTTGAAGAAATCTGCCCTACAAGAGGTTAAAGTGAGGTTAGTGCTATCCTTTCACTCTCACTCCTTTAATCCTTGTTAAAGCATCATTTTAAGTTAAGAAATTGTAAGAGTTTGAAGTAAGTTATATGTGTTAGGGCATCTTTAATTTTTGGCAGCCCTAAGGAAGGATGAGGTTGATTGTTTTAATGAATTTAGAATGGATAGAAAAGATGTTTAAGGTATGAATATGCATGGATGTTGAATTAGTGTGCTAATTGAGGTTTATGGATAATTTAAATTGGACATTAGGGTTTTGAGAAGTAAAACTTGGATTTAGCTTATGAAATTGTGAAAGAACATTATAAGGGTCAATTAGTGACCATTTTAGGTTTGTTGACCATGAATTGGACTGAAAAATAGTATAGCCAAGTGAATGTGTAGGCTGCCTTGTTAGTGCAGCAGAGGGACTGAAAATTCAGTCCACTTGCACTGCCATAACTTTGGCTGTGTAGGTCCAATTGGTGTTTGGCCAATTGGACATGAAACTAGGCTTATAATGACACATTTTTGCTGAAGAAACCATGCCCAAAAGACCAAAGCAAGTGGACCAAAACTTGACCCCAATCCGGACACCCTGCAACAGCCCCTGCAGAAATGACCAAATGAACAGTAACTGTTCATTTGGCCATAACTCACTGTAGA
Source organism: Hevea brasiliensis (assembly GCF_030052815.1). Lineage (NCBI taxonomy): Eukaryota > Viridiplantae > Streptophyta > Magnoliopsida > Malpighiales > Euphorbiaceae > Hevea > Hevea brasiliensis. The sequence goes on from NC_079503.1 coordinate 20,287,737, forward strand.
TTTGGTCAATTGACCTGAACTTTTTACAGCAACAAGTTAAGACATAGACAAACAACTTTCATGAAGAAACCTATCCCAAATTATGACCAGAACCTAACCCAAATGGCAGTCACAGTTACTGTTCAAACCTGCAACTCTACAGATTTTCATTTAAGCAGTAATGTTTGGATGGCTATAACTCTCTCTAGAAAACTCGGATTTAGGCGATTCTTGAACCGATGAAAACCTAAGGCATAGTAGAACATTTCATATGAAGAAAGTTAGACCAAATTATGAACTTAACTTGATCAAATTACTGACCAAAGTTGGACCAAAAATCTGCCAGACCCAAAATCTCAGCATGAGCGATTGCGTGAGCGAGTAAACTTATTTTGGCCATAACTTGAGCTACAAAACTCCAAATGGAGTGATTCAAAAAAGGAAATTCAACTAGACAAAATAAGGAACAACTTTCATGTTTACCATTTCCTTAAATTCCCACTGTAAAAATATCAAATGGAACAATAAAGATGAAGCACCAAATCTGAAAATTTTGTTCAATTAGCATTAAGCTTAGAAATGGTATTGGCAACCAATACCAACAAGTTTTAAATACAAAATGTGGTATGTTTGGGGTGTTAAAACAAATACACCTATTTTCTATCCAAAAGTCAACATTTTTGTTGACCAATGAGGTGAATAGTGACACCAAAACCAAAAATTGGCAATTTTGCCAAAATGACCTAAGCTTTGAGAAAGTGACCAAAACTAACAAGTTTTGAATACAAAATGTGGTATATTGGGAGTATTAAAACCAATGTACCTATTGTTTATACAAAAGTCAACATTTTAGTTGACTAATGAAATGAATAGTGACATGAAAACTTGAAATTCAAAAATGTGAAACTTAAAAATGCAAAATGCCCTAGTAGGCCTAATGTGATTGGTTTGGATAGTTTGGCATGCCAATAGGGTATTGTTTTAGCGATCGCGAAAGGCTTTATGCTGTATTCATGGCTTTATGCCCGTATTCATGGCTTTTATGCCCGTATGCATGGCTTTTATGCGATTATGTGATATCATGGCTTTTTAGCCATCTTATCGCATACATGGTTGGCGTTACTGCGTCCCATGGTATGACGCCCGAGGCACCGGTGTCGGTGCCAACGACCCGTTATCGATCGATCGTTCAAGATAGGTTACTTGGGCATGGAAAAGTATAAGCGTAAATGAACCGATTGTTAAAGAAAATACGAAAATTAAATATCGGAATGATTACGATAGAATACAAAGAAACTCAAGATCATGAAGAAAATAATTAACAAAATGCATGAAGAAGTTAATATCATAAAACGTAATTAGCCCTCGACTAAACACTAAGTTGGTAATTATTCAGTTCTTATGAACACAATGGCTAAGAAATTATGATTTTTATATTGCATATTATTTCTTTCTATTTTATTATTTGCACCACTAAGCTTTATGCTTAGCGCGTCGCTTTACAGCAGCGTAGTGCGAAGATTGGACAGAGCACCGATGACCACAAATTCGGTAAGGCGGTTCACGATTCTGCATAGTGTATGCATGTCACCTCATCTGCGATTGCATTGGTAGGACGCTAGATGTCATTTTGGTATTTTGTAATTGATTTTATTTTCTCATATGTATTTGAAACTTATGTAATGTATTTTGATATTCATGTAAATAATGAAAAGTGTGGTTGTAAATGGAAAAGTGAATGTTTATATATGAATTATGCATAGTATCATATGAGATGGATGAATGAGAACTGAGATTGAACATTGTTGAGAATTTGATAAATGGAGTTGAGATGATGGAAAATGAATATAGGAAGTGTTTTTCCACAGTTCAAGAACTGCTTTTCTCCATTTTTAGCGGTATTCTACTGATTTTCTTTAAAATTTCCGGAACCTCAAAGAAATAATAATTTCGATAAATGGCTTAAAATGAATTATATTTCACAAGTTATATTCAAAATTATGATAAAAAAATTAATTAAGATAAAAATAGAGTGCTCGGCACACTGAGTGGCATAACTTGCTAGGCTACACTATAGTCGGGTAAGGGGTGTCACAATACTGTACACGGGTAAGGGGTGTCACATTTAGTGGTATCAGAGCCTGGTTTAGGCGTTTCTGGACCTAGATAGACTGCATATCATGCATTGCATTCATAAGAGTCGAGGTGACACTATTGCAGATCTGTATTTCCCGTTTATTTTAGGTTAGGGTATGGAATAAGAGAGTGAAGAGACAATGAGATAGCTAATGGAAATGAGAAGGAGACTGTATTTAAGATGAAAAAGGATGAGTACATAATTGTTTGAGGATGAGATTGAGAATAAGCAGAAAGTGAAGTAGGATAACACGGAAAGGTGAAGAAATAAAGAGGTAGTAGCTCCTCGGCTATTTACATTGGGTAAATTTCGAGGACGAAATTTAAATAAGAGGGGAAGAATTGTAACACCCTCCCGGTAGCAACTCCGTACATTCTACTGTTCCGGTGACCGGTGTTGGTCCGGACAGTTAGAACGTCCGGAAAAATATTTAAACTAAAGTGAGGGACCAAAATTAACTCAAATATTAATAAGAAAAATTTAGTAAAAATTTTAGAAATAAAATACAACCAAGTTAAATGAACCGGTGCCCAAGCGATGGGTAACCAGAGGGAAGTTGCGATTCTCGCAACGAGGAGCCCTAGACCCGGGGGAAAAATTATAAAATAATTTTTGGGACTCCAGAGAAGGTTCATTGAGGTTCCTATGGCATTAGAATGCCAAGAAAATATTTAGAAAAATTTTTCAATCGGTACAGACAATTTTGACCCGTTAAGCCAAACGGAGGGCATTTTGGTCATTTCGCCTTCAGAGGTGATTTTTGGCCGACTTGTCCAGTTAAGTAAATAATTATTATGACTCAAAATATGAATAAATATTTCTAAAAATTAAATTGAAATGTGGTAGAGAAGAGAAGAAAAGAAAATGAAAGAAAATGCTAATTATGACATCATATGATGTCATTTAAATTTCCTCCACCAATCACAATTTGTTAAACTTATTAAAAGAGATAAAAGAGACCAAAAATATAAAAAACCAATCTGCATCTTCAACCTTGGGCAGCCTAAAAAACGTTGAGAGAGAGAGAGAGAGAAGAGGTTCCACCATTAAAGCTCCTTTAAGCTTCATTTCTCTCTTATTTCCACTACTAAACCCTAACCCCTTTCATTAAACCTTGACCATATCACTTGGGGAAGCTTTTGGCAGCCAAGAAGAAGAAGGAAAGTGAAGTTTTAGCTTGAAGAAATCTGCCCTACAAGAGGTTAAAGTGAGGTTAGTGCTATCCTTTCACTCTCACTCCTTTAATCCTTGTTAAAGCATCATTTTAAGTTAAGAAATTGTAAGAGTTTGAAGTAAGTTATATGTGTTAGGGCATCTTTAATTTTTGGCAGCCCTAAGGAAGGATGAGGTTGATTGTTTTAATGAATTTAGAATGGATAGAAAAGATGTTTAAGGTATGAATATGCATGGATGTTGAATTAGTGTGCTAATTGAGGTTTATGGATAATTTAAATTGGACATTAGGGTTTTGAGAAGTAAAACTTAGATTTAGCTTATGAAATTGTGAAAGAACATTATAAGGGTCAATTAGTGACCATTTTAGGTTTGTTGACCATGAATTGGACTGAAAAATAGTATAGCCAAGTGAATGTGTAGGCTGCCTTGTTAGTGCAGCAGAGGGACTGAAAATTCAGTCCACTTGCACTGCCATAACTTTGGCTGTGTAGGTCCAATTGGTGTTTGGCCAATTGGACATGAAACTAGGCTTATAATGACACATTTTTGCTGAAGAAACCATGCCCAAAAGACCAAAGCAAGTGGACCAAAACTTGACCCCAATCCGGACACCCTGCAACAGCCCCTGTAGAAATGACCAAATGAACAATAACTGTTCATTTGGCCATAACTCACTGTAGATTTGGTCAATTGACCTGAACTTTTTACAGCAACAAGTTAAGACATAGACAAACAACTTTCATGAAGAAACCTATCCCAAATTATGACCAGAACCTAACCCAAATGGCAGTCACAGTTACTGTTCAAACCTGCAACTCTGCAGATTTTCATTTAAGCAGTAATGTTTGGATGGCTATAACTCTCTCTAGAAAACTCGGATTTAGGCGATTCTTGAACCGATGAAAACCTAAGGCATAGTAGAACATTTCATATGAAGAAAGTTAGACCAAATTATGAACTTAACTTAATCAAATTACTGACCAAAGTTGGACCAAAAATCTGCCAGACCCAAAATCTCGGCATGAACAGTGCACGTGAACAGTAAACTTATTTTGGCCATAACTTGAGCTACAAAACTCCAAATGGAGTGATTCAAAAAAGGAAATTCAACTAGACAAAATAAGGAACAACTTTCATGTTTACCATTTCCTCAAATTCCCACTGTAAAAATATCAAATGGAACAATAAAGATGAAGCACCAAATCTGAAAATTTTGTTCAATTAGCATTAAGCTTAGAAATGGTATTGGCAACCAATACCAACAAGTTTTAAATACAAAATGTGGTATGTTTGGGGTGTTAAAACCAATACACCTATTTTCTATCCAAAAGTCAACATTTTTGTTGACCAATGAGGTGAATAGTGACACCAAAACCAAAAATTGGCAATTTTGCCAAAATGACCTAAGCTTTGAGAAAGTGACCAAAACTAACAAGTTTTGAATACAAAATGTGGTATATTGGGAGTATTAAAACCAATGTACCTATTGTTTATACAAAAGTCAACATTTTAGTTGACTAATGAAATGAATAGTGACATGAAAACTTGAAATTCAAAAATGTGAAACTTAAAAATGCAAAATGCCCTAGTAGGCCTAATGTGATTGGTTTGGATAGTTTGGCATGCTAATAGGGTATTGTTTTAGCAGTACTGCGAAAGGCTTTATGCCTGTATTCATGGCTTTATGCCCGTATTCATGGCTTTTATGCCCGTATGCATGGCTTTTATGCCCGATTATGTGATATCATGGCTTTTTAGCCATCTTGTTGCATACATGGTTGACGTTCTGCGTCCCATGGTATGACTGCCCGAGGCACCGCGGTGTCGATGCCAACGACCCGTTATCGATCCGATCGTTGAAGATAGGTTACTTGGGCATGGAAAAGTATAACTGTAAATGAACTGATTGTTAAAGAAAATACGAAAATTAAATATCAGGAATGATTACGATAGAATACAAAGAAACTCAAGATCATGAAGAAAATAATTAACAAAATGCATGAAGAAGTTAATATCATAAAACGTAATTAGCCCTCGACTAAACACTAAGTTGATAATTATTCAGTTCTTATGAACACAATGGCTAAGAAATTATGATTTTTATATTGCATATTATTTCTTTCTATTTTATTATTTGCACCACTAAGCTTTATGCTTAGCGCGTCGCTTTTGCAACGCGTAGGTACTGAAGATTGGACAGAGCACCAGTAGACCACAGATTCGGTAAGGCAGTTCACGATTACGCATAGTGTGCATGTCACCTCACTGTCTGCAGTGCATTGGTAGGACGCTAGATGTCATTTTGGTATTTTGTAATTGATTTTATTTTCTCATATGTATTTGAAACTTATGTAATGTATTTTGATATTCATGTAAATAATGAAAAGTGTGGTTGTAAATGGAAAAGTGAATGTTTATATATGAATTATGCATGGTATCATATGAGATGGATGAATGAGAACTGAGATTGAACATTGTTGAGAATTTGATAAATGGAGTTGAGATGATGGAAAATGAATATAGGAAGTGTTTTTCACAGGTTCCGAAGAACTGTTTTCTCCATTTTTAGCCGGTATTCTGCCGGATTTTCTTTAAAATTTCCGGAACCTCAAAGAAATAATAATTTCGATAAATGGCTTAAAATGAATTATATTTCACAAGTTATATTCAAAATTATGATAAAAAAATTAATTAAGATAAAAATAGAGTGCTCGGCACACTGAGTGGCATAACTTGCTCGGCTACTGCTTGTAGTCGGGTAAGAGTGTCTGTCTTGCAGGTAAGGGTGTCACAGTCTTTGGTAGTTATGAATGAACCAATGGTTCCTACTAGGCATATTAAAAGAAAAAGTAAAGGAAAGACATGCATGCAAATGAGCTCATAAATGGAAGAAAGAAAAATGATGTTGGGTAAGGCAATTATATGTATCTGACATTCGGATATCAAGGATTACGGGATCCACCTCAAGTAAGTCATGACTTCTGTATCCCTAGTATCCATCATGTGTATGAATGTTAACAGGAAGTCTTGAGAAGATCTTTTAATTGATCGGATGCATTGGACACATGATATGATTATGGGATGGGGGATCTTTGGTAATGTAACTATCTTGTTATGACTTATTTTTATGTTGTAGAACCATTCTTGAGAATGATTTTAAAGTATGTTTTATTAATATATTTCCTCTCCCTAATTCTCTACTCACTAGGTTCATATACTCTCTCTCCCCTTCTTTTGTCTATCCCTTTCATTTGTCTATCCCTTTCAGAGACATGTGTGAGGTAACAATCAACAAATTTCGGATAATCAAGTTTCACGTTTTGGTGTAATTAAGTTTATGCATTTTGTACCATTTTTGTAAAACTATTTTAAGACATATATAATTTTGACTATTTTGATATTGTGCTTATTATTGTATTTTGTAATAAGGCTTTATTAAAGATATTAAATTTTTTTTGGGAAAATGCATAGTTTTTAAAATAGCTAATGATTGATGGATAAAAGTACAAAAAGACTCATTTACATAGATTTCATGATATAAAAGTGGAATCTATTTACAAATTGAAAAATGATAAATGAATTGATATTTTTATAACTAGCATGTTAATAGATCTTATCCGAATTATTTAAAAAAATATATTATAAAAAAATTAAAGAAAATATTAATGCATCTTACTATGAATTTTGGAGGCTTTATTCCTCTTAGTGCTCTTGCATCGATAGCATTCCGAATTTAAGCTATTACATTATTACTACGTACTAAAATAACAAATACTTTTATCAATAGTAAAAGCACAAATTTGCCCTTCTTTATTATTTAGCACTTCAAGCCGAGTTACACGCGTCCTATATGAATCGGCATTTCTCGCTGGCGTATCCATGGCCATGGCAGCCTATTACGGGTGCCAATGCAGTGATGCCAATGTATCCCCTTTATCACTTCCCCAAATCAAAAACAATGGGCTTACTTGCCAAAATCTCTCACCAATAACAGCGGGACACATCATCATTGTCACCCCCCTAATGTCCAAACCTCATAGCTCATAAGCCACATAACATATTATTGCTATGTACTTTAAAAATAAAAATTTATAAATAAATTATACATAACTACAAAACGCCTAAAAACTTACGAGTTTTTTATGTTACTTTAAAATATAAAATGACCTTAATTTTATAGTTTTACTAATTTTAATAAAATTAATTTATTAAAATTCTTAGAAATATTTTATATAATTATATATTTTTAAAATTGTTTTTATAAAATTGAGTAAGTCATTTGATCCATTCAATAGAAAGTGGCTCCACCTTGGTGATCTGATGTTATGCTATGCCTTTTCTATATTTACTATTCATGAGTCGTTTTATATTTGAGCAAAAATAAAATATTTGGTAAAAAAAAAAATATTATTATTTTTATTAAAACAGTAGGTCTTTTTATTGTTCTTACTATTTGACCCATTATTTTCTATCTTCCAAGAAGTGATGCCAATTGAGTTTACATTATTTTTTTTTATCCTTTTTCATTGGTCATACTCTAACTATATAAATCTTTTAGGTAAATTAGATAATATTGTTGTACACTATAAAAATGTGTAAATTATAAAAAAAATAATGTAAATAAATAAAATATTAATATTTACATATTTTACCCTTTTTATATAGAGTTACATCCACATACATTTCATTTTTTATTATTAATAAAATAATTATTAATTATGAATTCAAAACTATGTTATCCATCATTATAATTACACCCAAGAAAATCTTTATATCAAATTGCTTATAGTAAATATATTAGTTAGTTAAAATAGTAAATATATTTATTACTTTAATTATTACATGACAAAGAGTGTCTTCAACTATAATGGAAAATTGCTCATTCCTCTTGGACTATGCCCTTTTACAAATTAGACCGAAACCTCTCTCTCCCTTCATGAGACTGTAATAGGCAAGTGTCACCTTGTTCAATGGCAAAAGCCTCTTCATCATTGGGCTAAAAGCCACCCTTTAGTCGTAAGTAAAGTTTAGATAACATTTTCATAATACTTCTATTTATAGTATTAATCACCTTATTTTAATATAATTAGACATTCCATTTAATTTAGAAAGAATAATGAAATAGAGTTTTATTATATATAAAAAATATTTTTTCCGCTCAAATTGGAAAAGATCTCTTTAAATTACACTAAAATTTTGAGTAACAATCTGACAAATATATTAGATGTACTAAAACATAATGTACCAGATACTCACAAAAATATAGTTGAAACTTGACTATAAGAAGATAGAACTCACTCCTTTATGAGTGAAGGTGCAACACTTTGGATACACTTAATAATTTGCTTTTTATATATGTAATACAAATTATTTTTTTCATTTTAATTTTTCATTTTCATTTTCAATTGCTTATACACTATTTAGTTATTATTATTTTTGAAATATTCTCAAACAATTTTATTTGTAATAAAATGCAGTTTGCTATTTTAACCGTAGTATTGTGGTCACTATCTCCTGTTGCGGTTTCTTATTTACGGTGTTTTTTTCTTTTCTTTTTTTTTTTTTTTACTAATAAAGACTTCATTTTTAATTTTTATATTATATATCTTGAAATCTTTTAAAATGTCATTCCACTTTTATTTTTCAATTAATTTAAACGCTTAGTCCCTTTTAAATTTTGTATTCATGTGTTTTCTTTTATTAATTAAATTTTAAAATTTTTATCTATTTATTTTAATTTTTAAACCATTTAAATATTCATATATGAATTCAAATTAATTTTTTTTACTATCATTTTAATTGCTATATTTTAATTAATATATTATAATAAGTAAATAATAAATATTATATTATTAATATTAGTTGATTGTTAAACTATATACATACTACTAATATCCAATATAGTGAATGATTATCATTTTATTTTAATTTAAATGACTAAATGATTATAATAATTATTAGTAAATTTTATAATATTTAATTTTAATATTTATATTATTATAAAATATAATTGAATATATTTTTAAGATAAATATATTTTTATTTATTAATTATATTAACATAATAAATATAAAAAATATCCACAGCTTCGCGTGGGGTTTAGATCATGTTTATTTATTTAATTTCCAGCTTCATGGGGCATAACTATTTTCGCTTGTATTAATCATTGATTTAACTCCTGACAATTCAAGTTGAGTTTGATCCGTCCAATCCCCACGTATCCAATCTAAATTCTAAATTTCATTTTTAAATTTTTATTTTATTTATTAAGAAAAAGGATTTGAGAATTTTTATTTTATTTATTATAAAATATTCTCAGCTCTTTTATTTCTCATGAGAGAAAATCATCTTCTTTTTCTTTTTTTTTTTTTGCATCCTAAAATAAACGCCTCATATCACACCAATTAGCATTCAAGTTTGTCCTTGAAAGCAAGAAGCAATTATATAAAATGAGTAAATATAGAATTTAATGAATTGCGAGTAAAAATTAATAAAACAAATATTTATTGCAAATAATGATTTAATAATTAATATTTAAATACTTTCCTATTTATTTTCATCTATATTTTTAAAATTTCTTTTATTTATAAATATATATTAATAATTTTTTTAAAATTTTGTCCTTATATCTATTAAATATTTTAAATAAGATAAAAAAATATTTTCTTAAAATTAAAATACATTTTATAATAATTTTAATTAATTTAATTAATTTTTTAATCAACATGAAAAATTTTAGTGAATACAGAAAATATAAATTTAAAAAATTATTTTTGAAAAAAAATATAAAATATCAAAAATTAAAAAAACAACATCATTAGTTCCCCACAAATTCAGTGCCAACATAAATCCAAAATATCAATCACATGCCGCCTAACATATACATCCAAGTAAAAGTCTCTAAATCCATACTTCCAATTAGCTACAAACCAAATTTCAACCCTCTTAACCATTATCATGGCTACCCCATCCTACAATTGATTTCAAATTTAAAAATATACATATCTAACAATAAATAAAACCTATTTTTTATTCACAAAATCAGAATATTTGAAAGAAATTGAAGAAAAACAAAAAGAGAGCAAAGTAGAATAATAATAGTCTACTTAGCAATTAACCATATACTATAAACTGGAAAATCAAAGTGATCATGCATTCAGATCAATCCTTGGCCTCTTCAACAGAAATGGAGATGGAACAGTGGAATTGCAGCGAGGGCATTTAGGGTTAGTCTTCAATGTCATCACATACATGAAACAGCCAGGGCACCCTGCAGCAAACATCCCATTATCACCATCACCGCCGCCGCCGCCGCCGCCGCTACTTTTACCACCTTTTTCTTGTTGTTGTTCTTCTTGTTCAATGTGTGATGGAAGTGATGATCGTTTCTTGCTAATGGTTTCTTTCTCCGCCCTCTGTAGAGCAGACTTAACCTTGTCAAGTGTACAGACACTTTGGCAATGGCTGGAAGGAAGAAGCTTCAATTCCAGGCAGCTTTCTTCCAAGAATTTCAATGGTGGACATTCTTTATTGTCTTGGATGGTTTTTTCTGTATCTTTATTATCGTTCCTCTTTGCAAACGATGAAGACAATGGTGAATTTGGAGAGTTGCATCTCTGCTGATACACCATCGCTGCTGTCTGCATATGAAGCTCAATTCTCTCATTTTCACAACCAAATACAATCTTATATTTATCTAATTAATGAGTTTATTAAAAAAAATTATTTAGACTTAACTATTTTGAATTCACCGAATTTAAGTAGAGATTATACCCATCAACCCCAAGGGCTGAGAACTCATCCCAAGAATTTAAATTTAAGAAAAGACAAAAATAATAATGTATTCTTTTTAAAATTCATTAATCACGACGTAAATGATCTTATAAAAAAAAACTATCACGTGATACCATTAATTATAAAAAAAAAAATTAATTTTGTGTCAAGATAATTAATTTAGTTATTAAATGCGTAGAGTTTGGAATTGTAATAATGATGATCCGTTATACTATCAATTAATTACGAAGTAAATTAAAATATTACCAACAAAATAATTTATCTCACAAAAGAATTAAAAAACTGAAGCTAATACTAGCATAAATAAACAAATTCTTTTCAATTAATGGTGAAGTGATATGGACCAGCTATTTTTCTAAATTAATCTAAAAATAAAAACTATTCTATTAAAGTAACAGAAAATTATGACCAATAATTAATTACTACGAATTATACTAAATTTGATGGTGTAATCCTAGCCTATAAAAATGAAGTTCTTCTGTCCTTGACATGAAAAAAAACAGACAGACAGGCAAATGTTTATTATGTTAAATTGTCAAGAAAAAATAGAAGAAAAACCCATATATCGAAAAATAAAAAAAATAAATTAATTAAGGTTTTGCTAAGAAAGCAGAATCAGAAAAATTAATTCCTACGCTGAAAAAAAAAAGGAAAAGGAAAGAAAAGGGACCTGCAAATGAAGAGGCATTTCCAAGCAGGATTTAGGGATTTGTAAATCGAGATCCAAAGGGGAAGTGTTTCTAACTTTAGATAAGCCTCCAAGCAAGTCCCTTGTGATCAGAATCTCTGAATTCCGACCCTTCACCATGGAACTCACATCTGCTGCCATTTCCTTTCTTCTAATATTTTTCTGTAATTGCAGAAGCTATGGCAGAGGGCTTAAGAGATGAAGAAGAGTAGGTAATTAAAAGGTATAGGCACAAAGAGAAATCACATAAATAGACCCCAAGGCTAAGTTTTAGAGTAGCCCACAGAACAATTACTTGATGGTGTTATTACAATGCCACCCATGCTATTACAAATTACTTCTATTTTTCAAATTTTAAAATAGTACAATTTTCTTATCTTATACAGTAGATTTTTGTAAGGATTTTGTCTCATTTGTTATTGTTTAATTAATTAATTTCTTTTAAAATTAGTTATTTAATTTTAACTATGTTATCCTATAGTTATTTTAAGTTAAATTTGTACATGGCTTTTGATGATATTTAATGTTATTCATCTTCATTTAATCTTTAAAAATATAAGAAATAGGGATTTGATGGTATGGATTTTTTTTATTGTGATAAAAGTTTTTTTATTAAAATTAATATAAAAATTAAATTTAAATAAAATTTTATTTCTTAATTCTCAAATTTAAAATTTAATAATTTTAATATCAATCAATCCCACTCAAATTTTTTTAAAAAATATAGATATAATTATATTTTTTAATAATTTTATTCAAATTTTTTATTTAATTATATTCAATTATTGAATCTTACCAACTAGATAAGCCACATAATTAAAATTTTCTAATAATTTTAATATTTTTTTATTGTGTGAATAAAATTAAAAAAAAATTAAAATGAAAACTTATTTTTTTTTAATTAGTAATAGTTAATTAATTGTTATGAATTTAAATATTTAAATTTTGTTTTAAGAGTTTTTAAAATATATGGGTAAAGGATAAAATGGAGAATTCAAAAAGTCAAGCATTAATTAATGAGTTGATGGAGATGGGGGCATCAAAGAATTAAGAAAAGAAATTGCAATGTGTTGCAGAGCTTCCTCATTAATGCCATTCATTATTGTTTTTTGTTTTCTTTATTTTAAGACTTTTAAGCCTTCTTCTTCCTTCATTATTAGGCAACTTTCGTTATCTTCGACTCTCGCTCATATGCGCGTGTTTAGCACGTTCCTCATCCGTCACATCTGCGCAATAATGTGCAATCGGTTCGGTTTGGTTCGGTTTCGAACCGAAGTGAACCCATAAAATCAAAAATTGAAAATTAAAAATTTTAAAAATTGAATTAAATTGATCACTAAGAGGGAATTGAATCGAATTAAATTGATAAATATTAAATTGATTTTGTTTTAAATCGATCAAATTAAATTTTATAAGATTTCATATTTTTAACATTAAATCTCAATAATAAAAATATAAAGAAAACTTAGAAATCAAAACTCAAAAATTTTGAAATTTCTTGATATATATATATATATAATTTTAATTCTATTCAATTTTTTTTATTTTTTATAAAAATAATCGAATCGAATCTATTGATAGAAATTATTAAAATTTATAAATTAAATCAAATTAATTAAATTTTAAAATCAAAACAATTAAATTAAATTGATTGGATTTAATTCAATTTTTTGATTTAGACAAAAATATGCTCGTTCCTACCGCGCACGACACACGCCATTAACATCGTAAACATTACTCCTATCAAGTGTTAGGTAAGGGTGAGCATTCGGTTCGAACCGAATCGAATCAAACTGAACCGAATTAAATTATAAAAATCAAATTTTAAATTTTAGAAACTGAACCGAACTGAAATGGGAGAAAAACTGAATCGAACCAAACTGCTCTATTTTGGTTCGGTTCGGTTTAAAACGATCTGTTTTGATTTTTGATTGATTTTTTAATTTAGACTTGATTTTCAAGTTATTTGATCTAATTTTGATTTTAGTTTGAATCTAATAATTATTAATTAATGAAATTAAATAATTAATATATATATAATTAAATATAATTCATAAATTTTCCATAAAAATAAATCAATTCAAAAATCAATTCAGTTCGATTTGATTCGATTTAAATATATAAATTACTATTCAGTTCGATTCGATTTAATCGATTTTTTTCTCTTCAAAATTGAACCGAAATAATCAAAATTTTTATAATGTAAAACTAAACTAAACTAAGCTAATTAAATTTTAAAATTAAATTAATTAAACTAAATTAATTTAATTTAATTTAATTTTTTTTATTTGAATTGAATTCTACTTAGCCCTAATATTTCTTTCACCGAAATTTCTTTAACAGTACTACAGGCTCATTAATTATTCAAAGCTGTGTTTGGATTGAAGAAAAAAAAATTTTAAAATGAAAAAAATTAAGAAACGTAAAAAATAAAAGTGAAAAATAATAAAGGAGTATTATTATTTATTTTTTTTTATTTTAGAGAGAAAATGAATAGAAAATAAATAAATTATTTTTTATTTTTATAGATATTTATTTTAATTTTAAATAAAAAAATAAATATTTTACTATTTAAAAAATTATTTTTTCTAGTTATTTTTCTTCTTAATATCTAAATAAAGAAAGAAAAATAACTTTTTCAATTTTTTTTTCTCTTTTATTTTCTTTTCTCAAACATAGGCCAAGTCTCCAAATTACATTTATCGTGCATAATTCCTTATATTTTTTAAAATGAGCCTTATAAATTTTGCCATACAGAAATTGACTAGCTTACCCCTAAGAAAATCATGTAATCACTTAACAGCTATTTCTTCTGAATAATTATTTTATTTGTCTAAATAAAAGAAGAAAGCTATATTTAAATTCGAGACCTATGGACAGGGAAGGAAGTTAAACAAGAAAAGAGAGATTCATGGATTCTTCGTTGTTTTCAGATATGTTAGATATTCCTGTGGGCGTTCATGTTAAGAAAAATATATTTTTTTTAAATATATAAATTAAAAAATATTAAAAAATTAATTTTTATAAATTTTAATAAAAAATATTAAAATGATAACATAATATTTTTTCAAATTATTTTTAATAATATTTAAAATAATATTTTTTTTCATAAAAAATAATTTTAGACCTTCAAATTTAATAATGGTATTTGAAATTTCATCATATTGTTTTTCATTACCTAGAATGAGTTCAAGATGGCGAATCAAATTCAATGATATAACAACAACTGTGAAGTGCCATCATGTGAATGCTTGAACATTATGGAAAGAACCTAATCTTGGCAAAAGGTTTTTCGGTTGCTCTAAATTCTGGGTAAGTCGGTGTAAATAGAGTATAAATTGTAGGGATTTCAGTATTCCCTTTTTTCATTTGGGGTTAGTTTTTGTAATTTCGAGTGGGTATTTTGATTGGATTGACATTGAGGTCTTGGATAGGCATAATGACATTGAGAACATGGAGCTGAGAAAATAATTTTTGATGAAATCAATTAGGTGACTCAAGGCTTGAAGATGTTTAAAGAAAGCATGGACAAAGAAGAATCATTGGCTGACAACGGATCGAGTATTTATAGGTATTCGATTTGACTTAACCCTAATAGGATGAATTTGAATAGTATATATTGAGTTTAAGATGGGTTCAAGTTTGAAAAATAATACCTATTGTGTCACACCTTACCCCTCTGTAAGGCATAACATAATTCCGTAGAATACCTAATGAACTACTGAATTTCACCTACCGATAACTCATTAAGTACTCTGCAAGAGATTTTAAAAACCATTTTCTTACTTTTTGAAAGTGTTGAGCATTTTCTTACATTTAATAGAAGTTTGAAAGCTAGTTAAAATTTTTGTTCATTCTTATTTGTCCGCAAATTTTGAAAAAATTTTAGCAGAGTGCCGTCTGTATTTTAAGAAAATAATTCTTCAAAAACCTATAAAAACACTTTCAATAATTTAATTTCATCAAATCAACCACTACTACAACACAATTCAAGATCATTTCTCCCAACTCCATAATTCAAAATAATTCTCCATTCAATTATCATAAAAAATAATACTAAATAACTTCATTCATATTTCAATTAAAGAAAAATCAATTTACATTCATCAATCCAAATTTTATATTAGAAAATCCAAAATAATATTATTACAAACTCTATACAACTGCTCATGACCAGTTTATACATGTACATACATTTACATACATCAAAATAAGTATTACAATCAAGGTATAAAATATACCCGATAAAACTTTAGGGATATAGCTCAAAGATCTTCAGCAGCTCACTCTGCTGCTCCTCTAGTCTCTATATCTGCGACAACAATAACAGCCATCGCTGAGTACTATGACTGAGTGGTGCACAACATACTAAAATAATATTTATGCATAATTTAAATCACATTTATTCAAATATGGTACTGAACATGAAAAACAGATACAAAATATGATTTATAAATTTTTAGTCCAAACAATCTAATTTAAGAAGTCTCAAAACGAATTTAATAAAAACACACAGTTATATCATGCCATTCAGAACAACATTCATCTCAATAGCCAGAGGCTTCTGAGAAATCACAAGGCTAGCTAGCTCAAACTATGAGTACCCATTCAAATTTCTTCCTCTACTGGCACACACCTCAACACTTCAGCCAGAAAGGGAATCAAAATTCAAAACTAATTCCTCTCACTAGTTATGCTAGTGAGGCATTCAAATATATGATCATGACACTGTGGTTTCAAAACTATCTTAACCATTTACCAAACATATAATGACAATTAAATCACATATCATTAAATTTTCAACAATTTAGATCAAAAGCATAGTGTATATTTCAATCACCATTTTGCAATATAAATAGATCACAATTCATTTCATGTACTTTGCAAAAAGAAATTTAAAGAGCATTTTATGTTGTGCACAAGCCTTATGCGAGTCATCTCTTGGCCTTGACTCGATGCTTCGGGTTCTTTCCCGATATTCTTGTCAACTGAAACACATAATTTTACAGTGTTTTAGTATCATAATTTATCATAAGTCCAAAAATAAATTCAAATCTATTTATATCTAGCTTAATATGCTTAACTTGACGTTCTTTAAAATTGTATTTTGGAGTTACTATTCACGACACTATTCAAGTCAAATTATTCACTTTCTTATGCTTAATAGGTATGTGAATTCTAATTTCATCCACATACCACATTTTGGTTACCTAATTTGTTGGTTTTGGTTGTTTCTTCAAATTTTAAGTCTCTTAGGTGAAATTTCGAAATTTCAGATTTGGTGTCCTATTTTATACTGTTCTATTAGTCATGTTGCTGTAGTAATTTGGCTAAGTTTTCTTCATAGAAGTTGTTCTTTATTGTCTTAAATTTATTTCTCTTTTTGAATCACTCCATTTAGAGTTTTGTAGCCCCAGTTATGACCATTTGAACATGGCTGGCTGGATTTGGTGTTACCCAGAATTCTGGGCATTTTCTGGATATTAGCCATTTTTGTGTATTGACTGTAGGTAAGTTTTTGGATAGTTTATGATCAAATTTTGGGTTTATTTCCTTCATGAAAGTTGTAGGGCTATGTCTCAGCTTTCTATCGGTATAAAATTCAGGTCATTTGGACTTTCCTAGACCAAGTTATGGTCATTTACGTAACTACTGTTCATTTGGTCATTTTTGTACAGGGCAGTGTACCCAATTCCGAATTTGGTCTAATTATTCACTAAGTTATGGTCACTTTCTAGGCATGATTCCTCAATGAAAAATGTGCCATTTTGTGTCTAGTTTCATTCTCAATTGGTCTCACATCAATTGGGTTGGTAAATTTTTATTTTTGGTCCCTAAAAGGAACCTAGGTCAAGCTGCCTGCAAACTAACCCTAACCAATCCGAATTGAAACTTATTTCTAACAATTCACACACATCACAAATGGTCACAATTGACCATTTCTCAACTCAAATAAGGTCATTTACATCATTTTACCAATTCTTAAAATTTTTTCAATTTTTCTCACATGCTCAAAACCCTAGTTACATAAAGTTCAATCTAATACATTCAAAGTGCACATTCATGATCTATACACCTAATCCACATCAAATAACCATTCAAATCCACCAAATTCACTCATTTCAAACCTTAACCCTAGCTGGCTGAAATTCCATATTACTCCCCCAACAATTGTTTTGTTTTAATTTTAAGTTAATTTCTAAGTTAATTAAACTAGAACATAAATATTTAACTACAATTTCAAAGTTTAAATTACTAACCTTGTTTAGACAAAGTTTCCTCTTCTCAAATCTTTAATCCCTTTCTTCCTTTTTGCTCCTAAGTTGCTTAGCAAGGTCCAAAGATAAGATTTACTTAAGAAATCTATAATTTTATGGCTAATTTTAGGGTTCACAAAAGCTTGGAATTGTGTTTTAATGGAGGCTTGTGAGAGAAATGAAAGAGAAGAGAGAGACGAGACAAGCCGGCCAAATGAAAAAGAAAGGTAGGATTTTTATTTCTTTTGATTTTTTAACTTTATTAATACATAATTATCTCACAAAATTCAATTTTTAAATATTAGATTTATTGCATCATGCTTATGTTATGCATGATGTAAATAAACTTTTCTTTTCCTTTTTCTTTTGTATTTATTTTTCCATTAGTTCTTTAATTTAATTCTTGATCTCAAAATTTTATTTTCTCCATTTTTATTGGACAGTTAGGTCAGGAGTCAGTTCTAAGGGTGAATTGATTAAATTGCCCCTTGCTGGTTTAATACGGTTTGCAAGTTATTTGATATTTCTTTCGGATCCTTGACCTAATTATTTGACTAGCTTAACAATTCTTTTCTGTGATTTTCTCTTTTCCACTGTGTTCGCAATAGTCCTAAGGATCACTGTGTCACATTTTATGGTTTGAAATTTGAGTTAAGACTGACCTCGCAATCACTTCCCAGGAAGGCCACCAATTGCTGTGACTCCCGGCTCGTTTAACTTTTTATGCTTTATTTTTCTTCTTTATACTTAACTATTTGGCAATTACTTATTATTTGCATTCAGGGCTTAATTAGGTGTCTTAGATGTGGTTCTAATTCCCTTAATTGTCTGGATCGACACCGGTCACCGGAATAGTAAAATGTACCAGGCTATGCAAATAGGGGTGTTACAATTCTCCCCCCCTTAAAATAAATTTCATCTCGAAATTTTTACCTGGTATCAGTCTCTGAACAGCTATGGGTGCTGTCTCCTCATGTCCTCCTTTCGTTCCCAAGTAGCTGGTTCCACAGCACTTTCACTAACGGTATTTGCTTGTTCCGTAGCTGCTTCACCTCATAAGCCAGAATCTCTATGAGTTCTTCCTCATATGTGAGGTCTGGATTCACCTCAATCTCTTTTACTGGTAGTACATGAGATGAGTCAGTTCTGTACCTCCTCAACATAGACACATGGAAAATATTATGTATCTTCTCCAACTCTGGAGGTAGTGGCAAACGATATGCCAAAGGACCCACTCTCTCTAGAACCTCATATGACCCAATGAAATGAGGACTCAGTTTCCACCTTCTACCGAATCTCATAATTTTCTTCTAAGGGGAAACCTTGAGGAATACTTGGTCACTCACTGCATATTCAATATCCCTTCTTTTCAGATCAATATAGGACTTCTGACGGTCTGATGCAGCTTTGAGTCAATCTCTAATCAATCTGATTTTCTCTTTAGTTTGTTGAACAATTTCTGGTCCAATCATCTTTCTTTCATCCACTTCATCCCAACACAATGGGGTTCTACATTTTCTGCCATACAAAGCTTCATATGGAGGCATCCCAATGCTTGATTGGTAGCTGTTGTTATAAGTAAACTCAATCAAAGGCAAGTGTGTGTCCCAACTGCTCTCAAACTCAATCACACAAGCCCGTAGCATGTCTTCCAAGATCTGAATTACCTTCTCAGACTGGCCATCTGTCTGTGGGTGGAATGCCGTGTTGAAGTTCAATCTAGTTCCTAGGGCTCTCTGAAGACTACCCTAGAATCTAGAAGTGAACCTAGGATCTCTGTCTGATACAATGGATACTGGCACTCCATGCAGTCTTACTATCTCATCAATGTACAACTTAGCCAATCTTTCTAAACTGTAGTCCATCCGGACAGGTAGAAAATGAGCAGACTTGGTCAGTCTGTCAATAATGACCCATACTGCATCATGGCTCTTCTGTGTCCTTGGAAGTCCCATCACAAAATCTATCGTTAATCTTTCCCATTTCCATTTCGGTACTGGTAGTGGATGTAACAAATCAGCTGGTACTTAATGTCCTGCCTTCACTTGCTGACAAGTTAGGCATTTGGAAACAAATTCTGCTACATTTCTTTTCATACCCATCGACCAGTAGTGCTCTTTCAGCCCTCTATATATTTTTGTGCTACCAGGGTGCATAGCAAAAGAAGACTCATGTGCTTCCTTCAAAATGATTTATCTCAAGTCAACATCATTAGGAATGCACATTCTGCCCTGGTGAAGCAGTAGACCGTCATCTCTCATTGAGAATTCTGGTTTCTTGCCCTGTCTAACTTCTTCTAACAACTTCTGATATTTCTTATCATTATGAGCAGCCATTCTGACCTGATCAATCAACACTGGCTGTACATGCCAAGCAATTGCTGTTTGCCCCTCATCATTAATCTCTAAGCTGGCATGCAATACTCTCAACTCATGTACCATAGACAAAGGAGTAACCCATAGACTTGCCATAATCTTACGACTTAAAGCGTCAGCCACTACATTAGCTTTCCCTGGCTAATAGTCTATCAGACAATTATAGTCTTTTATCAACTCTAACCATCTCCTCTGTCTCAAATTCAACTCCTTCTGAGTGCTCAGATACTTCAAACTCTTATGATCTGTGTAGATGTAGCACTTCTCCCCATATAAATAATGTCTCCAGATCTTAAGAGTGAACACAATAGCTGCTAGCTTTAAGTCATGTGTCGGATAATTCCTCTTATGCGGTTTCAGCTGGCGTGATGCATAGGCAATGACATTCCGCTCTTGCATCAGTACATAGCCTAACCCATTATGAGAAGCATCACTGTAAACTATGTATTCTTTACCCGGGGTAAGTAAAGTAAGGACTGGAGCTTTAGTCAAACATTTCTTCAACTCATTAAAACTCTATTGGCATTTATTTGTCCACTGAAATTTCACATCTTTTCGAAGTAATTTGGTCAATGGAGATGCCAACATGGAGAACCCTTTCACAAATCGAAGGTAGTATCTAGCTAAACCCAAAAAACTGTGAATCTCTGTGATATTTCTGGGTGGTCTCCAATTAAGGACAACCTCTATCTTATTTGGATCTACCTTGATGCTCTCTGTCGATACTATGTGCCCCAAGAAAGATATTTCTTTCAGCCAAAATTCACACTTCGATAATTTGGCGTATAGCTGTTTCTCCCTCAAAGTCTGCAGTACAGTCCGCAGATGTTTATCATGCTCTTCTGCACTCCTCGAGTAGACTAATATATCATTTATGAATACCACAACAAACTAGTCGAGGTATGGTATGAAGATAGTATTCATCAGATCCATAAAAGCAGCCGGAGCATTAGTTAACCCGATTGGCATGACCAAGAACTCATAATGGCCATAGCGGGTTCTAAAGGCAGTTTTAGGAATACTCTGCTCTTGTATTTTTAGCTGATAATAACCTGATCTCAGGTCAATTTTCGAGAACACAGCTGCACCCCTCAACTGATCAAACAAGTCATCAATGCGGAGCAATGGATATCTATTCTTTATTGTCACCTTATTCAACTGTCGATAGTCAATACATAAACGGAGAGTGCCTTCCTTCTTCTTAACAAACAACACTGGCGCTCCCTAAGGTGACACACTAGGGTAGATAAAGCCCTTGTCAAGCAGCTTTTGCAACTGTACTTTCAATTCTTTTAGTTCTGCTAGTGCCATTCTATATGGTTTTATCGAAATTGGATCCACACCATGTCGACACCATATTTTGGCCGATCTCTAGAATTAATAAACTTTGAAACCGATCCCCAGTACTAAGTCTCCCTTTGACAGCTAACCACATTTCCGATCTCTCTTTGCTAGATAACCACATTTCCGATCTCTCCTCATAAGGAATTGAATCAATGCTAAGTCCTCACATCAGTCAAAGCCTTACCGGTCTATTAAATCACTCACCGATCTCTCAAACCCATTGTCGAATCTCCTGACTAGTCAAGTATATTCCTGATCTCTGTTGACAAACGAAATTGAACTGACACTAGATCTTTGTTACCATTTTTGTTGCCGATCTCCCTTTCAAAAGTTTAAAAATAATCAAAGGTTCCGCTCCGGTTTAATGATGATCCCGATCTTAAATGTTCAAGCCAAATTTCTAATTTTAATCAAGTCCCGTTTAGCGTTGGTTCCCTACCGATCTCATGCTGATTGTGTTTTCCGATCTCTCACACTCAGGTTAATAATCACTTTCAGTTATTTCAACATACTCGGACAATCAAGTGTTTAAATAATTTAGAAATTTTCCTATCACAACCATTCATCGAACAAAAGAGGCATTCCATTTCATTTCAAGAATTTATACAAGTTATTCAGCTGGAGGATCACCCCCAGCCTGATCTACATTTTGTCCGTCCCTTCTCTCACCCTCAGCCTCCTCCTCACTCTCCTCACCTTCATCCTCGAGAGCCAGGTTAGCCATCCAGGAGAAGTCCTCCTCAGGGTAACGCTTATTGAGCTCAGCCAGGAGATCTCTGTGAGCATTCACATAAGCGCCAGCCACTCCAGTCACCATCTCTTCTTCTTTCACCTTGAGCTCCTCAGCAAGGTGAGCGAGTTGAGCAGCTTCATCGGCCCGGAGCGCTTGCACTTCTTCAAGAGCATGAGCTTGCTCGTCCAGCTTGTCCTCATAGTACTTCATTCGCCCCTCAAGTTGAGATATGTAGTCCCGAGTGGATGATAGTTGGGATCGGAAGGAAGCTGCTTCATGCCCTATCCTCTCGACCTCTTTACCCAGGCGATGCGCCTTCTCCCGGACCATGTGCTGGTTCACCAGACACTCAACGTTCAGGCTCATAGATCTGGTCAAGATATCATCAAGGCTATCCGGAAACAGCCTGTCCCGATCCTCCCGAAGGCAGATAGAAGACCCCAATACCTTAGCAAAACCTGGGTTCTCCCGAACAGTCCGGTTTTTCTCCAGTGAGTGGATCAGAACTTGAGCGCCGCGGGAAAGGGGCCTCACCTGTTGTTGGGAAGGACCCCTTGGCGCAAAATGGCGGAGGAGGAAGAGGCGGCTCCTCCTGGCGAGGGGGAGATCGGACCATTTCTATGATCGGCGGTCCTGAAGGTTGAGACGAGCATTCTCGTGTTTCCCCGGGCTCATGACGAGGTGTCTGCATCTCCTCGGCCCTTTTCATCTCCCGTACCTTCCGGGAGATCTCCCTCTTTCACTTCCGGCTCTCCTTAGAGGCTTCGCCGCTTGCCATACCTGCACAAAGAAGAGGTCAGTGAGATCGCTAAGGTCCTGAGATCTGAGATGTAGAAAATACCGATGCCGAGGTCAGAGAGCTGAAGCCCACGATCTTTGCCGGTGATCAATTCCATAGTCCAATGGTGCAGCTCGGCGGTCACTGCATCCAAGCAAGAGAACTTCTCTCTGGATGCCTGCTCCTTCAACTCCATCACCATTGCGCCCTCTTCCCTATTCAACACGAGACGCTTCGGAATTAAGGGGCCTTGGTGTAGCCAGCTACGAGGGAAACCCTCAAAGCCATTCGGAATTTTGCTCCTTAGAATGAAGAAGCGGTTCTTTCAGTTTTTCAGAGAGGAGGGCAGATCGATGAAGAGTCCACAATGTGGCTTCGCTTGGAAAAACCAGTACTCGTCGTCCTTTCGACGAGTTAACCTATGCAATTTGGCGAATACTTTAGGCGTAGGACGGAACCCCTTAGCTCGGTAGAGGCCTCGGAAGGCTACTAAGATCCACCACGAGTTCGGGTGAACTTGAGCTATGCACACTTGGAAAAATTTTAAGACTTCCTTAAAGAAGTCGTCAAGAGAACCATGACCGGCTTTCAACTGTTCTTCGTATACCATAATCATGTCGTTCTCTTCGAAGAAATGATCGGCCCGGAGATCGCCGTGACACCGGATAAGTTCATATGAATCGGGCTCAATGTTGTACTCCTGGCTGAATGACTACAGATCGGTTTCTTGAAGGACCGATGGCAGCTCGTCCATGGGAAGATTCTCTCTCCCTGAAGAAGGCGCATGCCTTGACGATGTCACTTGTTCCCGAGCTGGAATGGAGACTCTAGGAGGTTCAGGTCGCGCCCTTGGCCCGACCACCTCTACTTCATCAGATGACCACAAGAACTGGATGGAAGGAGGGCTCGCCGCTCTCTGACCTTCGGTGCCGCTCATTTTCAAAGGAAATAAAGAATTTGAACTAAAAGAAGGATCTAAACCCTTACCGGAGCTTGATTGGAGTCGGAAGAGCTTGATTAAACGAGAGAATTTTGAAGTTGTTCGCGGGAAACTGAAAATGACACAAGAGAGCAAATGGCTAACCCCCACCCCTATTTATACTCGTTCGAGCATTTAATGCTCACGGTATCCCAGGCGGTGCATCGGTCAGCGAGATCTGCCAGCTGTTTCTGACACATCTCATGAATACTCCGGAAATTCCATAAAGAGATCGGCTAACTAGAGATCGGCAGATTAAGATAAATCTTTTGAATTGCGGATCGGTTTAGGGTCATTTAAATTAAAGGTCAGATCGGGTAAATACTTCAAAGATCGGAAAATAATTAATGCAATAATAATAAAATGATAATTGACAAAATAAAATCTTTATTTCCAAAAGATCGGATTGCATTAAAATTAGACTACATTATTTCGGTGATCTCTAGAGATCGGATTGCATTAAAATTGGACTACATCATTTCTGTGATCTCTAGAGATCAGATTACATTGAAAATAAAATACATCATTTGGCCGATCTCAGAGATCGGTGGAACATCCCATCTAAAGGACCTATGTCAAAGTCAACATTGTGACTGATCCAAAGGATGTCATCGACCGGAACTGAGCCGCTGTCGGAACACCCAATGTGGTGAGAAGCCGAATAAACTTGGAAGAGCAACCGCCAAGGGTCGGCGGAACATTAGTAGTCTTCTCGGCCGAAATCGGTTCGCCGATTATACCGGTCGAACTACTCGAGATCGGCACGATCGAGGTCTGCGATCCAGATCGGTTAATTGGTCCAGTTCTCTCACCATCATCAGATAAGGTTATCACGATTATTCGAGCACCGGGGTTATAAATTTTCAGTCGGGGAATAAAGAGGTCCATCGGAAAGGAATCAACAGCCACAATCATGGCCGGAACTTCTGTCGGAACAGCTAGAACTGGAAAGTAAGAAGGAAGAGAGGAAAATCGAATGAGGAAAGTCTCTTCTGTCAGAGGTATATATAGGGGAAAATCGGGCATTTATTGCTAAGCAGAAAACGAAGCGGACGTTTCGGGAATCGAGGGGAATTAATGCTTTGACCGGACCGGGCCTGATTGAAGGAAGGATTGGAATGATAGAGATCGGAAGAGGGGAGACCGGTATGAGAGATCGAAAAAGGATCACGTTGAAAAGATCGGAAAAGAGGGGAGTTCGGAAGACAAAAAGAATAAGACAGCTCCTGGCAATTATCGTCATAATTAGAGCCGAGGTAGTTAAAGCGATGCAGGAGAAATCTCAACTGCACGCCCCAGAATCGCCCGCATTTCTGACATGCGCCAGAGTACGTCAGGACAGCGCTGTACATCCTAATCTCCACCGTTGATCTTACTTGTAAGGACGAGCTCGGAGCCCTTAGATCAAAGAAGAAGACGACAAAACCAGCGCCTTTCACTCCTGGCCCTTGGATCGCCCCGGACAAGAGAATTTGGGACCGTCAGATTAGAGGAGGAAGAAGACAAATATTCTGAAATGGATCTCGGCCGTCTATTCTGATTCTCTTTAATTCTTGAGCTTGGGATTATGTCCTTTGAAATCTTGACCCTCCATCTCCCTCAAGATAGATCTTGACCCTTCAAGGAGAACACCCGGTCCCTATAAATACCTGCATGAAAAACTGTTCAGGGGACGGACAAAAAAAAAGAAGGAAGTTACTATAGCGGAAGAACTCTGAAATTTAATTCAGATCGTTACTCTGCTTTCATAAGTAGAACTTTTGGAACCAGTTTTCTGAAGTATTTTCTTAAAAGATTTGGAACGCTGAAACTCTCCATTTTCAGCTCGTTCATTATCCCGTAGCGTTCACATTTTTCAGTTCCTTGTTATCTTTATTTTCACTTCCATCGCCCATGCTCAATCTCATTTAAACTCGGGTATAATTTTGACTCGATTGCATTTAGTGAAGCACTCTTTGTTCCAAGGCGAACCTTAGTCTCCCGGCTATCAACTTGCAATCTTATTGCGTTTTGTGATTCTCGGTTAGTTCACTAGAATCGACTCCTTACAGGTCAGTATTCATGTTGCCATCTTATTAAGTTTAGTTCTTGTTTTACGCATTTTCATTCTTCTTTCTTTATGTATGTTATTTTCTTTAAGTTCATATCACGTTAGAGAGATACAGAGAAAGGTTGTGCTCTAGTTTATTTCCGTGTCGATACCTTTGTTAACCTTTATTATTTCCAAACGCAAGTCATCTAGTTCCAAGCAATACATAAGTAGTTGGATGAGATGCAGGTAACGGCAACTTAAGAGTCCTTTTGAAATAATGAAAGGTCTGAATAATAAGCCTGGAAAATGGTAAGGCTGATTCACTAGAATAACTCAATAGGTCATAGGGTAAGACGTCATAAGACGGAGTAAAACCAAACCCCGGATAACTAAATGGAATAGATCGGCTACCAAAAATGCTGGTGAGGCGACCATATAGGAAGGTCGGAGGATTTGGTTCGGTATCCCCTGCCCAGTCCTAAGGTACCAATAAGTTAAAGAGGTCTTGCGCAGACCCCCTGGCATCTTTGAACGTCAGAACCCTTAGCCTTAGGCCCTCTCGATAGGTAAAATTTAGAGAGATCGGAAAAATCCTCATCCGACTACCATTTAATTAAAAGAGATCGGAGGAGAGTTCTTATCCGATTCTCAATCTAAAATTTTAACAAATAAATATTAAAAGAGATCGGAGGAGAGTTCTTATCCGATTCTCTATCCGAAAATTTTAACAAATATTTTAAAGGAGATCGGAGGAGAGTTCTTATCCGATTCTCAATCTAAAATTTTAACAAATATTTTAAAGGAGATCGGAGGAGAGTTCTTATCCGGTTCTCAAGCTTAAAAATTTTAATAAATATTAAAAGAGGTTAGAGGGGAGTTCTTATCCGATTCTCAATATAAAATTTTAATAAATATTAAAAGAGATCGGAGGAGGGTTCTTATCCGGTTCTCAAGCTTAAAAATTTTAATAAATATTAAAAGAGATCGGAGGAGAGTTCTTATCCGATTCTCCATCCAAAAATTTTAATAAATATTAAAAGAGATCGGAGGAGAGTTCTTATCCGATTCTCAATCTAAAATTTAAATAAATATTTAAAAGAGATCGGAGAAGAGTTCTCATCCAATTCTTGGATTCTAATAAAATAGCCCTTCAAACAAAACTAACATACAACAGTAACTCACTAAGGTTGTCTCATTTACTTATGTATCTGGGTAATCCGAATTAGTGAAAAATCAAATATTCCTTTTGTCAAAAGGATTAATATTTCCATTCAAGCCCTTCCTAACTAATTTATAAAGAGTGCGAAGTTAAATCTACTTACCCTAATTAAGGGATGAGGTGGGGTGCCTAACACCTTCCCCACCCGTTTACGGACCCCGAACTTAGAATCTCTGTTTTGAAGTGGTTTTATTTCAATTTACCTTCACAAATGGTTTTCTTTAGTTTCCCTCAAAACTAAAGTGGCGACTCCTCATTCTTTTCCACTTCGGTGAGGGTTTGTTCAAGCGACCGCAAAACACCTTGCGACAGCTTGGCGACTCCACTGGGGACATTGTTTCAACTCAACCCCGGTCTAGAGGTCCAAAAGTAGATTTAATTTTTCAATCAAATTATAGTTAGGTGGGCTCACCCTGTAATATTTTATGTGTTAATTTTTGTTTATTCCTACTAACTGTTCCGTTTGTTTTGCCTGTTTTACTCCTTACAGTGCTCTTCGTTTGAAAAAAAAAGAAAAAAAGAAAAATGGGAAAAATAAAATCCCCCTGAATTGGGAAGAGGTAAAGATGTCCCTTCACACACTGAACACTCACACGATGTCCTCACACACTTCAGCCCTATACCCGGGCTTTCTTACCCTTGTAGGAAAGTAGGAGGGGGTCATGTAGCGGTACCCGTGGGTTCTACCCCGTTAGTATCCGTGAAGGCTTCTGCTCAAATTGAAACTCGTTCTATTCACTGTGATATCCGTGGAATTTTCCCGACAATATCATGGGGATAGAATGAGGCTCTACTGTTCTGATGAGGGGCAATTTGGGAACCTGTGGCTCTTAGAAAACTAGATCCTGAGCTAAACTATCACGATAGCTGAAAGCTGTAGTAAGCTACCTTATAAGATAGAACTATCCAATTAGGTAGCACTCATCCAGTATCAGGAGTCTCCCTATCCTAGGACAAAAGGGGCATATTTACTCTTAACCTATTTTGTTTATTTTATTTTGTTCTTATTTTTAAGGGTAATCTTGAATCATGTTGTTAAGAAAATTTGATAAATGTGTAGGTACCACTCTGCCAACAATATAATACAAGATTACCTGAATTTATCCTGCTAATGAGTTTTTCCGCAGGCATCACCAAACCAAAAGTCTGTAAAAAGGATAGGCATCATTTTTATCATGGCATCCTCGAGTCAGTCGGCAAAAGAAGTTCAAAATGCTAAGCTTTGGTCCAAATCAGCTCATAGTCCAGTACCCCAGCAAAATGATGTTCCCAAGGCACATGCTAGCTTACTACCTTCATTGGATCTGAATAAAATTGAGGTCAGAATGAATAGCCTCGAGGGTCTGTCTAACGGTTGGAGGTTGCTTCCCGATCAGGTCAAGGCACGATTTGAGAAGAAGTACGGGAGGATTGCAACCTTAATGCAAGTCAAAGTCCAAACCCCGGCATTAAAGGCCATGCTGTCGGTTTGGAGTCCTAAGTACGGAGTATTCTCTTTCAATGATATTGATACAGTTCCCACTATGGAAGAATATCAGACATTACTAGAGATTCCTTACCTGATGCAAAATCGGATCTACCTACACCTCGAGCATAGGCAGACCTGGAAACGATTGGCACATATGTTGGGTACTTCCCCAGAAGAAGCAAAGGCAAAAGAAACCATCAAAGGAAACACGCATGGATGGTATTGGACCTACCTCAAGAAGTGGTTAGATCAATACCTCCAAGAGAAACAGTGGGATCGAGCTTCAGTGACACTCGCCTTGGGAATCTATGGCCTGATTTTGTTCCCGGGACCATCGGGAATCATAACCCGCAGCACGGTGGAAGTATTCTGGGCAGTAGAAAAGTAGGAGGTCAATCCGATACCGGCAATTCTTGCAGAGACCTTATTAACCCTTACCTACTGCAGACAATAGGGCAAAGGGTCCATTAAGTGTTGTACCTCTGGATTATTAGTCACATGTGTCCTGTGGAGACAAAAGGATTGACTTGGTACCTTGACCAGCCTCCCATCGAGAAGATGACCCGGCTGGTAATCAGTCCGAAGAATGAACAGCAGTGGCGGGAACGGATTTTGAGTTTCAATAGCCATGATTACTGTTGGAGGAAACTGTGGGTGCCAGGCCAATCCGTTTTGATCAGCACGGGAGGTAATCAGTCGGTATCCCTAATCGGAGTGACCGGATACACAAGTTACACTTCGGCATTGGTAATGAGGCAGTTTGGCTCAACACAGTCCAGAATCAACATTGAAGAATACCACCAAGGTCATTTCTACCATGAGCTCAAGGAAGAGGAAGGTTTGAAAGTGGCTCGCAGATCTTGGGAAAACATCTCTCTGATGCAAAGGTCGCCTAAAGGTCCAAGTGCCACACGCGATTATCCTGAATGGAGGGTTGACAGGGACCGAGAACACTCAACTGCAGAATTCGAAGACAGCAACCCTCGTCGAAACGTCCTATTAGAAGAAACTGATAATCGTCTGGCTGACTCACTCCAAGAGGCAAATACCGAGAACTCACGATTGTAAGAACAAATGAAACAGTTGGAGGACCAACAGCATAACCTTAAAAGAAAAGTGAGAAGACTCAGGGAAGAGGCAAGGGCTGAAAAGATAGGGTTCGAAGAGCAAGAGGAACGATGGGAAAAGGAAAAAGACTCTCTCCAAGCTGTGGTAAAAGAAGTAGAAATACAAAATAGTAAGCTTCGGGAAAAAATGAGATACCAAGAAATACTCGTTGAGGAGTATAAACAAGAAAACAAAAAGAAGAAGCTCGAATTGAAAGAACAGGCACTACTCATCAACGATATCTTGAAAGAATGTGCTAAGGAAAGAAAGGAAAAAGAAAGACAAGCTGCTCTTTATCAAGAGCTGAAAGAGAATGTTGACCAGCTGGAGAGAACTATAGCACAAGGAAAACAAGAACTATTACCTGAATCCGAGTATGCTCTGAAAGCATTCGACCCTACCAAACAAGAAGAAAGGTTATATGAGTATCTTAGAAAATGTCATCTCATTATAAAGAACCTCCCAGAGCCTAGGCCGATGTAAAGAATACGGTGTACAAATTATTCGGTTAATGAAATGATTTTTGGACCATTGTTTAGCAAATTTGTGAATGAATAATATGACTCCCGTAGGAACTCCCTCGCTAGGTTTATGTGAAAAATTGAATGTGCTATATGGACAGGTATCATAAATGCGCATTCAGTCCAGTCATTCACAGTCAGACTATCGAATGATGCCATGATAAAGTTGATGCAATCATCCTTTCACAGATTTCATTCTGGCTCCCAAATGCCACTGTATCCTTCGTCCGGACCAGGACTTTTAGCTTTTTTTTACGAAATTCTAAATTTGTTAAAACCTTTTTTACTCCTTACAGAAAATCAACATTGCTTCAAACAAAGCAAGTCTGACCAGGCACGCAGTTCAACCCAAACGAGTGTACTTAACAAGATCACGAACAAAGAAGATAATGGAAGACCAGGAACAAGTCCAGAACCTACAAGGACAGATTTCCGAATTGAGGGACCAAGTCTCGGAGCTCATGAGACTAATGAGAGAAATGTCCCATAATAAGCCTGCTTCAGAACCTAACTTACCATTACCTCCTCCACCTCCTACAACAATGGATCCTCACCAAGCTTCAACTTCTTTTACCTTACAATTACCGTCAATCCGACTACCATGAATAATGACCTACCTTACTCTCATTACCCAACCGTTTCAAACACCGACCCATACCCTTCAATTCTAATCCCTCCAGTTCACTCCACCCCTCATCTCCCAACTAGGGGAGCATTTCATGCAGTGGGAGGAGAAAATAAGACGAGAGAAAACGAGAAACTATTTGCTCTAGAAGAGAGATTGAGAGCAATCGAAGGACTGAATATGTATGGTTCAGTCGATGTGGCATCGCTTAGATTGGTCCCTGATGTGGTAGTGCCACCCAAGTTCAAAGTCCCTGATTTCGACAAGTACACTGGGAATTCAGATCCTCGCATTCACTTGGCCACCTATATCGCCAAGATGTCCGCTCTGACAAATGATGATAGACTGCTAGTCCACTTCTTTCATGAGAGCCTCTCCGGGGCAGCCCTGAGGTGGTGCATTCAGTTGGACAGAAGCAAACTGCGCTCCTGGAAGGATTTAGCTGATGCCTTCTTAAGACAGTACAAATTTAATTGTGATGTGGCCCCTACAAGGAGGGACCTCCAGATCAGTGCGAGAAAGGCGGAAAGCTTCAAGGAGTATGCCCAGAGATGGAGAGAAAAGGCGGCAGAAGTACACCCCCCGGTGACCGACAATGAGCTATGCTCTCTGTTCATCAAGACTTTGAAAGCTCCTTACTTCAACTTGATGATTGGAAACACTTCTAACAGCTTCTCCGACATCATCCAGGTCGGTGAAAGAATAGAGGCCAATTTAAGAATGGGACGACTGCAGGAGTTGGCTGATAACCCTGCAAAGAAGACTGCCAATTTTGGCAAGAAAAATGAGGGTGATGTGCATTCCGTCACCCGGCAGAATAATTACTCCCCACTTCCCCAAAATAACTACCGGCCATATCCTTCCCCTCATGGCCAAACCATCGCAAACATTCCACCTCCTTTCCTGAATTATCCACACCCGCGCCCACAGTATCCCCCACCTACAAATTACCAACCTAGACCATCTCCTCCTCCTGCTCAACCGAGACCACCACAAAACAACCCAAGACCCCCAAGAAACCCTGATCCACCTCTTCCCCTCCCGCACAGTGAAATATACTGATACCTTATCGGTATAAACCAGATTGTACCAGTTCCCCTAGACCCAATTCAGCCTCCATATCCCAGGTGGTATGATGCCACTGCCCGTTGTGAGTATCATGGAGGGGCACAAGGGCATTCAACTGACAACTGCGGAGCACTCAGGGGGAGAGTGCACGCTTTAACCCGGAACGGATGGCAGAAAATTGAGGGAAATGGTTCCCTCCCGAATGTTACCTCAAACCCATTGCCCAACCATAATGCGAGCAATGGTGTAAATATGATAGAGTCTGACGGAGAGAGGTCGACACCGGAGGTAGACGAGCTGATTCCTCACTTTGGGGATATTTTTGCCGTGGCAATGAAGGAAGGCTGCCTTTGCCCTCAGGCATCAAAGTCAGTAGAGGATACGGGATATCCTTACCATGGAGGGGCAGCTAATCATGAGTTGCAGGACTGTGAGGAATTCAGGCAAGAGGTTCAGAACTTGTTATCCCTCAAAGTTTTGAGATGCCAGACAAGGTCGAAGACGGAAGGGGGAGTGAACACAACTAGATACAGCCAGAATGCTTCTACCTCTAAACCCAGAATTACCTTCTCACCTCCAGTAGCCTCACCGCCAGTAACGGTTATCCGAACTCCGCCTCAGCTCCCTGTCACCAATACTCACGCTATCCCTTGGAACTATAATTTCTAAGTTTTCACTCAAGGAGTGCCAAGCAGTACATCAGCTCCTAATCTTGCCTCACCTCCGGCACCACCAAAACCATGTTTTACTCCTTATGAGCATTTTAAAATGACTTATGCCGGACCTACCGCCAGTACTACTCCCCAGATTAATCTTCAGCCTGTTGCTGCCACAAAATCCTCCTCGCTTGAGCAAGAAGTCTTGTTCATAACTCGAAGTGGGAGGTGTTACGGGAACGAAGAGAAAGAAAAGAGAAAAGGGAAAGTAAAGATGGGAGAGTCACCGAAGAATACAGAAGAGGAGGTTGAGAAGACAGGGGAAGTAGAGCCTGCCGGACATAAAGAAGAGGAGGAGCTGCTGCTCCAAATAATGAAACAAAGTGAGTATGATGTGGTGGAGCAGTTGAGAAAGACACCGGCCCGAATTTCACTGTTATCGTTGATCCTGAGCTCAGAAGTGCACCAACAAGCCTTGCAGAGAATCCTGGATCAGGCCTTTGTAAACCCCGACATCACTCCGGGGAAATTTGAGAAGATAGTGGGACAAATCCAGGCATCCAGTTTTGTTACTTTTTCGGAAGACGAGATAGACCCAGCGGGTTTAAGGCACACTAAAGCTCTGCATGTAACAGTAAAATGCAAGGGTTGTATAGTAGCCAAGGTACTTATTGATAACGGATCAGCTCTCAATGTACTCCCTAGTGCTACCTTGGCTAGGTTGCCAGTTGACCAATCAGACATACGTCAAAGTGCTATGGTGGTAAGGGCCTTTGACGGTACCAGAAGAGAAGTGTTGGGAGATATTGATTTACCACTCCAAATTGGCACATGTACCTTCAACGTCACATTCTAGGTGATGAATATTGAGCCGGCCTACACTATGTTGCTGGGGAGGCCTTGGATCCATTCTGCGAACGCCGTTCCCTCGACTCTGCACCAGAAGATAAAATACATTATGGACGGCAAAATCATCACTGTAAGAGGAGAAGAAGCCATTTTGGTCACCAAGCCACAATCACTTCCCTATGTGGAAGCTGCTGAGGAGTCGTTGGAAAGCTCCTTCCAGGCCCTTGAGTTACAAGAGACCAGAAATGAAGGGGCTATGGCCATGGTAG
Organism: Hevea brasiliensis; assembly: GCF_030052815.1. Lineage (NCBI taxonomy): Eukaryota > Viridiplantae > Streptophyta > Magnoliopsida > Malpighiales > Euphorbiaceae > Hevea > Hevea brasiliensis. Next base: position 20,321,791 of record NC_079503.1, read on the forward strand.
CCAAGATAATGTCAAGGAATGGGTACAAAGAAGGCAAAGGCCTAAGCGCCACATTACAGGGAATCGTCCAACCCATACCGGCTTTCCAGAAGATAGGCCGCTGCGGTTTGGGATATGAGGAAGATGCCCTTATGAATGGGCGATTTTGGATGAGGAAAATGCTTCGGGATCAAAGATTTGACCAGAAAATGGGAAAAGGGAAGGTAGTCCCGAGAATCGCGGAGATCTTCACCAAATCGGTCATTGAAAATCCGACAGATGTGGAAGAATCACTTAATGAACCATCCATTGATGTCATCCACCTCGATTCCTCGTATGAGGCTCTGGTCTCGCCGATAGCTGAGGGGCAAGAGTTGGACAACTGGACAGCAGAGGACATCCCTGTACTTAATTTCGAGTAAAGTACCTTTGGTTATCTACACTTGATCATTTCGTCAAGTGTAACATTGTAAATGGACCCTTTTCTTATGTCATAAATTTTTAATGAATTAATAGCGCATTTATTTCCAATTCTTTTCTCCATTTGAATTCCATCCTTATAATATATTCTATTTTCGTTCATTCAGGACCATTCATCAATTAACACCTAATAATTCAATAGACTCGGAAATTCCTTTGGTTAATTTTGAAACCCCTATAACTGCCATTACTTTAAGTGATTCTGAGGTGGAGCTCACAGAAGAAAGCGATGAAAAGGATGAACCTTCCCTAGTGCCTTGTGGCGATGAAACACGCACCATAAACTTAGGCACGGAAGAAGTGAAGAGGGAACTTAAGGTTGTGGAGAGTGAAGAATTGGGAGATATGATTAGTTTGCTTAGAGAATTCCTGGACGTATTTTCCTGGAGCTATGATGATATGGTTGGCTTGGACCCCCAGATAGTGGCACACAAAATTCCCCTTATTCTGGGGACAATCCCGGTGAAACAAAAACTAAGGAGAATGAATCCTGACACATTGCTTAAAGTTCAGGATGAAGTCAAGAAACAGTATGATGCTGGGTTCCTGGAAGTAGTCAAATATCCCCAATGGATAGCTAACGTTGTCCCGGTAATGAAGAAGGATGGGAGAGTTAGGGTGTGCGTTGATTACAGGGATCTTAATAGAGCAAGCTTAAAGGATGATTTCCCTCTCCCCCACATTGATGTGTTAGTAGACAATGCTGCGGGATTGGGCAGGTGTTCATGCATTGATGGGGCATCTGGGTATAATCAAATCCCAATGGATGAGGGAGACAAAGAGAAAACCGCTTTTATCACTCAATGGGGAGTATTTTGCTATCGGGTTATGCCTTTTGGGTTGAAAAATGCCGGTGCTACCTATCAACGCGCTATGGTCACATTATTCCATGATATGATGCATAAAGAAGTGGAGGTATACGTGGATGATATGATTATCAAATCTAGGGGAGAAGAGAGCCACGTGTAAGTATTTGAGAGACTTAGGAAATATCAGTTGAAATTGAATCCCGCCAAATGCATATTCGGAGCTAGGTCAGGGAAATTGTTGGGATTCATAGTGAGCGAGAAGGGAATAGAGGTAGATCCCGATAAAGTTCGAGCTATTCAAGAGATGCCATCCCCAAGAACAGAAAGGGAGGTGCGCAGTTTCCTGGGAAAATTGAACTATATATCAAGGTTTATTTCCAATCTCACGGCTAAGGCCGAGCCTATTTTTAGACTGCTCCGAAAGAACAACACCACTCAATGGGATTCAGTTTGTCAAGAGGCTTTCGAGACAATCAAGCAGTATTTGTCAAGGCCACCAGTATTGGTTCCACCCGTGGCGGGAAGGCCTCTGATCCTGTATATGGCAGTCCAACAGAACTCGATGGGATGTGTTTTGGGACAACATGATGACATTGGCCGAAAAGAGAGGGCTATCTATTACCTGAGTAAAAAGTTCAATGATTGTGAGTCAAGGTACTCTTTCTTAGAGAAAACTTGCTGCGCGTTAGCCTGGACGGCAAACCGCCTCAAGCACTACATGTTGAATCACAAGACATGGCTCATTTCCAGGATGGATCCTATCAAATATGTATTCAAAAGCCCATTCGTGCCAGGCAGAATAGCCAAGTGGCAGTTCATACTCTCCCAATATGACATAGTCTATATGACCCAGAAGGCGGTGAAAGGTAACGTGATCGCTGACCTCCTAGCAGAAAATCCTATTCATGATTATGAAGCCCTGGATTTCGAGTTCCCTGATGAGCATATTAATGAAGTAAACTGCGAAGAAGAGGGGCCAGCCGATGTATGGGAAATGTATTTCGACGGAGCTGTTAATTTGTCCGGTAATGGAATTGGAGCTGTGTTGATATCCCCGGATGGAAAACACTTTCCGATAGCTATCAAGTTGAGATTTGACTGCACCAACAACGTCGCAGAATACGAAGCTTGTGTGATGGGTCTACAGGCTGCCATCGAAATGAAAATCAGGAAGTTGAAGGTATATGGAGACTCAGCCCTGATCATTTATCAAGTCAAGGGAGAATGGCAAACTAAGAATCCTAAGCTAATCCCGTATCAGAAGTACTTACTGGAGCTGATTAAGAAATTCAAAGAAATCTCTTTCACTCATCTTAGCAGAGACAAGAATCAATTTGCTGATGCCTTAGCTACTCTAGCTGTTATGGCTCAAATCGAAGAAGGGCAGATGACTCAGATATTGAAGATTAAGACAAGGAATGAGCCAGCTTATTGCTTCATGATTGAAGAACCTGATGATGAACCTTGGTATCATGACATCCTGGTCTACTGCAAAACCAGAGAATTCCCTTCGGGGGCAAGCAAAAACGAAAAGAGGATGATTCGGAGATTAGCATTGGGATACTTCCCCAGTGGAGAGACCCTATACAAGAGGAGCTCCAACGGCGAATTGTTGAGATGTGTGGATGCAAAAGAGGCGAAGAGAATCCTTTTTGAGACTCATGAGGGAAACTGTGCCACCCATACTAATAGACATATGATGGCTAAACAAATCATGCGACGGGGATATTTCTGGACCACCATGGAAAAGGACTGCATAGAATATTTCCGAAAATGCCATAAGTGTTAGATCTACGCAGATCCGATAAATGTCCCACCTCACAAATTGTTCAACCTCGTTTCGCCATGGCCTTTCGCAATGTGGGGCATCGACGTGATTGGTCCCATCAACCCTAAGGCATCCAATGGGCACAGATTTATCCTGGTAGCAATCGACTATTTTTCTAAATGGGTCGAAGCCACGTCATACGCCCATATTACACAGAACACGTTTCTCAATTTCCTCAGAAACAATATCATTTGCCGGTATGGCCTCCCCAATGAAATCATCACTGATAACGCCAAGAATCTGAATGGTCCGAAGATTCAGAAATTGTGTGATCAATACAAGATCCGACATCTCAACTCCTCCCCATACCGTCCCCAGATGAATGGAGCGATGGAAGCTACAAACAAAAACCTCAAGAGGATAATCCGGAAAATGACAGTCACATATAGGGATTGGCATGATATGCTACCCTACGCTCTTCACGCATATCGAACTTCTGTAAGGACCTCCACTGGTGCAACTCCGTATTCACTGGTTTACGGGATGGAAGCAGTATTACCTATTGAAGTTGAAATTCCTTCCCTAAGGATTCTGAAGGAATCGGGGATTGATGAGTCAGAATGGATCCAGTCAAGGTTGGATCAGTTAAACTTGCTGGACGAGAAAAGGTTAACAGCAGCATGTCATGGGCAATTATACCAGAAGAGAATGGCTAGGGCATTTGACAAAAGCGTTCGCCCACGCGAATTCCAACCAGGGACACGATTACGAAGAAAGTCTTTGTCGAATCAAAACGATCCCCGGGGCAAATGGTCACCAACCTACGAGGGACCCTATGTAGTTAAAAGAGCATTTTCTGGAGGAGCTTTGATCTTGACCCACATGGACGGCGAAGAATTCCCAAGACCAGTGAATGCTGACACCGTCAAGAGATACTATGCCTAAAAAAAAAAAAAAAGGGTAGGAGTGAAAACCCGAAAGGGCGCTCCCAGCAAAATGTGTGAAAGAAGGCGAAAACTTCGAAGGGGCGCTTTCTGTAAAATGAGTAAAGGACGAAAACCCGAAAGGGCATCCTGAAAAAGTGAGCCTAAAAAAAAATAAAAAAAAAATCAAATCTAGGGGTGAAAACCCAAAAAGGGCGCCCCTGGAACCAGAAAATGGAGAAATAAGGGAGAAGCACGAAACCGAGAAGGGAAATGAATCATCACGACATGAAACTTCAGAAATGCTTGAAATAATGGTAGTTAAGGGATTTCAAAGCCAGCCACAAGGAATATGTGAGATCTATCCTTATACCCTTTTCCTTTGAAACTCTATCTTTGTTTTTATTAAAGCTATAATAAAGTCATACTTCGTTCCCTATGCTTTTATCTTCCCTTTATACTCACTCTTTAACATTATCTTTCTGCAATCTCGTCATTTAATGCGCTATTAATCTGTTAAAATTTTTTGCCATAAGATTAAGATTTGACAATTGATAACCTCACGTACTTTATTATGAGATTTGCAGGAAATGACCTGGAAGAAAAAGGGGAGGTAGGAGTGAAAACCCAAAAGGGCGCTCCTAGCAAAATGTGTGAAAGAAGGCGAAAACCCCAAAGGGGCGCTTTCTGTAAAATGAGTGAAGGATAAAAACCCGAAAGGGCGTCCTGAAAGAGCGAGCAAAAAAAAAAAAAAAAAAAGGAGAAAACTAGAGGTGAAAACCCGGAAGGGCGCTTCTAGTCATATAGACGAAGGGGAAGTGAAAACCCGCAAGGGTGCTTTTCGGGAGAAAGTAAAAAAAAAACAGAAATGGGGCATTTGAAGAAATGAGGCCATAGGTCAAGTCTTGCAACTCATCCTCCATTCATCATTGGCCTTCGGGATTCTATTAAGTACACTTCATTGGGGAAGAACTTCTTGTGTCCGGATTAGGCTTGCTTTGTAAGTGCAATTTAAATTTCCTGTTATCAACCTCTGGTTCCTTGATCTAAGTTGATTTTAATTTCATGCATTTAAATTTCCTGTTATCAACCTCTGGTTCCTTGATCTAAGTTGATTTTAATTTTCATGCAATTTACATTTCCTGTTATCAACCTCTGGTTCCTTAATCTAAGTTGATTTTAATTTCATGCATTTAAATTTCCTGTTATCAACCTCTGGTTCCTTGATCTAAGTTGATTTTAATTTTCATGCAATTTACATTTCCTGTTATCAACCTCTGGTTCCTTGATCTAAGTTGATTTTAATTTTTATGCAATTTACATTTCATGTTATCAACCTCTGATTCCTTGATCTAAGTTGATTTTAATTTTCATGCAATTTACATTTCCTGTTATCAACCTCTGGTTCCTTGATCTAAGTTGATTTTAATTTCATGCATTTAAATTTCCTGTTATCAACCTCTGGTTCCTTGATCTAAGTTGATTTTAATTTCATGCATTTAAATTTCCTGTTATCAACCTCTGGTTCCTTGATCTAAGTTGATTTTAATTTTCATGCAATTTACATTTCCTGTTATCAACCTCTGGTTCCTTGATCTAAGTTGATTTTAATTTCATGCAATTTACATTTCCTGTTATCAACCTCTAGTTCCTTGATCTAAGTTGATTTTAATTTCATGCATTTAAATTTCCTGTTATCAACCTCTGATTCCTTGATCTAAGTTGATTTTAATTTTCATGCAATTTACATTTCCTGTTATCAACCTCTGGTTCCTTGATCTAAGTTGATTTTAATTTCATGCACTTAAATTTCCTGTTATCAACCTCTGGTTCCTTGATCTAAGTTGATTTTAATTTCATGCATTTACATTTCCTGTTATCAATCTCTAGTTCCTTGATCTAAGTTGATTTTAATTTCCTGCAATTTACATTTCCTGTTATCAACCTCTGGTTCCTTGATCTAAGTTGATTTTAATTTCATGCATTTAAATTTCCTGTTATCAACCTCTGATTCCTTGATCTAAGTTGATTTTAAATTCCTGCAATTTACATTTCCTGTTATCAACCTCTGGTTCCTTAATCCAAGTTGATTCTAATTTTCTAGTATTTTAACTTCTGTTGCCGATCTCTAGGTCACTAGCTTAGGTATGCTTTAGTTCCCTAACTTCGAACACCTAATCATCCAAAATATGGGTATGAATCTTTACATAATTCCTACACGGGAAAATTTTTCCCTTTAATAGAAATTATGTAAAGAGGGGCAGCTGTCGACACCATATTTTGGCCGATCTCCAAAATTAATAAACTTTGAAACCGATCCCCAGTACTAAGTCTCCCTTTGACAACTAACCACATTTTCGATCTCTCTTTGCTAGATAACCACATTTCCGATCTCTCCTCACAAGGAATTGAATCAATGCTAAGTCCTCACATCAGTCAAAGCCTTACCGGTCTATTAAATCACTCACCGATCTCTCAAACCCATTGTCGAATCTCCTGACCAGTCAAGTATATTCCTGATCTCTATTGACAAACGAAATTGAACTGACACTAGATCTTTGTTACCATTTTTGTTGCCGATCTCCCTTTCAAAAGTTTAAAAATAATCAAAGGTTCCGCTCCGGTTTAATGATGATCCCGATCTTAAATGTTCAAGCCAAATTTCTAATTTTAATCATGTCCCGTTTAGCGTTGGTTCCCTATCGATCTCATGCTTATTGTGTTTTCCGATCTCTCACACTCAGGTTAATAATCACTTTCAGTTATTTCAACATACTCGGACAATCAAGTGTTTAAATAATTTAGAAATTTTCCGATCACAACCATTCATCGAACAAAAGAGGCATTCCATTTCATTTCAAGAATTTATACAAGTTATTCAGCTGGAGGATCACCCCCAGCCTGATTTACATTTTGTCCGTCCCTTCTCTCACCCTTAGCCTCCTCCTAACTCTCCTCACCTTCATCCTCGGGAGCCAGGTTAGCCATCCAGGAGAAGTCCTCCTCAGGGTAACGCTTCTTGAGCTCAGCCAGGAGATCTCTGTGAGCATTCACATAAGCGCCAGCCACTCCAGTCACCATCTCTTCTTCTTTCACCTTGAGCTCCTCAGCAAGGTGAGCGAGTTGAGCAGCTTCATCGGCCCAGAGCGCTTGCACTTTTTCAAGAGCATGAGCTTGCTCGGCCAGCTTGTCCTCATAGTACTTCATTCGCCCCTTAAGTTGAGATATGTAGTCCCGAGCGGATGATAGTTGGGATCGGAGGGAAGCTGCTTCATGCCCTATCCTCTCGACCTCTTTACCCAGGCGATGCGCCTTCTCCCGGACCATGTGCTGGTTCACCAGACACTCAACGTTCAGGCTCATAGATCTGGTCAAGATATCATCAAGGCTATCCGGAGACAGCCTGTCCCGATCCTCTTGAAGGCAGATGGAAGACCCCAATACCTTAGCAAAACCTGGGTTCTCCCGAACAGTCCGATTTTTCTCCAGCGAGTGGATCAGAACTTGAGTGCCGCGGGAAAAGGGCCTCACCTGTTGTTGGGAAGGACCCCCTTCAACGCCTGAAGTAACTGGAGGAGGAAGAGGCGGCTCCTCCTGGCGAGGGGGAGATCGGACCATTTCTATGATCAGCGGTCCTGAAGGTTGAGACGAGCATTCTCGTGTTTACCCGGGCTCATGACGAGGTGTCTGCATCTCCTCGGCCCGCTTCATCTCTCGTACCTTCCGGGAGATCTCCCTCTTTCGCTTCCGGCTCTCCTTAGAGGCTTCGCCGCTTGCCATACCTGCACAAAGAAGAGGTCAGTGAGATCGCTAAGGTCCTGAGATCTGAGATGTAGAAAATACCGATGCCGAGGTCAGAGAGCTGAAGCCCGCGATCTTTGCCGGTGATCAATTCCATAGTCCAATGGTGCAGCTCGGCGGTCACTGCATCCAAGCAATAGAACTTCTCTCTGGATGCCTGCTCCTTCAACTCCATCACCATTGCGCCCTCTTCCCTATTCAACACGAGACGCTTCGAAATTAAGGGGCCATGGTGTAGCCAGCTACGAGGGAAATCCTCAAAGCCGTTCGAAATTTTGCTCCTTAGAATGAAGAAGCGGTTCTTCCAGTTTTTTAGAGAGGAGGGCAGATCGATGAAGAGCCCGCAATGTGGCTTCGCCTGGAAAAACCAGTACTCGTCGTCCTTTCGACGAGTTAACCTATGCAATTCGGCGAATACTTTAGGCGTAGGACGGAACCCCTTAGCTCGGCAGAGGCCTCGGAAGGCTACTTTAGATCCACCACGAGTTCGGGTGAACTTGAGCTATGCACACTTGGAAAAATTTTAAGACTTCCTTAAAGAAGTCGTCAAGAGGGAACCGCAGCCCGGCTTTCAATTGTTCTTCGTATACCATAATCATGTCGTTCTCTTCGAAGAAATGATTGGCCCGGAGATCGCCGTGACACCGGATAAGTTCATATGAATCAGGCTCAATGTTGTACTCCTGGCTGAATGACTGCAGATTGGTTTCTTGAAGGACCGATGGCAGCTCGTCCATGGGAAGATTCTCTCTCCCTGAAGAAGGCGCATGCCTTGACGATGTCACTTGTTCCCGAGCTGGAACGGAGACTCTAGGAGGTTCAGGTCACGCCCTTGGCCCGACCACATCTACTTCATCAGATGACCACGAGAACTGGATGGAAGGAGGGCTCGCCGCTCTCTGACCTTCAGCGCCGCTCATTTTCAAAGGAAATAAAGAATTTGAACTAAAAGAAGGATCTAAACCCTTACCGGAGCTTGATCGGAGTCGGAAGAGCTTGAGAAAATGAGAAAATTTTGAAGTTGTTCGCGAGAAACTGAAAATGACACAAGAGAGCAAATGGCTAACCCCCACCCCTATTTATACTCGTTCGAGCATTTAATGCTCACGGCATCCTAGGCGGTGCATCGGTCAGCGAGATCTGCCAGCTGTTTCTGACACATCTCATGAATACTCCGGAAATTCCATAAAGAGATCGGCTAACTAGAGATCGGCAGATTAAGATAAATCTTTTGAATTGCGGATCAGTTTAGGGTCATTTAAATTAAAGGTCAGATCGGGTAAATACTTCAAAGATCGGAAAATAATTAATGCAATAATAATAAGATGATAATTGACAAAATAAAATCTTTATTTCCAAAAGATCGGATTGCATTAAAATTGGACTACATTATTTCGGTGATCTCTAGAGATTGGATTGCATTAAAATTGGACTACATCATTTTTGTGATCTCTAGAGATCAAATTACATTGAAAATAAAATACATCATTTGGGCGATCTCAGAGACCGGTGGAACATCCCATCTAAAGGACCTATGTCAAAGTCAACATTGTGACTGATCCAAAGGATGTCATCGACCGGAACCGAGCCGCTGTCGGAACACCCAATGTGGAGGAAAGCCGCTGTCGGAACACCCAATGTGGTAAGAAGCCAAATAAACTTGAAAGAGCAACCGCCAAGGGTCGGCGGAACATTAGTAGTCTTCTCGGCCGAAATCGGTTCGCCGATTATACTGGTCGAACTACTCGAGATCGGCACGATCGAGGTCCGCGATCCAGATCGGTTAATTGGTCCAGTTCTCTCACCATCATCAGATAAGGTTATCACGATTATTCGAGCACCGGGGTCGTAAATTTTCAGTCGGGGAATAAAGAGGTCCATCGGAAAGGAATCAACAGCCACAATCATGGTCGGAACTTCTGCCGGAACAGCTAGAACTGGAAAGTAAGAAGGAAGAGAGGAAAATCAAATGAGGAAAGTCTCTTCTGTCAGAGGTATATATAGGGGAAAATCGGGCATTTATTGCTAAGCAGAAAATGAAGCGGACGCTTCGGGAATCGAGGGGAATTAATGCTTTGACCGGACCGGGCCTGATTGAGGGAAGGATAGGAATGATAGAGATCGGAAGAGGGGAGACTGGTATGAGAGATCGAAAAAGGATCACATTGAAAAGACCGGAAAATAGGGGAGTTCGGGAGACAAAAAGAATAAGACAGCTCCTGGCAATTATCGTCATAATTAGAGCCGAGGTAGTTAAAGCGATGCAGGAGAAATCTCAATCGCACGCCCCAGAATCGCCCGCATTTCTGACATGCGCCAGAGTACGTCAGGACAGCGCTGTACATCCTAATCTCCACCGTTGATCTTACTTGTAAGGACGAGCTCGGAGCCCTTGGATCAAAGAAGAAGACGACAAAACTAGCGCCTTTCACTCCTTGCCCTTGGATCGCCCCGAACAAGAGAATTTGGGACCGTCAGATTAGAGGAGGAAGAAGACAAATATTCTGAAATGGATCTCGGCCGTCTATTCTGATTCTCTTTAATTCTTGAGCTTGGGATTATGTCCTTTGAAATCTTGACCCTCCATCTCCCTCAAGATAGATCTTGACCCTTCAAGGAGAACACCCGGTCCCTATAAATACCTGCATGAAAAACTGTTCAGGGGACGGACAAAAAAAGAAGGAAGTTACTATAGCAGAAGAACTCTGAAATTTAATTCAGATTGTTACTCTGCTTTCATAAGAAGAACTTTTGGAACCAGTTTTCTGAAGTGTTTTCTTAAAAGATTTGGAACGCTGAAACTCTCCATTTTCAGCTCGTTCATTATCCTGTAGCGTTCACATTTTTCAGTTCCTTGTTATCTTTATTTTCACTTCCATCGCCCATGCTCAATCTCATTTAAACTCGGGTATAATTTTGACTCGATTGCATTTAGTGAAGCACTCTTTGTTCCAAGGCAAACCTTAGTCTCCCGGCTATCAACTTGCAATCTTATTGCGTTTTGTGATTCTCGGTTAGTTCACTAGAATCGACTCCTTACAGGTCAGTATTCATGTTGCCATCTTATTAAGTTTAGTTCTTGTTTTACGCATTTTCATTCTTCTTTCTTTATGTATGTTATTTTCTTTAAGTTCATATCACGTTAGAGAGATACAGAGAAAGGTTGTGCTCTAGTTTATTTCCGTGTCGATACCTTTGTTAACCTTTATTATTTCCAAACGCAAGTCATCTAGTTCCAAGCGATACATAAGTAGTTGGATGAGATGCAGGTAACGGCAACTTAAGAGTCCTTTTGAAATAATGAAAGGTCTGAATAATAAGCCTGGAAAATGGTAAAGCTGATTCACTAGAATAACTCAATAGGTCATAGGGTAAGACGTCATAAGACGGAGTAAAACCAAACCCCGGATAACTAAATGGAATAGATCGGCTACCAAAAATGCTGGTGAGGCGACCATATAGGAAGGTCGGAGGATTTGGTTCGGTATCCCCTGCCCAGTCCTAAGGTACCAATAAGTTAAAGAGGTTTTGCGCAGACCCCCTGGCATCTTTGAACGTCAGAACCCTTAGCCTTAGGCCCTCTCAATAGGTAAAATTTAGAGAGATTGGAAAAATCCTCATCCGACTACCATTTAATTAAAAGAGATCGGAGAAGAGTTCTTATCCGATTTTAAATCTAAAATTTTAACAAATAAATATTAAAAGAGATCGGAGTAGAGTTCTTATCCGATTCTCTATCCGAAAATTTTAACAAATATTTTAAAGGAGATCGGAGGAGAGTTCTTATCCGATTCTCAATCTAAAATTTTAACAAATATTTTAAAGGAGATCGGAGGAGAGTTTTTATCCGGTTCTCAAGCTTAAAAATTTTAATAAATATTAAAAGAGGTCGGAGGGGAGTTCTTATCCGATTCTCAATCTAAAATTTTAATAAATATTAAAAGAGATCAGAGGAGGGTTCTTATCCGGTTCTCAAGCTTAAAAATTTTAATAAATATTAAAAGAGATTGGAGGAGAGTTCTTATCCGATTCTCCATCCAAAAATTTTAATAAATATTAAAAGAGATCGGAGGAGAGTTCTTATCCGGTTCTCAATCTAAAATTTAAATAAATATTTAAAAGAGATCGGAGAAGAGTTCTCATCCAATTCTTGGATTCTAATAAAATAGCCCTTCAAACAAAACTAACATACAACAGTAACTCACTAAGGTTGTCTCATTTACTTATGTATCTGGGTAATCCGAATTAGTGAAAAATCAAATATTCCTTTTGTCAAAAGGATTAACATTTCCATTCAAGCCCTTCCTAACTAATTTATAAAGAGTGCGAAGTTAAATCTACTTACCCTAATTAAGGGACGAGGTGGGGTGCCTAACACCTTCCCCACCCGTTTACGGACCCCGAACTTAGAATCTCTGTTTTGAAGTGGTTTTATTTCAATTTACCTTCACAAATTGTTTTCTTTAGTTTCCTTCAAAACTAAAGTGGCGACTCCTCATTCTTTTCCACTTCGGTGAGGGTTCGTTCAGGCGACCGCAAAACACCTTGCGACACACCAGGCATAACATCAATTTCAAACTGCACTTCTCTTTCTAGAGGTAATCCTGGTAATTCATCAGGAAACACATTAGAAAATTCACATACTGTAGGGATGTCCCTCAGTGCTGGGCTCCCCTCTTGGGTGTTTATCACATGTGCCAAGTATGCTTCACCACCCTTTCTGATCATCCTTCTATCTAGTGCAGCCAAAATGATGTTTGATGGCAGTAACTGCCTCTCCCCATGTATTACCACATCACCGTACAGAGGGAGACCAAAAGTGACTATCTTCAGTGTACAGTCACTCATGGCGTGATGCCTGGCTAACCAATCAATGTCCAAGATGATATCATAATCTCTAAAGTGCATTTCAATCAAATCTGATAGAAAAGTGTGTCCTTGGATCACCAAAGGACAATCTTTATACATTCTATTGACCCGGACCTCTTGTCATAACGGACTAGTTACTAGCACTTCAAAATCCATTTTAACACACGGAACAGCAAAGGAACTAACTATGCTAGGACTAAAATATGAGTGGGTTGAACCCGGATCAAACAATACAAATACATCTTGATCAGAGATAGAGAATGTACTGGCTACAACATCAGAAGTCTCATCCTCTTCCCGCTGTCTCATCGTGTAAACCCTAGTTGGAGTCCTCTCTTGTGCTGACTGGCTAACGGTACCCTGACTGCCAGAAGCATTGCCTGTACCTTTGCCTCTTCCTCTGCTAACCGGTTGTGAACCTTTGGAAGCAGAACTCTGAATAGAACCCTCAGCAGTTGTAGGAGCTGGCCCAAATCTACAGGTACTAGTGCAGTCTTTAGCAAGATGGCCCGTACCTCCACAGTTAAAGCAAGCTCCTGTCACCCAATAGCATTCTCCCCCATGAGTTTTGCCACATGTCTCATAGGGGCGGGGAAGATATGAACCCCTGGTTGACTGCTGACTAGACCTAGGGGGTCTCTGTCCAGAGAATCTGCCCCTTCTAAACCTTCCACCTCTACCTCTACTTGGTCCCCCAAATTTTTTCTTCTTTCCGGATGTGCCATTGGGACTTTGCTCTACTGATTTTTCCCCTTTATCTTTCTCTGATTTCTCAGTCTTCTCTAATTTCTCTTTCGCTGGTGTTGCTTCTAATTCAATCCTTTCTAGCTCAAGTGCCTAAGAGATGAGCTTAGAGAAGTTACTGTGTCTGAATCCCACTACTTGCATCCTTAGACTGGGCTTCAAACCGGTCTCAAATCTCTTGCTCCTTTCTTTGGTAGTAGACAGGAGACTCCCAGTATAGTGGCTTAAGCGGGAGAACTCCCTCTCATACTCTGCCACTGATCTATTGCCTTGCTTCAGACTAAAAAATTCTTATAGTTTCTGATCCACATATGCATCTGGGACATATTTTTGTCTAAACTCTCTGATGAAGTCGTCCCAGGTCAATACCAGTAGTTCTGCCAAGCTGTGGGGGATGGTTTTCCACTAGTCATACGCATCCCTTTGTAACAAAGACATTGAATATTCAAATTTTAGTTCATCCGGTCAGTGCAGCTTCTTAAACACTCGGTCCATTCTCTCCAGCCACTGCTCTGCCTTTAAAGGGTCTACTGTACCCTTGAATTATGTTGCCCCATATTTCAACAGCTTATCATATTGTCTGATTAGAGCTTGAGGTTGCACCACAGAAGTCTGGGATGGAGCTTGAGTAGGCATACCCCCAGCTATCTGTTGAAACATAACAGCCATCTACTAGGCGAATTGTGTAGGAAAGTGCGACATTTGTGGGACTGGTGCCACCGACCCACTAATGCTTTGAAGAGCTGGGGCTTCCCCTTGGGCCTCAGCCTCTACCGACTGCTCTTGACCTCCTTGATCTTCTTGCAATCCAATTACATAGTAATCCTTGGCATACCAAGGCGAATTTACAAGAACTAAATAAATGAAATTACAACCCAAAATTATTACAACCTTAATAATACATGCCCAAAAATAAATTAAAATAAATTAACTAATTTACAATCCAAAGAAATATAAAAGAAATAAATCCAATCACATTGGTCTTTTATAGTCCATGATCATCCATAATGCATATCACTATTTAACAATTAAATAAAACATACATACTTAAATTAAATTGAATATCACATATTCAACTTAAAAATCTAAATTTGAATATGATTCAAATAAATTTAAAAATTCAGATTTGAATCACATTCAAACAAATTTAGAAATTCAGATTTGAATCACATTCAAACAACTTTAAAAAAATTCATATCTGAATCATATTCAAATAAATTTTAAAATTCAGATTTGAATCACATTCAAACAACTTTAAAAATTCAGATTTAAATCACATTTAAACAACTTTTAAAATTCAGATTTGAATCACATTCAAACAATTTTTAAAATTCAGATATGAATCAAAGTTTAATTGTGTGATTAAAACACCTAATTAAACACTTTAATTAGTCATGGGCCTAATTATGGGCCTTGGAACAAAGCCCACAAACATACCCAAACAGCCATGCGCATGGTTGAATGAATCAAACCATGCGCATGGTGGTGTAGTTCATTAAGCCGCCACCTTTGTTGGTCCAACCAGCAATGGATCTATCATCTCATTATCAAACCACATAATTAAATCATATAATCAACAATCTAAATGGAAAATATAGTGGCTCTGACACCAATTGAAGGAGTGGAAGCATGAAAAACATAAGTTTTGATCATTGAATTCCAAAATTTTTCTTCTAGGATCACATATATCATGCAAGATTCATTTTTATCTATTTGATTTCAATGTTAAACAACATATTAAAACTTTTTTAATATATTTTTGGATCTACATTTGCCATTTAAGATTTTAGAATTAACAGATTAATTCATTAGAACCCTAGATTAGATAAAAAACAAGTGCACTAACCTTTTTAATGCACTGCAGTGTATTTGGCACTTTTGGGATGCGTCTAGGACACCAGATATTGTCTCTCTAGCTTGTCCACACCAAAATTACCAATGGCAGTCCCTTGAACAGCTTCTAAAGCTTTTTCTATCAATTAGAAAATCAAGTTTTGCCTTTTGAGAGATTATAGATGCAAACAGGACACTAGAAACAATTTCTAGTATTTTTAATTCAAGATATTGTTGGCTAATCTCTTTGAATTGATGAGAGACGAAGAAGAAGAAAGGGAAGATGTTCTTTGGGTGGCAGCACCAAAGAAGAACAGCAGCCACACGTTTTACTCTTTCATAACAACACTTATATAGCTAGGTCATCACTTAAAATCGTTGCCACATGTCACCTTCTGATTAGCTCTAGGTTTAATTGACCCAATCACATTGTGCCAAGTGTCAAACCTATATTTAATCTTGACTTTAATCATCTTACATGATTAAAAGACATATGGCAAGCTTATGTGTAGTGCCATGTGTCACCATCTCATGGTGCCACATGTTATCCTGTGAAATGACCAAAATACCACTGTGTCTTAATTTTGAGTTCTCAACTCAAAATAATTATTTCTCTTCTTCTAATCAATTTATATCAAATATAAATTAATTAATTAATCTCTATTAATTAATTTCTCATTAATTAAATTAATATTTAAACACTTTAAATATAAATTTAACATATAGTATACATCCAATAACCTAGATTCAGTTTTAAGACATATTAGGGACTTTGCAATCTAATTGCAAACCAAACCTATTTAATTAATCAATTAAACTCTTTAATTAATTAATTAAATCATATTTAATTTGGTGATTACTTGTGTATGTGTGTGACTTACTAGGCTCATCACTAATTGGCAATGAGACATGATATCAACTCTTAATATCATCAGAACTCTTTCTTACCATAAATGATTTCTCTAAATCATTTTATGCACCTCATAGACCATGGTTAATATCTAGCATAGCATACCATGGCCACCCAATCAGTAATAAGGTTTACCTTAAATGAACCTATAATCATATGTTACCATGCACTAGAATCTCTTTGTTACAAAATCCCAATTCGAGCTGGAGTCATGGTTTATGCCAAACCCCATTTGCTATGAATATTATGTTCTCTCTTAATTTCAGTTCTTGATTAAAAAGATTTTCTCATCAGAAACCCTTTTCTGATTAAATCTATCTGTCCTGGCCAGGAATTTGAAACATCAAGAACAATTAAATGAACATAGGATTTTATCCCTATTTACTTAGAGGAACAGATTCCATCTTGATCAATACCTACCTCCATATATAACTAGTAGGAGCCAACACATGCCCATATACCCATACACAGTATAAGTATGAAAGCAGTATCAAACTCAAACCACCTATATATAAGATAACTGTGCTATCTCAGGTTTAAAGATTATATGCACTGATATGATTTATGACAATATATTGACAAGAGTAAACTCCATGTGCTTGTCATAAATGTCACTGGTTCGGCCTACTTATCATGTATAAGTGCCTATCATGTTTGTTATATGGCATGAGACTCACCATTCCATCTTATTTACATCTCATATAAATAACTAAGGAACAAACATGATTACAATATTTCTGGATAAGTCATGTTCTTGTTGTGAAGTATCCTTGATTGTGAACCTATTTATGATACTTTGTACTAGAAATACTGTCACTCATATTCTTAACAACTTAAGAATAGAATTTCTAACAAAATATCAATGGACCTTTTCTATTACACATAAATATATTATGTAAATGGAAAAGTGAAAATGCCTTTTATTAATAAAAGATATACAAGATACATACTAAATGATATACTCTAGGACATACTACTAACAATTTGTTGGTTTTGGTTATTTCCTTAAATTTTAAGTCTTTTAGATGAAATTTTCAAATTTCAGATTTGGTGTCCTATTTTGTACTGTTCTATTGATCATGTTGCTATCGTAATTTGGCTAAGTTTTCTTCATAAAATTTGTTCCTTATTGTCTTAACTTTATTTCCCTTTTTGAATCACTCCATTTGGAGTTTTTTACCTTAGTTATGGCCATTTGAACATGGCTAGCCAGATTTGGTATTACCCAGAATTCTGCGCATTTTTTGGATATTGGCCATTTTTGTGTGTTGATTGCAGGTAAGTTTTTGGACAGCTTATGGTCAAATTTTGGGTTTGTTTTCTTCATAAAAATTGTAGGGCTATGTCTCAGCTTTTTATCGGTATAAAATTCAGGTCATTTGGACCTTCTTAGACTAAGTTATGGTCATTTACGTAACTACTGTTCAATTGGTCATTTTTGTACAGGGCAATGTGCCTAATTCTGGATTTGGTCTAATTGTTCACTAAGTTATGGTTACTTTCTGGGCATGATTCCTAAATGAAAAATGTGCCATTTTGTGTCTAGTTTCATTCCCAACTGGCCTCACACCAATTGGGTTGGTAAATTTTCATTTTTGATCCCTAAAAGGAACCTAGGTCAAGTTGCCTGCAGACTAACCCTAACCAATCTGAATTGAAACTTATTTCTAACAATTCACACACACCACAAATGGTCACAATTGACCATTTCTCAACTCAAATAAGGTCATTTACATCATTTGACCAATTCTTAAATTTTTTCCAATGTTTTTCACATGCTCAAAACCCTAGTTACATAAAGTTCAATCTAATACATTCAAAGTGCACATTCATGATCTATACACCTAATTTATATCAAATAACCATTCAAATACACCAAATTCACTCGTTTCAAACCTTATCCCTAGCTGGCCGAAATTTCATATTACTCCCCCAACAATTGTTTTGTTTTAATTTTAAGTTAATTTCTAAGTTAATTAAACTAGAACATAAACATTTAACTACAATTTCAAAGTTTAAATTACTAACCTTGTTTAGACAAAGTTTCCTCTTCTCAAATCTTTAATCCCTTTCTTCCTTTTTACTCCTAAGTTGCTTAGCAAGGTCCAAAGATAAGATTTACTTAAGAAATCTATAATTTTTATGGCTGATTTTAGGGTTCACAAAAGCTTGGAATTGTGTTTCAATGGAGGCTTGTGAGAGAAATCTAAAAGAAGAGAGAGAGGAGACAAGCCGACCAAATGAAGAAGAAAGGTAGGATTTTTATTTCTTTTGAATTTTTAACTTTATTAATACATAATTATCTCACAAAATTCAATTTTTAAATATTAGATTTATTGCATCATGCTTATATCATGCATGATGTAAATAAACTTTTCTTTTCCTTTTTCTTTTGTATTTATTTTTCCATTAGTTCTTTAATTTAATTCTTGATCCCAAAATTTTATTTTCTCCAATTTTATTGGACAGTTAGGTCAGGAGTCAGCTTTATGGGTGAATTGACCAAATTGTCCCTCGCTGGTTCAATCCGGTTTGCAAGTTATTCGATATTTCTTCCAGATCCCTGACCTAATTATTTGACCTGCTTAACAATTCTTTTCTATGATTTTCTCTTTTCTACTGTGTTCGCAATAGTTCTAAGGACCGCGGCGTCACATTTTATGATTCAAAATTTGAGTTAAGACTGACCTCACAGTCACTTCCCGGGAAGGTCACCCATTGCTGTGACTCCCGGCTCATTTAACTTTTTATGCTTTGTTTTTCTTTTTTGTACTTAACTATTTGGCAATTACTTATTATTTGCGTTCAGGGCTTAACTAGGTGTCTTAGACATAGTTCTAATTCCCTTAATTATCCGAACCGACACCAGTTACAGGAACAGTAAAATGTACCAGACTATGCAAATAGGAGTGTTACATGTTGCGGACTCGAGTCGAGTTTAAGTTTGCATGTTGGGTTATATAAATAATTACTAAAACATAATATTTATATTTTTTATAATAATGTTTATATATGTATAAATATATATATATATATATATATAAATAAATAGAATTTAAATATTTTATAGAGTAATTACATTTTTAAAATATAAATTAATTAAAAATATTTTTTATGCAGATTATTAATTAAAATATATAAAATTAAACGGGCTCGGATATTATTCAGGTAATAATAATTGGGTTTGGAAAGAATTTGGGTAGTTAAGAATAACTTTTAATCGAGTTTGTGACAAATTCGAGTGGTGTGAGTTTTACGAATTCTAATTAGGATAATTTTGTGTGTTAATTATTATGGTGTGGCTTATAGTATGGTGAATGAATATAGTTAGTAGGAATGGAGTGTTTGTATGCTTTTTAGAAAAGTGTGTTTATATTTAGATGAGGTTTTTAACTCAGCCTGGTTATTAAATCGGTGAAAGCAGAGGGTCAAGAATTTAAGTTTCAACTAAGGTCAAATTGGGTTTAATTGGTATATTAATAAATAAATATATGGCACTATTTAACAAAATGTTAAGTTGTCAAGCTTGGAGCTTCAACACCTTAGTAGTGTTCAAAGACACCTACATATAGATATTATGAGTGTCATTATGCAGAATAACAGTCTATAAACCCTTCAAGTGGAAATCCCTTAAATATCAGCTTCCTTGTGGCCTTATGGTGTCAAATCTCATTCCCTTTATACCTTGGTTCCTCAACTTTCTATAACCCTATATTTCCACCAAAACCCTTTACAAAGGACTCATTCAATCTTTGTATGAAAAACTTAAGCCACAATATTACAAAATCAACTAATAACAAATCTATTGACCTAATAATATATAATATGTATGATATGAAGACTCTCTAAATTGGTCTGTGGTAGTGGTTGAGAGCTACTTGTAATTAGTTTTGTAACATCTTGACATTGTGACTTAAGATTTATTACAGGAGGTTGAGTTGAGCTTAATGTTATAGCTTTGGTACTTGATCTTCTTATCAGCATCATTTCCCTACCTTTTAGTGCTACAAAAAGTAGGAGTGTGCAATTGGTTGGTTCAGTTTTTAACCAAACCAAATTGGAAAACCAAAGAGCTATAAAATGGAAATTGAACCCAACCGAAATAATAGAAGAAGTGAATTCAACTGAATTGAATTGATAAACTTTAGTTTGGTTCTGTTCATCGATTTAGAATAGATACCCAATGAGCAAATAAAATGAAGTCGTATTGCTTAAATCCCACCAGTACCCACCTAGTTCTTCCTAGCATCTTGAACCCTAAAATTAATAACATTAATAAATCCGTAGCAAAAAGCAAAAATTGAAAATATATATATATATATATATATATATATATATATATATATATATATATATATATATATATATATATATATATATATATATTCAATTAATCTCACAGCAACAATGCAACAACAAGATAACAAAAATTTTAATGAATTTCAACATATATATTAATTAGAGAATATTAAAAAATGATTTAAAATTAAATTTAATGAGTTTTAGTCATAAGAACTCTAAAATAACAAAATTACTTTTTTAAATTACTTTTTCCAACAACATCTAAAATATCAAATTTTTTTTTAAAGAAAAGTAGTTTTGAGTCTTCAAACTCAATGTCAAACAAGCACTTTATTTTATTGTTTTGATCAACTAGAGTAAGTTCAAGATGGAGATTGAAATTCAATGATACAAAGCTAATTGTGAAAGTGCCATTCTGCGAAGACTTGAACATCATGGAAAAAATCTAATCTTGTTTAAAGGTTTTTTGGTTGCTCTAAATTCTAGGTAATTCAGTGTAAATAGAGTATAAATTGTAGGGATTTTTGTCTTTGCTTTTTTTGTTTGGGGTTAGTTTTTTAGAATTTTGAGTGGGTATTTTGATTAGATTGACATTGAGGTACTTGGATGGGCTAAAGTTCTAATTAATGACATGTTGAATAAGAGGAAGAAATTGAAAAGTGAAAATATGGAGCTAGGGAATAATCAACGAGCTACAATAATTTTGATGAAATTAATTATGCGACATAAGAATTGAAGATGTTTAAAAAAAGCGCAAACAAAGAAGAAGCAATGATTAATAGGGATGACAATTGGTCGAGTATTTACGGGTACTCGATTCATGATCTAACCCTAATGAGATGAGTTTGGATAGTATATAATCGGGTTTGAGATGAATTCAAGTTTGAGAAATAATAGTCGTGGCAAGCTTGAATTGGGTTTGAGTTTTGCATGTATCGGGTACTCATTACCTAACCAATTTATATAAATAATTAATAAAATATAAAATATATTTTTTATACTAATGTTTATATATATATATATATATATATATATATATATATATATATATATATATAATGTTTTAAATAAATAGAATTTAAATATTTTGTAGAGCTATTAAAATTTTAAATATAAATTAATTAAAAATATATTTTATGTAGATTATCAATTAAAATATATAAAATTAAATGGGTTCTGGTATTATTCAGGTAATAATAAATAGGTTTGGAATTGTAACACCCTCACTTTAGCTAGTCCGTGCATTCGAATGTTCAGGTGATTAATGTTGATCCGGATAATCGGAATGTCTGGAAATATATGTAAACTAGAGTGAGGAGTCATAAATAACCCAAATAATGATAAGGAAAAATTTAGAAAAATTTTAGAAATGAAATATAACAAGGTTAAATGAGCCGGTGCCCCGGCAATGAGTGACCCAATGTGAAGTTGCGGTGAAGACAGCTAGTAACCCTAAATCAGAGGGGAATCTCGTGAAATAATTTTTGGGATTCCAGAGAAGAGTTACGACACCCTAGGTAGCATTAGAATGCCAAGAAAAGGTTAGGAGACTTTTTAAGATCAGTACAGACAATTTTAGTCCGTTAAGTAAAACGAAGGGCATTTTGGTCATTTTGCCTTCAGAGATGATTTTTGACCAGCTTGTCCAATTAAGTAAATAAATTATATAACATAAAATATGAAGAAAAAGTGATGAAAATTAAATTGAAAATGAGTAGAAAAGAAAGAAAAAGAAAAATAAAAGTAAATGCTTAAATATGACATCATGCTTAAGTAAGCATGATGCAATTAAATTTTTCCACCAATTAGAATTTGACAAGCACACATTAAAACAATTAAAAAGGGAAAAATTGGACAAAAAATTAGTTTTCTTCCTCCCTTCTTTCAGCTAGCCGAAATTCCTTAAACCTTTTCCACCATTAAAGCTTTCTCAAAGCTTTATATTCCATGCAATTCTACCATAAAAAACCCTAGCTTTCTTCACAAAAAAAAAAAATTAACCTTGTACCTTGAGGAAGCTTTAGACAGCAGAAATTTGAAGAAAAATTGGAGGAAGCTTTAGATAGTAGAAATTTGAAAAAAAATTGAAGTTTTACAAGACCCAAACTTAGTTCCAAAGCGGTTAGTGCCATATCCACACTTCTTTCTTTCTTTGATCATTGTTAGTGTAGTGAATTAGGTTAAATTCTTATGAAATTGAAAGAAGATGATAAATAATTGAAGGATCAATTTTTGGCAGCTAAGATAGGATGTAGGGTTTGATGGTTTTTGATGGATTTGAATGGTTTAAAAATAGTTTTTGATGTGTAGACATCAATTAGAAATTGATTAGTATACCTAATGTGATATGTGTTGTGTAAATCTTGAACTGGAGCTAGGGTTTGATATAAAAATTAGGAATTTAATGATATGTTGATAAATTGTTGATGTTGAGACCAATTATGGACTAATTGAAGTGCATGGAATGTGAATTATGGATGCTAGTAGTGTGGGAAGTTGGTATTGGGAGTGTTCTTCTTGTGTAGGGAATTCTAGACCTATGAGTTTAGTGTGTTTAAATGAACATAAATAGATCTAGACAGCTCCAATTGGTGTGAGGCCAATTGGAGATGAAGTTTAAGACCTTAAGCCACATTTTTCATGAAGAAACCCTGCCTAGAAAACCAACTTAAGTTGACCTAAAAATTGCCTCAATCCGGGTAACACACAAGCTGTCCCTGGAAAATAACTAAATGAATAGTGTTTGTTCATTTGGTCATAACTCAATGTAGAAATGCCCAATTGACCTGATTTTTATGTCAATGGAAAGCTTAGACAATTTAGGACAACTTTCATGAAGACCATAACTCTAAATTATGACCAGAACTAAATGAAATTATCCATCAAATTCAGGACACTAAAACTGTCAGAATTGATTCTGCCCAGAAATTCTAGAAAAATTACAATCCGGCTAGTTATGGTAATTTGGCCATAACTTGAGATACAAAACTCCAAATGGAGTGATTCAAAGGGAATTAAAGAAGACACATAAAGGAACAACTTTGATGAAGAAAAGTTTGCCAAATTCTCACTATAGCTTAGACCAATGGAACAGTAAACATAAGACACAAAAACTGAATTTTTGAAAATAATTCTAGGAGGCTTTGAATTGCAATTGGCAATCAATGCCAACAAACTTAGAACCCAAAATGTGGTATAATTATGTATCAAATATTTGTATACATATTATGTATGAAAAAATCAAGAATTTGAGTGAATAGTGATATGTGAATAGTAATCCCAAAGACATAAGAAATAATAAAAGAAATTAAAGAAGCCATTATGAGTACTAATATATATAGTGTAATTAGTGAATTGAATAAATGAATCAAATGAATGTAAGCATGAGACATTAGTTTTCCTTATTGTAAAAAGGAAAAATACTCTGTGTACAATGGTATAGAAGGATAATTGATGTCAATTGCGATTATATAAATGATCAAATGAATGTATAAATTATAATAAAATAATAAAACATAGGAACATTTAATGGTACTAGTGTGCCCATGTATTGCCTAGACACGTGTATCAGATTAGATAGATTGGTATGCCAATAGGGTATTGTTTTAGCAGTACTGCGTAAGGCTTTATGTCTGTATTTATTGCTTTATGCCCACACTCATGGCTTTTATGCTCGATTACGTATTATCATGGCTTTTAGCCATACTGATATGTTATCATGACTTTTTAGCCATACTGACTACATACGTGGTTGACGTTCCGCGTCCTATGGTATGACACCTAAGGCACCGCGGTGTCCAGTGCCAACGACCCATTATCCAGTTTAGTCAGCTTGTCATAGGTTACTTAGGTAGTGAAATTTATTAAAATGAGTTAAGAATAATAGCAACTGAAAATATTAGCAATTAAATAAAGAGTAAGAATATTTAAAATAAATTAGATTAGTTATTTCATAGAAAGAATTGAAATGAATTGGAACGATATTAAAATTTAATTATTATGAAATAATCTGCGATAACCTAAAAAGTATTGAATGGAATGATAAAAAGATTTGCAAAAGAGATATAAGTATATTACTACTGTGAATTTAGGAATAAATTGCTTCTTAAGGGAATAAATTAGAACGAAAGATAGTTGATACTAGAAGTATTATATTAAATTAGATTAAATTCCAGAGTATCTAAAGTATAATCCATTTTTTTCTTTATTTGTATATTATTTTCTTGTTATATTATTGCATCACTAAGCAGCAATGCTTAGCCCAATGGATTTGTTTCTTCGCGCAGGTACTGAAGATAAAGCTCAGAGGATATTAGACTGGGATTTTAGGAGTCCAGATCTGCAGAAGTGTTAGAAGTGTTTAAGGTTGTCACCTCCTCAGCAATGCATGTAGCTAGGGCCCATGTAGATCACATTATGTATTTTGTATGTAAAAATATTTCGTATGTTGTAATGTAAACTAAGAATTTATAAGTAATATTTATGTGATGTAAATTAATAAATTGAATAGTTCACATGTAATTAATTTATATATCATATAAATTATGAAATTATGTAAATTAATGAATATGTATGGAAATGAATGAATTTGTACAAAGGAGTATGTGATTTTCAAGAATTGAATGTGAGATGACTATGATGAGTATGAATGATATTTTCATTGAAAATATATTATCAAAAATTTCAAGTAGGTGAATAGTGAATCACGTCAAACGATAATAAAATAGGGAAAACTCCGCTGGTTTCTTCATAGAAAAATAATTGATATTAAAAGATAATAAGTTTAAAATTATTTAAGAGTAACTAAGATAAGATAGGGTGCTCCGGCACCAAGTATGACATGTCTTGCTTGGCTACACTGTAGACGGGTAAGGGGTGTCACAGGAATAGATTTGGGTTGTGTGAATTTTAATCAGATTTGGGAAGGGTAATTTTCATGAATACCCTACTCATCGTCATCTCTAATAGCTGATGGCACCAAAAGAAGTCAAAAGATTATGCTAATTGAACTTACATTATCATGGATTCCAATTGGGATAATTTTTGTGTGTTAATTAGAATGGTATGGATTATAGTATGGTAAATGAATTGTAATATGATTAGTGGGAATGGATTGTTTGTATGCTTTTAAAAAAGTGTGTTTATAATTAGATGAGGTTTTTAACTCGGCTCAGTCATTAAACCGGTGAAAGCAGAGGGTTAAGAATTTAAATATCAGCCAAGGCCAAATTGGGTTTAATTGGTATATTAATAAATAAATATTATAAAATTAATAATAATGTTTATATTATAATTAATAATTTTATACATTATATAAACAATTATTAAAATAAATTAGTTAAGTTTTAATATCTTAAAAACTTAGATAATAATATTTAATTATTTATAATTTTTTTATAATAATAAATTTATTCATAATAAAACATAAATATTAATATATTAAAATTATATAGCACAATAAATAGGAAAATTTTATATACTTTTTATTATATAAGAGATAATTGAAAAAATAATTTAATAATTCAATTTAACATACTAGTATAATAAAATATTGATAAGATTGTTTAAATTATAAGTGAGTGAAGCTAAAAGTTTTTCTTTTTCTAAAGGTTAATAATTATTACTTTTTGTATATTAATATAATGTAATTTAATAAAAGAAATATATATATATATATATATATATATATATATATATATATAGGATTACATGGTCATTAGACACAAAAGCTTTCTGAGGTGCTAAGGTTGAATCCTAGTGCCCCTATCTTTCATTGATAAGACAATAAAATCCAATTCATGACCAAGAATAGAAGAACAAAAATCTAAATAATGTTAATTATAATCCAAACAAAGCAAAAACAAATATATGGCACTCTTTGACAAAATGTTAAGTTGTCTAGCTTGGAACTTTAGCACTTATTACCTTAGTAGTGTTCAGAGACACCTACATATGGATGTTATGAGTATAATTATGTAGAAAAATGGTCTATAAACACTGGAAATCCCTTAAATATTAGTGTCTTATGGTGTTACTCTCATTCCCTTTACACCTTGATTCCTCAACTTCCTATAACTCTTTCCACCAAATTGCAAAGCACTCATTCGAACTTTGTATGAAAAACAAATTTAAGCTACAACATTACAAATTCAACCAATAACAATCTATGGACCTAATAATATATAGTATGTATGATATAAAGGCTCACTAAATTGGTTTGTGGTAGTGGTTGAGAGCTAGTTGTAGTTAGTCTTGTAATATCTTGATATTGTCACTTAAGATTTATTGCAGGAGATTGAATTGAGCCTAATGTTACAGCTTTGGTACTTGATCTCTTTATTGGCATAATTTCCCTACTTTTTAATGCTACAAAAAGTTGGGATGTGCAATTGGTAACCGAACCAAATTAGAAAACCAAAGAGCTATAAAATGAAAATCAAACCCAACCGAAATAATAGAAGAACTGAATTCAACTGAACTGAATTAGTAAATTTTAGTTTGGTTATGTTCATTGATTTAGAATATATACCCAATGAACAAATAAAATGAAGTCATATTGCTTAAATCCCACCAGTACCCACCTAGTTCTTCCCAGCATCTTGAACCCTAAAATTAATAACACTAATAAATCCATAGCAAAAAGCCAAAATTAAAAAAATTTATGTATATTCAATCAATCTCACAGCAACAATGCAACAACAAGATAATAATAATTTTAATGAATTTCAACATATATATTAATTAGAGAATATTAAAAAATGTTTTAAAATTAAATTTAATGAGCTTTAGTAATAAAAACTTTAAAATAATAAAATAACTTTTTTAAAACTGTTTTTTTCAATAATATCTAATATATATATATATATATATATATATATATATATATATGAAAAGTAGTTTTAAGTGTATAAACTCAATGTCAAGTAGGTACTTCATTTTATTATTTTCATCAGCTAGAAAAAGTTCAAGATGGAGAACGAAATTCAATGATACAACACCAATTGTGAAGTGCCATTCTGCGAAGACTTGAACATAAAGGGAATAATCTAATCTTGGTTAAAGGTTTTTTGGTTGCTCTAAATTCTAGGTAATTCAGTGTAAATAGAGTATAAATTGTAGGGATTTTTGTTTTCGTTTTTCTCATTTGGGGTTTGTTTTTTAAAATTTTAAGTGGGTAATTTGATTGGATTGACATTGAGGTATTTGGATGGGCTAAAGATCTAAGTAATGACCTATTGAATGAGAGGAAGAAATTGAAAAGTAAAATATGGAGCTGGGGAAGAATCAACAAGCTAAAATAATTTTTGATGAAATTAATTATGTGATAGAAGATTGAAGATGTTTAAAGAAAGCACAAACAAAGAAGTAGTGATTCGTAGGGATGACAATCGGTCAAATATTTGTAGGTATTCAATTTGACCTAACCCTAATAAGATGGGTTTAGATAGTATAAAATTGGATTTGAGACGTGTAACGCCCTCACTTTAGGTAGTCCGATGACTAACGTCTGTTCGAACAGACAGAATATCTGGAACTACACTCAAATTAGAGTGAGGAGACATAAATTGATTGAATAAAGACCAAGAAAAATTAAGGAAAAATAAAAGAAATGAGGTGCAAATAAGTTAAAGGAGCCGAGGTCCCGGCGATGGGTGACCTTATTGGGAAGCGACTGTGAAGATAGTTGCCAACCCCAAACTTATGGGAAACCCCGTGAGATAAATATTTGGGACTTAATTAGGGAATTTACAAGGTTTAGATGACAACAAAAATGCCGAGAAAATACAAGAAGATTTAGTTAATCGGTACAGACAATTATAACTCGATGAACACAACGAATTGCATTTTGATCATTTCACCCTCAGTGTTGAATTTTGACCTAAATGTCAATTAAAATGAGTAAGAATAAAATAATTAAAAATGAATTAAATTATGAATTTGTGTAATGAAAAATGAGTAGAGAAAATGTAACACCTCTCACCCGTTTACAGTGTAGTCGAGCAAGGTGTGCTACATTCGATGCCGGAGCACCCTATCCTGTCTTGTCATGTACAATATTAATTTAATTATCTATTTAATATATTATCTTACGTGTAAATTTTTTTTTATTTTTTTTATTATATCTTATTTTTGTGGAGATCCAGACAGAGTCTCCTCTGTTTTATTAGTGCATGGCGGGTTTCTTCATTTACCTATTAAAAACCAATCATATCCATTTCAATTATTCATATACCATGTCAATTATTCATATACCATGTCATATCATTACTCATAGAATTTTCAAGAAAATAAACTTGCATTTCATTCATATAACATTATTTACAATAATGTACCATTATATATACAATCCAAAATTTAGTTGCATATCTCAACTTGGTTTACAACATCTACTTATATACAGTGATCCAAAATGCAGAATTTAAATACATATGAGCCCTACCCAAAATGAACTTGTGAGGTGACACCGACCCTGTAGCAGATCTGATCCTCTCTATCTGTACTCTCCCACTACTGCTGCGGCTACTGGTGCTCTCCTGTACCTACACGATGGAAAAACCAATGTGCTAAACATTTTTTATTAGTGGTGCAATAATTTTGAAATAAAAATAATAAAAATATTGAAAAAATTGTCCATATAAAATTTACTAAATTTTTGAATTAATTACAAATTTATGAAACTTTGGAAGCAATAGATTATCAGGATCTTTTTATTCATATATTTCATATTCAGTCTTATTAAATCCATAATAGTGATCTCGTCATGCACTTATTTAAATTTAAGATGTGTTACTTATATCTATGCCCAAGTAACCTATGACAGACTATAAAGACTGGATACACGGGAGTATACTAATTAGATATCCGTATGTCTATCCAGTATACAACGGTCGTGTTAGGCACTAGGGCAGCAGGCAAGCATAAGCCAATAATAATAATAATAGGCACTATGGCCATCGGGCAGGCATAAAGCTAGTAGAACAATCATATTAGACATATGTTATTTGTCAATGATCATTCCTGTGGGCAGTACTATAATCTGTAGTCCCTAATTGGTATACCAATCGATCCAAGTTATATAAATGAGTTTAGGTATACTTTGGGAAATTAAACATTATTACTTATTTATTAGGAATTTTCATGTCAATTTATAGTGGGAAAGTAGGTCCCATATACATCTTTCATGTGATTTAGTATTTAATATCTTACTTTTACCTATCCATTTGATAAATTTGTGGCCACTGTTTGGTGTTCAAGGCACTTCCAAATTTTCATTTTCTCCAACTCCCCAAACTACACATGGCATTCAAGGCACTTCTAAATGGCAAGAATCATTCTCAATTTGGTCAATTTCAAGCAATTTCAACAAATCCCCAATTCATGATCACTAACCTTAATTTCAAAGTTCCGAATTGGTGCAAACTCAATTCATTCTACTGCCTAAACATATCAGCTTAACAAGCATCATCATGGGACAAATTTTTATCAAGTAAAAACATTAAACCCTAAAGGATTTCATGGCTATCGAATTTAAAGAGTTTATGTCCTTAGTCACTTCTTTCAATTTTCTTGCCATTCACACTTCTTTAGGCATGCTCACCATATCTAAAGTTGGAAGAGAAGGTGTTAGTGCACTAATCTTATGTTGACCAATTTCTTAACATGAAAATCTTCCATTTCCTCTACTTTCTTGGCAGCCATTAGCTTTCTCAAGATGCAAGATCAATTTTTTGTGAAGTGGTCTAAGGGTTTTATGGTGGAATGGCATAGAAACTCAAGCTTGCAAAGAAGAAAAATGGAGGAAAAGAAGAGCTCCTATGGTTCGGCCACTCTTCAAGGAAGAAGAAGATGATGGTCTTTGGTAAGTTTTGACTCATTTAATTTCCTTTCTTATCTCTTATATGCATATGTTTTAATTTAATTGGTTAACACCTTTTTATTATGTCATATATCATCATGCCTATGTAATAATATTATTTCTTTTCTTTTCTTTTCCTTTCTCACTTTTCCATTACATAATTCATGATTTAAATTCATTTTATATATTTTAATCTCTCTCATTTTATTTGATCTTTAGGTTGACATTTAACTTTGGGGTTGAAATGACCAAAATGCCCTTTATTAGGCTCATCGGGTTATTTTTGGTCTGTACCGATTAACTAATTTTCCTGAATTTTTCTTTGACATTTTTAATATCAATTATACCTCAGTATATCTTTAATTAGATCCTAAAAATTATTTCCCTAGGGTTCCTCATGGATCTAGGGTCAGCAACTGTCTCTGCAGTTGCTTCTCAGTGAGGTCACCTATCGCTGTGACCCTGGCTCGTTTAACTCATTTGCAATTTATTTCTTTTATTTTTTCTTAATTTTTCTTGGTCTTTATTCAGTCAATCTATGCCTCCTCACTCTAGTTTGAGTGTAGTTCCAGACATTCTGACTGTCCGGTCAGACGTTAGTTACTAGAATAGTAGAATACACGGACTACCTAAAGTGAGGGCGTTACAATTCTTCCCCTTCAATAAAAATTTCATCCTCGAAATTTACCCAATGTAAATAATCGAGGAACTGCTATCTCTTTAGTCTGTCTTACAAAATCTAGCTCTACACTCTCATCCTCACTAGTTCTGCACCTATTTACATTCATCTTATATACAGGGTCTATCATTACATATACTAAAGTATTATAATGAGAAATATACCTCTAACAACATCTGCCGGCTCTGGCTCCTCCTGTGCTCTCATAGCATATATGCGAGTTACTACTCTAACCTCGGGCCGCTCAATGATCTCATAAGCCGATCTCTGTGATGTACCCGTCACCTCTGGCCTCACAGGCCGTCAAGCCCTTTGAGCTGCGAGGGCAGATCTCTCAGTCGGTGCTATGGTAGTGTGAACACTCCTATGGGGACAATCCCGTAGGAAATGATCAGTAGCTCTACATCAGAAGCATCCCCCGGTCAACAACCGGCACTCTCTTCGGTGCCTCCTCTCACAGTAGGTGCATAATGGTATGGAGGTTAATCCCTTTACTGTGATGCCTGGAGAACTCCCTACTGATGCTCTAGACTGTCCTCCTCTCTGTGTAAACTGAGACCTCTGTCTCTGGCCCTGGCCTAGTGAACCCTTAGGTTTCTTACCCTCAGAAACTGGTGTACTGGACTGACCTTGCCCAGAACTCCTCTTTCACTATCTATCTCTTCGGGTTTGCTCATCATTTCATACTCTTTCCACATTTAGAGCTGCAACCACTAACTTGGAGAAGTCGATATACTCATGTGCCATCACTATAAGTCTAATATTGTCATTCAGTCCATCTTCAAACCTACTGCACTGATCTGCCTCTGTAGGCATTATCTCCCATGTATATCTTCCTAGCCTCACAAATTCTCTCTCATATTCAGAGACTGTGAGCTTCCTCTGCCTTAGAGGTAAGAACTCTCTCCTTTTGGCCTCTAAGTATATATGACTAATGTAACACCCCTAAGTTCGGTAGTGCGTTCTGCTGTTCCGGTGACCAGTGTTGTCCGGACAGCTAGGATGCCTAGAACTACACTTTAATATGAGTGAGGAGACATAAAATAATGAAATACAAGAAAAGAAAATACAAGAAAAACAAAGGAAAAATAATAGCAAAGAAATGTGATCAAGTTAAGCGAGCCGGGAAACCTAGCGATGGGTGATCAGACTGGAAGTCACGGCGTGGACCGTTGACTAGCTCGGATCATGGAACCACGAAAACATTTTTAGGACTTAAATAGACCCTTGTTGAAAAATAAATCTCATTAGAAAGATCAAAGAAAAATTAAATAATTAGTACAAAGAAAAGTGAGAAATCGAAAAACGGACAAAACCCGGTGTTACCGAAAAATCGGGAATGCAACCCGAACAGGGGCATTATGGTCATTTGACTTCCCGAATTGTCTTTTGACCTAAATGTCCATTAAAAATAAATAACATTACACTTAGAAAATAAAATGAAAAATTAGTTTAGTGGTTCCTAATACAAATAGCTAAAATCATGGGTTAATGTGGAATAAATGAACAATTAGCTTATTATATGATTATTTGGAGTTAGTGGACCATTAAAGGATTAATTAAACAAATAGTGGGGCAGGTGTACTTCCATTACACCATCAGAAAATTTCATCTTCTCCATTGTACCAAAGTTGCCGTGAATGAAGGTGAGAGAAAACTCCATGGGCATTTCATGCAAGCTCACTTAACCTCCCCATTTTCAACTCCAATCCCTTAAGTGGCTTCATGAAAGTTTGCCTACTCATCACAAGGAAGAGTTTGATACCAAATTTGAGAAGTTTAAGCAAGGTTTAACAAGCTCCAACCATAAGGTAAGTTAGTATTTTTGAAGATAGCTTTGTTAAGTTTTGTGTGCATGTTATGGGTGTTGGATTTGTGAAGAAAATTTTTGAGTTTGAAGAGTTATTGTTGTGTTCATTTTGGACAGCCATGGAGTCATGTAGTTGATGAAATAATTGTGCATATATTTGATGAGAAATGGTGTTGATCATGATGATTTAATAACCTAGTGAATTACTTCATATTTATATGGTGATTTTTGGCACTTGGATGGGAATTGATGAATTGTAGGACAATTTGATGTTGAAGAAGATTTTCGGCAGCTTGGGGACACTTGAATAAATGTATGTATTCATGGAAGTGTTGGCAGAATATTGACATAGAAGGATTGATGGATATGTATATGAACTTGTTGTGTAAAGAGTATGTAAAAACTAGTAATGTTATGTGTATGTGTAATTGTGTTTGGACTTTGGGAATTAGAGTTATATTTGGTGTATTGAAGATAATTGTAATCTGCCCAAAGTGATGTAATGTAAAGTAATATATAGTTTTGGTAATGTACCAAAACAGATTTGGTAGGGAAGTAAACATATTGCAAGGTAAATGTGTGTAATTGATGTGTGTTAAGCAAAGTAACCAAGGGCAGTGTACATTTTAGCCAATAAGTTTAAATATGCAACCTCAATTGGTATGAGACCAATTGGAGGTGAAACTAGGCACAAAATGTGCCAACTTTCATTGAGAAAGCATACCAAAATTCTGCTTGCAAGGTGACCTAAGAAAATGACCAATTCGGATTAGGTACAATTAGGACCTGAAAAATGACCAATTGGGCAGCAGTGAGTATTTAGACCATAACTCACTCAAAACAGGTCCAATTGACCTGAAATTTTAACCATGAATAGTTAAGAACCATACCTACAAGTCTTATGAAGACACCAAAACCCAGAAATGACCATAAGCAAGTCAAAAAGCTTACACAAATTCGGGTCCAAAAACTGGCCGAACCAAAGTTGACCAAATTGACCTAAAATTGACCTAAATTGATGCCATTTGACCAGCAATAGTATAATGACCATAACTTGGTCTACTTAACTCGGATTGACCTAAAATTTTGCCCCGCGTGCAATAAGACATAGATCTACAAGTTTGTAGTTTTGACCGAAACCCGAAAACCGAGGGAACTAGGTCGCCCGGTTAGGTCAAACTAGTATCCCGAAATCCAGTAATTTGCAATGAAATGCAAGAAAACGCAATATACATAGAATTGAGTTTGGTAACACGTACCAACCCTAAAATCCTATCGAATGTGACATATAAAGGACACTAAAACCTAATTTACCTAGAAAACGCATCGAGGGTCGGTATATTAGGTAATTAAGCAAATAAAGGTATTCAGTGAATTGTTTATCGAACATTATCGTTAGAGGCAAATTAATTTAGCACTTAAACACTTCAAATTGTGTTTCTCAGTTAACAAGGACTCAAAGAAAAGGGACAAATACTGAGTCAAGACCAGGAGACAATTATCAGAGGTTTGTGCACAACTAGTTTTTAACTGATTTTACTTTGAATATTTCATATGATTAAATGACATATTTTTCTTATGTATTATGTTTAACAAGCATTGGATTTAATTCAATGATTATTGAAAATTGTTATAGTATGTATGAATTCAGCTTTGTGAAATGGTATTTCCACAAGTATTAAGCATTGTTATGGATTGAACAAATTATGTTTTGAAAAATTGTGATAGAACATGTTTTGAATTGTGAAGGTAATTTTCATGGAAAAATGCAAATTTATGATTTGAATTGTGATGAGCATAAAAATTATTGGATATTAGAATTGACTTTGAATCGAATTATATTGTGATTTATGCTCACTAAATAGATTGTAATATTGTTTTATATCTCACTATAGATGCTTGACTAGGTTATTACCCGTCTCTCTCATTTGTTGAGAAGACAATGGAGTTAGTTGTGTTTTGATTACCATAGTACGTGCACAGGCTTAGATTTTCCTCTGATGTGAGGTTAGATCTAAGTTTATTTTATCGTTATGGCCCTTGCGGAAGATTCATTATTGTGATGGTACTGTGCACGATGATTCGACCTCCCCGACCATAGGGAGTTAGAATCTGATTCGACCTCCCCGACCATAGGGAGTTAGAATCACATCGAATATGGCCCTTTCGGATTAGTCTTGCATGGTTAGTGAGATAAAGAATGATTTTTGAGATAAAGAATGATTTTTGAGATAAAGAATGAGTTTTGAGATACGGTATGATTTTTGAGATACAATATGATTTTTGAAATACATAATGATTTTTGAGATACAGAATGGCTTTTGAATGCTAAGGAATTTTGATTTCAATTATGGTTTTTGTATAATTGATTTCGTTAGAATTATTTAAATGGATAGTCATGATTTGATAAATTGAATTTTGTGATCAAAGTCATTTATACAAATGATTTACATTATTGGCAATGAATATTTTGAGTTGTGGAATTTGATGAGTATTCAGATTTCCAAATTATTTACTGTAAATCTTGTCAATGTATACTGTACTATGTTTTAAATTATAGTTGTGCACCACTGAGTTCACCACTCAGCGATAGCTTTGTATGCTGTCGCAGGTAAGAAGAGCATAGAGCAGTAAGTAAATTTCCTTGAAGATATATTCAGATCAGCTCCAGGTATATCATAGGTATACCCATGTACATAGGTTTTGATGTATGCATGCAATGATATGTATGTAAATTATTTGAGCAGTTGTATAGAAACTCTTGTAAAATATTTTGGTATGTAATTAAATGTAAATTATTGTAAATGTAAATTTGAGATTTCATTTACTTGAATAGTTTTGTATTATATTTCTTGTATCTCAGTCTTTGAAAAATCACTGCGGATTTGAGTTGAGAAAAATGTTGTGTTGAGAAATATGTTGGAGTTGAGATTTGCAAATACATATTGAAGTGTTTTTTTTTACAGGTTTTCTGAAGAACTGTTTTATCCAAAATACAGAGGGCACTCTGCCAAAATTTTTACAGAAATTCCAAATAATTCAAATGTGTCAATTCTATCACTTCAGTTCAAAAAGGTTTTAACACCTGTAAATAGTGCTCACCACTGTAAAAGAAGTAAGAAAAGTTTTGAAAATCCCTTGTAGTGTATTTAATGGGTTATCAGTAGACGGAGTTGGTAATTCATTAGGTATACTACGGGATCATGTTATGCCTTACAGAGGGGTAGGGTGTGACAACTAATATACTTCTTCTTAAACTCAGTCAAGAATAAATCCCAAGTAAGCATTGTCAGCTACACTGCTCTAGACACTGTATCCCACCACTGGTAGGCTTCTTCCTATAGTAACGACAGAGCGCACTTAGCTGCTGCTTTGGCGTGTGTCGCAAGGTGTTTTGCGGTCGCCTGGACGAACCCTTACCGAAGTGGGAAAGAGTGAGGAGTCGCCACTTTAATTTTGAGGGAAATTAAAGAAAACCATTTGTGAAATGCAAATTAAAATGAAACCACTTTAAATACAGAGATTCTAGGTTCGGGGTTCGTAAACGGGTGGGGAAGGTGTTAGGCACCCCACCTCGTCCCTCAATGAGGGTGAGCAGATTTAACCTTACGTTCTTTACAAATTAGAATCGATAGTTAGAGGGGTTCGAATGGAAATGTTAATCCTTTTGATAAAAAGGAATATTTGATTTTTCACTAATTCGAATTACACAGATATATAAATAAATGAGACAACCTTAGTGAATTGGTGTTGTGTTGCGATTTTCATTTGTGGGATTACTTTGCATATTTGTTTGAATTCAATTTCAGAATCGGATAAGAACTCTCTTCCGATCTCTTTTAGATTAAAATTTTGATTGGAGATCGGATAAGAACTCTCTTCCGATCTCTTTTAGATATTTATGAGAATTTTTTTAGTGAGAATCGGATAAGAACTCTCCTCCGATCTCTTTTAAATATTTATTAAAATTTTGGATTGAGAATCGGATAATAACTCTCCTCCGATCTCTTTTAGATATTTATTAAAATTTTGGATTGAGAATAGGATAAGAACTCTCTTCCGATCTCTTTTGAATATTTATTAAAATTTTGGATTGAGAATCGGATAAGAACTCTCCTCCGATCTCTTTTGAATATTTATTAAAATTTTGGATTGAGAATCGGATAAGAACTCTCCTCCGATCTCTTTTGAATATTTATTAAAATTTTTGGTTGAGTGAGAGTCGGATAAGGATTTTTCGACCTCTTAAAATTTGATTACAGCTACACATCATAAGAGCCTAAGATTAAGGGTTCTGGCATCCGACGATGCTAGGAATCTGAATTAGGCCTCTTTTAACTCATTGGTACCTCATGACTAGATAGGGGACATCAGACTGAATTTGACCGACCCCCTATGTGATCGCCTTATTAATACCTTTCGGCAGGCAATATTTGCTTTATTTCATTTGTTAATTCTGAAACTCAATTTTATTCCGACACTCTACCTGACCTGGTCATTTTTCTCGAGCTCGTCTAGTAGTTCGGCTTCATACTCTTTGATTTATTATCCGAACGTTTATTAAAAAAAAACTCTTATGTCAAAATACTGCTACCAACACTATCCAATTACCTATACGTTACCCGTAACCTGAAACACCCACATTGGGAGATAAATAAAAGACCAAGAATAAATAAATAAATGACATGAACTATTGCATCAAAAGATAAACTCATGAGAATAACCACCTACGTGGGACCTTCTAACATAAGACAAAC
Organism: Hevea brasiliensis; assembly: GCF_030052815.1. Taxonomy (NCBI): domain Eukaryota; kingdom Viridiplantae; phylum Streptophyta; class Magnoliopsida; order Malpighiales; family Euphorbiaceae; genus Hevea; species Hevea brasiliensis. The sequence goes on from NC_079503.1 coordinate 20,359,311, forward strand.
TTTAACGAAAATTACGTGCATAAATAAAAAGAAAATAAAGACGAGCACTGGATAAGGCAACGGTTCAAACACTCAGCTGCAGGGAGTTGAACCTATTAAACTAACTATGGAGTAACGAATGTTGCGGAGTTTCGAGCTAACAGTCTGGGACTAATGCTTGCCTTGAAATGACGAACGCCTAGTTAGCCTATGATCGAACCGGAATGATAATGAATGAGATTGAAATCAGAAAATAAACGTAGATATAAAGGTGGTGAAAACAGAACTGAAAACTTAAAAAAAAGGGTATCATAGAGCAATGAACAAACTGGAAATCAGGAGTTCCAGTGTCCAATACTTCTTCAAAGAAAATACTTGAGAAAACTGGTTTCTAAAGTATTTCTAGCTTAAAAATAGCATAGTAGCGAAACTGAATTAATTTTCAGAGCTTTTCCACTATAATTACCACCCTTTTCTTCCTTTTTTTTTGAACAGTTTTCATGCAGGTATTTATAGGGATCGGGTGCTCCCTATGAAGGGTCAGGATTTATTTTGAGGGAGATGGAAGGTTTGGATTTTGAAGGACATGATCTGACGCTTGGAATTAAAGAGAATCAGAATGAACGGCTGAGATCCTTTTCAGAAATTTTTGTCCTTTTTCTCTTCTAATCTGACGGCTCAAATTTTCTTGTCCGGGGCGATCCGAGGGCTGGGAATAAAAGGCGTCGGTCTTGTCGTCTTCTTCTTTAATCCAAAGGCTCCGGGCTCATCCTTACAAGTAAGATCAACGGTGGAGATTGGGATGCATAGCGCTGTCATGACATACTCTGGCACCTGTCAGTAATGTGGGCGATTCTGAGGCGTGTAGTGGAGATTTCGTCTGCAACGCTTTAACTACCTCGGCTCTGATTATGACGACATTTAGCGGCAGTTGTCTTATTCCCTTTGTTTTCCGACCTCCCTTCCCTTCCGATCTTTCTAACACGATCCTTTTCCGATCTCTCATGCCGGGCTCCCCTCTTCCAACCTCTCCTACTCCGGTCTTTCCCTTTATCTGGTCCGATTCAGTCAAAGCATTTATTCCTTCGATTCCTGAGGCATCCACTTCGTTTTCTGCTTGCAATAAATGCTCAGACTTTCTCTATATATACCCCTGATGGGAAATCCTCTCGCATTTCATTTTCCCCTCTTTCCTTCTCACATTTTCCTATTCTAACCGCTTCAGCAATAATCCCGGCCATGCTAGTTGCTTTTGATCTTTTTTCGATTGTCCTCTTTATTCCTCGACTGAAAATTTACGATCCCGGTGATCGAAGAATTATGATAACTTCATTTGATGACAGTGAGAGAACCGGACTAATTTGCCGACCTAGATCGAGGACCTCGATCGTGTCGATCTCGAATCGTTCGACCGATATAGTCGGCGAACTGATTTCGGGCGAGAAGGCTGCTAATATTCCCCTTAACATCGATGACTGCCCTTTGAAGTTCATTTGGCTCCTCACCACATTGGGTGTCCCGACTACAGCTCAGTTTTGGTCGATGACAGTGGAAATGACTCTCCATCCTCATGAGAGTCATAATCACCCCATCTGAGCTGTACATCTATCCGCTGTCTATGGCCGGACAAATCTTTTGATTTAGCCACGAGACTAGGTTTTGACATAGGCCTTTATTAGATAGGATGTTCCACCGATCTCTAAAGATCGCCCCTATGATGTAATCAGACCTTTAATGTAATCCGATCTCTAGAGATCGCCCCAAATGATGTAATCCGACTTTTAATGTAATCCGATCTCTAGAGATCGCCCAAATGATGTAATCTGACCTTTCGGAAATAAAATTTTATTTTGACAACTATCATTTTTATTATTATTGCATTGATTATTTTTCGATCTCTGATGTGTTTATCCGATCCGGTTCCTGACTGAACAGCCCTTAACTTATCCGCACTTCCAAACATCCGCCTCAATTCATCGATCTATAACTAGCCGATCTCTCCTTATTATGGAATTTCTGGAATATTCGTGAGAAGTGTCAGAAAAAGCTGGCGAATCCCGCTAATCGATGCACCGCTTGGAACAGTGTGAGCATTAAATGCTCAGACGGGCATAAATAGGGGATGGGTCAGCCAGTTGCTCTCTTATGTCATTTTCAGCATCCCGCGAGCGATTCTAAAATTCTCTCGATTTTTCAAGTTCTTCCAACACTGATCAAGCTCCGGTAAGGGTTTTGATCTTTCTTTTAGCTTAAATTTCCTCTTTTCCTTGAAAATGAGCGGCGCTGAGGGTCAGAGAGCGGCAAGCCCCCCTTCCGTTCAGGTCTCGTAGTCGTCAGATGAGGTAGAGGTAATCAGAAAAAGTGGGCGATCTGAACCCCCTAGGACCTCCATTCCAGCCCGCGATCAAGCAGCATCCTCGAGGCAAACACATTCTTCAGGGAGAGAAAACCTTCCCATGGACGAGCTGCCATCAATCCTTCAAGAAACTGACCTACAGTCATTCAGTCAAGAGTATAACATTGAGCCCGATTCGTACGAACTCATTAAGTGTCACGGTGATCTTCGAGCCGATCACTTCTTTGAAGAGAATGATATGATCATGGTATACGAAGAGCAACTAAAAGCCGGGCTGCGGTTTCCTCTTGACGACTTCTTCAAGGAAGTTTTGAAATTTCACCAAGTGTGCATAGCCCAAGTTCACCCGAACTCATGGCGGATCTTAGTGGCCTTCAGAGGCCTTTGCCGAGCCAAAGGATTCAGTCCAACGCCGAAGGTATTCACCGAGCTACATAGGCTAACTAGCCGAAAGAATGATGAGTACTAGTTCTTTCAGGCGAAGCCACATTGCGGGCTGTTTACCGATCTGCCTTCCTCCCTGAAGAATTGGAAGAATCACTTCTTTATTCTGAGGAGCAAAATTTCGAATGGCTTTGAGGGTTTCCCACGCAGCTGGCTGCATCAGGGCCCATTAATTCCGAAGCGCATCACTCTGAATAGAGAGGAGGGCCTAATGGTGATGGAACTGAAAGATCAGGCGGCCAGACAAAAATTCTCTTGTTTAGATTCAGTGACAGCCGAACTGCATCATTGGACTATGCAGCTGGTCACCGACTAAGAACGCGGGCTTCAGCTCTCTGACCTCGGATTTGGTACTTTCTACATCTCTGGTCTTTGGGCCTTAGCGATCTCACTGACCTTTTCTTTGTGCAGGTATGGCGAGCGGCGAGGCTTCCAAGGAGAGCCGGAAGCGGAAAAGAGAGGTCTCCTGGAAAGTGCGGGAGATGAAGCGGGTCGAGCTGCTTCAGACACCCAGGCATGATTATGGGGAAATGCAAGGAGGCTCGTCTCAACCCTCGGGACAGCCGATCCCCAACGTAGAAGTGGTTCGGTCTCCTCCTCGTCAAGAAGAGCCGCCACCACCCCCTCTAGTTGCTTCGAGTGCGGAAGGGGGTCCTTCCCAACCACCTGTGAGGACCCTTTCCCGTGGCGCCCAAATTTTGATCCACTTGCTGGAGAAGAACTGCACGGTTCGAGAGAACCCGAGTTTTGCTAAGGTCTTGGGGTCCTCTATCTGCTTTCGGGAGGATCGGGATAGGCTAACCCCGAACAGCCTTGACAATATCCTGACGCAAACCATGAGCCTGAGCGTGGAGAGTCTGGTGAACCAACATATTATCCGGGAGAAGGCTCACCGCTTGAGGCAGGATGTCGAGAAGGTGGGTCAGGAAGTTGCTTCCCTCCGATCTCAACTTTCGTTCGCCCAAAACTATATATCTGAAATTGAGGGGCGGATGAAATTTTATGAGGATAAGCTGGCCGAGTAGGCTCATGTTCTTGAAGAGGTTCGGGCGCTCCGAGCTGCTGAAGTCGTTCGCCTCACTAAGGAGCTTAAAGCAAAAGAAGAAGAGGCAGTGACGAGGGAGGCTGGCACTTATGTGAACGCTCATGGGGATCTCCTGGCCGAGCTCAGGAAGCGATATCCCGAGGAGGACTTCTCTTGGATGGTGGATCTGGCTCCCCAGGACGAAGGTGAGGATAGTGAGGAGGAGGCTGAAGGTAAGAGAGGAAGCAAACAAAATGTAGAACAGGCTGGGGGTGATCCTCCAGCTGAATGACTTGTATATATTTTAGTTTGAAATGAAATGAAATTCCCTTTTTGTTTAATGAATGGATGAGATCGGAAAGTGTCTGAGTTGCATAAGCACTTGATTGTCTGAACATGTCACAACAACCAAAAGTGATTATTAAACTAAGTGTAAGAGGTCGGAAAACACTATAAGCATGAGATCGGCTGAGAGCAAACGCTAAACGGGACTTGATTAAAATTGGAAATTTGACTTGAACACTTAAGATCGGAATCATCATTAAACCGAATCTTAACCTTAACTTTATTATTCCCAAACTTTTAAAAGAGAGATCGGGAATAAGACTGGTGACATAAAGGTCTAGTGCTGGTTCAATTTCGTTTGATAAGAAAGATCGAAAATATAATTGACTAGTCAGGGGACTTAGTGCAGGGGATCGGTTTCAAAGTTTATTGATTTTGGGGATCGGCCAAAATATGGTGTCGACAGCGTGCAATGTAGCTGCTTCAATACTCTCTCAGTTCGCTCTAGCCAATGCTCAGCAGCAGTTGAGTCGTCTTTCTTCTCACCCATAAAGTCAACGGCCCCATATTTTCTTAATTTCTCTAGTGGGAACCATTGTGTAGGCTATGGCTGTGAGGTGGCTCTAGTAAACAGGCAGAGCATCTTAGTCATTTGCTTGAAAAATGCCTGCTGCGGTCTACCCGCTATACCACGGGATGACTCCTCTCTCCTGTCTCACCCCTGACTGCGGACATGTGCATAACTACCAATCTCCTCCTCCTCTGGTCTTTAGACGCTTCTTTTGAAGGATAGGACTCCATCAATCCTATAAAACAAACAAAGAATAGATCTGCATTAGTGTCACCTCGACTCCTAGATAAGGGCTCGTGCATATTATGCACACTATATCTTTCTGTCTGCCTATGCCTAGGAACGCCTAAACCTTTGCTCTGATATCACTAAATGTAACACCCCTCACTCGTATACAGTGTAGTCGAGTAAGGTGTGCTATATTCCGTGTTGGAGCACCCTATCCTGTCTTGTCATGTACAATATTAATTTAATTGTCTATTTAATATATTATCTTACGTGTGAATTTTTTTTTTTTTTTATCATATCTTATTTTTGTGGAGACCCAAACAGAGTCTCCTCTGTTTTATTAGTGCATGGCAGGTTTCTTCATTTACCTATTAAAAACCAATCATATCCATTTTATTACATCGTTTCGCATGCCAATTATTCATATACCATGTCATATCATTACTCATAAAATTTTCAAGGAAATAAACTTACATTTTTTTCATATAACATTACTTACTATAATGTACCATTATATATACAATCCAAAATTTAGTTACATATCTCAACCTGGTTTACAACATCTACTTATATACAGTGATCTAAAATGCAAAATTTAAATACATATGAGCCCTATCGAAAATGAACTAGTGAGGTGACGCTGACCTTGTAGCAGATCTGATCCTCTCTATCTATACTCTCCTACTACTGTTGTGGTTGCTGGTGCTCTCCTGCACCTACATGATGGAAAAACCAATGCGCTAAGCATTTCTGCTTAGTGGTACAATAATTTTGAAATAAAAATAATAAAATAATTAAAATAATTATCCATATAAAATTTACTAAAATTTTGAATTAATTACATATTTATGAAACTTTGGAAGCAACAGATTATCAAGATCTTTTTATTTAGATATTTCATATTCAGTCTTATTAAATCCATAACAGTGATCTCTTCATGTACTTATTTAAATTTAAGATGTGTTACTCATATTTGTGCCCAAGTAACCTATGATAGACTATAAGATTAGATACACGGGAGTATACTAGTTAGACATCCGTATGTCTATCCAGTATACAATGGTCGTGTCAGGCATTAGGGCAGCGAGCAGGCATAAGCTAGTAATAATAATAATAGGCACTATGGCCATCGGGTAGGCATAAAGCCAGTAGAATAATCATTTTAGACATATGTTGTCTGTCAATGATCATTCCTGTGGGCAGTACCGCAATCTGTAGTCCCTAATTGGTATACCAATCGATCCAAGTTATATAAATGAGTTTAGGTATACTTTGGGCAATTAAACATTATTACTTATTTATTAGGAATTTTCATGTCAATTTATAGTGGGAAAGTAGGTTCCACATACCTCTTTCATGTGATTTAGTATTTAATGTCTTACTTTTACCTATCTATTTGATAAATTTGTGGCCGCTATTTGGCCATACATCCTTCATGGAAGTTGTCCCTCTATGTCTTGTATTTATTTTCCCTTTAGAATCATGTCAATTTGAGTTTTAGAACTCAAGTTATGGTCAAATAACCATAACTGGTTCATTTCCTAATTCTGGTTCCTTAAATAGGCAGATTTTAGAGTTACATTTTACCTAATTAATTGAATATGTTACAGCCAAAATTAGGCCTAGTGTCCTTCATAGAAATTATTACCTTATGTCTTATGGTCACTCAAAAATTTAAATTACAATTTTTCAAGTTATTTAGAATTAATTATGACTAAATCACTGGCCTGGACTCAGGTACCCTTTGTCTTCAGGGTCCAAGTTCAGGTCAGTAGCTTTGACTCAACTTTTAGGGTCCTTATGTCCATAATTTGAGAACAATGTCTAAAAAAAAGTTGGATCCCTGTTTCTTAGGGTTCCAGATCAGTATGGCTCATCCCAATTAGAGTTTCCTAGTGGAGGATATACTATAAACACTATTCTAGGGTCAAGTGTAATTTGGTCAAAATCTAGATTTTGATGTGTTAAATTCTTCTAACCATTAGACCTAGTTCCTTTGGGTTTTGGGTTTTGGTCAAAAGACCAATACTGTAGACCTATGTCTTATAAAAACTTTTCCATTGGTTTCATTGCATTTGAATTTTTATAGACCAAGTTATGCCCATTTTGCCAAAACTAGTCGGGTGAGCTTTAGTCCAGAATTTCTAGATAGTGTTGTTCTGGACAATTTTATTGACCTAATTTGTACTAGCAATTTGATTTAGTTATAGACATTTTTGGGTTCTGTGTTCTTCATAAAAGTTGTAGTCCTATGTCTAAGATTTTCAATGCCACAAAAATCAGGTCATTTGGACTTATCTAGAGAAAGTTATCGCCAAATGAACATGTTCATTTGGGCATTTTTCTGGGTTCAGTATTTGGTAGGCCGGATTGGAACAGTAATTAGGTTAAGATTTGGACAGAATTTGGGCATGTTTCTTTATGAAAAATGGAGTGTTTTGAGTCTAGTTTTATCTTCAATTGGCCTCATACCAATTGAAGCCACACAATTTCAGTTATGGGTCAAAATTCAAGCTGGACTCAATGAGTCCCTCAACTTGCACAAGAAAGGCACTTCCAAATTTTCATTTTCTCCAACTCCCCAAACTACACATGGCATTCAAGGCACTTCTAAATGGTAAGAATCATTCTTAATTTGGTCAATTTTAAACAATTTTAACAAATCCCCAATTCATGATCACTAACCCTAATTTCAAATTTCCAAATTGGTGCAAACTCAATTCATTCTACTACCTAAATAGGTCAACTTAACAAGCATCATCATGGGACAAATTTTTATCAAGTAAAAACATTAAACCCTAAAGGATTTCATGGCTACCGAATTTAAGGAGTTTATGTCCTTAGTCACTTCTTTCAATTTTCTTGCCATTCACACTTCTTTAGGCATGCTCACCACATCTAAAGTTGGAAGAGAAGGTGTTAGTGCACCAACCTTATGTTGACCACTTTCTTAACTTGCAAATCTTCAATTTCCTCTACTTTCTTGGCAGCCACTAGCTTTCTCAAGATGCAAGATCAATTTTTTGTGAAGTGGTCTAAGGGTTTTATGGTGGAATGGCATAGAAACTCAAGCTTGTAAAGAAGAAATATGGAGGAAAAAAGGAGGTCCTATGGTTCGACCACTCATCAAGGAAGAAGAAGATGATGGTCTTTGGTAAGTTTTGACTCATTTAATTTCCTTCCTTATCTCTTATATGCATAAGTTTTAATTTAATTGGTTAACACCTTTTTATGATGTCATATATCATCATGCCTATGTAATAATATTATTTCTTTTCTTTTCTTTTCCTTTCTCATTTTTCCATTACATAATTCATGATTTAAATTCATTTTATGTATTTTAATCTCTCTCATTTTATTTGACATTTAGGTTAAAATTCAACTCTGGGGTTAAAATGACCAAAATGCCCTTAATTAGGCTCATCGGGTTATTTTTGGTATGTACCGATTAACTAATTTTCCTAAATTTTCTTTGACATTTTTAATGTCAATTATGCCTCAGTAAACCTTTAATTAGGTCCTAAAAATTATTTTTCTAGAGTTCCTCGTGTATCTAAGGTCAGCAACTATCTCTGCAGTCGTTTTCTAGTGAGGTCACCCATCGCTGTGACCCCGGCTCGTTTAACTCATTTGCAATTTATTTCTTTTATTTTTCCTTTATTTTTCTTGATTTTTGTTCAGTCAATTTATGCCTCCTCACTCTAGTTTAAGTGTAGTTCCAGACATTTTGACTGTTCAGTCAGACGTTAGTTGCTGGAACAGTAGAATATACGAACTATCTAAAGTGAGGGCGTTACAGAAAATGAGAAAAGGAAATTAAACTTAAATCACATTTATGACATAAGCATGATGCAAAGATGACCTAATTAAAAAAAATCATTCTAATTAAAATTTAGCACATAAACTAAAATGGATAAATTTGAATATAAGACAAATTTGAATAAGAAAATCTCATCTTCTTCCTCACTTCCCTCTTGGCCGAACCCCATGGAAGAGAGCTTCCACCATTTTCTCTTCATAACAAGCTTGATTTTCTCATATTCTATACCCTAAAACCTATACTTGCTTTCACTAAAACTTGCTCCTACACCTTGAGGAAGTCTTTGACAGCCAAGAAAGTGAGAGAATTTGAAGTTTAGGCAAGGTCAATTTGGCTCAAGTTGAGGTTAGTGCACTATCGATGCTTCCTTTCTTTTTTAAGTATGGTTAGCATGTTAAACTAAGTTAAAATTTCTTGAAATTAATAAGTAGTGTTGATTAATAAGTAGATATGAGTAGCATGATGATGTATATGTGTTATGCATGAGTTGAGAAGTTGAACTTAGGGTTTTGACCCCAAAAATTAGGGTTTTGTGAATTGATGCCAAATTGACATTGTTGAGACTATTTATTGACTATTTGAAGTGCCATGAATGTGATTGAAGTTTGGTAGTTGAGTGAAATTGAAAATTGGGAGTGTTGATTTTCTGTGCAGGATTCTAAACCTTGAGTCCAGTGTGGTTTTAAGGTCATAAGTAGAGCTATGTTACTCTAATTGGTGTGAGGCTAATTGGAGATGAAACTTAAGACAAATTGTCACATTTTTCATGTAGAGACCCCGCTCAGAAACTGAACCTAACATGATTTAAAATTGGCTTGAATCTGGGTAACCACTTGCTGGACCTGGAAGAATGACTATATGAATAGTAAATATTCAAATAGCCATAACTCACTCTAGGAAAGTCAGAATGACCTAATTCTTGAACCATTGGAAAGGTTAGACATAGTGGCACATTTTTCATGAAGAACATAGAATACAGTTCTGACTCTAACCCAACCAATTTGCTAGAAAAATTTAGGTCAACAATTTTGACCAGAACTAAAACTGACCTGAAATTTTTGACTTTGACCTGCCTGATTAGTTTTGGCAAAAATGTCATAACTTGGACCATAAAACTGCAAATGTAATGAAACCAAAGCCAAAATATCTATAAGACTTAGAATTATAATTTTGGTGTTTTGACCAAAAACCAGAACCTAATGGAACATGGCCAAATTGTTAGAACAAGTTAGCCACCCAAATCCTGAAATTGAACAAAATAACCACTTGACCCTAGAATAGTATTTATACTATATCTCACACTAGGAAACTATAATTGGGATGAGCCTAAACTGTTTTGGAAACCTAAGAAATAGAACTCCAACTTTGATTTAGGAACTTTCGTTAAATTTTAAGTGTAAGGATCCTAAAATGGGAGTTAAAGACATTGACCTGAACTTAAAATCCTGAAGGCATAGGGTTCAAGAGTCCAGGTCAGCTAATTTGCTATAACTCACCCTACATAACCTAAAAAATTATGATTCTTGAACTTGAGTGACCCTAAGACATAGGAGAGAACAATTCATATGAAGGTCATTAGGCATAAATATGACTGTAACATGTCCAAATTACTAGACAAAGTTTAACTCCAGAATCTGCCTGGTTCTGGAACTAGAAAAGTTTAATGAACCAGTTTTGATAATTTGACCATAACTTGAGTTCTAAAACTCTAAATGATATGATTTAAAAAGGAAAATAAAGATAAGATATAGAGGAACAACTTCCATGAAGGAAGTGTGGCCAAACAGTGGCTACATCTTAACCAACTTACTAGGTGAAGTTAAGACGCCAAATCTGGACCTTGAGAAAGGTTCATAAAATGACTTGTCATATGATATGGAATTCACTAATATGATTTGTTAAACATAAAAGTGATATTAATATGCATGTGGGACTTATGTTTTCAATCACAAGCGATATGAAAATGCTATGAAACACAAATAGTATATAATATGAAATAATGAAACTATAAGTACTTAATAATACTACTTTGCCTAAAGTGTACCTAGACTTATGTATATAGCATAGATCGATTGGTATACTAATTAGGGACTACAGATTATAGTACTGTCCATAGGAATAATCATTGATAGATAATATATGTCTGATATGGTTGTTCTACAGACTTTATGCCTGCCCGCAGGCCTTGTGCTTGACATGAACGATGTATAAATGATAGACATACGAATGTCTAACTAGTATACTCCCTTGTATCTAGTCTCTATAGTCTGTCATAGGTTACTTGGGCACATATATGAGTAATAAGCTTTAAAATTAAATAATTACATGAAGAGATCACTGATATGAATTTAATAAGACTGAATGTGAGATAAATGAACAGAAAAAATCCTGATAAATTTATTGCTCCTAAAGTTCAATAAACTTGTAAATGACTCAAAATTCATGAAATTATACATGTAATAATTATTTTATTTTCTTAGTTTATTTTTACTTCAATTTATGCATCACTAAACGTTATACTTAGCGCGTTGGTTTTTCCATTGCATAGGTACTGGAGACCAACAGCAGTAGCAATAGTGCCAGATAGGGATTTTATCATATTTGCATAGTATGGGAGTCACCTCAGCAGTATATTTTTGGTAGGGCCCATGCATATTTAGATTTTGTTTTTTTTGCTCATTGTTCATAAATGGGATGTAATTAAATTTTAAGATTGTAAATAATTTGTTAATATTGTACTTGATTTTATATGAATGAAATGAAGTGTTTTCACTTGAAATGAATATGAGAAATTGTATGAGAATAATAATGATATGATATGACATATGGAAAAATGAGATGGATATGAATTGCTTTAACATGTGAATAATGGAACCCGCCATACGCTAATTAAACAGAGGAGACTCTGTCCGGGTCTCCATAAAAAAAAAGAGACATAAGATTACAAATAAATATGACAAGATAGGGTGCTCCGGCACCGAATGTGGCATACCTTACTCGGCTACACTGTAGACCGGGTAAGGGGCATTACAAGGCGTCACAAGACGGGTTCAAATTTGAGAAATATTATTCGTGGCAAGTTTGAATTGGGTTCGAGTTTTACATATATTGGATACTCATTACTTGAACCAATTTATATAAATAATTAATTAAATATAAAATATTTTTTTTATACTAATGTGTGTGTATATATTTTTTTTAAATAAATAGAATTTAAATATTTTATAGAGTTATTAAAATTTTAAAAATAAATTAATTAAAAATATTTTTTTATGTAGATTATTAATTAAAATATATAAAACTAAATGGATTCGGGTATTATTTAAGTAATAATAAATTGGTTTGGAACGGATTTGGGCAGTGTGAACATTGATTGGATTTAGAAGAGTAATTTTCACAGGCACCATATTCATTGTCATCTCTAATAGCTGATAGCACTAGAAGAAGCCAAAAGATTATGCTAATTGAACCTACATTATCACGGATTCTTATTGGGATAATTTTGTGTGTTCATTAGAATTGTATGGATTATAGTATGGTAAATGAACTGTAATATGGTTAGTGGGAATGGAGTGTTTGTATGCTTTTAGCAAAATGGGTCTATAATTAGGTGAATCATGTTAAAACATATTTTGGATATGAAATGAGGATGCGATGATGCTAATAATGATACGTTTTGTATATATGTTATTTGTTGATAATTGTGACAAATCAATTTGTTGACAATCTATGGTAAACAAAACTAATTATGTAACGAAGAAATAAAAATGAAAATAATGAAATAAAGGCATAATCAAGGTTTTTAAATTTGATCCGGTCATTAAACTAATAAAGATAGAAAATTAAGGGTTTATGATTCAATTAGGATCGAATTGGAATTTAATCGATATATTAATAAACAAATATTATAAAATCAATAATGATGTTTATATTATAATTAATAATTTTATACATTTATAAAGAATTATTAAAATAAATTAGTTAAGTTTTAATATCTAAATATTTTTTAAAAACCATTAAAATTTTAGATAGCAACAATAAAAAAATTTTATAACAATAAATTTATTCATAATGAAACATAATTATTAATATAGTAAAATTATATAACACAATATATAGAAAAATTTTATATACTTTTTAGTATATAAAAGATAATAAAATAAAAAAATAATTTAATAATTCTGTTTAACATACTAGCACAATGATATTATTGATTATTTAAATTATAAGTGGGTGAGGCTACAAATTTTTCTTTTTTCAAAGGTTACACTTGGATTTCATGGCCATTAGCGCCCATCATCTTTCATTGATAAGACATTAAATCCAATTCAAGACCAAGAACAAAATCCAGATAATGTTAATTATAATCCAAACAAAACAAAAATAAATATATAGTACCCTTTGACAATATGTTAAGTTGTCAAGCTTAGAGCTTCAAATCCCATCTTAGATGGATGATGCTTTACATATAGATGTTATGAGTATAATTATGCAGAACTATAGTCTATAAACCCTTTAAATGGAAATCACTTGAATATTAGCTTCCATGTGGCCTCATAGTGTTAACTCTCATTCCCTTTATACCTTAGTTCCTCAACTTCATGTAACTCTTTCAACCAATTGCAAATATATTGACCTAATAATATACAATATGTATGATATAAAGACTCACTAAATTGGACTATATAGTGGTTGAGAGCTAATTGTAATTAGTCTTGTAATATCTTGACATTGTGGCCTAAGATTTATTGCAGGAGGTTGAGTTGAGCTTAATGTTATAGCTTTGGTGCTTGATCTCCTTATTAGCATCTTTATCCTACTTTTTAATTCTACAAAAAATAGAGGTGTGTAATTGGTTGATTCTGTTTTTAATAGAATCAAATTGGAAAATAAAAAAACTATAAAATGGAAATCGAATCAAACCAAAATAATAGAGGAACTAAATTCAACTGCATTGAATTGGTAAACTTCACTTTGGTTCTATTCATCGATTTAGAATAGATACCCAACAAGCAAATAAAAGGAAGTGATATTGCTTAAATCACACTATTACCCACCTAGTACTTCCTAGCATCTTGAAGCCTAAAATTAATAACATTAATCAATCCATAGCAAAAAGCAAAAATTTAAAAAAAAAAAAGTTCAATCAATCTCACAGCAACAATGCAACAATAAGATAACAAAAATTTTAATGAATTTCAACATATTTGCACAAAACAAAGAAATGAACTACTGGGTTTAGAATTGGAAGAACCTCAGAATCTCGCAGTTTCTCTTGCAGCAGATGCTTCCATGTGGGTGTAGGAAAGAGAATCTCAAACGCTTCTACTTACGATAGATGCTTTCGCGTGGGCATATGTTAAGAGATTCCTAGATGCTTCTGCTTGTTGCTTAGTCTCTGGTGCGGTGGCTGCGTTTGTGTGAGTTAGGTTAGGTTGGGTTCTGAGGAGTCTATGTCTATTGGTTACATCTTTAGCTCTGTAGAAGAAGAAATTTTGAGCTTGAGTTGAGCTAAGCCTTGGGTGGTAGGCGTGAGATGACATTGACGAGAGGGAGGCGTCGCAACACAATAGATGCAATTGTAGCAAAGGAGAAAGAGATGAGAAGGTGAAATGTGAAGGTTGCTTTTTCTGGTTTGATGGTTAAGGATTATAGAAGAAACCTAAGCTGGGGCATTAGGCTATGAAAATCAACAGGCTTAGGCTTAATCTAAAGGCTCAATTAAAATAGCCCAAATTTTGATCATTTTATTTTTTTGTTAATTTTTTCTATTAATAAATTGAACTTCCTTAAAATCCTAAGCTGAATCGAACTGAATAATCTGAATAATTCAATTGAAAAATCAAACTAGATCAATTTGGTTAGGTTATTCAGTTTAAACCGTTGTATGCTTTGCCCAAACAAAAAGTGCATTTGAGTTTGGCTCTTTTGAAACTTTTGATGGAGAGCATAAGTTGGATAAAATAGAATAATTTTCACCATCAGGCACTTCATGACTTTATTTTTTTTTTGCCACTTGATCTGATTGTGATGCAATTTAGAGGGCATGTTTGCTTATTATGTTCCCATGACTTGCAAATGCTGCATTTTAGTTATTTGCTCTTCCTTGACATTTTCCAATCCTTTGCAATTGTTTGGGCTCATCTTTTCTTTCATTGTTGTTCATTTTAGGTCTACAAGATATCTCTTATACTCAAATGGTTTAATCATCTCAAGCTCATCAACCTCTATGATACCAGTATGCTATGTACTGTATTAGGTCCTTCTTGTCATGATACATAGCACAAATAGTATGTGGGGATGGAATCCTAATTAGGTCTCATGCCCTATAAGTGCATACTTAACTATCTAAGAACAAATTGTGCCTATCTTTTTTTGTGGTTGATTTCATATCCATCATCTCCATTTAATACAATAGAGCATTGACTTGAAATCTTCATGTTATTTTGGAATTTACTCATGTAAGCGAGACTCCATATGCTTATCCATTTGTTGATACACTTCATATTTTCAATAATTCTATTCATTAATTGAATCCTTAACTACTTTAGCATTGAAATTAGAGGATTGCCTTTACCATATTTGATCTAAAGAGTTGGAAGTCTCTAACATATTGTTATTCACCATGTCACTCTTGTATATACTACTGTAACGCAATTTTGAGGTGGGTAGTAAGTAAGTCTTCTATAGCTTGTTTCCTATGCTGAGAAAGCCTCTTAAGGTTGTCTTTGAACTCCTCTACATATGTGCTCCAAATGCATGCAAAAATTTTCTTTTTTAACTCTTCACCCTCCATTTCTTGCTCTAGTTTGCATATATGTGTCTTGCATAATGTCCGTGCTCTGCCCATTAGGAATCACCTCTACAATTGTTGGAAAAAAGTCCCTATGCAAACAATTTATGTAACAACCTAAAGTTTCTATAATTATTTCTTTTATTAAGCTAATAATTTATTAATATTTATTAATTGTTTTAAAACTAATATTTTCACAATGATGATTTTGTTAAATGACTATTATTATTATTATTATTATTATTATTATTATTATTATTATTATTATTATTATTAAAACTATATTTGAAAGCTTTATTTATTATTATATTAAATTAAATTTTAATTTAATTGTTGCATTGAGTTAAATATATTAAATAAAATTATAATTGTATTTTTTGTATTTTATTATTATTGTTTAATTGAGTTATATTTATATTATTTTAATGTTAAAATAGGTTATATATTTTAAGTTTATATTATTATGATATTATTATAAGTAAAAAAAAAAAAAGAAGTTGGCTTGACGTGCAACAGGAATATATATATATATATATATATATATATATATATATATATATATATATATATATATATATATATATATATATATATTTGATGGGACATCTAGCAGGAAAAAATAAATAATAATAATAATAATAATAATAATAATAATAATAATAATAATAATAAGAAATGAAAGTTGAAAGGTGGCCATGCATGCAGGACGTAGCTGCGTCAGAAAGAAAAAAAAAAAAAAAAAATTTAAACCCAGTAGAACCCCTTCCACCCCATCTCTCGCTCTCTCTTTTTCCTCCCACTTTTGAGCACTGATCCACCATTGCCGGCCAAACAACAATGGTGGCCAGCCCCCCAAGAGGTAAGGCGACACTCCGGCGATGGTAGAGAGGCTGGCAACGGTTAAGAAAACCGGCGGTGGAAGCCAAAACGAAGAGAGAGAGAAGAGAGAGAAAGAGAGAGAAAAATGAGTCTCTAACTTTGAATGCTCATATCCATCGATCTCGAAGTCCAATAGGAGTGATTCCAATGGTTATAGATTCCTGGAAGAGAGCTCTTTTAGATGAGACTAACCTCGCTAGATGTGGTGGACGTTTTCGGCTCCGGCGAGGAGAGAGAAAATTAGTATTTTTCAGCTTTCTAATGAAATTTCCGACGATACGACCTTCGAATCAGAATCTGAGACTACCGTTGGACTCAGAGCGACGAAATCTTTAAAATGGGACCAGCCCCTCTTCTATCGAACATCGTTTGAAAAAGACAATCATCGAATGGTCTAGATCGCTTGGTGAGATTTTCTAACCTTTTTCAATTCTCAAAAATTAAAAATAATTTTATGATAATTATTAATAATTTTTGGGCTTAATTTAGGTGTGATCGGTTTGATGATAGTTCACTGGCACCCAGGATCCCATTTCCAACTAGATCTGGCTACCCAGCGGCCTGTCCCGGAACGTGGCCAATATTATAGTCGATCCTAGCATTTTTCAAACCTTTCGGATGCATTCCAGGTGTCAGAATTGGCATAGGTAAACCCGAAATCCAAGTTGCTCAATTTTTGCCTAATACTGAACTTAGTATAAAACTCATAAAATATTCGTGGGTGATCAGAAATTTGTAATTCCTTTTACAATAGCCTTATAATATTATTAAGGATTGCGGAGCAAATTTTAGAATTTTTTGAACTCGTTTAGTGATTTTTGCAGAATGTCAATTTTAGGAGCTAAAACATAATTTTCTAATCTTGTGATTATTACCTGGTTTGGAGGGCTCAGAAGGGGCCATATAATGTTGATGAGATATGGGTTGAGATGTATGATTTTAGAAGTGTTATTTAAACTATTTTGCAGGTTGCGTAGGTCCTAAGTATAGGGGAGACTCTACCGAATTTCTAACATAAATTAGGCTATCTTTTGTCTTTTTAGAGTCTTATTTTGAATCAGTACTGATAAATTTATAATATAATTGTTTAAGTGATCAAGGTCAGCCGTCTTCCTTCACCCAACTGCTACAATAGTCACTGGTTAACCAATGAATAGATATTGGTTTTATTTACAATTTTAATATTATTGTTATTATATGTCACAACATGCCTATGCATCACTTATAGATATATGTATTGCTACTATAGGCACGCTTTGTGTTGCATCTTTACTTCATGGTTTGATGTAGGTGTCGCCTAGGGTAATTTGGAGCTGTGTGCGTGTGTCGGTGTGCGTGTAGTGTATTAGTGGTGGATATGGGTAGGATAGGCAAATCAACTTGAGCTAGTCTCGCTTGGGGCCCGGTCCTTTTTGTGATAAGTCGGGGTAAGTACGGCTTTGAGTTGATCTCGCTGACCCCTACACTTGGATTGTAAGAGAAAGTCTAGCTCGAGTTGATCTCGTTGGTAGGCCTTAGATTAAGAGAGCTGTATGGGGGATCAGCTCCCATATTGTATTTATACTGGTGTGACACATAAGTGTGTGAGTACTCCAAATTATTCTTTGTGCGAGTATTGTTGAAATTGTTTGAAATTGCTGATCTATGCTGCATTTCATCCTTAAAGATGCATTTAGTACTAGATAGTTATAAAAATTGTATGTAAAATCAATATCTTACTGTATGAGTCGAACGCTCACTCCTGTTCACCCTATTTTTTTCCAGGCTACAGGAGGAGTTCTTTTTTAGAATAACTTGCTTCCTTCCTCATAGGTTTGTTAGTAGTTATGTATTTGTATTACTATCTTCTAAATTTGTAATCTAGGACTCCGCATATATTAATAGTAGTGTTAATCTTGTCAGGTACTATGTTAATTATTAATAAAAGAAAATTTTTGTGATTTTTAAATGTTTTTAAATAATGGTATCAGGGTTGAGCTAGGCTCCCCTGGCTTTAGCTTATGATAGTTATCAGGCTGGATTGACCCAAATTAAAAATGTATTATCTTATTTTACTTTATTTTATTTTATATGTTGAGCCCTGATTATATATTTGGAAATAGTAAGGCTTACTACGGGCCTCGGGGGCTTTATGCCGGTCCAGCTCGTGGGATCTGGTCATGACAATAATGGTATCACAGCTTAAGCTCCAGATTCATGGGAAGTTCATGTCTAGGGATTTTAAAAGTGTCTTGTTAGGAGGTCACATGCGGAGTATAAGATTCTATTTTGTCTTCTTTTGTAAATCTTTGTTTCTATATTTTACGTTATACCTTAGGTAACATAAGGGTGCTTCAGTTAGCATCTTGATTTTTGTGAAATATATAGAGATGTGAAATAGAGTTAGCAGACGTATTATGGTCTACCATGGGAATACATATTCCAAAGAATGTTATGTTCTTGTCAGTATGGGTCTAATGATGTGCCTATCTAGTGCAAGGCACGAGCACTTAAAGGTGATTTATGACAGCATAGCTGCCTTAGATGGGAGTGAGGATACCATTGTTAGTAGTTATTAGTGGATAGTCCAGTTAGAGTAAGTTTATGATATTAGGGGATTCGAGAGAGATAAGGGGTTGGGAAACCAGTATGTTGAGATGTATCATAGTAACTATATAGTATTCTCGATATTTGTGCTGTAAGCTATAAATTATAATACCGATAAGGGATTATTGTGTAGAGCTGCGTGCTTCCTCGTGGCACACCACGATTAGGGTGTTTGTAAACAACCTCTGTTTTGGTATAATTATATAAAGACAGAGTTTTATTTCTACAGAGGAGTTAGAAAAACTCCTAGTTAGGCTTTAAGACCCTAGAGATTGAACATCAAATGTTGTAGTTGGGTGATAACTAGAGTTAGTGACTCAGTTATCCTACTTTGAGCGTAGAGTTATAGCATAAGTGGCACAAGACTAGAGGTTTTAGTATAGTTGCAGTGTAATGATGACACCTACTTGGTGGGATCATCTGATCTCTGGTATGAGATCGTTGGCAGTGTTGGCATTACAGTGGGTGTATTGCCTAAGGTTTAATGAAGGTAACACCTTATTTGTGTAACAGTGGAGCATAAGCATGGCTTTACTTCCTAAAGGAGACTAGAGGTTATAAATAATATTCATAGCCTGCGAAATGGCATTCTAGGAAAGTTTACAGTATAAGAAGAAAGCATATAGCCTTATATAGTTGTGGTAATATAGTGGATGTAGTACCTCTCTTACAGTTAGTTATGCTACAGAGAATAGTAATGTCTTCTCAGGAAAGACAGAAGATTACTACTGGTGATAGTAAATTAAAGAATAGTGTCCTAGATGGGATTGTAGAGTGTGGTAGAGAGTAGTTGGCTCAAGTATCCTGAAGAGGGTATAAGTTTTATTGTAGGAACCATAAGTGATTGGATCATAATGGATGCAAAGTCAGTGAATTGAATGACGGGTTATAGTACCCAGTATCATAAGTTTTGACTAATTGAGTGCATATAAGAAAATAGAATTCTTGTAGATTTCTTCCTCAAGGTATTAGAGAGTAGTTTATAGTTACATATAAGAAAGGACAATGATTGCAAGTCAGTGAAAATAAGTCATAGAATATCAGTAGATAAAAGGAAATATAGAAATGAAAATTTGGATAGTTGGTTTCAGATGTAACAGGAGAGAAATTCAAATGGCAATGGAAGTGCTAATCATAGTGGTCGAAAGATCAATTATCAGTAGTACAAAGATGAAGATGACCTAGCAGAGACACTGAAAGGTACAGTTATCTAATATAGCTACCAGGTCAAGAAGAAGAATGGAGCTAGGGAATAAAGTAATCAAGGTTCTATTTTGGGTAACATAAAAGAGATGAATTAAAGGGCAAACTGAATAGCCAAGAATAAAATAGAATTAGGGAGATCAAAGTGAGATATAAAGTATATAAAGTGCCATCCTGGGCAAGGTAAATAGGATGAATTGAAAAGCAATATTAGAAAACCCAGAATGAGATTACATGAGTGATAATAGTTGCTAAGATATAGAATCCATAAGTGTAGGGCTTAGAGCAGGTCATAATTCGGACAATGTTAGGAGTTAGACATGGAGTTCAGAGTTTTAGGATATGGATCAAACTTTGTCTATCCCTGTTTCCCAAGATGGAGTAGGTAATAATGGGATAAGATCCATTTAAACTTCTAACATTTTGAGGAAAGTTAGTTGAGGAATGTAACCAGAGCAAGCAAAAGTTATAGGATATGCAATAGTCTACTGAACTGTTCTACCAGGCAAATGAGTGAATTAATAAGTAGTAAGTTAAATAAAAGGAAACCTAATGGCTCAAATAGGCATGACAAGTAAAGTGGATGTTGGAAAATGGCACATATGCTTAGGTCCTAAGAAGAGATGGTGAGATAACATTTATGGGGTTTACAATTAAGGGTTAGGTAAGCATTTTCAGTATGACCAATAGGGTCACTTTATAAGAAAACATGAATGAAAATAAGTGATGAAATGATAGTAGGAGATCGAGCCAGAAGAGATAAATATGAGTGATAGTCACAAGTCACTGAGAAGTACCAGGATAAGAGTTATGGCAGTAAGTATGATTGGAATCAAATTCTAGAAGAGTCTGTTAGTGAGAAGTATCTTCTAGAATACAGTTAGATGTAGGCATACAAAAGAGCAATGGTAGACAAAAAGGGTAAAAATAGAATATAAGTAGAGATAATAAATCTTAAGATGATATGTTAGCCAATCAGTGGTACAATAGAAGGATGGTTGCGGTTGATATCTTATAAAAAGAGATGATGAAATTTCAAGAAGAAGACTACATAAGCAAGGAAAATTGTGTTAAGGTGACCCAATATTTAAGAATTCGATAGGTACCAGTCTGTACACATTCTCCTTAAAAGAAAATAACGCTAAGTGTGTACCTAATATTAAGTACAAAAGAACGATCAAAGCAGTATTTCAAGAAGAAGACTACATAAGCAAGGAAAATTGTGTTAAGGTGACCCAATATTTAAGAATTCGATAGGTACCAGTCTGTACACATTCTCCTTAAAAGAAAATAACGCTAAGTGTGTACCTAATATTAAGTACAAAAGAACGATCAAAGCAGTGATAGGAGTTAAATTGAGTTAGTTACTAGGGCTTGCAACCCTTCTAAACTATAAGCTGGAAGAAGTACTAATTGTGGATGAGTTTTAGTAGATAAAATTCTTACTGATGGGTAAATTTGAGGCCAAAATTTGAAAAGCTGTGGGCAGTAGATATCGCTATATTAAGGAGAATGAATACACGAAATATCTTGTCTGGAATTATAGCATAGCACACATTTCACATAGCCACGTTAGTTCGGGTGGAACTTATAATTTCAAAAGCTCCTATCTAACCATGATGGGTAATTTCCTATAAGGGGGAATGGGGAATGATAATGTTAGATGGTCAAGCTGGGAAAGGAGATACAAGAAGAAATTTCTATGGTCAATTATAAGTGTCACATAATGTGAAGGATGTGCTAGTAGTAGCCAATTGTAAGGTTAGAATTCTAGAAGTAATGAAACTAGTAAATAAGATAGGACTAAGAAATAAAAAGAAGGTTAAAGTTGATGATGGGATGGATATCCTTAAAGGAAAAAGTATAAGGGTGAGATAGAACAAAGGTTAAAGAATAAGTACAGTGGGTTGGAGAGATGTCAACAATAGCAGAAACAGAAAAAGAAAGTGGATAAGATACAAATAATAGGAGAAAGGCTCGGTAGAGTTGGTTACAATGATGAGAATAAGAAGCTTTAGGAAAATGTCAGGATAAAACTATTCTAGAGAAGGAGTGATAAGATACATATGACTTAACCATTAAGGTTATATGACAAGTAAAGATTTCGAACAAGATACTTATGGTAGGTGCTACAGAAAGGCATCTCATAGGATACAATAGGATATGGAACATAAGTCATGTCTTTAGGGAAGTAGTAGAATCTGATCGATAGTATGTGAAGAGTTTGAAGAATAAAATGTTTTAACCATCTCTGTATAGCTGGAGAAGTAAATGCTAGCACCTATCCTAATAACCTTCTTTTTAATATGCCCTATTGTTTAAAAATTCAGGCACAATTTTTCTTAAGGGGGGAAAATGTAACAAATTAAAGTTTTTATAAATATTTTCTTTTATTAAGCTAATAATTTATTAATATTTATTAATTGTTTTAAAACTAATATTTTCACAATGATATTTTTGTTAAATGAATATTATTATTATCATCATCTTGTTATTTTATATTAAAACTAAATTTGAAAGCTTTAGTTATTATTATATTAAATTAAATTTTAATTTAGTTGTTGCATTGAGTTAAATATATTAAATAAAATTATAACTGTATAACTATAACAGTAAATCATACCAGCACTAGTGCACCGGATCCCATCAGAACTCCGAAGTTAAACGTGCTTGGGCGAGAGCAGTACTAAGATGGGTGACCTCTTGGGAAGTCCTCGTGTTGCACCCCTTTTCTTTGACGTGCCACGGGAGTTTTATGTGATCGTAAGATTCCCAATAAATTAAAAGTAAAATTTTACCGTACAGCCATACGACCGGCTATGTTATATGGTAGTGAGTATTGGGCACTGAAAGAGTCATATGCATCTAAGATAAGAGTTGCAGAGATGAGAATGTTAAGGTGGATGAGTGGCCATACTAGATTAGATAAAGTCCGTAATAAGAGTATTAGAGAAAAGGTAGGAGTTGTGCCAATTGAAGATAAGTTGAGAGAAGGGAGATTGAGGTGGTTTGGTCATGTGAAGCGTAGACATATGGAGGCTCCAGTTAGACAAGTAGAGCACATTCGGTTAGAGGATAGAAAGAAAAAAAGGGATAGACCTAAATTGACTTGGAGGAGAGTAGTACAACATGACCTAGAAGCATTACACATTTCTGAGGATTTAACTCAAAATCGTTCAGAGTGGAGAAAGCGAATCCATATAGCCAACCCCAAATTTTTGGGATAAAGGCTTAGTTGAGTTGAGTTGAGTTGAGTTGAGTTGTTTAATTGAGTTATATTTTATATTATTTTAATGTTAAAATAGCTTATATATTTTAAGTTTATATTATTATGATATTATTATAAGTAAAAAAAAAAAAAGAAGTAGGCCTTGACGTGCTCTAGGAAAGAAAAAAGAAAAAAAAATATATATATATATATAACCAGCAGGAAAAAGAAAATAAATAATAATAATAATAATAATAAATAAGAAATGAAAGTTGAAAGGTGGCCATGCATGCAGGATGCAGTTGCATCAGAAAGAAGAAAAAAAATCAAAAATTTAAACCTAGCAGAACCCCTCCCACCCCACCTCTCGCTCTCTCCTTTCCCACCCACTTTTGAGCACTGATCTGTTAGTAGTATTCCCTAGACCATATCATTTCGTATGTATCTTATATATAATTTTATTAATAAAAAGGCATTTTCACTTTTCTATTTACATAAACTATTTACATGTAATTGAAAAGGTACATTAATATTTTGTTAGAAATTCTATTTTTAAGTTATTAAGAATATGAGTCACAGTTTTTCTAGCACAAAGTATCATAAATCGGTTCACAATCGAGGATATTTCACAAAGGACATGACTTATCCAAAAAGATTGTAATCATGTTTGTTCCCAAAGTATTAATATGAGATATTAATAAGTTAGAATGGTGAGTCTTATGTCACATAACAAACATTATAGGCACTTATACACGATAAGTAGGCCGAACCAGTGACGTTTATGACAAGCACATGGAGTTTACTCTTGTCAATGCATTGTCATATATCATATCAGTGCATATAATCTTTAAACTTGAGATAACACAGTTATCTTGTATATAGGTGGTTTGAGTTTTATACTGCTTTCATACTTGTACTGTGGATGGGTATATGGACATGTGTTGGCTCCTACTAGTTATATATGGAGGTAGGTGTTGATCAAGATGGAATCTGTTCCTCTAAGTAAATAGAGATAAAATCCTATGTTCATTTAATTGTTCTTGATGTTTCAAGTTCCTGGCCAGGACAGACAGATTTAGTTAGAAAAGAGTTTCTGACAAGAAAATCTAATTAATCAAGAACTGGAATTAAAAGAGAATATAATGTTCATAGCAAATGGGGTTTGACATTAACCATGACTCTAGCTCGAATTGGGATTTTGTAACGGAGAGATTCTAGTGCATGGTAACATATGATTAAAGGTTCATTTAAGGTATTCCTTATTACTGATTGGGTAGCCATGGCATACTATGCTAGGTGTCAACCATGGTCTATGAGATGCCCGAAATGATTTAGAGAAATCATTTACGGTAAGAAATAGTTCTAATGATATTAAGAGTTAATATCATTTCTCATTGCCAATAAGTAATGAGCCTAGTAAGTCACACATCTACACAAGCTAATCACCATTTGAAATATGATTTAATTGATTAATTAAAGAGTTTAATTAATTAATTAAAGAGGTTTGGTTTGCAATAAGACTACAAAGTCCCTAGCATGACTTGAAACCAAATCTAAGTTATTAGATGTATAGTATAAATTAAATTTATATTTAGTTTGATTAAATATGAATTTAATTATGAGAAATTAATTAATAGAGATTAATTAATTAATTAATTTATATTTGATATAAATTGATTTAAAGAGGCGAAATTATAATTTTGGGTTGAGAACTCAAATTAAAAAGTAAGGGTAAATTGGTCTTTTCACATGGTGACATGTGGCACCATGAGATGGTAACACATGGCACCATATGATCTTGTCACTTGTCTTCCTATGATGGAAGATCACATGTCATGATTTAAATGGAGCTTGACACTTGGCTTCATAGGATTAAATCAAACAATAACAAGATGGGATCTTATGATGACATGTGGCAAGGGAGTTAGTGAGGGTTTGACCTAAGTATATAAAGAAAAGTAATAAAGAAAAAAATTACTCCTCTCTCTTTTCTCTCAAGTTGGACGACAACATGGTGTCTTCCTCTCCTCTTCAATTTCTCAATTGATTCAAAGGAAAAACTTTGATTTCCTCTTGAATTAAAATTATTAGAAAGTATTTCTAACTTCCAATACATTCATACAACATTTACAAAGCATAAATCCCATCTCAAAATTGGTTGACAAGGCTTGAGAAGCCAATCTAGGGGTTGTCATTGCAACTTTGGTGTGTGCTTGTGGTGGACAAACTAAAGGAACAACATTTGGGGTCCTAAGTACATCCTAGGAGTCGGGATTACATCAATTGTACATTAAGAGGTTAGTACCTAAAAATCCCTCTTTTAGTTAGGGTCTAATTAAATTAAATGTTAATTCACAATCTTTAATGGAAAATGAAATTTTAATACATGCTAAAATGTGTTTTGGTATGCAATTGGGCATTGGAAATTGATTAGGATCATAAGACAATTGGTATGGTGCATGTAACCTTAGAAATAATTTTTGAAATTCAAGATTCTAATGCCCTTTAATCCACGCTTCCACTCTTTCAATTAGTATCAGAGCCACTATATTTTCCATTAGGATTGATTTTAATGCTTAATTATGTGATTGGGTTGAGTTTGGATTGATTTGAAGTTGGTTCACATCAAAGAAGATCAAGAAAACCAAACTGCCACAAAAAACACGGCTTGGGCCGTGTTCTGGAAAATTACACGGTCCGGCCTGTGTTTCTCAGCGCCCACGGCCATGTCCCTCTTTGCCTCAGCCCATGTCGCATGGAGCGTTTACACGGCTCGGGCCATGTCAGTCCGCGCCCCAGGCCGTGTTCTTCGTTCCGGGTCGTGTTCTTCCTTGTTGGGCATGTTGGGCTTAGTTTTTGGGCCCATTATGCAATTGTTGTATATTTTGAAGCTCAAAATTAAGCCCATACCTAATTAAATTGTTTAATTAGGAATTTTAATCATACAATTAATTTATGAAAATTATTTTCATGGAATTAAATTTGGAAATTTTTTTTTAAATTTAAATTTATTTGAATAAGATTCAAATTTGAATTTTAGTTGAATATGTGATATTCAATTTAATTTTTAAGCATGTATATTTTTATTTAATTGTTAAATTTTAAATATACATGATGGATGATCATGGACAATAAAAGACCAATGTGGTTAGATTTTTTTATTTATTTTAATTTTTCTTTAGGATGTAAAATAATTAATTTATTTTAGTGGCTTGTATCATAAATGTTATGATAACTTAGGATGTAATTTCATTTATTTAAGGACTTTAAGTCCATATTCTTGTAAATTCACCTTGGTATGCCAATGGCTACAATGTAATTAGATTACAAGAAGAACAAGGAGGTCAAGAGCATTGGCGGCACAAGTGGGAGGAAATCAAGATCAAAGAGTTGATTATGTACTCCTTCAGCAACTCTTGTAAAATGAATGAATGAAATACACCTAGGAATGTCTTGATTCAATTCTTGGTGGCTCAGAATTGAATTTCTTAGAAAGTCCATGATCATACCATATTATTTATTTATCCATGTATGCATGAGATGTGTATGAATGTATGCAAGTATATGATATATGCATACCGATTGGATAATGTGCAAAGTGAGACCATAATAGTAATTAGGCTGACCACATAATCTTCTAAACAAATGATTAAGTTGGAAATGGTATAATTATGGTAATTATATCATGGCCCTCTATTGAATCAATTATTTTAAGAAATTTTAAATACTTGCATGAGATGCATTTATTTAAGAGATTTTCTTAAGAATAATTGTTAAACATAGCATGTTGTAAGTATGTAAATAGTTGGTGGCCAATAATGGATGTACCTGAGGGCATTAAAATTATTTGCATGTTTACTGGCTCAATAGGATCAACTTAACTAATGTAAGATAAATCAATAATGAATGTGTCTGAGATTTTGAGCATTAGGGGCTAAATAAATGATTGAACCTCACATAAGATGTGATGGGCAAGGAGTTGCTCACTTATAGTTTATTGTAATTCTAATAATGGATGTGCCTGAGGATGATCAATAAGACTATAAGAATTCAATCACCCACTAGAAATCCATCCAACTAGGATTTCTGTTTTCTACTTTGGAAGTGTAGGATTCGCCAAGTTAGTGGGAGGACCAATTTGATTAAAAGACCATAATCATTTTGATTAAGTACTTGATACATTTACTAATTAATCTAGTTATTTTCTACAGTTAATTTTTCTGATAATAATGAGCACACAACAACCACCACCATCCAATATCCTTGTGAGCATACTTGATTATAATAGGTTGATGGGACCTAATCTTTCTAATTGGCTCAGAAATTTAAAACTTGTCCTGAACTTAGAATGTATTGGATATGTTTTAGACTCAAAGGTTCTTGGTCCTTTACGTCCAGAGACCACTCAAGAGGAACTAGACACTTTGGACAAGTGGAAGGAGTATGATATGAGAGCCAAATATTACATACTTGCTTCTATGACTAATGAGTTACAAAAGCAGCATGAAAATATGCAGAGTACAAGTGAGATCCTCCTTCACCTATAAGAGTTGTATGGTGAGCACAACAGGAATGCTAGGTATGAGATATCTAGACAGCTATTCCACATGAGGATGTCAAAGGGACAGAATGTAGGAGATCATGTTCACATGATGATTCGGCTTATTGAGCAGCTGGAACATCTTGATTTTCACATGGATTTCCAACTGCAGACGGATCTGATCCTTCAATCCCTGCCTGAGTCATTTGGGAATTTTGTGACAAATTTCCATATGACAAAGCAAGAGTGTACTCTGGCTGAGTTGGTTAACCTACTGGTTATTGCCCAAAAGAATATGCCGGGCAATAAAGGAAAAGAGGTAGCTTTGATTGCATCTTCTTTTTCTGCTAGAAAGTCCAAAAAGAAGAAGGGCAATAAGAATAGGAAACCTCAAATTCCTGGACCTTCCAAGAAGATAGCCAAATAGAAGGGCAAGACCAAATCTGACAGAGGCAAGGGAAAGTGTTTCCACTGTCAGAAGGATGGGCACTGGAAGAGGAACTGCCCAGAGTATCTTGCTTCTCTGAAGGACAAGAAGGATAGACCTTCAGAAGGTATGTCTGTGTCTTGTTATTTAGATTCTAATGATACTCATAATTCATCTACAGCTTGGGTTTTAGATGCTGGTTCTAATTGTAATAGCCCGATCCTTCTCCAGTTAGTATTGTCCGCTTTGGCCCATGGGCCTCACGGATTTGTCCCTTGGGAGGTTTCATTCCCAAAAGCGCGCGGACCAGGTGAGGAAGGCTCCCACATATATGGCCCAAATCTTTTCTTCCCGTTTCCGATGTGGGACACGAAGTTTTCACCCCAGTGCATAGCTGGTTGAATAAGCACGTCCCAACCCCATCCCTGGGTCGTGACAGGCCCACCAGCTTCCGCCTGGTGCGTCCTCGCACCACACACCGTACTAGAGGGAGTCCAGCTCTGATACCAAATTGTAACGATCCGGTCCTTCTCCAGTTAGTATTGTCCGCTTTGGCCCATGGGCCTCACGGATTTGTCCCTTGGGAGGTTTCATTCCCAAAAGCGCGCTGACCAGGTGAGGAAGGCTCCCACATATATGGCCCAAATCTTTTCTTCCCGTTTCCAATGTGGGACACGAAGTTTTCACCCCAGTGCGTAGCTGGTTGAACAAGCACGTCCCAACCCCATCCCTGGGTCGTGACACTAGTTCTCACATTGCTTTTGATATGTAGAAACTAGCAAATAGTAGCAGCTTGCAGTCATGAGATATTAGACTCCAGGTTGGCAATGGCTCAACTGTTGAAGCTTTAGCCATAGGATCTAAATCTTTATATATGTATGGACATGTTTTGTATTTAAATAATGTTTTGCATGTACTTGATGCTTTCAAGAACATCATTTCTATATCTAATTTGACTAGAAATGACTATGAATTTCAGTTCACAAATGATGTTTGCAATATTTATTTTGGAAATAAATATTTTGGCTCGGGTTATATGCATGATGGACTTTATTATTTAGATAATAATGTTAAATACAAATCTAATACAAGCAATCTAAATGAATGTAATTCCATGATGAAAATCAACTCAAGTTCAAAATATATTTGACATTTAAGATTAGGTTATGTTGCAGAAAATAGGATTGCAAAGCTGGAGAAAATGGGAATTTTATCCTCATTGGATTTTGAATCTACTCCAACTTGTGAATGTTGCCTTGAAGGCAAAATGACTAGATCACCTTTTGTTGGACAAGGGTTAAGAGCAAAAAATATTTTGGAATTGATATATAGTGATGCATGTGGTCCATTTAAGAAAATGGCTAGAGGCAGTTTTCATTACTTTATTACCTTTACTGATGATAAATCAAGGTTTGGGTATTTATATTTGATGAAATACAAACATAAATCCTTTGAAAAGTTCAAAGAACTTAAATATGAAGTAGAGAATTAAATAGGAAAAGGTATTAAAACTCTTCGATCAGATCGTGGAGGTGAATACTTAAGTACTGAATTTGATGAATACTTGACAGAGCATGGCATTATCTCGTAGCTGACTCCTCCAGGAACACCACAATTGAATGGCGTATCTGAAAGGGGAAATCGTACCCTATTAGATATAGTACGCAGTATGATGAGCTATACTGAAATGCCAGTCTCCTTTTGGGGATTTGCATTAGAATCAGCTTTGCATATTCTAAATAGGATTCCATCAAAATCAGTCTCTTTCACACCTTACGAGATATGGCATGGAAGAAAATCCAGTCTTAAACATGTTAAGATTTGGGTTGTCCAGTTTACATTAAAAAGCTAAAGACTGATAAATTGAAAACTAAATCAGAGAGGGGTCGATTTGTTGGGTATCCAAACGAAAGTTTTGGATATTATTTTTATTTGCCTACATCATAAAAGGTTATGGTAAGCAGAGATGCCATATTTCTTGAACAATAGTTTATTCAAAAGGGTAGGAAAGAAAGGCAAATAGAGTTAGAATTTAAGAATTCTGACCAACTAACAGATCAAATAGATATAGATCCATCTAGCCAACTTACATCTATTGATGAAACATCTACAATAATTCCTCACAGATCGACGAGGATATCTCACCCATTAGAGAGATATGGTTTTCCTTATGAAGATGAACAAGAGTTGTTTACTCATAAAGAAATAGATCATGGAGATGATCCTCTTACCTATGAAGAAGCTATATCAGATATAGACTCTTTAAAATGGATTGAAGCTATGAAATCCAAAATTGATTCCATGCATAAGAACTAAGTTTGGGACCTTATTGACCCACCTGAAGGTATTACACCTATAGGAAATAAATGGGTTTTCAAGAAGAAGATTAGTTCTGATGGAAAGGTAGAGACCTATAAGGCAAGGCTAGTAGCGAAAGGGTTTCGCCAAAGGTAAGGAATTGACTATGAGGAGACTTTCTCGCCTGTTGCCATGCTTAAATCAATTAGGATTCTATTAGCAATAGCTGTATACTATGATAATGAAATTTGGTAGATGGATGTCAAAAAAACTTTTCTCAATGGAAACATTAATGAAAACATTTTCATGGAACAACCTAGGGGTTTTGAATCCCAAAATAGTTCCAAGGTGTGCAAGCTAAAGAGATCCATTTATGGGTTAAACAAGCTTCGAGGAGTTGGAACATCTATTTTGATAAAGCTATTAAGTCATTTGGTTTTATAAAAAATGTGGATTAACCATATGTATATAAGAAGGTTAGTGATAGTGCTGTCACTTTCCTTGTCTTATATGTGTATGACATTCTATTGATAAGCAATGATATAGGTATGTTGACAACTGTCAAGGTATGATTGTCAAAAACATTCTCCATGAAAGACTTAGGGGAAACAACCTATATTCTGGGAATTCGCATTTATAGAGATAGAGCGAAAAGAATAATTGGTTTATCCCAAAGTCTATACTTGGAAAAGATGTTAAAGAGGTTTAACATGCTTGATTCTAAGAGAGGATTGTTACTAGTAAGACATGGTATCCATCTTTCTAAGGAAATGTCTCCAAAGGCACCTGAAGAAAGAGACAAGATAGCCAGGATTCCATATGCCTCGGCTATTGGAAGTTTGATGTATGCAATCATGTGTACTAGGCCGAATATCACGTATGCTGTTAGTTTGATTAGCAGGTTTCAATCCAATCTAGATTTGGAACACTGGATAGCTGTCAAGATTATACTTAAGTACTTGAGAAGAACTAAGGATTTATTCTGGATTTATGGAGGTGGTAACCTACAACTGGATGGTTATACTGATTCTGATTTTTAATCAGATATTGATGATAGAAAGTCTACATCTGGATTTGTGTTCATTTGTAATGGAGGTGCAGTTAGTTGGAAGAGTTCTAAACAGAGTACGACTGTTAATTCCACTACAGAGGTCGAGTATATTATTGCATCAGATGTTGCAAAAGAAGTTGTTTGGATAAAAAAGTTCGTGAAAAAACTTGCAGTAGCTCCTTCCGTTGAGTCAGTAGTTTCACTTTACTGTGATAACAATGGAGCGGTCATACAGGCTAAGGAACCCTGATCTCACCAGAAATCCAAACACATAGAAAGGCGTTATCATATTATCAAAGAGATAGTTGGGCGAGGCGATGTAGCCATACAGAAGATAGCATCAGCTGAAAATCCAGCTGATCCAATCACGAAGCCTATGTCATAAGCTCAGTTAAACTGACATGTGACACCCCTTACCCGTGTACAGTATACCCGAGTAAGTAATGCCACACGGTGTACCGGCACACTCTAATATACCTTAATTAATTTATATCATGCTTTTTGGATATAATTTATGAAACATACTTTATTTAAGCCATTTAGCAAAATTTTTATTTATTTGAGGTTCCAGAAATTTGATAGAAAATTCGGCGGAGTATCGGCTAAAAATGGAGAAAACAGTTCTTCGGAACCTGTTAAAAACACTTCCAATAACAAATTCATTCATTCTCAACTCCAATATCATCACTAAACTCAATATCAAGATCTCAACAATTTTTCAATTTCAGGTCTCAACAACCTTTTCATTTCTCAAACATCCCTTTCTCAGGGTTCTCATATATAAACAACAATTAAATACTCAAATTACTTCCATACATAACCATAAATCTTTATTATTTACATGAACCTCAAAATACATTACATAAATCCCAAATACAAATGAGAAAATAAAAATTAATTACAAAATGACAAAATGACATCTAGTGTCCTACCAATGCACTGCAGGTGACGAGGTGACACGGACACTGTGCGTAATCAGGATGGACTCACCTACCTGCGGTCTACTGGGCTCACGATCTGTATCTCCAGTACCTACGCGTGGCAAAAGCACCGCGCTAAGCAAAAATGCTTAGTGGTGCAATAATAAAATAAAAGAAAATAGCAAGAAAACAAGTATATAGTGAATGTGTATGATTCATTTGTTTAGTATGGTTATATATACATTAATTCAGTAACTTTGTTCACTTTCATTCATTTGGTTGCCCAAGTAACCTACACTAGACGCATCGGATCGATAACGTAAACCGCACCGGGTATCTAGTACCTCGCCGTCACACCATCGGTCACATATGCATCTCCTGGTGTGCAATGTACTACCAAGTCAGAATAATTTCAGGCACAAGGCCAAATCTCAATGCAAAGTCAGAATGGCTAAAAGCCATGAAATCACAGAACGGCATATTGCCATGTGCAGTACTGCTAACTGAACCCTATTGGCATGCCAAACTATCCAAACCAATCTTGTTAGGTATACTAGGGCATTTGAAACTTTTAAATTCTTCAATTTGTGCATTTCAAGTTTTGGTGTCACTATTCACCTCATTGGTCAACAAAAATGTTGACTTTTGGATAGAAAATAGGTGTATTGGTTTTAACACCCCAAACATACCACATTTTGTATTTAAAACTTGTTGGAATTGATTGCCATTTCCATTTCTAACTTGAAACCAAGAGGGCAGAAAATTTCAGTTTTGGAGCCTAAGTTTACTGCTCCATTACACACTGTTACAGTGGAAATTTGAAGAAATGGCA
Source organism: Hevea brasiliensis (assembly GCF_030052815.1). NCBI lineage: Eukaryota > Viridiplantae > Streptophyta > Magnoliopsida > Malpighiales > Euphorbiaceae > Hevea > Hevea brasiliensis. The sequence goes on from NC_079503.1 coordinate 20,392,755, forward strand.
AACATGAAAGTTGTTCCTTATTTTGTCTAGTTGAATTTCATTTTTTGAATCACTCCATTTAAAGTTTTGTAGCTCCAGATATGGCCCAAAAACCCAAGCTGGGCGGATTGCCAATCTGCAGAAATTACCATATCTACAGTAACATGAACAGTGACTGCCACTGCCATTAGGGTTAGGTTCTGGCCATAATTTGGGGTAGGTTCCTTCATGAAAGTTGTTTTTCTATGTCTTAACTTGTTGCTGTAAAAATTTCAGGTCAATTGACCATATCTACAGTGAGTTATGGCCAAATGAACAGTTACTGTTCATTTGGTCAATTCTGCAGAATCAGTTGCAGGGTATCCGGATTGGGGCCAAGTTTTGGTCCTCTTGCTTTGGTCTTTTGGGCATGGTTTCTTCAGCAAAAATGTGCCATTATAAGCCTAGTTTCATGTCCAATTGGCCAAACACTAATTGGACTAACACAGCCAAAGTTATGGCTTTGTAATTGGACTGAAATTTTAGTCCATTTTCTGCTGTCCTAGGGCAGCTTACACCTTGACTTTGCCATACCATTTTTAAGTCCAAATTGTGGTCAACATACCTCAAATGGTCACTTATTGACCATTAGATTGTTCTTTAATAGTTTAATAAGCCAAGTCAATTTTTTTCTTCTCAAAACCCTAATGTCCAATGCCATTTACCCATAAACCTCAATTAGCACCCTAACTCAACATCCATGCATATTCACGCCTTAAACACCATTTCTAGCTCACTTTAAGTCCATTAAAACAATCAAAACCATTTCTCTATTAGGGCTGCCAAATTCTTTGGTGGACATACACATGAATTTGTTTCATTTATTTCACAATTTCTCATCCATTACAAGCCTCAATCATGGAATTAATGAGTTTTAACTACATACATGCACTAACCTCTTGTAGGGAGATTTTTCTCAAGCTCAAAACTTCACTTTCCTTCTTCTTTTTGGCTACCAAAAGCTTCCCCAAGTGATATGGTCAAGGTTTAATGAAAGGGGTTAGGGAAATATGGTGGAAATGATGGAAATCTAAAGCTTGAAAAAACTTTAATGGAGGGTGGCTATGGGACTAGGGTTTCGGCTGCATGAGGAAGGGGGGTGGCTGCTGCAATTTTTTGGTTATTTAGTCTTCATTTAGTCTTTTTATTAGTTAGTCAATTGATGGCTTAATTGTGATTGGTCAAAATTTTCTTAATGACATCACCATGATGTCATAAATAAGCTTTTTCCTCATTTTCTTTCCTTTCCTCCACTACTCATTTTTAATTTAATTTCTAGTAATGTTTCTTCATATTTTATGTCATATTAGTTATTTATTCAACTGGGCAAGTCGGCCAAAAATCACCTCTGAAGGCGAAATGACCAAAATGCCCTCCGTTTGGCTTAACGGGTCAAAATTGTCTGTACCGATTGAAAAATTTTTCTAGGTATTTTCTTGGCATTCTAATACCATGGGAACCTCAGTAATCTTTCTCTGGAGTCCCAAAAATTATTTTATAATTTTTCCCCCGGGTCTAGGGCTCCTCGTTGCGAGAACCGCAACTTTCCTCTGGTTACCCATCGCTTGGGCACCGGCTCATTTAACTCGGTTGTATTTTATTCCTAAAATTTTTACTAAATTTTTCTTATTAATATTTGAGTTAATTATGATTCCCGACTTTAGTTTAAATATTTTTCCGGACGTTCTAGCTGTCCGGACCGACACCGGTCACCGGAACAGTAGAATGTACGGAGTTGGTACAGGGAACTAATTTAAATTTCGTCCTCGAAATTTACCTGATGCAAACAGTTGAGGGAACTGTTGCCTCATCGTCTCTTCACTTTCCCAAGTTGCCTCCTCGGTGTTGTGGTGCCTCCAAAGCACTTTCACCAATGGAATTTGCTTGTTTCTCAACTCTTTCACTTCCCGAGCCAAGATCCGTAGAGGTTCTTCTTCGTATGTCAAATCTGGCTGTATTTCAATTTCTTCTCTGGAGATGACATGTGAAGGATCTGAGCGGTATCTTCTGAGCATAAACACGTGGAACACGTTGTGGATCTTGTCCAGCTCTGGTGGTAAAGCTAGCCTATAGGCCACTGGACCCACACGTTCGATGATTTCATATGGGCCAATGAACCTAGGGCTCAACTTACCTTTCCTTCCAAACCTCAATACCTTCTTCCATGGTGACACCTTGAGGAACACTTTGTCGCCAACCCCATATTCTATTTCTTTCCTCTTCAGGTCGGCATAAGATTTCTGTCTGTTTGAGGCAACCTTTAAGTTGGCTTTGATTGATTTCACCTTCTCCTCAGCCTGTTTCACCAGGTCTGGCCCTATCAGTTTGTCTTCGCCCAATTCAGTCCAGCACACTGGAGTTCTACATTTTCTCCCATACAGCGCCTCATACGGGGCCATTTGGGTACTAGCTTGGTAGCTATTGTTGTATGCAAATTCTGCCAGTGGGAGGTATCTATCCTAACTTCCCTCAAACTCAATGACACAACTCCTCAGCATATCCTCAAGGACCTTACAAGAATTTCACGTTATTGTTATCATTTCAATTCAATATTTGTATCAATTTCATTGGTTTCAATTGTTTACCTGGATTACTCTTTCTGATTGCCCATCCGTCTGAGGATGGAAAGCTGTGCTGAAATGGAGTTGTGTACCCAAGGACTCATGCAACTTCTTCCAGAATCTCGATGTAAACCTTGGGTCTCGATCAGATATGATGGAAAGTGGAATTCCATGCAGTCTAACTATCTCACTGATATACAATTCTGCTAACCTCTCTAGTGAGTATTCAGTCCTAATCGCGAGAAAGTGTCTTGACTTTGTCAATCTATCAACTATCACCCATGCTTTGCATCATGTTTCTTCCGGTGAGAGGTAGACCACTTACAAAATCCATGGTGACTGATCCCATTTCCATTCAGGTATGCGTATAGGCTGTAGCAAACCCGATGGAACTTGATGTTCTGCCTTGACTTGCTGACATGTCAAGCATTTAGTCACATAGTCAACTATGTCTTTCTTCATACCAGGCCACCAATACTGAAGCTTCAGATCATGATACATCTTTGTACTTCCTGGGTGCATAGCATATACACTAGTGTGTGCCTCTTTTAGAATATTGGCCTTCAATTCTCCATCATCTGGTACACACAGTCTTCCTTTGTAATACAGACACCCATTTACCTTCACATCATAATCGCTTGCTTTTCCTTCCGGGATTTTGCTCATAATGGCGTTAATTTTCCATCCGCCATTTGCCCATCCAAAATCTGTCAGAGAGTTTGGCCTCACTTGCAACTCAGCCAAAATAGCTCCATCTCGAATCAAAGTTAGACAGGCATTCAATGATCTTAAAGCTGTGATGGACTTTCTGCTCAAAGCATCAGCAACTACATTTGCCTTCCCAGGATGGTAGTCAATCACACAGTCATAATCCTTCAGGAACTCAATCCATCGCCTCTGTCTAAGGTTGAGCTCCTTCTGGGTTGGCAAGTATTTCAGACTTTTGTGGTCCGTGTAAATGTAACACTTTTCCCCATACAAGTAATGCCTCCATATCTTCAAGCGAAGATAATTGCTGCGACTCTAGATCATGGGTAGGGTAGTTACATTCATGTGGCCTTAGTATGCGGAAGCATAGCGACCACCTTCCCCTCTTGCATCAATACACACCTAACCCTTTATGTGAGGCATCACTATAGACCACAAAGTCCTTCCGGACACACTGCTGGTGCCTCTGTCAACATAGCCTTCAATTTCTCAAAACTGGTCTGACACTTGTCATTCCAGTCAAATATGACATTTTTGTGTAACAACTTGGTCATTGGAGCAGCTATTAAGGAAAATCCCTTTACAAATCTTCTGTAATACCCAGCTAGCCCCAAGAAGCTTCTGACCTCAGTTGTATTCCTGGGAGGCTTCCATTCCATCACTGCTTCTATTTTCTTGGGATCCACCCTAATCCCATCAGCTGACACTATGTGTCCAAGGAATGCTATCTCATTCACCAAAAGTCACACTTGGATGACTTAGCATACGACTTCTTTTCTCTCAGGGTTTGCAGAACAATCCTCAAATGCTCATCATGTTCTTCCCTGGTCTTGGAATATACCAAAATATCATCAATAAAGACCACTACGAACCGATCTAAGTGTAGATGAAAGATACGGTTCATAAGGTCTATGAATGCCGCTGGTGCATTTGTTAGGCCAAAGGGCATCACTAGAAACTCATAATGCCCATATCGGGTCCTGAATGCAGTCTTTGGCACATCTGCATCCTTCACCCTCAACTGATGATACCCTGACCTAAGATCAATTTTAGAAAATACTCCTGCTCCCTTCAACTGATCAAACAAATCATCAATTCTAGGCAACGGATATTTGTTCTTCACTGTCACTTTATTCAACTGCCGGTAATCAATGCATAGCCTCAAAGTCCCATCCTTCTTTTTCACAAACAGCACTAGAGCTCCCCATGGTGACACACTGGGGCGTATGAACCCCTTATCAAGCAACTCTTGCAACTGAGTTTTCAACTCCCGCAATTCAGTGGGTGCCATCCTATAAGGAGCAATGGAAATGGGTGCTGTACTCGGCAGTGTCTCAATAGCAAATTCAACTTCCCTTTCTGGTGGCAAACCAGGCAACTCTTCAGGAAATACCTCTGGAAAGTCTCTTACTGTGGGTATGTCACTCAAGTTTGGCTTAGCCTGCCTAGTATCCACCACATGTGCTAGGTAGGCTTCACAGCCTTTTCTCATCATTCTTCTTGCAACTGTGGCTGAGATGACATTGGACAAGAAATCTGTCCTTTCCCCCACAACTGTTATCTCATTACCCTCTAAAGTTTTTAGAGAAATTCTCTTCAATTTGCAATCAACTATTGCCTGATGACGTGACAACCAGTCCATTCCCAATATCACATCAAACTCATGGAAGGGCAACTCAATTAGGTCTGCTAAGAATTCATACCCCAGAATCCTTAACGGGCAACCCTTATATACTTTGTTCACTACCACACTGTGGCCCAATGGATTAGTGACCAGAATGTCTTGGTCACTCTCCCCTACTAGTATCCCCCTTTTTACGGGTAAGTTGATGCAAATGTAGGAATGAGTGGATCCTGGATCCACCAATGCATGCACAGGTGTAGTGTAGAGGGAGAACGCACTCGATGACGTCCGGCATCTTGCTCCTCCGAGCTCTCGGGGCATAATTTCTTCTTGGTGGTCTGTCGGGCCTCTCCGCCGCTCGGATCTGAGGCCTCTGTGATGGTCCAATGACCTCGATTTAACAGATTTTCTACCTCTCTGTGGTGCAGGAGCAGGTCTGTCTGCTTGTGTTGGAGCAGCTGTAGTAGTTCTGCGTGGACAGTTCCTTAACTGATGCTCTGTTGACCCACACCTCAAGCAGGCACCAGTTACTCTCCAACACTCCCCCTTGTGCCACTTCAGGTAGTGTGGACATGCAGAAAATGCTGGGGCTGGTCCCCTGAACCCCATCCCTGGAGAGCTGCCCACTAATGGTGTGGACTGACCTCTCCTAGGGGTGAACTGTGGCCTGGGCCCCTGAGACTGACCACGACCACGTGGGTGAGTGAACTCTGTGCAGGAGGACCCTTGAACTTCTTCCCAAATGCAGGAGCTGAACTAGACTGACCTGGGCCCCTCTTCTGCTGTCTTTCCCTTCTAGTCTGCTCACTGATTCTTACTTTTTCAACCTTCATTGCAGCTTCCACTAACTTGGTAAACTCTGTGATTCCCAAGGCAGTGAGCTGGATCTTGATGTTGTCATTTAGTCCCTCTTCAAATCTCTTGCACCTTTCAGCTTCATTAGGGACTATCTCCCTTCCGTAGCGGCTTAATCGAACAAATTCCTTCTCATATTCGGCCACAGCGACTGTCTGCCTCAAAGTTAATAAACTCTCTTCTTCTCTCTTCCGTATACAAGACCACATATTTCTTCTTGAATTCAGAGAGAAAGAAGTCCCAAGTTACTGACTTATCTGCACTTCATCGACACGATGTCCCACCACTCATATGCATCGTCTTGCAAGCGAGGATATAGTAGCCTCCGTGTTTTGCTCTGGGTGCAGTGGAGTTGTTTTAGAACTCTGCCGTTACTGCTCAACCGATTCTACTGCAAGCAGTCATCCTCTCTTGTCGAAGAAATCCACCGCCCCAAACTTTCTTAGCCTTTCCAGGTGTGATTTCTGCTGTGGAGCTGGTGGTGGTGGTGGTGGTGCTGGCATTACTCCGGCCATTTGTCTAAAGAAGTCGGCCATTTGTTGGAACATGGCCTGTAGAGGCCGAAAGGTGCTCGCTTGAGCCGGGCGAGCAGATTCTCTCATGCCCAGGCCTCACTGCCGCAGTGGAGCATGACTCTCCACTTCCTCCTCAACGGCTCTCTGAGATGAAGGGTCCATATCCTATTCAAAATAAGAAAGATAAACAAATCTGCGTTAGTGTCACCTCGACTCTTACAAATGCACTGCATGGTATGGACTCAATCTAGGCCCAGAAACGCCTAAACCGTGCTCTGATACCACTAAATGTGACACCCCTTACCCGTGTACAAGATATACAGAGTAAGTAATGCCACACGGTGTACCGGCACACTCTAATATACCTTAATTAATTTATATCATGCTTTTTGGATATAATTTATGAAACATACTTTATTTAAGCCATTTAGCAAAATTTTTATTTATTTGAGGTTCCGAAAATTTTATAGAAAATCCAATGAGTACCGCTAAAAATGGAGAAAAGCAGTTCTTGAACTGTTAAAAACACTTCCAATATCAAATTCATTCATTCTCAACTCCAATATCATCACTAAACTCAATATCAAGATCTCAACAATTTTTCAATTTGTGTCTCAACAACCTTTTCATTTCTCAAACATCCCTTTCTCGTGGTTCTCATATATAAACAACAATTAAATACTCAAATTACTTCCATACATAACCATAAATCTTTATTATTTACATGAACCTCAAAATACATTACATAAATCCCAAATACAAATGAGAAAATAAAAATTAATTACAAAATGACAAAATGACATCTAGTGTCCTACCAATGCAATCGCAGTGACGAGGTGACACGGACATCGTGAATCGCAGGATGGACTCACCCAGTCTGCGGTCTACTGGGCTCACGATCTGTATCTCCAGTACCTACGCGTGGCAAAAGCAACGCGCTAAGCAAAAATGCTTAGTGGTGCAATAATAAAATAAAAGAAAATAGCAAGAAAACAAGTATATAGTGAATGTGTATGATTCATTTGTTTAGTATGGTTATATATACATTAATTCAGTAACTTTGTTCACTTTCATTCATTTGGTTGCCCAAGTAACCTACACTAGACGATCGGATCGATAACGGGTAACCGCACTGGGTATCTAGTACCTCGGGCGTCACACCATCGGTCACATATGCATCTCGGTGTGCAGCGGCTACCAAGTGTAAATAATTTCAGCACAAGGCCAAATCTCAATGCAAAGTCGAATGGCTAAAAGCCATGAAATCACGTAACGGCATATTGCCATGTGCAAGATCGCTAATCGAACCCTATTGGCATGCCAAACTATCCAAACCAATCTTGTTAGGTATACTAGGGCATTTGAAACTTTTAAATTCTTCAATTTGTGCATTTCAAGTTTTGGTGTCACTATTCACCTCATTGGTCAACAAAAATGTTGACTTTTGGATAGAAAATAGGTGTATTGGTTTTAACACCTCAAACATACCACATTTTGTATTTAAAACTTGTTGGAATTGATTGCCATTTCCATTTCTAACTTAAAACCAAGAGGGCAGAAAATTTCAGTTTTGGAGCCTAAGTTTATTGCTCCATTACACATTGTTACAGTGGAAATTTGAAGAAATGGCAAACATGAAAGTTGTTCCTTATTTTGTCTAGTTGAATTTCCTTTTTTGAATCACTCCATTTGGAGTTTTGTAGCTCTAGATATGGCCCAAAAACCCAAGCTGGGCGGATTGCCAATCTGCAAAAATTACCATATCTGCAGTAACATGAACAGTGACTGCAACTACCATTTGGGTTAGGTTCTGGCCATAATTTGGGGTAGGTTCCTTCATGAAAGTTTTTTGTCTATGTCTTAACTTGTTTCTGTAAACATTTCAGGTCAATTGACCATATCTACAGTGAGTTATGGCCAAATAAACAGTTACTATTCATTTGGTCAATTCTGCAGAATCAGTTGCAGGGTATCCGGATTGGGGCCAAGTTTTGGTCCTCTTGCTTTGGTCTTTTGGGCATGGTTTCTTCAGCAAAAATGTGCCATTATAAGCCTAGTTTCATGTCCAATTGGCCAAACACCAATTGGACTAACACAGCCAAAGTTATGGCTTTGTAATTGGACTGAAATTTTAGTCCATTTTCTGCTGTCCTAGGGCAGCTTACACCTTGACTTTGCCATACCATTTTTAAGTCCAAATTGTGGTCAACATACCTCAAATGGTCACTTATTGACCATTAGATTGTTCTTTAACAGTTTAATAAGCCAAGTCAATTTTTTTCTTCTCAAAACCCTAATGTCCAATGCCATTTACCCATAAACCTCAATTAGCACCCTAACTCAACATCCATGCATATTCACACTTTAAACACCATTTCTAGCTCACTTTAAGTCCATTAAAACAATCAAAACCATTTCTCTATTAGGGCTGCCGAATTCTTTGGTGGACATACACATGAATTTGTTTCATTTATTTCACAATTTCTCATCCATTACAAGCCTCAATCATGGAATTAATGAGTTTTAACTACATACATGCACTAACCTCTTGTAGGGAGATTTTTCTCAAGCTCAAAACTTCACTTTCCTTCTTCTTCTTGGCTGCCAAAAGCTTCCCCAAGTGATATGGTCAAGGTTTAATGAAAGGGGTTAGGGAAATATGGTGGAAATGATGGAAATCTAAAGCTTGAAAAAACTTTAATGGAGGGTGGCTATGGGACTAGGGTTTCGGCTGCATGAGGAAGGGGGGTGGCTGCTGCAATTTTTTAGTTATTTAGTCTTCATTTAGTCTTTTTATTAGTTAGTCAATTGATGGCTTAATTGTGATTGGTCAAAATTTTCTTAATGACATCACCATGATGTCATAAATAAGCTTTTTCCTCATTTTCTTTCCTTTCCTCCACTACTCATTTTCAATTTAATTTCTAGTAATGTTTCTTCATATTTTATGTCATATTAATTATTTATTCAACTGGACAAGTCGGCCAAAAATCACCTCTGAAGGCGAAATGACCAAAATGCCCTCCGTTTGGCTTAACGGGTTAAAATTGTCTGTACCGATTGAAAAATTTTTCTAGGTATTTTCTTGGCATTCTAATGCCATGGAAACCTCAGTAATCTTTCTCTGGAGTCCCAAAAATTATTTTATAATTTTTCCCCCGGGTCTAGGGCTCCTCGTTGCGAGAACCGCAACTTCCCTCTGGTTACCCATCGCTTGGGCACCGGCTCGTTTAACTCGGTTGTATTTTATTCCTAAAATTTTTACTAAATTTTTCTTATTAATATTTGAGTTAATTATGATTCCTGACTTTAGTTTAAATATTTTTCCGGACGTTCTAGCTGTCCGGACCGACACCGGTCACCGGAACAGTAGAATGTACGGAGTTGGTACAGGGAGGGTGTTACATGACATCTTGATAAGATGGGTCTGAGATACTGTAATGAATGACTCTAGTGCTAGTGGGAGATTGTTAGTAGTATGCCCTAGAGCATATCACTTTGTATGTATCTTGTATATAATTTTATTAATAAAAATGCATTTTCACTCTTTTGTTTACATAAACTTTTTATGTGAAATTGAAAAGGTCCATTGATATTTTGTTAAAAATTCTATTCTTAAGTTGTTAAGAATATGAGTCACAATTTTTCTAGCACAAAGTATCATAAATCGGTTCACAATCGAGGATACTTCACAAAGGACATGACTTATCCAGAAAGATTGTAATCATGTTTGTTCCCAAAGTATTAATATGAGATATTAATAAGTTGGAATGGTTAGTCTCATGCCACATAACAAACATTATAAGCACTTATACACGATAAGTAGGCTGAACTAGTGATGCTTATGACAAGCACATGGAGTTTACTCTTGTCAATGCATTGTCATATATCATATCAGTATATATAATCTTTAAACCTGAGATAACACAGTTATCTTGTACATAGGTGGTTTGAGTTTGATACTGCTTTCATACTTGTACTGTGTATGGGTATATGGGCATGTGCTGGCTCCTACTAGTTATATATGGACATAGGTGTTGATCAAGATGGAATTCGTTACCCTAAGTAAATAGGGATAAAATCCTATGTTCATTTAATTGTTCTTGATGTTTCAAGTTCCTGGCCAAGATAGACAGATTTAGTCAAAAAAGAGTTTCTAATAAGAAAATCTATTTAATCAAGAACTGGAATTAAAAGAGAATATAATGTTCATAGCAAATGGTGTTTGACATTAACCATGACTCCAGCTCGAATTGAGATTTTATAATGGAGAGATTCTAGTGCATGGTAACATATGATTAAAGGTTCATTTAAGGTATTCCTTATTACTGATTGGGTGGCCATGGCATACTATGCTAGGTGTCAACCATGGTCTATGAGATGCCTGAAATGATTTAGAGAAATCATTTACAGTAAAAAATAGTTCTAATGATATTAAGAGATAATATCATTTCTCATTGCCAATAAGTAATGAGCCTAGTAAGTCACACATCTATACAAGCTAATCACTATTTAAAATGTGATTTAATTGATTAATTAAAGAGTTTAATTAATTAATTAAAGAGGTTTGGTTTGCAATAAAATTATAAAGTTCCTAGCATGACTTGAAACCAAATCTAGGTTATTAGATGTATAGTATAAATTAAATTTATATTTAATTTGATTAAATATGAATTATATTATGAGAAATTAATTAATTAATAGAGATTAATTAATTAATTAATTTATATTTGATATAAATTGATTTAAAGAGGAGAAATTATAATTTTGGGTTGAGAACTCAAATTAAAAAGTAAGGGCAAATTAGTATTTTCACATGGTGATATGTGGCACCATAAGATGGTGACACATGGCACCATATTATCTTATCACTTGTCTTCCTATGATGGAAGACCACATGTCATGATTTAAATGGAGCTTGACACTTGGCTTCATAGGATTAAATCAAACAATAACAAGATGGGATCTTGTGATGACATGTGGTAAGGGAGTTAGTGAGGGTTTGACCTAAGTATATAAAAAAAAAAAATTAATAAAGAAAAAAAATTACTCCTCTCTCTTTTCTCTCAAGTTGGACGACAACATGGTGTTTCCCTCTCCTCTTCTATTTCTCAATTGATTCAAAGGAAAAACTTTGATTTTCTCTTGAATTAAAATTATTAGAAAGTGTTTCTAACTTCCAATACATTCATACAACCTTCACAAAGCATAAATCCCATCTCAAAATTGGTTGACAAGGCTTGAGAAGCCAGTCTAGGGGCTGCCATTGCAACTTTGGTGTGTGCTTGTGGTGGACAAACTAAAGGGACAACATTTGGAGTCCTAAGTACATCCTAGGAGTCAGGATTGCATCAATTGTACATCAAGAGGTTAGTACCTAAAAATCCCTCTTTTAGTTAGGGTATAATTGAATTAAATGTTAATTCACAATCTTTAATGGCAAATGAAATTTTAATGCATGCTAAAATGTGTTTTGGTATGTAATTGGGCATTAGAAATTGATTAGGATCATAAGACAATTGGTATGGTGCATTTAACCTTAGAAATAATTTTTGAAATTCAAGATTCTAATGCCTTTTAATCCACGCTTCCACTCCTTCATGATCCACCATTGCCGGCTAAACAACAATGATGACCACCCCCCAGGAGGCATGGCAACACTCCAGCAATGGCAGGGAGGCTGGCAGTGGCTAAGGAAACTGGCAGTTGAAGCCAAAATGAAGAGAAAGAGGAGAGAGGGAAAGAGAAAAAAATGGGTCTCTAACTTTGAATGCTTATATTCGACAATCTTAAAGTCCAATCGGAGTGATTTCAATGGCTATAGGCTCCTAGTAGAGAGCTCTTTCAGATGAGACCAACCATGCTGTATGTGGTGGCCGTTTTCGGCGCTAGCAAGGAGAGAGAAAATCAGTATTTTTCATCTTTTCGACGAGATTTCCAGCGATCGGACTGTTGGATTTAAAATCCGAGACTACCATTGGACTCAGGGCGATGAAATCTTCGAAATGGGACTAGCCCCACTCCGATCAGACATCGTTTGAAAAAAGCGATCATCGAACGGTCTAAATTACTTGGTGAGATTTTTAAACTTTTTAAATTCCCAAAAATTAAAAATAATTTTATGATAATTATTAACAAATTTTGGGCTTAATTTAGGTGCAATCGGATCGATGGTAGCTCACCGGTGCCCGGGACCGTGTTTTCAGCTAGATCCAGCTACTCGGCGGTTTATCCCAAAATGTGGCCAATATTACAGTTGATCCTAGTGTTTTCAGATATTCCGAATGCATTTCAGGTGTCAGAATTGACATAGATAAACCCGAACTCCAAGTTGCTCAATTTTTGCCTAATACCGAGTTTAGAATAAAACTCATAAAATATTCATGGGTGATCAAAAAATTGTAATTCCTTTTGCAATAGCCTTATAATATTGTTAAGGACCGTGGGGCCAAATTTTAAAATTTTAAGAACTCATTTGAGTGATTTTTGCTGAATGTCAGTTTTAGGGGCTAAAACATAATTATCCAATCTAGTAATTATTGCCTAGTTTGAAGAGCCCGAGAGGGGCTATATGAAGTTGATGAGATATAGGTTGAGATGTGTGATTTTAGAAGTGTTATTTGAACTATTTTGCAGGTTGGATAAGTCCTAAATATAGGAGAGACTCTACCGGATTTCTGGCATAAATTAGGCTATCTTTTGTCTCTTTATAGTCTTATTTTGAATAGGTATTGATAAATTTATAATATAATTGTTTATGTGATCAGGGTCAACTGTCTTCCTCCACCCAACCCCTACAGTAATCACCAGTTAACTAGTGAGTAGATATTGATTTTATTTACAATTTCAATATTATTGTTATTATATGTCACAGCATGCCCATACATCACTTATAGATATATGTATTAGCTACTATAGGCATGCTTTATATTGCATCTTTACTTGATGGTTTGATGCGGGTGTTGCCTCGTGTAATTTGGAGTTATGTGAGTGTGTCGGCGTGCATGTGGTGTATTAGTAGTGGATTTGGGTAGGACAGGCAAATCAGCTTGAGCTAGTCTCACTTGGGGCTCAGTCCTTCTGTGATAAGTCATGTTGAGTATAGCTTTGAGTTGATCTCACTGACCCCCGTGCTTGGATTGTTAGAGAAAGTTCGGCTTGAGTTGCTCTTGCTGGCAGGCCTTAGATTAAGAGAGCTGTATAGGGATCAGCTCCTATATTGTATTTATACTGGTGTGACACACAAGTGTGTGAGTGCTCCAAATTATTCTTTATGTGAGTGTTGTTGAAATTATTTGAAATTGCTAATCTATGTTACATTTCATCCTTAGAGATGCATTTAGTACTAGATAGTTATAGAAATTGAATCTAAAATCAATATTTTACTCTATGAGTCAAACGCTTACTCTTGTTTACCCTTTTTTTTTTCAGGCTGCAAGAGGAGTTCTTTTTTAGAATAATGTGTTTCCTTCCTTGCAGGTTTATTAGCAGTTATGTATTTGTATTACTATCTTCTAAATTTGTAATCTAGGACTCCACATGTATTAATAGTAGTTTAATCTTGTTAGGTACTATGTTAATTAAGTTTTTTGGTATTAATAAAAGAAAATTTTTGTGATGTTTAAATGTTTATAAATAATGGTATCAGGGTTGAGCTAGGCTCCCCTGGCTTTAGCTTTTGATGGTTATCGGGTTGGGTTGACTTGAATTAAAAATGTAATATTTTATTTTACTTTATTTTATTTTATATGTTGGGCATCAGTTTTGGGCCCTGATTGTAGATTTGGGAATAATAAGGCTTACTACGGGCCTCGGAGGCTTTATGTCGACCCAGGTCCTAGTGCCAGTCCAGCCCGTGAGATCGGGTCGTGACAAGTTACATTGAAATTAATATATTAAAGCATCTACATTTGATGAATAAGTAGTTAAAAATCCTTGTCCTTTTATAAACATATATAGCCCATTCAATTAGGTATATGTGGCATTTGCCATCTTTAGCAAACCACAGAAAGGACCTGAACCTTGCAAATAGCCTTCAAAACCCTACCATCCATGCCAATAATTGACCTACACCCATTTAGTTACCTCTATTAACATGTAGCTAAGTAGAAGTTAAATCAATATAGAATTTTAATTTAGGCATGTTTCTACATAGATAGAGTTCAAAAGCATTTAATAGTCCTATTAAAATACATTCCTAGCATTCATCTAACATTAATAGAAAAGGAAGGAGAATTCATGTTAAAATGACCTTTACAACCCAAATCCTATAAATAAAAAAAGAAAGGGAAGATGAAATGAGTTACAATCTAATTAGAACTAACTAACAAAGAAAATTGAACATGTTGCAATTGTGGTGTCTTCAAGCTTGCTTCCATTTGGCCACCTCTTCCTTTCCTCCTTTCGCTCCCCAGGTTTCATGGGCTCCTTTGGTATTTGGATTGCTTCTTGGCTTTCCATGGTCCATTCTTTGTCCGCTTTCAATGCTTATTTTATTGTCTTGGCTGAAAAAGGCATAATGCACCTATCTTTGCACCATGCTTACATACAATACCATATTTGCAAATATAACTTGAAAATAATTAAATTAAGGGAAACTAATACATTAAATATCCTAATCTAGTCCATATGAAGCCATTCAACTAATCAAAACACCATAGATCAACTAAATGAAAAAAAAAAAACTTAAAGAAAATAAAGCATAAAATTAAACATGATTCCTTTACTCTTTTACCTTTTGGCCAACATCTTTGTAGGCCCTAAAATGGATCCTAATCACTTCTAACATAGTCCTCCGTCATTAAACATGAATATATATATAAAAAAATCATAACAATGTTTTAGAAGCATTAATTCTCAAGGAAAAGCCATTAAACAAATATTAATAACATGTAGGTTTTTGAAATTCCTACACATTAATCTCAACTTATATGACCAAAAATTAATATTTAGGAAAGGATTTTATGTCCCAAATCAATTGATATGTATGCTTACATATTCCTCCTATCATGTCAATATCATAATAGCCCTGAACTTCATAGAATATTCAAGGAAAGCATAAAAAAAAAAACATTAAAAAAATGCACCAAAACCCTAACCGAATGTATTTTCATGCTTTTATTATTTAATTTTATGCTACAAAAACCTAAGTGATATTATAAACATGGTATTTAAACTAATATGAAGAAAGAAAGAATTAAAAATATAACATGGTAATTATGGTAAACAAAATTTCTAAATTCGTCCTACTTTGCATGCATAGCAAATCTGACCTAACTTTATATTTCTATCATAAAATCATTATACAAATAGTTTGTGATGAGAAACCCAATTTGTTGGGTTAAGCTAGGTTGATTTGAGGATCTACACCAGTATTAGTTGGTCTATTGCTTGTGGTAATAGGTCTCAAGCCTTTCTTTCCTTGCAATGAATTTATGTTATCTTTGACCAAAATAAAAAAAAAAAGGGTCTTGTACCATTGCTACGTCTAAGAACCAAAGCACATGCACATCTAGTGCACAAACATTTCTTTAGTTTTCTATGTTTTTGAACTAATGGACAAAAGCTATTTTCATCTCGTTTTCTTCTCAAGGAAACAAAATTTCATATTAAAAATTTGAATGACCTTAACTATTTTTTTTGCTCAAGTCACCGAAAGTGAAAACTTCCCCTTGGAAATTATATGTCCACTTCCAATCAATGTGTATGGAATCCAATAACTACTCTTTGAGGAAGTTATGTTCCACCAATGTGTATAATGACCCTCTATCATGGGTGGACCAATTTTTCAACATCTCCCACTCATAGTCATGATGGGATCAATTTTTTACTTGATTTCTAAATATTCATATTTAACAAATAAGTTCTATGGTAAGTGCATCAATAGCTCAATTGCTATATATCTATTAAGAGTACATAGCAGCTCAAGTCATAAAGTTTAAAATAGATGATGTATATAATTTTCTAAGTCATATTACATTTATATATCTCTCAATTGCATTTATCATATCTTGAGTTTATAATTATGCATTTATTACACAGAGAAAATATAATTAGCCCACTAATAAATATAGATTAATGTGATGTATCTAATGATCTTTTTCTTCTCGTGATTTTCTCAACGTTAATTTAATTCACTTTTCTAGGATGCTCCAGCCAAACCAAAAAAATTTATTAGAAAAATAATTTTTAAGAAACAAGTTATATTAGTCTAAAAAATTATTAAAAATATATACTATTTTATAACTAAAAGAATATTATAAATGATGAGAAAAAAGAATTTGAAAAAGAGAAAAAGGAAATGAGAGAATAAGAAAATGAGAAAAGGATGAGAAAAAAATGAAGATGAGAAAAGATGATGAACAGAATGAAAAAAAAAAAGAATAAACAGTGAAACTAGAGAAAAATGAAAAAAAAAAAAAGAAATTGAAGAAAAGAAAAAAGAAATGAGAGAATAAGAAAATGAGATCATGAGAAAAAAAAAACAGAGAAAAAAAAATTAAAATGAAAGAAAAAGAGTGAAATGGAAAAAAAAAAAAGAAAAGAAAAGAAAAGTAAAGTGTCGATAAAATAAAAGTTTAGTTTAAGAGTGGAATGGGTTATGCCATTTATGCATTGTGATTTACTAACAAATTTGCAAATGATTAATAATTTATTATTAATTGAAAATTCTTTTCATCTGAAATTTACTGATTTGCAATTTACATAACAGATCTGTTGATAATTGAAATAAAGAGAGGCTTTTGAAAAAAAAAAATTCTGTTTAAAATTATAAACAGATTTTAAATTCATTTTTTTAAAATAACTTTTTAAGAGTTTATAATCTGATTCCCTAAACATCCTAAGCTACGCTCAAAAGAGCTATTTTTTTTAATTTATTTTTTTTAATAGAAAGAGCTATCTAAAAACAAAAAATAAGATTAGCAACAGACCGAATCAGTTGTTAATCTATTAAAATCAGTTCCTAATTGATTTAGCAATCGATTCAGTCAGTTGTAATGAGTATAGTTGTAAATAATTAACTGATAATCAAATAGGCTATAAATAATAATCAACAACTAAATCAGTTGCTAAATTAGTTAAACTTAAAAAAAAAAAAATTTAATTAAAAACTATCAGTTACTAGTAGCAATCGATTTAAAAACCGAAATCGATTACTAATAGCAATCGAAATATAATCATTTGCAAAAAATTTAGTGTCTAATTTTATAACTTTGTAACCATTTTGTAAATCGGTTGCTATTTACAACTAATTTAGAAATCGAAAAGTCGGTTGCTAATTTTAAAAAAATTATGAAAAAATTAAAATTTCAAATAAAAATTCAAATAAATAAAAATTTCAAAACATTACTAAAATAATAAATTATTAATAAAAATTAGTATTAAAAATTAATATAAAAATATTATAAAAATTACTAATAATAACTATTATAAAAAAATATTAACAAAAAATAAATATAAAAACATACTTATAAGACAAATTAATAAAAAAATTACTACATATATTATAACAAAAATTACTAAAAATTAATACTGCAAAAAATATACTAATAAAAAATATATTTATACAAAAATTTTTATTTTATGCAAAAGAAAAATAAATTAAATAAAAAAGATAAGAAAGAAAAAGAAAATAAAAAAGAAAAAAGATGAGAAAGAAAAAGATAATGAAGAAAATAGATGATAAAGAAAAAGATGATGAAAAAGAAAATTGACGGGAAAGAAAAAGATGAAGAAGAAGAAAATAAATGAGCAATAAAGAGATGAAGAAAAAAAAATAAATGAGTAAAAAATGATGAATAAAATAGATGAGAAATAAAAAATAATGAAGAAAATATGTTAAAAAAAATAATAAATAAAAAAAATGAGAATGAAAAAGATGATAGAGAAAATGAGAGAAAAGAGAAGAAAGAAAGAAAAGAAAAAAAAAAGAAAAGAAAAAAAAAAGAGTAGCACAAAAAGAAAATGAATATTAGTTTATGTAAACGAATTAGCAATGGATTTTAGCAACCGATTGTCAGTTGCTAATTTTTTAAAAAAAAATTGGGTGAAAATTTTTGGGGAGAAAATTTTACAACTAATTTGCAATTGATTTCAAAATCGATTATCAATAGCAATCGATTTTAACTAACTGCAAAAATATATTACTATCAGCAACCGATTTGCAAATCGGTTGCAAATCAAAATAAAATAAAAAGTCCAAAATTTTTTTTAAAGAAAAAATCGGTTACAAAATTGGTTGCTAATAGCAACCAATTTGAATAGGTTTCAAAAATCGGTTGCTATTAGCAACCGATTCGCAAATCGGTTGTAAATAAAAAAAAAGTGAGAGAATTTTGGAGGAAAAAAATTGGTTATAAAATCAATTATTGTTATCAACCGATTCGTAAATTTAATGCTAATAAAAAAAGAAAATAAAAAATTAGATTAGAATTTTTGAGGAAAAAAATTGATTGTAAAAATCGGCTGTTAGCAACCGATTCGCAAATCGGTTGCAAATCAAAAAAAAAAAAAAATTGGGCAAAAATTTTTTTAGGAAAAAATTTAGCAACTAATTTACAATTGGTTACAAAAATTGAATGCTATTAGTAATCGATATGAAATCGATTATAAATAACAACCGATTTTGTCAACTGATTTTTTTACAATCAATTGCAAATCAATTTCTAACTCTGAAGCCAATTAAAGTAATTTTTTAATTTAGCAACCGATTTCCTAAATCGATTACTGTTAGTAATAGATTTTGCAAGCGATTTCATAATCAGTTGCTAACAACAATCGTTTTAAAATCGATTGCTAATGGTATATTTAAGGTTTTTCCTAATATCGATTTGTAACCAATTTAGCAACTAATTATAAATTGATTGCTAATAGTAACAGATTTTAACAATTAATTAGCAACTGATTCTCGTATCGCTTGCTAATTTTTTTTTAAATTAATTATTTTACTAAAAAAAAATAAAAATCACAATTCAGTTACAAAATGGATTGGTAATGGCAATTGATTTCAATCAGTTATAATAATTAATTGCAAAATTGATTGTTTTTATAGTGTATTTTATTAATTTGCTAAAAAAAATCTGCATAATATTCATTTAGGTTAGAGATTTTTTGGATGAAAGCATTATAACTTTTTACGTTTTCTCTTTAGAAAATCCATCATTTTAATATTATCAACATGAATTTAAATATATATTTCTAATAAGAAATTTTACCGCACGATATGCTGGAAAATGTCTAGTGTGAGTTAATTCAAATTAATGATGAAAAAATAATTATGAGCACTTAGCCATACAATATATGGCATAATAATGTTATTTTATCGTTAATTATTATATTCTAGAGAAGCTGAACTTCGAATAATTTTTGCTTAAAAAATTGTACATGATATGTGTAGAATGCTCGTTGCAAGTAGCTACCTTTACCATCCCAATAGGAAAACAGAATTTGCCCAATTGGGTTATTGCGTTATTCAAAGCCATATGTTCCTTTTAAGAGTTTTTCACCGTTAGGTCTAGTTCCAGGTTAAAGGCTTCTCCAATAAGAAGTGATAGTCCTGAAATTTCAATGATGATAAACTGTGAATCGCTGTCCAAACGAGCCTTTACAACAGGTTTGCCATTCATCATTGAACCCTTTGTGATCCTTAGCTCACGTGCCTTCAATCTCTCAGCCTTCTCCAACCCTATGAAACTCACCTTATCCACTATCCATTTCTGACTCAAATCCAATCCTCCATTCAAAATTTCTGATGCAACAAATATAGTATTATTCCTCTGCCGTCCACCATGAAATCTAAGGAAAGCCCACCTCCCTTCTGATCCTCCCATATCTAGTTCCTCCCCATCGTCCAAAAATAGTTCTCCAGAACTATTTCCATTGCTGGTCACAACCACCAGGAGTTCAAATGGTGTCATTCGAGCAGCTTTTGTTGTCATTGCTTCCCCTTGCATTGCCAAAATGTTGCCTTCCTTGACATGCACATTTATATGATCAGGTGGTGCGTCAAGTGTGACATACTTACCTGAGCTTACCCTGATTGAATCAGAGTAATTAAACAGGCTAAACCAATTTCCTTCAGGGAAGTATGCATCAACTGACACTGCTCCTGACATTACTACCGGTGAGACCAGTACACCACTACCAATTAGAAACTGGAAATTGATTTCGTAAGTGTTGACGTCTTCAGGAAATGAAAAGAAAAGAGGCCTTGCTATGGGTGTTCCCTTGGTGTGTGCCTCATATAGTAATGTGTAAAAAAGCGGAAGCAGTCGATATCGGAGTCCTAGCACCTTCCTGGCTGTTGAAGCAACTGAATCCCAGAGATAGAGCTCTTGCCGAATACTGTTTTTTTCCGAGTGATCTCGCGCAAAGGGATAAAAGGCCCCAAGCTGCATATGAGTATAATCAATTGTGCATATTCTTTTAGTATATGCAGAATCATAAATAGATTCCTGTGGATGGTATAATTACCTGAATCCAACGCCTGCAAAGTTCTTCGGTTGTGTTGCCAGAAAATCCACATATATCGGCACCAACCATTGGTATTCCGAAGAGTCCGAAATTCAACATGGTAGGAATGGTGTTGGCCAAATCATCCCAGGTGGAGGCAATGTCTCCAGTCCAGTGAGCAGTATACTTGCCAGAACTTACAAAAGTAGATCTAGAAAGTACAAATGGCCTTTTACTAGTCACATCTGTCAAGGCTTCATGGGTTGCTCTAGCTTCTAGCAGTCCATACAAGTTATGGACATCGTATTCTGTAATGTTAGAAAAATGCAAGCATGTTGCTGGTGTTGTCTTATTATTGATTGGTCGTTGGATTCCTGCATTGTTAATCTTGTAAGGGGGATTATCAAGGGTGGAGAATGGTGTTGAAGGGGAAGTTATGAAATTGGATATCTCATTCATGTCGATCCAAAGTCCATCAAAAGGAAGGATATCTCGAAACTGTTTGATCTCATCCCTCCAGAAAGTTGTGGTGTCTGGTTTTAAAAAATCAGGGAAGTAGACAGGTCCAGGCCAAACTTGTCCCAAGTAAGGAACACCATCACGTTTAATAAACACATCAGCTTGAATCCCCCTATTATAGGTTCCATAGGAATCATTAACACTAATACCTGTGGAAGAAAAGCACCATAATATTAAATTAAAGTATATAATTAAACTAACCAGTTTCAGTTTAATGATGCTAAAGTTATCTCAAATACTATCAAATTTGACTAGGTATGATCCAGGAATTGTCTTCAAGATTATCATATTATGAGCTCGAATCCTAGTCAAAGATTAAAAAAATAATAATAATAATTTCTATGGCAACTTACCTGGATCCAGAATAACAACGTATTTTTTACCATTTCTATGAAGTTGGTCGACAAATTTTTTCATTAGATCTGCAGGAAAGTTGATGGGATCGAGAGTGAAATCCTTGTAACCGTCCATGTAATCAATATCTGTCCACATAACTTCAAGAGGGATACTAGCATTTGCATAGCCAGCAACCACGCCTTCAAGATCAGAAACATTCTTGTAGCCATATCGACATTGATGAAATCCTTTGCATAGGAACAAGGGAAAGATAAAACAAAAAGGGGTGGTCAAAAACACAATGTATGACATGTACGAAAGCAATCCGAATCTAAAATAATGTCCTAAAGAAACAATATGATGTGGAGCAAATATGACAAGAAGACGAAATGTGAAGTAATGCAATGAGATGATTTTTTTTTTTTTTTTTTAAATTTAGCAATTTACAATATTTTCATTCTCTTCTCATAGTAAATTTTTGGAAGAATTATTATTTAGATTTTAGAGTTTACCATTATTTACTAATTAGTCTCTTTATTTTGGAAATTATATTAATTAGCTCTTATGTTTTGAATCTATTAAACCAAAAGGTACTTCCAGCCTCCGTCCCCACACCAAAGAGTATTGAGGTCAAGGCGAGAACTTCCCCATCGAGGTGTGGGATTGGGCGAGTTTCTCCACAAGGATTCTCTTTTTTCTTTTTATTTTTTTCTTTTTCAACTTTTGTACAATATAAATTTATTAAATAAAAATAATATAAGTTAGAAATATAAGTTAGAAATATAATCTTATTAATATACATATATCTCTTGTTAAAATTGTAATATTCTTTGATGAGTGATTGAAAAGAAATGAGTTAATATCAAATTTATAAATATTATTAAGGACATGCATGAAGGGGCAGTTACAAGAGTAAGAATATTATGAGGTGACACGAATGAATTCCCAATATAAGTGGATTTATAGTAAAAGATCATCTCTGAATCTGTACCTATTTTTTCCTTAATTATGGATAAGCTAACCATTCATATTCAAGATGATGTCACATGGAGCATGTTATTTACAAATGAAGTGGTCTTAGTGAGTTAATTAAAATTTGGGGTTTTGGAGAAGGACTCTTTAGAGTAAGGTTTTAGGCTAAGTAAAAGTAATATGGAATGTATGCATGTGAGTTTAGCTCTTATAGAAGGAATGGAGAAGATATTCATAAGTTTAAGTGGTAAAATACAATCAATTCAAGTATTTAGGTTCTATCATATAGAAGAACAAAGTAATATATGAGTATATAACTCATAAGATCAAAATATGATAAATGAAATGGAGAAATATGATAGGTATACCATGCAACCATAGAATTGGCAAAATGAAAGGTAATTTCCATAGAATTGTGATCAGGCCAGCTATCTTATATGATAATGAATGTTGATATCTAATATACAACATATCTACAAAATGAGTGTGATAGAAATATATGATATTATGATAATAGATAAGATTATCAATGACTACATTGACTAGAAAGTGCATGTAATATACATTTGAGATAAAACAAAAAAGTGTCAAATAAGATGGTTTGGTCATATCTAATATAGAGCATCAAATGTCCTGATATAAAAATGTGAAAATCTAATACGGAGGGAAGTAGCATAAAAAAAATTATAATTTTTTAATATTAATGTGAAATTAGTCAAATAAAGCTAAATAGCAAAAAAAAAATGTATATAGCTAACTCTAACTAGTTTGGAATTAAATCTTAGATGTTTTTATGTTTATTATATTGGTTTAAAGCTCAATTACATCCCTTTATTTATTGGAAAAGTTCAATTTAACCCATTTTTAACTTTTTGTTCAATTTAGGTCATAAGTTTTAAGTTAAGCACAATTTAGCCCAAAAATAAAGAAAATCAAGAAATTGAACTTCTTAATTTTTAGGCTTAAATCAAAAAATTAAGAAATTTAGTTCTAAAATCAAGAAATTAAATTTCTTTATTTTTTTTATTTAATCAAGAAATTTAGCCTACAAATTTTAATTTTTGAGCTAAATTGAGCTTAAATTGAAACTTTTGGACTAAATTAGATAAAAAGTTTAAAATTGGCTAAATTAAACTTTTCCAATAAATACAAGAGATAAATTGAACAATTTTCCATTATTGTATTAGCCATGGTTCACAATCACTCAAAATTGCCATCAATAATGTAAAAAAAAAAAAAACTAATAATAAATAAAAAGAATTGCCCTTCACCCTTTTTTTTTCCTCTGTGTGTAATTTTTATCACACTAAGACCAATTGAAACTCTAAATATATAATCCTAAATTCACAACCCTTAACCACAAAAATCAAACATGAAACTCATAAAAAGATAAGAGCAATAGACATTAAAATAAAAATAAGAGCCTATAAACATTATTATCTTTTTTTCTTTTTTTTTTTTTTTTGGTTTCTAAGATAGGAAAAAGGAGGAGTGAGTCAACAAATATAGTAAAACTAGGTTGCTAGGTAAGGAAGATCATGAAGAAGAAGAAGAAGAAGAAGAAGAAGAAGAAGAAGAAGAAGAAGAAGAAGAGAGAGAGAGAGAGAGAGAGAGAGAGAGAATGTGAGGCAAAATGAGAGGAAGGAGTGGGGAGGGTGAGGAAAGATGAGAGGGCATATATGTTGCTTGGTAAACTTTTTTTTTTTCTTATAATCAAAATATGATAGTTTTATCGTTTTGTCTCAAATCGAAAGATTTTAAATAAAAGGATAATGTCAAAGAATCCTAAAATTTTGAGATTTTTTACAACAGAGAAAGCGATTGAGATAAAAGAAGAATATGAGACAAAATGAGAGGAAGGAATGGGGAGGGTGATGAAAGACGAGAGGGTATATATGTTGTTTAATAAACTTTTTTTTTTCTTTTAATCAAAACATGATAATTTTATCGTTTTGTCTCAAATCGAAAGATTTTAAATAAAAGGATAATGTCGAAGAATCCTAAAATTTTGAAAATTTTTACAATTTTACCTGAACTTTATTTTTAACCAAAATACCCTAAATTTTGAACTTTATTACAATTATACTTTGTTGTCTATTCTACTATTAATTCTAACGGATTTTGCCATGCCAGCATAGGAAATTTAAGAAAAAAAAAATCATAAACTTTGCAATTTTTTTTTAACAATTGTATTTTTTAACAAATGTACCGTGAACTTTGAACTTTACTATAATTGAAGCCCATCATTAGTTGCCGCATTCAATACTAATGGTGTTCAATACTTCTAATCCCCAAATTGTTACTAATTAAACCTAATTTACAATAAAAGAAAAAAAAATTATTTCTAGCAAAACTGACACCAATTCCACCAAGAACACACCTCCCAACTCCTTAGCTACTAACTCCCCTCAACCTTCATACCTCACAAAGCCATTTGACACCAATCTCCTACATCCATTCACTCTACCATCACCACTTAGTGCGTTTATTCCTCCCATATTGAATCAAAGTATACAACCTCTTTCAACCATCTTTCATCACCTCAACAAGTCATCAATTCTGCGCTGCTCACCTTTACTTAACCCAAACTCTGGCCTTATAAAGAATCAACCTCACTCACCATCAACATCCCTCTCAACAACTCAATTAGACCCACCTTGACAGCTCCAAAACAGAACCCACTAATTTATCAATTAAAGTTTATTTTATTGTGAATTGAATTTAATTATTTATAATATGAGGGATTAAAAGTACTTACTTATTACCTTTGTTAGCATTTAACAAGGCAATTAACAGTGGGGTTCAATTGTAGTGAATTTCAAAATTAAAAATATGCCTATTAAAAAAATAGTTTTAGTTACAATTTCTTTTTTTTTTAAAAAAAAATTAAAGTTTGAGATTTTTATTGGATATTTTTACTGTTAAAATTAATGACATAATAGACGGCATGGTACAATTGTAAATAAGTTTAAAGTTTAGGGTATTTTTATTAAAAAAAAGGTTTGCGTTAGAATTATAAAAACCTAAAAGTTTATTTATTTTTGGATATTATCTCTTAGAATAAGCTTATTATCCATTCAAAACTTAAAAAATTAATTATTTTAAATTAAAAATACGAGTACGGATTTATAATTATCAAACTTAAGCTTTATTAAAAATTACCTAAAATAAAGAAATAAAGATTGAAATAAAAAAGACTATATAAGTCATGTACTTTTTGAGATAAAGGCTTAGTTTGAGTTGAGTTGTATAACTTTCGGTTGAAGGTCAAATAAGTTAAAAATAAAGTTTTTGGTTAAATAAGCTCATACACTTTAATATTTTAAAAATATTGAAGTTTTTTAAAAATATTAAAAAAGAAATTGAAGAGCAATAAAACTATATAATATTAAAATTATTATTTTTAATATTTTATTATTAAAAATAAAGAAAATAATATTTTATAATTAAATAAAATAATATTTTATAATATGATAAGTTATTTAACTTTCATTAAACAGTAGATAAACTTATTTGACTAAAAATTTAATTTTAAACTTATTTAATCCTAACAAGACTTATTTAATATTTTTTCAATAAAAATTAGCTTCAAAAGAATTCACATCACATGCTAACCAAACTGTCAGCAGCATCGGCTGACATTTGAAACATTGTTAACACTGAAAAATATTGTTATGTCCAAAGGTTTGGATTTCGGTTTTCCGAATTGTAGATCTCAAGCATCCTTGACTTAGCATTGATTTTGTTCATTGAAAAAAAAAAATGCAAGCTATAATTTAACAAGACAAACACGTGCTACAGATACAAGAATAATGCATCCTTAATTTGTTTTTATTTTTAAATATAATATATCCTTAATTAAATAAGTAGAGTAAATTGCACGCAAATAAAGGTTTGAATTATAAGTAATCTTATTTAAATTCATGTGATGTACTTTTTTATATTTTCAATTGAAGTTTTAACTTATAGCTCCATTAAACAATTTTAATGTTATTAGAAAATTTGCATTTAATTTTTATATTTAGATAAAATTAATTATTTAATTTTTTTTATTTTAATAAATATATTATTGAGTCTATATTTTTAATGAGTAAACTATACTCCTCCTATTATCTTAAAGTAAATTTTTTTCTAAATTAATTATTTAACCCTTATAATTTAAATAAATAACTATTTACTTTTTATGATTTTAAATCTATTAACTATTTCTTTCCTGTAATTTAAATAATATAACTATTTTTTTCCCTTAACTAACTTGATCAGCATAAAGTTTTATATAATGCATCCAGAAAATTTTAATTGTATATATTTATAATTTTTTTTTCTCTCTCAAGAGAATATAATGATATACTTATTTCATAATTTTTATTAATAAATTACTAATTTAAAAAAAAAAATCTATTTTTAAATTATATATAATAATTATTTAACTATCTTATCTTAATTTCTTCAAATAATACATCAACTTAATTTCTTTAATTTTATTATGCAATAAAATTTTAATATATCAAATTTAAAATTTATTAATGTACATAGATTGATTATCATAAAAATTTTATTCTAAATATTTATTCTATCATAAAATATAATTATTTTAAGTCATTTTAAACAAAATTATATGACATAATTTATTTTATTAACTTATAAAATTTATATCTATTAAAAATAATAAACAAGCTTCTAAAAAAAATAATAAAGAAGGACGCTTACCAAAGGACCAGTACGGCATAGTTGCAGGCCGGCCAATAAGCTCTGTGTACTGTTGTATCACCATATCCGGCGATGGTCCAGCGAAAATATACAAGTCAATAACACCACCAATTACTTTATAAGTTATTCTGTCACCGCCGTAGATTATGTCCATCCCATTACTATTCAACAGCAAAACACCGTGACTAATCCCTGCCGGTACTCTGCCCTCGGCGGACGCTGATCGGACGTCAATGTAAAATGGGTGAGACCCATAAAGATTCACGTTTAGATTCGCGCTTGCCAGGTCTGCGTTCCACAAAGTCAACGTCTCATTTGCCTGCAACTTGAGAGTGCTCTTTGTGTGCTCTCCAAGGCCATAAAGGGAAGACTTATCCACAGGAAGTGAGGAGGAGAGCTGGATATACTGATCCTTGAAAACCAGGAAAGTGCCGGAGTTCGTTGTGTCCGGCGACGCGTCAAAGAGGACATCACCATTGGATTTGCGGGATACTGAGAAGCCAAAGGGGGTTGTGTTGTGAACGGTGAAAACGAGGTCAGAGGTGGGGCTGGAGAGGATTTGGTTTTCAAGAAGGGCTCGGTGGTTCACCGGAGAATCGTCTCTGTCTCCGTCGATGTAGCTTTTTGGCTTGAAAGTGTCATGTGGGATATTTTGGCGGGGAATGATTTCTTGAGGGATCTCCCATCTTTGTGCTTGGGAATCTGTTACTCTGATTCTGAGACGGTCCTTGGTTTCAAAGCTGCATTAATGGCGGAGTCCAAACCAGAAGAAAACCAATCAAGATTGGACCATTTTTTTCAAATCTTATAATTTTTACCAACTTTCATGAATAGGTTGACAGTTTACAGGGAAGTTTGAGATGAAGATTAAACATACCTGGCCAAAAGATTGAGATTTTGGATATCAGCTCCATAAACAGAGGAATTCTTTATTAGGGTAAGTTCAGCTTTCAGAGACTTGGTGGGTAAATTAACGGTGACGGCTTCAATTACATATCCATAGCCGACAGTGTCTGTTTCTTGGCCATGTGAGAATGGAAATGAGATGGCGAAGAAGACAAGTAGGATATGATAGTTAGAGAGTCCTGTTTTATTCCCGTGGCTCCCCATTACTCGCTCTATAGATGAGGAAATTAGTACTGCAATGTTTTATATTCAAAGAAAAGAAGCCGTGATCGAACTTCCATCTTCCATGAGAAAAATTAAAAGAAAATGACAAGATTTTGCTAATATATTTATTATGATTAGCTTTTGTATCATATTCCATTTATATATAATTTTCAACTAATAGTCATATTTCATACAAAATGGTAAATATATGAAACGTTGGACAAGTGGCTTAAAATTAATTAAATTAAAAAGCTGCAACAAAAGACACAATATTGGGGCATTTGCCATGTATTAGAAAATATAATTCGAAAAAATCTTTACTCAGAGCACAAGCTTAATTAAAAGAATTGAAGAAGCCCACTCAAGAACCAGAAAATATCATTGTGATTTAAATAAATTTCAATGAAAGAATATAACAATGAAAAGTTAATTTGATAAATTTAGTCATCTTTAAAAAAAAATTAGAAGAAAAATCATTTCATTAAAAAAAATAAAAAGTATTCACTATAAAAAAGAGATGAAATCTACGCATTATTATTTTTTTATTTTTTATGATTTTTTCCAACTTTACACATCTAGAGGTGCATATATAATTTTTAGATGATAGATATTTATCCTAATCAGCTGACTTTATTGAAACATATTACATTTTTTATTAAAACGTTGATAGTAAGATTTTAAGTTATTGGTTTTTATGGTATATCTTAATATGGAAAGCAAAATGCAAGATTTATATATGTTTTTAAATTTTGTAGATAGATGAGTAATACTCAAAATAACTGTTTTATAATACCATGCAATTTTATGTGATCAAATGTACAAACAATATGCATGAAATTAGTTGCTTCCCTGAGATATTCATTATGATTAAAGTAAAAATGCCCAAACATTTAGCATCCTCTCATGCTTAATGCCAATAGATTTTTATTTTAAAGAAAAAAAAATCTATACCTTCACCATGTAAAATATAAATATAAAGTAATAATAACATGTTATTTCAAATTCAATATACCTATAATTTTTTTATTTTCTTAAATATTAAATTATGTATCGAAAGAGTACTAGTGTGAAATATTAAGGTTATTTCTTTTTCTACTGGAGGCATGTTTTAATGCTTGATGCTGTCTCCTTTTTTGCTGGGTTATGGATGTTGGGTCTAGGA
Organism: Hevea brasiliensis; assembly: GCF_030052815.1. Taxonomy (NCBI): domain Eukaryota; kingdom Viridiplantae; phylum Streptophyta; class Magnoliopsida; order Malpighiales; family Euphorbiaceae; genus Hevea; species Hevea brasiliensis. The sequence goes on from NC_079503.1 coordinate 20,422,296, forward strand.
ATTGGATATGCAAGAAAGAAGAGCACCGGGCGGGTTAGATGATCACTGCTCTGATGCCTAAGTTAGTAATGAGAACATGACAATAGAATTTATAGGTAAAAATTGAGTAGCATGCATACCTAATGGCCCTTATATAGGCCTTTGATGTAGCTTTCTATTAGGATTATGAGTTCTATGGTTGTGTGGATTTAGAAGTCTACTCTGCTTAGTTGAGTTCTCATACTGAAGGGATTCTGATCATTGCAAATATCTTAGAATCCTTATCCTTGAAAGTGATCCGAGTATCGTTGGTATAGTTAGGCAAGTAACTCCATTATCTGAGTTTCTGGATATTGTCTAGTTCGGACTGCCCATTGCCCTTTTACTTGGATGTTCATTACTCATATGTTGGTATTATTTTAGCGGTTGTGATATCATTAGTCCTCCTACAAGTATCCGAGTCTTTAGGCTCGGCGATATTTGTTACCTTGTGCTAATTGTCTTCTTACTTATTGCTTAGGTGTCACTAGATGAGAGGTGAGATTTGAAAAGTTATGAAATGTCTTGTCCCTTAGAGAGTTATGCACTAATCATGTCAGCATGATACTCCAAGCACCTTGTTTGGCTTTTCAAGGTTTATTGTATTTATGGTCTCTACTATATATAAATAACATCAAAAACTATTTCATTTCATATTTTTCTCCATCTACTTTAGCTCTTTTTTCCTTCATCATTTCTCCATTTCAACTGGAGATTAAGTTAAGCTGTCATCCGAGGACAATTCTTTTCCTTCTCTATCATTCTCCTTTCAAGGTAAACTACTTTTCTTTGTCTGTTATCTTCACTTTTTTCTTCTGATGAGTACCCTGAATCCCAACCTGGGTTAAGGCACCACCGAAGACTCTTTTGACTTAACAATATCTCGCCCTACCTGCTCACCTATAGGCCAAAGGAGCATATGAGAGCGAATTATATCCTCTCCCATGGTAACTCCATAATCATCTATGAAGAACAACTCAAGGCAGGTGTGTGATTTCCTTTGGAACCCTTCTTCGTTGAAGTCCTTCAATTCTATAACATCTCTGTTTCTTAGCTTCATCCCCATAATAGGCAAGCCTTGGTTGCTTTTCTCATGCTTTGTCGAGAGAAAAATTTGGTGGCTACGACAAAGGTGTTCCAGAACTTTCATAAGTTTTTCTCGCATGAGAAAGTAGACTTTTGCTATTTTATTGGCAAGGGCGATGATACACATGTATGATATAGGTATTTTAAGATACTTTTGTTGCATTTCATTGGCATTTTGTTTGTTAATTGTATTTAAGTTAGTTTCGTTATATTTTATAATTTTTAGTTGATCAAGCTTAATTTCTCAATTTCTATGTTTTATTAGGTAATTTAATACAGTCTTAAGGTCTAGATCATAATTGGTTAAGTTAGAAAGTCAAAGAGTACAAGTCAAGCACTAGGGGGATTACACAGGCTATGTATTGGGAAATAAACCCGTGTAACTAGCTATTAGCAGAAGACAATTACACGGGTTTTGTAAGGGACCCCGTGTAATGGTCTCTGCCCATGTAACCTTTTGCTCCACCATTTGATGAATTGTTTCATGCCTCCAAAGAGTTACACAGCCTGCCCATGTAATGGTACACAAGCCATGTCCTTTGTGTCGGCATATATACCAATTTGCCTCTAACTCAGTTTCGCACGACTCAGGAAGACTTTTGAGGCCTCCAAGACTCTAAATTGAAGGTTTTTATGCTATATATAAATACAAGAATTCAAGAACAAGCCAAGGATTGCACCTTTTACATTCTAGTTTAGGTTTTTTAGCAATTTGGAGAGATTTGCACTAAGGCTGTTGGGAGAGACAGTCGAAGTTCCAAAACTTCATAGTTATAGAGTCTTCTATTTGGGTTCCTTTGTTCTATTTCTTTAGATGTTTTCATATTGTTATTTTATTTTTAGTTTGATTGTTAAACTCACCACGAGTGAGCAGTTCTCTTAATTCTAGAATTAAGGATGTAGCACTTTTAGTTCTATTATGGATTTACATTGATTTTATTTAATAAGTATGGAGTTTTATTCTTTGATTCAATTTCTTATCTTAATGCATGCTTTGTGTAGAGCTCCATTTAGTTATGATTCTAGATATTAATTGAAAGACTGAAAGGTGATATTGGAAAATCAAGATATTGAATTTCGAGTTTTTGACCTAGAGATAGGTTAAAATCTTATTTGGAGTTCATAATTAATTAAAAAGCATAAAGGGTTTTAATTATGATTAATCACCACGAAAGTAGGGTTCAGGTTAATTTAAAACAACTTGAGTGCCTTGGGAGAGGACTTAATGTAATACCCTCATATTAAGTAGTCTGTACATTCTACTGTTCTGGTGACTAGTGTCTGTTCGGACAGCTAGAATGTTTGGGACTATGTTTAATTCACATAGAAAAGACATAAATAAAATTGATAAAGATCAAATGAGGTTGAATTAAAATAAGAGAAATGAAGGATAAATAGGTTAAATGAGTCCAGAGTGTTGAGGATGGGTGATCGACCCGGGAAGCGACTGCGAGCTCAGTTGCTATCCTAAATTCGTATGGGACCTCATGGCATCTTTAGTTGAGGGTTAATTGTGAAACTATTGGGAATTAGAAAATCATGGAAATAAAAAGGGAATAAGTATAAATAAGGGAATCATAATTAAAGGACTCATTGGGCATTATGAAAAAAGATGAATTAGAACCGATGAGGGGCATTTTGGTCAATTCAGTCATAGAGTTGAATTTTGACCTAAATGTCCATTAAAATACGTGAGATTAAAATATTAAAAAAAATAATTAAAAATATGAAGAAAGATGTACGGAGAAGAAAAGGAAATGAAAATTCAAATTTTAAATTTGCTTTATGACATATGCATGACTCATCATGATACAATTAAAATTATAATTTAAAATTCATTTAATTAGGGGATAACTATCATATAAGAAGACAAGAAAAAAATAATTAAAAGTCAAAAATTTCATTCTTCTTCAACTTTGGCTGCCTTACCTATCTTCTCTCCCTCTCTCACCATTTCCACCATTGTTAAACTATTTGAGCTTGAAACACTCACCTTTTTCCCCATGATCTTCATAGTCTATCACTTAAAAACCTCTAATTAAACCTTGAATTGAAGATTTAGAGAAAGAAACTCAAAGAAAATTAGAAGGAAATTGAAGTTGAGAAATCATCAATTGAGGTGAGTTATTATTCTAGCTAAATTAATTGTGTATGCATGGGATTAAGGTTAATTATGGGGTAAATAACTTAAGAAAAGATGAAAATCATGCATGAACATTGAAAGTGAATTTTGGCCAGCTTGAGGGATGTTGTGGTTTGATGGGTTTTGATTAAATTAATGATGAATTCTAGCTTGTATGAAGTTATATACATATGATTGGAGTAGTGAGTTGCATGAAATTGCATGGATTTGGAAGATGTAAGAATTAGGGCTTTGGAAATTAGGGCTTTAGTAGTATGTTATGTAACTTATGTTTATAAGGCCTAATTATGGTCATTTGGTATACTTTGATTGATAATTGATGTGAATTGATGAAAGGAATACATGGATTGGCAATGTGTTGAGTTACTGGAATTCTAAACCCTTGAGTCCAGCAGGTTTGAATGAGTATAAGTTGAGCTACATAGCTCTAATTGGTGTGAGGCCAATTGCAGATAAAACCTAAGACAATATGCTAGAAATGTCATGAAGACACCTTGTCTAGAAACTAACCATAGGTTGCCCTCAATTTAGCTTCAATTCGGATTACAATTCTAGACCTGATAAAAAATGACCAAATAAATAGTACTTAGAAAATTAGGCATAACTCACTCTAGAAAACTCCAAATTAGGTAATTCTTGAACCAATAGAAACCTGAGACATAGGAGAATAGTTCTCATGCAGACCATAGGGCTAAATTATGACCATAAGTTGATCAAATTGTTAGACAAATTTGGTCTAGCAAATCTGCCCTGATTTTGGACTAACCTGGAAATTCTGGACAATTGCCTATCCGACTTGTTTTTGAAAAAGTTGCCATAACTTGGGCTACAAAATTGAAAATTAGGTGATTCAAAAGCCAAAATTCTCATAAGACATAGAACTACAACTTTTGTGTTTTGACCAGAATCCAGTTCTTAGGGCAATGTAGAGGAATTGTTGGGAAAATTCAGGAATCCTAAATCTGGAATTTTTGCTCCTTGGCAAATTAGTCCTGTGACCTTCGAATAGTTATTAGGCCATTACTGCCTCTACAAAATTCTAATTGAAGTGATTTGAAATGATTTAGAAACCTAAGACAAATACCTAAAACATTGTTTCAGAGACTAGGGTCAAATTGTGAGCTTACGATGCCCTGATATAAAATGCAAAATCAAGGTACAAATCTGGTGACCTAAAATTTAAGGATATGGCACCTAGAATAGTATTTAATTTTTTAGCCATAACTTGAGATCTAGAACTCTAAATTGAGTGATTCAAATTGAAAAATAAAAATAAGACATAGAGGAACAATTTTCATGAAGAACACCTCATTAAATTATGACTAGAACTAGGTTGAAATTGGATTCAAAAGTCAAGGCATAAAACTGTCCAGAACCCAAACTCCTTGAAATTACATAAGCAACTTAGGCATTCATTTGGAATTCATTTGATTAGTTATTGGAGATAATTAGGATAAGTATTGAGACATTTTCATTGTATATTTTTAGTAGAAAAGGAGCCTCCTAAAGAGGGAAAAAGTTGAACTAAGTAAGAGGAGTATAAGAGATTGTTGTACAACTAACCCTTTTTATTGGTTTTTCACTTTGAAATTGATTTGAATAAGCCTATATGAATGAATTATGATTTTTATTGTATTGAGAACTTTAAATTGTTGAATGAAATTGTATGAGTCAAATATGATTTTTCCTATGCACCTAAGGAATTATTTACATTGTTTTGAAAATTGGGAATTATGAAATGAAATTATATTATGGAAAGGCGGATGTTGGCCCTTAATTTTAATGTAGCAAGGTGTTGGAATGTATTTTGAAGTGCTTTTGTGAACTTTATGTGTTGCCAATCATGTGCATAAATTTATAACAATTAAATATGTTTATTGATTTATAAATGTGTTTTGTGAATGGAATTTCTTCAAATATGTTTTGAAACCATAGTTGACATGGCAATGTGATTGTATTCCTCATTAGCTTGTCTAGTGACATGATACTGATATAATCTCCTCCATTTATTGAGGTTGAGTTCCTCCCTCTCTGGCTTGCCAGTTGAGGTAGAGTTCAGATGAGTACTCATATATATATACTAGCTAGTCTTTAGTGCCTCCCTTTAGCCTTAGTTATTGGGGGGAGTTTACTTTGTTGCGGTGTACAACACGATAATCATCGTGAAATTTTGTGTCATGGGTCCAACCGTATAAATTGTTGACAACACCCTTAAATTATGCATATTTTGATAAAAATGAGATTGAAACAAATGTTTGTTAGTGGCTGAAAAATGTTATATTGTTTTCATGGTTCAAGAAAAATATGAATATTTCAAATGCTTTATTATGATTTGATAAATTGTGATTACTTGATCAAATGTCATCCAAAGAAATGATTTGCATGATTGAAAATATTGATTTTGGTTTTATAAACTATGAAGAATTTAAATAGTCCAAGCTCTTTGCTATGAATTGTTAAAACATGTTTTGTATTAAGTTTTAAATTATTAGTTGTGTACCACTGAGTTCACCGCTCAGTGATACCTTTGTGTGCTGTCACAGGTGAAAGAAAGATTAGAGCAGCTGAGTGAGACTCCTTGAAGTCATGACTTGAAGTCAGGTTAGGACTATCTTTGGGCATATCGTAGGTATACCTTTGTACATTAGGTTTTAATGCAATCATGTAACTATTTGTATGTAATTATATTTGAACAGTTATACAGAACTTTGTAATATTATTTTTGGGACTGTAATCAAATGCAAATTATTGTAATATTATTTCTTCTGAGTTTGATCATTTGAAAAGTTTTGTAATATTAATTTCATTACTTCAATGAATGCAAATATTAAAATTTTTTTTTTGAACTATGTAATTGATGAATAAATTTCCTTATGATGAAATTGTTGAGCATGAGTTATAAAAACTATTACAAGCGATTTTTGACAAGTTTGAAGAACGGTTTTATTGCATTTTCAGCCGTAACCACTCAAATTTTTTGCAAAATTTTAAAAATGGCTATTTATCTCTAAATAAATTTTATGACATGCACTTAAATTGAATGCACTTAAATAATTCTTTACCATCACGATAACCTTAAAAATGAATTTGTTTTGTCAAAATCCCTTGTAGTATATTTAATAGATTAGAAATAGGCGAAGTTTGGTAATTTATTAGGTATACTATGGGATCATGTCATATCTTACAGAGGTGTAAGGTGTGACATATTTTATTGGCATCAGAGCTAGTTTTTAATGTAAATTTTGAGTTGTGAAATTAAAATACTTTTTGATAAGTATAACTGCTCAAATGTTTGATACATATAGTACATATACATCATGAAAATGAACTGATAGGGAGAAATCTCCTTGTGTTGATTGTTTAGGAGTAGAAAATTTTGTGAATAAATATGGAAGAGGGGGATAAAATTGTAGAACAATCTATTGAAGCTGACATACAGGAAGAGGCCCCAGCTCCTCAGAGTGTCGGAGGCCTGACTGCACCAGTCTCACCTATACAAATTACGGCACAGATTGGACGGCAGATGCCGGCATTCTTTCAACAAATGGATGACAATATATCAGCCCAAGCCCAAGTACAAACCCAACCCCTACAACAGCAACGTGAAAAGGGGAAGGGTGTGACGCCTACTGGCCAAAGTTTGGGCAGTAGCTTGGGGAAGAGAAAAGATTTTGAGAGACCTCGTGCTCATAGATATGGCAGAGGCAGATCTTCAGTTGATTTAAATGGTAGAGGCAGACCTTCTAGAGGAATTGTTGGGATAAGTCAGGAATCTTAAATTTGGAATTCCTGCTCCTCGGCAAATTGGCCCTGTGACCTCTGAATGGTTATCAGGCCATAACTTCCTCTACCAAACTCCAATTGAAGTGATTTAAAATGATTTGGAAAATTAAGACAAAGACCTAAAACATTGTTTTAGGGACCAGGGTCAAATTATGAGCTTAAGATGCTCTGATATAAAATGCAAAATTAAGGTACAAATCTAGAAATCTAGAATTTTAGGATATGGCACCTAGAACAGTGTTTAATATTTTGACCATAACTTGAGATCCAGAACTGCAAATTGAGTGATTCAAAAAAATAAAACTAAGACATAGAGGAAAAATTTTCATGAAGAACCTCATTAAATTATGACTAGAACTAGGTTAAAATTGGATTCAAAAGTTAGGGCATAAAACTGTCTAGAACCCAAACTCCTTGAAATTGCATAAGTAACTTAGGCATTCATTTGATTAATTATTGAAGATAATTGGGATAAGTATCTAGAAATTTCCATTGTGTATTTTCAGTAGAAAAGGAGCCACCTAAATAGGGGAAAAGTTGAACTAAGTAAGAGGAGTATAAGAGGTTTGTGCACAATTAACCCTTTTTATTTATTTTTCATTGATTTGAATAAGCCTATATGAATGAATTATGATTTTTATTATATTGAGAACTTTAAATTGTTGAATGAAATCGTATGAAGCAAATATGATTTTTCCTATGCACCTAAGGAATTATTTACATTGTTTTGAAAATTGGGAATTATGAAATGAAATTATATTATGGAAAGGCGGATGTTGGCCCTTAATTTCAATGTAGCAAGGTGGTGGGCCAGTATTTGAATGTATTTTGAAGTGCTTTTATGAACTTAATGTGTTTCCAACCATGTGCATGAATTTACAACAATTAAATATGTTTGTTGATTTATAAATGTGTTTTGTGAAAGGAATTTCTTTAAATGTGTTTTGTGAATGGACATGGCAATGTGATTGTATTCCTCATTAGCTTGTCTAGTGAGATGAAATTGATATAATCTCCTCCACTTGTTGGAGTTGAGTTCCTCCCTCTCTAGCATTCCAGTTGAGGTAGAGTTCGGATGAGTACTCATATATATACTAGCTAGTTTTTGGTGCCTCCCTGTAGCCTTGGTTAATGGGGGGAGTTTACTTTGTCGTGGTATACAATACGGCAATCATCGTGAAATTTTGTGTCCTGGGTCCAACTGTGTAAATTATTGGCAACACCCTTAAATTATGCATACTTTGATAAAAATGAGATTGAAACAAATGTTTGTTAGTGGTTGAAAAATGTTATATTGTTTTCATGATTCAAGAAAAATATGAATATTTCAAATGCTTCATTATGATTTGGTAAATTGTGATTACTTGATCAAATGTCATCCAAAGAAATGATTTGCATGATTGAAAATATTGATTGTGGCTTTATGAACTATGAAGAATTTAAATAGTCCAAGCCCTTTGCTATGAATTATCAAAGCATGTTTTGTATTAAGTTTTAAATTATTAGTTGTGTATCACTGAGTTCACCGCTCAGCGATAGTTTTTGTATGTTGTCTCAGGTGAAAGAAAGGATAGAGCAGCTGAGTGAGACTACTTGAAGTCGTGACTTGAAGTTGGGTTAGGACTATCTTCGGGCATATTATAGGTATCCTCTTGTATATTAGGTTTTGATGTAATCATGTAACTATTTGTATGTAATTACATTCCAACAGTTATACAGAACTTTGTAATATTATTTTTGGGACTGTAATTAAATGTAAATTATTGCAATATTATTTCTTCTGAGTTTGATCGTTTGAAAAGTTTTGTAATATTAATTTTATTACTTCAATGAATGCAAATATTTAAATTTCTTTTTGAACTTTGTAATTGATGAATAAATTTCCTTATGATGAAATTGTTGAGCATGAGTTATAGAAACTATTACAAGTGATTTTTGACAGGTTTGAAGAACTGTTTTATTGCATTTTCAGCTGTAACCACGCGAATATTCTATAAAATTTTAAAAATGCTTATTTATCTCTAAATAAATTTTATAACATGCACTTAAATTGAATACACTTAAATAATTCTTTTACCATCACGCTAACCTTAAAAATGAATTTGTTTTGTCAAAATTCCTTGTAGTATATTTAATAGATTATTGATAGGAGAAGTTCGATAATTTATTAGGTATAATAAGGGATCATGTCATATCTTACAAAGGGGTAAGGTGTGACATATTTTAGTGATACCAGAGCTAGTTTTTAATGTAAATTTTGAGTTGTTAAATTAAAATACTTTTTGATAAGTATAACTGCTCAACTGTTTGATACATATAATATATATACATCATAAAAATGAACTGATGGGGAGAAATCTCCTTGTGTTAGTTGTTCAAGAGTAAAATATTTTGTGAATAAATATGGAAGAGGGGGATAAAACAGTAGAACAATCTATTGCAGCTGATGTACAAGAAGAGGCCCTAACTCCTCAGAGTGTCGAAGGTCCGGCTGCACCAATTCCACCTATACAAATTACCACACAGATTGCCTGGCAGATGACAGCATTCTTTCAATAAATGGTTGACAATATATCAGTCCAAGCCCAAGTACAAACCCAACCCCCACAACAGCAATGTGAAAAGGGGAAGGGTGTGACGTCTACTGGCCAAAGTTCAAGCAGCAGCTTGGGGAAAAGAAAAGATTTTAGGGACCTCGTGCTCATAGGTATGGCAGAGGCAGATCTTCAGGGTAGAGGCCACCAAGATTCAGTCAATAAACAATCAGGAGTTCCTTTCCTATCTGTACCTGTGACGCTTGTGGTAAATTACACGGAGGTATTTGCTATAAGGCCATTGGAGCTTGTTACAATTGTGGTGGAATTGGGCATTTCGCTAGAGATTGTACTACAGTACATCGACCTATGCCACATACTACATCAAAGGGATTAGCCCAAGGTTTTACCTCCAGAGGTTCGCAGACAGTCAGTAGAAGTAGAAGCAGAGGTGGAAGTGATACTATTAACAACCAAGGCACAATAAATCAATCGGAGCAGAGTAATACGCTAGTCAGAGTGTACATTATGCGCCAAAGGAAAGAAGCAGAGACTTCGGATGTAGCTGCTAGTACGTTCTTTATTTTTAAAAAGAATAATTAGGTATTATTTGATCTCGGCTCTACTTATTTGCATGTTAGTTTTAGAATTATATGTTCTGTTGCTATTCCCTTGCAATGAAATAAATTTTAATGTATTGGTGACTAGTCCTTTAGGATAAGAGCTATGGTAATAAATGTGATTGGAATCAATTTTGAAAGAGTTGGTCAGTGAAAAATATTTTTCTAGAATACAATAAATTCTAGAGTTAATTAGTGTGCCTGTTTAGTGCAAGGCAAAAGGACCTAAAGGTAAGCTATGGCAATATAGTTACCCTCGATGAGGGCAAAAATATCATTGTTAGTAATCGTCAGTGGATATTATATCAGAATAAGTTTAGGCTATTAATGGATTCGAGAAGGATAAGATATAGGAAAATTTGATCTATTGGGATGTACCGTAGTAACCATGCAATGTTCTTAATATTTGTGCTGTAAGCTACATATTACAGTACCGACTTGGGATTATTATATAGAGCTACATACTACCCAATAGTGTACCAAGATAAGAATAGTTGCAAATGGTTTCTACTTTGGCACAGTTATGCCAGAATGGAGTTTTATGACTGGAAATGAGTTTAGAAATCCTAATTCGAGATTTAAAACCCTAGAACTAGAATATAAGGAATTGCTATAAGACTAAAGATCTTAATGTAGTCATAAATTAAAGGTAACACCTATAAGGTGAGATCATCCAGTCTCTGATATGGGGTCTTGCAATTGTTTTGGTATTGCAATGGACCTTTTTCCTAAAGTTTAGTGAAAAACAATATCTTATTTATGTAGCAGCAAAGTATAAGGTATAACTTTGTTCCCCTAAAGGAGACAGGATGCTATAGATGATGTTCATGACTTGGAATATAATACTTTAAGGAATTTATTGTATGAAAAGAGAGTAGATAATTTTATATAGTTGTGGTAAGGCGGTAGATATAGTATTTCTTTCGCAATTAGTTATACTATAAGAATATAGTAATGTTTTATCAGAAAGAATGAATGAATACCATCAATAAAATGATTTGTGAAATGATGTTCTAATTGGAACAGTAGTGTGATAGGAAATAGTTAACTCAGGTATTCCTTAGGAAGAGCACAATTCTCATTGTGAGGATCATAATGGATCCAATCATGATGATGCGAAACTTTTGAATGATAAGAGAAAAAAGGGAGTCCTAAAACTTAAGATAACTTAAGGTGTGACACTTAAGATAACTTAGGATTAATTTCCTTCAAAGTAACAACTTTCCAATTTATTAAATGAATGGGATTAGATCTATAATAGGTTAAAGTGTGAGCCCCTAATTTTGTAATTGTTTTCATTAATTGATTATCTTAGTTAACTTGTTTAGCTTTTCGTACTTCATTGGTTTTAGTTATTTTAGTTTAAACTCTTATCATCATAATTAGTAGTGTATATAGTTACAATTGTTGTTTAGTTTAGTACTCACAAAATTCCTAGTGGGAATGATACTCTACTCACTTCTGTATTACGCATTAATGATCTGTGCACTTGCGAGTTTTTGCATAATAAGTTTTTGGTGTCGTTGCCAAGGAACTTTTATTGATATTAAACAATCGGCAATATAGCTAAAATAGACATTTTGTTTTATTTAATTTTTTTAGTTATTTTATTCCATTTTCTTTATTTCTTTTTTAGGCCTTCTATTTAATTTATGATCAAAACTACATCAGAAGAAGAGCTACTTGAATTGGATCCAGAAATAGATAAAACTGTAAGAGCCATCAAGAGGGGGAAGAAGCAATAGGAAGCTTAAACTTTGACCATGGAAGATAATAGGCCAAAACCCTTTAGGGACTATGAAGCACCAATTATTCAAGGATTCTAATTGAGTGTTACTAGACTAGTAGTAGATGCAAATAACTTTGAGCTAAAATCAGGATGGCTCCAAATGATTCAACAGACACAATTTTCTTTGGAAGATCTACACTATCACCTCTAATGTTTTTTTTTTGCTCTATGTGACACATTTAAGATGAATGATGTTTGTGAGGATGCTATTAGACTCAGAGCATTCTCATTCTCTCTTAGAGACAAAGTAAGAAAGTGGTTACTATCTCAACCTACAGGATCATTCACAAACTGTGCAACACAAACCTTTTTAGCAAGATACTTCCTACCTACGAAGATTGTTAAATTGAGAATCGAATTGAACAAATTCAAGCAAAAGGATAATGAATCACTTTATGATGCATAAAAAAGGTACAAAGATCTTTAGAGGGAGTGCTCACATCATGGAATTCAAGATTAGCTACTAATTCAGAACTTCTACAATGGTTTATTACCATCAATAAGGAACATAGTAGATTCAGTAACTGGTGGAGATCCGATGGAGAAAACTACCACAGGAGCTCTTGAACTTCTGGAGAGAGTTGCATATCATAACTACGAATTGTCAAATAAGAGAGGGGATACAAGGAGAAGAACTGGAGTATTAAAACTGGATGCTCTTAGTATGATCAATTCTCAATTTGATCAACTTTCAAAGAGGCTTAACAGAATGCAAGCTAATGTAACTAGAACTAGCAATTATTCCTGTGACCACTATGATGGAGGACACCAAAACTCAGAATGCAACAACTATAATGAGCCATCCACAGAACAAATAAACTATGTGAAAAATAGTGAAAACTTCAATCAGAGGGTAGCCAACAATCCTTATTCCTACACCTATAATCCTAGATAGAGGAACTACTCAAATTTCTTATGGTCAAACTTGTAGACCAACTGAACTAGCCAATCGACAGACAATAGGGATAGGCCAGCACCACTAGGTTTTCAGAACAGAGGTTAGAATACAACTCAACCACCACGACCTCCTTAACCTTAATAGCTTAAACCAAAGTTGACTATGAAATCTATAATGGAAAGCTTTCTAACAACTCAACAATAACAGAATGAAATGATCAAATAACTCACTTCCAGAATGGACTAATTGGCCACACATAACAAAATGCTTGAGAATAAAGTTGCTCAGTAAGTCGATTTTTCTAGCAAAGCCATTTGTAAACTACCTAGTTAGCTAGAGATGAACCCAAAGGAGCAATGTAAGGTAGTTACCATAAGGAGTGGCAAAACTCTAAAAGACTAAATACCTGAAACTAATTAGAAAACAAGAGATGAGACTTCTAATGAAATCAAGACTCAAGCAGAGGGAGAGTAGACACAAGCTGACAAAGGTAAGGAGAAGAAGAAGGAAAAAAAAAGAAGAGAAGAAGGAGCTACCAAAGCCCTACCAGTCACCTGTCACACCTTACCCCTCTGTAAGGCATAACATGATCCCGTAGAATACCTAATGAACTGAATTTCACTTACCGATAACTCATTAAGTACCCTACAAGGGATTTTAAAACCATTTTCTTACTTTTTGGAAGTGGTGAGCATTTTAGCAGGAATTAAAAACATTTAATTGAAGTTTCAAAACTAGTAAAAATTTTTATCCATTTTTATTTGTCCGTAAATTTTGGAAAAATTTCGACAGAGTGCAGTTTGTATTTTGAGAAAGCAGTTCTTTAAAAACCTGTAAAAACACTTCCAATAATTGTTTCCACAACTCCCAACCACCAAGATGACTCAAGTCAACACAATTCAATTTAAGTCCACAATTTAACCAAAGTTTGTCATCTCAAATACTTCATAAATTCATTCACATTGCATATACTACTTAATTTATAAATACAGATCTTAATTTACAAAAAGAAAATCCAAAATAATATTATTACAATTTACTATACAACTGCTCAACTTTACATTAATACATATGACATTACAATATTTACATCAAATAACTACAAGGGTATAAACAAATACCCATACAAAATAATCAGTGAAGTCCTCGTCAATTCAGCAATTCACCCTGCTGCTTTCTCCTTACCCTTATTTGCGACAGCAAAATAAGCTATCGCTGAATATAAAAATACTCAGTGGTGCACAATCAAAATTTGAAATACAGTACATATAACATTCATTGATAAATCACAATTTAAATATTTTACAAATTATCAAAACTCATTATAGCACAATTTTTGTCAAACAATTTAATAAACATAGTGTTGCCAATTCATACACAAGTTAAGCCATTACACAAAATTTTCGATTAATGCCGCGTTGTTCACCACGACAAAACAATCTACAACCCCATTAATCGAAATCAATGAGGGGAGGTGGCTAGCTAGCTAATGAGTACTCATCCGATCTACAACCTCAACTGGTAAACCAGAGAAGGAGGAAAATAATTGATCTCAACCCCATAAATGGAGGAGGAATAATAAGGCACTGTCATGCTAAGTGAATCAGAAATCAATTTCAAACATTTTGTTCAAATAATTCATGAGAAATCCGATAAATTTCCAAAGTCATAGTTTCATTCACAAAGTGGCAACACAATTCATGATTAACACCAAATTTTCATAAATCATACCCAATCAAATCGGTAATAAGAAAATGATGAAATAAGATTTATTGTGCATAAACTTGACGTGAGTTGCCTCTAGGCCTTGACTCAGTCTCTTAGACCTTCCGGCTCTTTTTCAGCTGAAACACAAAATTTATAGTGTTTCTGTCTCAGTATCTTTGCCTCACAATAATTCCAATAATTAATTTATATATGTTCAATTCTAGCCCCAATATGCTCAAACTTACATTCTTGAAAATTTTCATATTGAGGTTACTATTCATGGTACTATTCAAGTCAAAATATTGACTTTCTTATGCTTAATAGGTATGGGAAATCCAATTATGCCCACATACCACATTTTGGTTACCTAACTTATTGGTTTTGGTTATTTTCTCAAAACTTAAGTCTTTTAGGAAAACTTTCAAATTTTCAGTTTTGGTGTTCTATATTTTATTGTTCCATTGGTCATATTGCTATTAGAATTTGGCTAAGTTTTCTTCATAGAAGTTATTCCTTATTGTCTTAACTTTATTTCTCTTTTTGAATCACTCCATTTGGAGTTTTGTAGCTCAAGTTATAGCCATTTGAACATGGCTGCCGGATTGGTCTAACCCAGATTTTCTGGGCACCAAACCTGGTTCTGGTAGTTTTAGGTCACTAATTTTGGGTGGCTAAATGACTTGGTTAAGGGCATAATTTGGGTTTGTATTGTCCATGAAAGTTGTAGGTCTATATCTCAACTTTCTACTGGTAAAATTTCAGGTCATTTGGACCAGCCTAGCTCAAGTTATGGCCAAATGAACAGAACACTGTTCATTTGGTCATTATTGTATAGGGCAGAACACTCAATTCTGGATTTGGCCAATTTGTTCACTATGTTATGGTCACTTTCTGGGCATGATTCCTAAATGAAAAATGTGTCATTTTGTGTCTAGTTTCATTCCCAATTTGCCTCACATAAATTGGGTTGGTAAATTTTTAGTTTTGGTCCCTGAAAGGGACCTTGGTCATGCTGCCTGCAGAATGACCATATCCAATCCGAATTTCAATTTGGTTCTAACACTTCCAACACACCACAATTGGTCATACATGACCATTTGTCAACTCAAGCAAGGTCAAACACATCATTTGACCAATTCTCAAAATTTTATCTCCCAAACCCTAGGTCCAAAACCCTAACTTCCATGTTTAGCTCATTTGTTGAATTCTAAATGCATATTTAGTATTTATACACTCATTCACACTTAACTACTTCATTATTTGCATCAAAATCATCCATTTCAACCCTAAACTACTGCTGGCCGAATTCATGTAGGTAGTCTCCATACTTGATTTAATTCACTTATTTGTTAATTCCAAGTATAACTTAGCTACTTAAACATAAATCCAAAGAGAGAATGAAGAAAGAACACTAACCTTAAGTGAGTAGAATTTTTCACCTCTTCAAAACTTCTTCCTTTCTTTTTCTTTTTGTTGTCAAGCTCCTTATCAAGGTCTAAATACAAAATTTAATGATGGAAAGTAGAATTTCTATGGTGGGATTTAGGATTTATGGAGCTTGGGTTAGTGCTCTAATGGATTTTTTGTGAGAGAGAGAGAGAAGGGAGAAGGTCACGGCAAAGAAGAAGAATGAATATATTTTTTTTTCTTTTCTTTTATGTGTCTTTAATCTAAATTAATACACAATTATCCAATAATTTTAAAATTTTAATTATTAAGTTTATTGCATCATGCATGATGTCATGCATGATGTAATAAACTTTATCAACTTTTTTTTTCATTTATTTTTCTTTAGTTCTTTAATTTAATTCATGATCCTGAAATTTTCTTTTCTCCGATTTTATTAGACAGTTAGGTCAGGAGTCAGCTCTAGGGGTCAATTGACCAAATTGCCCCTCTCCGGTTTGACCCAGTTTACAAATAATTTAATATTTCTTTCGGATCCCTGACCTAATTATTTGACCTTCTTAATAATTATTTTTTGTGACATTCCCTTATTCACTATGTTTTCAATAGTCCTAAGGACCGCAGCGTCACATTTTACGGTTCAAAATTTGAGTTTAAATTGACCTCGCAGTCCTTCCTGAGAAGGTCACCCATCGCTGTGACTCTTGGCTCATTTAACTACTTGTGTTCTGTTTTTCTTATTTATACTTAACTAATTGACAATTATTAATTATTTGTGTTCAGGGCTTATCTAGTTGTCTCAGATGTGGTTCTAATCCCCTTAATTTTCCGAACCGACACCGGTCACCGAAATAGTGAAATATACTAGGCTATACAAATAGGGGTGTTACACCACCATTGCCTTTTCCTCAAAGGTTTCAAAAGACTAAACTTGACAAGCAGTTTGAAAAAATTTTAGAAGTTTTGCAAAAACTTTATATCAACATTCCCTTCACAGAAGCTCTATCTCAAATGCCATCATATGCTAAGTTCTTCAAAGAGATACTTTCAAATAAGAGGAAACTTGATGACTATGAGACAGTGGCTCTCATAGAAGAATTTACCAACTGAAAATGATGATTGTAATAAAAAATGAAAATGATGAGCTAATCCCTATTAGGACAGCCACCGGTTAGCGAATGTGCATTGACTATAGGAAACTAAATAGTGCCACCCGGAAAGGCAATTTCCCTCTTCCATTCATTGATCAAATGCATAAGAGAATAGCTAATGAAGTCAAATTATATAGATATATAGGACAATATTCATTGCATTTTGTTAGCATTTAGTCTCTTTTATATTTATTTTTAAGTGGTTTTAGTAATAATTTAGAAAACTTGTTAATCCAATCCAATTCTTTGATTTTTATATTTTATTAGGTGTTTTAATGCAGTTTTAAAGCCAAGGACAAGCTTGGAAGAGATCTAGAGGTCAAAAAGTGAAGAATGGAAGGGCAGAAGGATTACATGGGCCGTGTAACCTACCCGTGCAACTTCTTGGACCTTGTGCAACTTTCTAGACAGAAGAAAACTCATAAAACAAAGTTATAAAAAATTACACAAGGTACCTTGTGTAACATTACATGGCCCATGTAATGTCCCCAGACAACAATTCTAACTTGACTTTTTCTTCCTTCTAACTCAACACAGATGAGCTTAGGCTTTTAGGACTCTAAAACAAGAGTTTTTATACCAGATGTAATTATAATAAGTTAGGATTTGAGGAAAGAGAACCAATTTACATTCAAGAGTGCACATTAACTTCAAAAGAGGCGAAGAAGAAATAAGATCTGCAAGATTGCTAGATGGAATTTTTTAGTTAAAGTTTCAAAAGTTGAAGGCTGTAATTCTCTATTTGGGTTCTTTCATTACATAGTCTTTTCTTTATTTTATAAACTTTATTGTAAAAGTCACCATGTGTGAGTAGTTTCTTTTATTTTAGAGTTAGGAATGTAGCACCTTTAATTTAATTATGATGTGGTTTGATTTTATTTAATAAATTGGGTATTTTATTCTTTGATTTAATCTCTTGTATTCTTAATACATGCTATGTGTTGGTACCCACTTAGTATTGATTCTAGATATTAACTGAAGGATTGAAAGGTAAAGATTAATATGGGAATAACATGATTTTGAATTTAGGGTTCTTGATCTAGAGATAGGCTGAAATTTTATGTGGATTTAACAATTAATTGAAGAATATAATGTGTTTTAATTAATTTAATCGCCATAAAGGTAGAGTTTGGGTTAATTAAAATACAACTTGAGTGCCTTGAGAGAGGACTAAAGATAGCTTAGGATTAATTTCCTTCAAGGTAATAATCTCCCATTTATTGAATGAATTGGATTGATTCTATAATTGTTTGAAGTGTGATCCCCTAGCTGTGGAATGCTTTTATTATTTAATATTCAAGTTTAATTAATTCTTTTTGATTTTATTTCTTTTAATTTAGATTTAATTACTATTTCTCTATAACTTGATCTTTTAGATAATTAAAATCACTATAGTTTGGTACTCAATGTAACAGCCCTCACCCGTTTACAGTGTAGCCGAGCAAGGCATGCTACATTCGGTGCCGGAGCACTATATCCTATGTTGTCATGTACAATATTAATTTAATTATATTATCTTATGTGTAGAAAAATTTTTTCCTCACATCTTATTTTTGTGGAGACCCAGACAGAGTCTCCTCTATTTTATTAGTGCATGGCGGGTTTCCTTCTTTACCTTTTAAAATCCCATATCCATATCATTTTCCATAAACCACGCCATATCATCATAATACTTATAACTATTTCAAGTAAATAAAATATTTCATTTCATTCATATAAAATTCATACATTCATAAAAAATTTAGATACAATAATTTATAAATTATTTACAATCACAAAATGATTTACATCTTTTACTTATATACAATAACCAAAATGCAAAATCTAAATATACATGAGCCCTACCAAAATGAACTGTTGAGGTGACAGTCTACACTGTAGCAAATCTGATCAAAATCTTGTCTAAGCTCTACTGCTGTTGCTGGTACTGGTCTTCCATACCTACACATGGTAAGAACCAACGCACTAAGCATATTGCTTAGTGGTGCATAAATTGAAATAAAAATAGCTAAATAATTAAAATAATTATTCCCCGTATAACTTTATAAAGAAATATAGATTTCATGAGTTTATAGTCTTTTACATGTTTATAGAACTTTGAAAGCAATTAAGTTAATCGAGATTTTTTCTGTTCGTTTATTTCATGTTCAGTCTTATTACTTATACCTGTGATCTTTTCATGTACTTATTTAAATTTAAGGTTTATTACTGATATCTGTGCCCAAGTAATTTATGACAGACTATAAAAACTTGATTCACGGGAGTGTACTAATTAAACATCCGTATGTCTAACATGTATACATCTGTCATATTAGACACAAGGCCAATGAGTAGGCATGAAGCCAGAAATAAAATCAGGCACAATGGCCAACGGGCGGGCATAAATCTACTAGAATAATCATATCAGATATATATTATCTATCAATGATTATTCTAATGGGCAATACTGCAATCTGTAGTCTCTAATTGGTATACCAATCGATTCATGCTATATAAATAAATCTAGGTATATTTTGGGCAAATTAGTATTATTAATTACTTATGTCTTATCATTTCATGTCATGCACTATTAGTGGTTTATAGTAGTTTCATGTCAATTTATAGTGGGAAAATAGGTTCTCCCTTCATTTTTATGTAACTTATACATTTAGCAATTGATATAGGTAATTTACATGTTATGTATCAAATAATATCTTGAACCTTTCTTTAGGTCTAGATTTGGTGTCTTATCTTCTCCTAGCAAATTGGCCAAGATGTGGCCACTGTTTGACTACACTTCCTTCATGGAAGTTGTCTTTCTATGTCTTGTCTTTGTTTTCCTTTTCGAATTATGTCATTTGGAGTTTTAGAACTCAAGTTATGGTCAAATAACCAAAACTGGTTCCTTAACTCACTCAAGTTCCAGAACAAGGTAGATTCTGGAGTTAAATTTTTCCTAATTATTTGGACATGTTGCCACCACTTTTAGGCCTAATGTTCTTCATAGAAGTTGTTACCATATGTCTTATGATTACTAAAAATTTTGAATTACAAATTTTTAGTTCTTTTAGAATTAATTATAGCAAATTAATTAGCTTGGACTCAGGTACCTTGTGTCTACAGAATTCCAGGTTCAGGTCAGTGGTTTTGACTCTTATTTTAGGGTTCTTACACTCATAACCTGAGGAAAGTTTCTAAATCAATGTTGAAGCCCTATCTCTTAGGTTTCCAAAACAGTTTGGCTAATCCCATTTGGGATTTTCTAGTGGGAGATATGCTATAAAACTATTATGGGGTCAAGTGATGGTTTAGTTAAATTCCAGGTTTTGATGTGCTGAATTTTTCTATAAATTTGGTCTAGTTCCCTTAGGTTTCGGGTTTTGATCCAAGCATCAATATTTTAGATCTATGTCTTATAAAAATTTTAGCATTGGTTTCATTGTATTCGCAATTTTGTAGACCAAGTTATGGCACTTTTGCCAAAACTGGTCGGGTATGCCAAAGTCCAAAATTTCTGGACAATTTGGTTCTGGACAGTTTTTGTGTCCCAAATTGGGCCAGCAATTTGGTTCGGTTAGAAGCATTTCTGAGCTCTATGTTCTTCATTAAAGTTGTAGTCCTATGCCTAAGCTTTCCAATGGTATAAAATTTAGGTCATTTGGACCTGTCTAGAGAGAGTTATGACTAAATGAACATGTACTATTCATTTAGTCAATTTTCTGGACTCAGGATTTGGTAAACCATATTCAAATAGCAATTAGGTCAAGTTTTGGACACAATTTGAGCATGATTTCTTCATGAAAAATGGAATGTCTTGGGTTTTGTTTCACCTCCAATTGGCCTCATGCTAATTGGAGCCACACAACTCAATTTTAGCTCAAAATACCCACTAGACTTATAAAGTCCCAAATCTGCAAGGAAAAAGGCACTCCCAATTCATGTCCTCCAATCTCCCAAACTACAAATTAGCATTCATGGCACTTCTAAATGTCATCAATTCATCTCAATTAGGTCAATTTCAAAAAATTACACAAAAAGCCCTAATTCATGATCACAAACCCTAATTCAAAGTTCTCAACCCATGTAATTCCCATCCAATTTGATTTCTAGCACATAAAACCTCATCACATGTCATCACTAACCATTTTAAAACCATTAAAATCATCAATTTCATACAATCCTCATGGCTATTGTAAATCAAGTTTCTATATACTCTAAGTTTTCTTTTAATTTCATAAAATTTACACTTAAGTTAGCATGCCTAAGCTAGTTAAAGAAGAAAGCAA
This sequence comes from Hevea brasiliensis, assembly GCF_030052815.1. Classification (NCBI taxonomy): domain Eukaryota; kingdom Viridiplantae; phylum Streptophyta; class Magnoliopsida; order Malpighiales; family Euphorbiaceae; genus Hevea; species Hevea brasiliensis. The sequence continues at coordinate 20,443,697 of NC_079503.1, forward strand.
CTTGTTTAGGCACTAACCTCTTATGACCCAACTTCAAGCTTCCCAAAAATCCAAATTTTCTACTTCTTGTTGTAGCCTAGGGCTTCCTTATGATGTAGGGATGAATTTTTGTGAAGATGATTTAGGGTTTTGAGGGAAGAAAAGGGAGAATTTAAGCTCTTGAAAACCAAAATGGAGGAGGGCATACTAAGGTGGTTCGGCCATGGCTAAGAGGAAGGAAGAAGAAAGCTTGTTAATTGATTAAATTTTGTCTCTTCTTCCTATATTTATCCTATGCTTAATGTATTAAAGTTTTATGATGTAATATTTACATAGTGCTTAAGTTAGCATGAGAAGAGCATGAAGTCATGCTCATGTCATAAATCCCATTTTAATTTCCTTTTCTTTCTTTTCCCATTTCAATTGCATTTTTCATGATTTAATTTATTTTATGTGTTTTAATCCCTCTTATTTTAATTGACATTTAGGTCAAAATTCAACTCTGGGGTTGAAATGACTAAAATGCCCTTCACTAGGCTCATCGGTTATTTTTGGTTTGTACCGATTAACTAATTTTCTTGAATTTTCTTTGACATTTTTAACATCATTTAATCCTCAATAAACCTTTAATTAAGTCTCAAAAATTATTTCCTAGGGTTCCTTGAGGGTCTGGGGTCGGCAATTGTCTTCACAGTCACTTCCCCATACGGTCACCCATCGCTGTGATTCTGGCTCGTTTAACTCATTTACAATTCTTTTCTTTTATTTTTTCTTAATTTTTCTTGGTCTTTATTTAATCAATTTATAACTACTCACTCTAGTTTGAATGTAGTTCCATACATCCTGACTGTCCGAACAGACATTAGTCATTGGAATAGTAGAACATATGGACTACCTAAAGTGAGGGCGTTACACTCAACACGGTCCTTGTAGGAATGATACTATACTCATAACTTTATTACTTATTAATGATTTTTGCACTTGCAGGATTTTACAAAACAAGTTTTTGGTGCCGTTCTTAGGGACCGATGCTTGATATCAAATAATTAGTGATTTGATTAATCTAGAAATTTTTATTTCTTTTATAATTTATTTTTGTTTTTATTTTTGTATATATCTTTTTTTTTTTACTTGTTTTTCTTGTGAGGATCATTGATATGTTTCATTAGTAAGTCTTCATAAGTTTTATTTAATAACACAATGGACCCTTTTATGATGCATAGAAAAGATAATGAATTGGTAGAGTAACTTGCCAATTATAATCTTTCAACTCATGAACTCACTCTCATTTTCTATAGTGGTTTGGATGAAGCGATAAGAAATTGGGTAGATTATGGAGCTTGGGCTACTGATGATCATGTTCTTCAAAGAGACCATGATGGTGTCATTCACTTGTTGAATGACATGGCAGATTTTGATTACTACTGGTATTGGGATCCTTCTGAAAGAAAAATGCACCTTAACACACTTTAGGTGCAAAGTTTAGCAATTTAAAATTTTTCAATACCTAGGCTTTCATGTATTATGCAAACCAATTAAGCTATTGAAAAATACATAATATGATCATAACAAATTATGTTTCAATTGCTAACATGCCTAATTGCCATTAGGAAACAAAACCCCTAAATATAACAAGTTAGGGTTTAGGGAAAATTACTCTAAATGTGTATAATCAAATTTTACCATCAAACCGGGGAGTATAGACCACCAAGTGTTGGTCTTCTAGCTTATCCATGCAAGCAATTTGATCAAAGCACCTTTGATAAAGCAAAAACCCCTTTAGAATCCTTCCTTGAATTCGGCCAAAGTGAAAGAAAGGAAGCTTTAGGGCGTTCTTTGTTTCAAGTATATGAGAAACACTTTCTCAAGGTTTATTTGAAGAGTAACAACACTTGATATCTCTTGAATCATGCAAGGAAGATGAGAGAAAATCTTTGGTTATAGAGGAGAGAAGCTGGCCAAGATAAGAAAAAGGAAGAAGATGATATTTGTCTTCTTTTCCTTTTTTTTTTATTAATTCAATTTCCTTAATTAAAAATCAATTAACAAGTATCAATATTTAATTCACTAATTAAATGTGTTTTCCAAATCTTATTTGTCCCCTTGTTAACTTGACATAATTAAGAAATTAAAATTCTGATTAATTAGTATTCATAATACTAATTAATTAATTAATTAACCATTTCCCTCCTATTTTGACCAAGTCAAAGTTATCAAAATTTGACCAAGTCAAACTTGTTAAATGTTGACCAAGTCAAAGTTCCAAATTAATAAAATTAATTTCCTTATACTTAATTAATCAAGTTTATATTTAAAAACTTTAAATATTAACTTGAATACTTTCATAAACAAATTTAGTTTGAAGTCATGTTAGGGACTTTGTAATCTAATTACAAACTAAATATATTAATTTAATTAATTAATTAAACTATTTAATTAATTAATCAAATTAATTTTACTTTGATCATATTGCTCTTATGTGTGTAACTTACTAAGTTCATTACTGATTGGCAATGAGAATAATATTAACTCTTTAATATTGTTGAAACTATTCCAAATTTAAATGAATTTCCTTTTTATTTTAGTTCTCATAAATTATAATTGACATCTAGTATAATGTACCATGATTACCCAATCAATTATGAATTATTCCCTAATTTATGAACCTTGATCAAACATATCATGTACTAAAATCTCTCCATTATAAAATCCCAATTCTAGCTAGAGTCATGGTTTTTGTTAAACTATTATGCTTAGAATCATATATCCTCATTTTAATTCTAATTCTTGATTAATAAGACTTTCCTATCAGAAACTCTTTTCTGACTAAGTCTATTTGTCCTGGCTAGGAACTTAACTTATCAATAATAATTAAAATGGACATAGGACTTTATTCCTATTTACTTAGGGTAACGGATCCCATCTTGACTAACACCTATCACCATATATAACTAGCCGGAGCAAGCACATACCTATATACTCATACATAGTATAAGGATGAAAGTAATGTGAAACTCAAACCACCTATATACAAGATAATTGTGTTAACTCAGGTCAAGGGATTATATGCACTATTATGATCTTGATGACTATGTATTGACAAGAGTAAACTCTATGTACAAGTCATATGTGACACCCCTTACCCGTCTATAGTGTAACCGAGCAAGATATGCCACTCGGTGTGCCGGAGCACCAATTCATATTTCCATTACCATTTATTCCTTTTAATTCATTTATTTATAATTTTTGATAAATCTGAATTTTTCCGCAATTTTTATAGAAAATCCGGCAGAGTGCCGGCTGTAAATTGGAAAAATAGTTCTTCTGAACCTGTTTAAAAACACTTCCAATATAATTTTTTTTCAAATCCAAACTCCATTAAACACATTTCAAATCAATCTCAAAATCTCAATATTATTCTCAGAACTTTTCTGTTCACTTCATCACTTGAAGCACATTTATACATATTTCTCAACATTTCATTTGTCCACATACATTATACAGAAAATTTCAATAACATGAAATTTCATATATTTACATCATCAAATAATTTCAAGAGTTTATAGTTACAATCCAAAACTAATACAAAATGCCAAAATACAAAATGCTCCCAAAATCCTAATGTCCTACCATATGCACTGCAGATGTGAGGTGATTCTAGACTCCGGATGAAGATTTGAAGGCTTACCCACCGATGTCCATGGGCTCCCACCTAGGTCTCGATACTGCGGCGTGGCAAAAGTGACGCACTAAGCAATTCTGCTTAGTGGTGACAATATAAAATAAAATAAAATAATTATACAGAATGTATAATTTCATTTTTTTTGGTAGACTTAATTTCTGATATTTATTGCAGTATTATTCGATTAAAATTTGATAAAATTTATATCATTGCCCGAGTAACCCATACTTGTTGACTGGACTGGATAAATGGGTAAACTGGTACTGGGTACTAAGTGCCTCGGACCATCACACCATTAGTCACATTGTGTCTCCCGGTGTGCAACAGAACAGCTAATAAGCTATAATAATTATTGGGGATAAAACCCGAGTGTAACAACTCAAATAACATAGCCAAAGGCTATTATGTCACAGAATGGCATGGGAAGCCATGAAACACAAAATGGCGTAAAGCCATATGCAGTACTGCTATTAGAATTCTATTGGCATGCCAACCTATCCAACCCAATCTTGCTAGGTATACTAGGGCATTTTACACTTTTAAGTTTCACAATTTTTGAAATTCAAGTTTTAGTGTTACTATTCAATTCATTAGTCAACTAAAATGTTGACTTTTGCATAGACAATAGGTACATTGGTTCTAATACTCTCAACTTACCACATTTTGCATTCTAAATTGGTTGGTATTGGTTACCAATACCATTTTGAAACTTAATGTTAATTGGACAAAATTTTTAATTTTCATATTTTGTTTTTATTGTTCCATTAGTTATTTTTGCAATGGGAATTTGGTAAAATGATCAACATGAAAGTTGTTTCTTATTTTTTCTAGTTGTATTTCCTTTTTTGAATCACTCCATTTGGAGTTTTGTAGCTCAAGTTATGGCCCAAAAACTACAACTGGCCGGATTATGATTTTTCCAAAATTTATGGACTGACCAAATCTATAGTGTTAGGAGCAGTGACTTCAGGTCACTTTTTGAATATGTTATGGTCATAATTTGGGTTAGGTTTCTTCATGAAAGTTGTTGGTCTATATTTCAGCTTGTTTCTGGTAAAATTTCAGGTCAATTAGACCTTTCTACGCTGATTTATGGTGAAATGACTAAATACTATTTATTTGGTCATTTTGCCCAGGCAAAATGCAGGTCACCCGGATTAGGGCAATCTTTTGGTCAACTTAGTTTGGTGTTCTGGGCATGGTTTCTTCACCAAAGTTATGCCATTATGTGTCTAGTTTCATGTCCAATTTTCCTTGTACCAATTGAACCTCTACAATTCTAGTTATTACTACCCTAACCTGCTGGACTCATGCCCAGTCCTGCAGGTCACCAAGGGTAGCCACACCAAACTCCAATCCCACTATACAATTCACTTCATTTTTTATTTAAACAAAACCAAATGGTCACTAATTGACCATTAAAACCTATTTTCATCATCCCATGATCAAGGTCTCATTTTCCACCCCAAACCCTAACTCAAACATTACAAACCATGCATTATCATTGCATATTATCAATCCACTTAAGAGATACATATTGTGGGCAGCCAAACTACCACTTTAGCTCCACAAAACTCATCACAATCATACACTAACCAAGGATGCTAAAATTTAGGGATGGCATACAAATGGTATTTCATCAATTTCTTTATCATTTGCACTCATTCATAGTCCTAATACATGAATTTAAAGTGAAATTCAAGGTTAGGTCACAAACCTCTAATGGAGTCACCCTTCAAGCTTGTAAGAACTCTTCCACTTTACTTCTTTTTGTTCCCAAAAGCTTCACTAGGATGTAAGAACAAATTTTTATGTTGCTAGGTTAGGGTTTTGTTGGGTAAAAGTTAGGGAAATCAAGCTTTGAAAGCTTGCTCAAGGTTGGCAATGGTGGGAGGGGTGACGGCAAGGAGAAGAAGGTAGAGAGTTCTGATTTTTTTTTCTTCATTTTCTGCCCATTTAGCCTCTTTTAAATAAGATTATGCCATGTGTCAACATTGGATTGGTTGGGAGAATTTTAATGACGTCAATATGATGTCATAATGCCATTTTTTCTTTCATTTTCTCTCCATTTCTTGTCTATTTAATTTCAATTAAATTTTTAACAACATTTATTCATATTTTATGTTATATAAATTATTTATTTAACTGGACAAGTTGGCCAAAAATTATCTCTAAAGATGAAATGACCAAAATGCCCTCTGTTTGGCTTAACGAGCCAAAATTGTGTGTACCGATAGAAAAATTTTTCTAAGTATTTTCTTGGCATTCTAATGCCATAAAAACCTCAATGACCCTTCTCTGGAGTCCCAAAAATTATTTTATAATTTTTTCCCTGGGTTTAGGGTTGCTAACGGCCTTCACCGTCACTTCCCCTTCGGGTTACTCATCCCTGGTGTTTCGGCTCGTTTAACCTTAGTGTATTTCGTTTCTAAAATTTTTCCTTGATTTTTATGAGCATTATTTAGTTTCTTTATAACTGCTCACTCTAGTCTATTTATAATTTCAAACATTCTAACTGCCCGGACCGAAATTGGTCACCGGAACAGTAAACTGTACAGACTAGCTAAAGTGAGGATGTTACAACTCTTCCCCTCTGATAAAAATTTTGTCCTCAAAATTTACCTGACGCAAACAGTTGAGGGAACTGTTGCCTCATTATTTCTTCACTTTCCCAAGTTGCCTCTTCAGTGTTGTGGTGCCTCCAAAGCACTTTCACCAGTGGAATTTGTTTATTTCTCAGTTCCTTCACTTCCTGAGCTAGGATCTGTATAGGTTCTTCTGTATATGTCAAGTCCGGTTGGATTTCAATCTCTTCCATGGAAATGACATGTGAAAGGTTTAAGCGATATCTTCTCAGCATAGAAACATGGAACACATTATGAATTTTATCCAGTTCTGGTGGTAAAGCTAGCCAATAGGCCACTAGTCCCACACGTTCAATAACTTCATATGGGCCAATGAACCTAGGGCTTAACTTACCCTTCCTTCCAAACCTCAGTACTTTCTTCCACGGTGAGACTTTGAGAAACACTTTATCGCCAACTGCATACTCTATCTCTTTTCTCTTCAAGTCGGCATATGATTTCTGTCTATCTGAGGCAACCTTCAGGTTAGCTTTAATTATCTTCACTTTCTCCTCGACTGTTTCACTGTGTCTGGTCCTACCAGCTTATCTTTGCCCAATTCAGTCCAACACACTGGGGTTCTACATTTCCTCCCATACAGTGCTTCATACGGAGCCATTTGAATGCTAGCTTGGTAGCTATTATTATATGCGAATTCTGCCAGTGGGAGGTATCTATCCCAACTTCCCTCAAACTCAATGACACAACTTCTCAGCATGTCCTCTAGGATCTATCATTTAATTCACATTGTTACTATCATTTCAATTTATTAATTGCAAAAATTCAATTAGTTCTTAGGTTTACCTGGATTACTTGTTCTGACTGTCCATCCGTCTGGGGATGAAAAGCCATGCTAAAATGGAGTTGTGTACCCAAGGCTTCTTGCAACTTTTTCCAGAATCTCGATGTAAACCTTGGGTCTCGATCAGATATGATGGAAAGTGGGATTCCATACAGTCTAACTATCTCAGCGATATACACCGCTAGCTTCTAGTGAGTAGTCACCCTAATCGGCAGAAAATGTGCTGACTTCGTCAATCTATCCACTATCACCCATACTGCATCATGCTTCTTCTGGGTGAGAGGTAGACCACTAACAAAATCCATAGTGATCCGGTCCCATTTCCATTTAGGTATGCCTATAGGCTGTAGCAATCCTGATAGAACTTGATGTTCTACTTTAACTTGCTGACATGTCAAACACTTAGTCACAGAGTCAGCTATATCCTTTTTCATACCAGGCCACCAATAATGAGGCTTCAAATCATTATACATTTTTGTGCTTCCCGAGTGCATAGCATAAACACTAGTGTGTGCTACTTTTAGAATAGTAGTCTTTAGTTCCCCATCATCTGGGTCACACACTCTTCCTCTGTACTACAGACACCCATCTGCTTTTACCTCATATTTAGTTTCATTTCCCTCTGGAATTTTACCCACAATGGCCCTTAATTTTTCATCTGCCCTCTGCCCATCTTGTATTTGCTGTAGCAGGGTTGGCCTCACTTGTAACTCAGCCAAAATAGCTCCATCTTGAGCTAAGGACAGACAGGCATTTAGTGATCTTAAAGCTATGATGGACTTCCTGCTCAAAGCATCAGCAACTACATTTGCTTTCCCAGGATGATAATCTATCACACAATCATAGTCCTTTAAGAACTTAATCCATCGCCTCTGTCTAAGATTGAGCTCCTTCTGGGTTGGCAAATATTTTAGACTCTTGTGGTCTGTATAGATGTAGCATTTTTCACCATATAAATAATGCCTCCATATCTTCAGTGCAAAGATAATTGCTGCTAACTCCAGGTCATGAGTAGGGTAGTTTTGTTCATGTGGCCTTAACTACCTGGAAGCATAGGCGACCACTTTCCCCTCTTGCATCAATACACACCCTAGCCCATTATGTGAGGCATCACTGTAGACCACAAAGTCTTTTCCTGACACTGGCTGTGTTAACACTGGTGCTTCTGTCAACATAGCCTTCAGCCTCTCAAAGCTGGCTTGGCACTTGTCGTTCCAGCCAAATTTCACATTCTTGTGCAACAACTTGGTCATTGGAGCAGTTATAAGAGAGAACCCCTTCACAAATCTTCTGTAATACCCAGCTAGCCCCAAGAAACTTCTGACCTCAGTTGTATTTCTGGGAGGCTTCCATTCCATCACTGCTTCTATCTTTTTGGGATCCACTCTAATCCCCTCAGCTGATACTATGTGTCCAAGGAAGGAGATTTCACTCATCAAGAAGTCACACTTGGACAGCTTAGCATACAGCTTCTTTTCTCGCAGGGTTTGCAGAACAATCCTCAAATGTTCATCATGTTCTTCCCTAGTCTTGGAATACACTAGAATATCATCAATAAAGAACACGACAAACCGATCTAGATATGGATGAAAGATACGGTTCATAAGATCCATAAATGCTCTAGTGCATTTGTTAACCCAAACGACATCACTAAAAATTCATAATGCCCATACCGAGTTCTGAATGCAGTTTTTGACACATCTGCATCCTTTACCCTCAACTGATGATACCCTGATCTGAGATCAATTTTTGAAAATACGCCAGCTCCCTTCAACTGATCAAATAGATCGTCAATTCTAGGTAACGGATATTTATTCTTCACAGTTACTTTGTTCAACTGCCGGTAATCAATACACAATCTCAAGGTTCCATCCTTTTTCTTCACAAACAGCACCGGAGCTCCCCATGGTGACACACTGGGGTATATGAACCCCTTATCGAGTAACTCCTGCAACTAAATTTTGAACTCCTTCAATTCAGTGGGTGCCATCCTATAAGGAGTAATAGAAATTGGTGCTGTACCCGGCATTACCTCAATAGCAAACTCGACTTCCCTTTCTGGTGGTAAACTAGGCAACTCTTCAGGAAATACATTTGGGAAGTCTCTTACTGTGGGTATATTACACAAGTTTGGCTTAGCTTGCCTAGTATCAATCACATGTGCTAGGTAAGCTTCACAGCCTTTTCTCATCAATCTTCTTACAACTGTGGCTGAGATAACATTGGACAAGAAATCTGTCCTTTCACCCACAACAGTGATCTCATTGCCCTCAGAAGTTTTTAGAGAAATCCTCTTTAATTTGCAATCAACTATTGCCTGATGACGTGACAACCAGTCCATTCCAAAAATCACATCAAACTCGTGGAAGGGCTATTCAATTAGGTCTGCTGAGAATTCATACCCCTGAATCCTCAACGGGCAACCTTTATACACCTTGTTCACTACCACACTGTGGCCTAGTGGATTTGTGACCAGAATGTCTTGATCACTCTCTTCTACTGGAACTCCCCTCTCTACGGGTAGTTTGATGCAAATGTAGGAATGAGTGGATCCTAGATCCACCAATGCATGCACAGAAGTGTTGTAAAAGGAAAACGTACCCGTGATGACATCCGGGGCATCTTGCTTCTCTTGAGCTCTAATGGCATAGGCCCTGGTAGGTGCTCTAGTGTCTGGCCTCTCAGCTGGCTCGGATGCAGGCCTCAGTGATGGACCAGCTGCCTCAGATTTACCGGGCTTCCTACCCCTTTGTGGTACAGGAGCACGTCTGTCAGCTTGTGTTGGAGCAACTGTAGTAGTCCTCTTCGGACAATTCTTGATCTGATGTTCTGTCGATCTACACCGTAAGCATGCATCGGTCACTCTCCAACAATCCCTCTTATGCCACTTCTAGTAGTACGGACAGGCAGAAGATGCTGGGGCTGGTCCCCAAAACATCGTCCCTAGAGAGCTGCCCACTGATGGTGTGGACTGGCCTCTCCTAGGTGTGAACTGTGGTCTGGGCCCCTGAGACTGACCCTGACCCTGTGGTGGTCCTGACCTCTGAGCAGGAGGACCCTTACTCTTCTTACTGGGAGCAGAAAATGTACTGGACTGACCCGGACCCCTCTTCTGCTGTATTTCCCTTCTATTTTGTTCATTTATTCGGACCCTTTCCACTTTTGATGCAGCATCTACTAGCTTAGCAAAATCTGTGATTTCCAATGTTGTGATCATGACTTTGATATTATCATTGAGTCCTTCTTTAAACCTTCTGAGAGAGGGTCTGCCTCTGTAGGGACTATCTCCCTCCCATATCGACTCAGTCTGACAAACTCACGCTCATATTCTACCACTGATAATTGCCTCTGTCTTAGACTGATAAATTCCCTTCTTCGCTCTTCTAGGTACACTTTGCTAACATATTTCTTCCTGAACTCTGTAAGGAAGAATTCCTAGGTAACCCATTTTGGTTGCAGCACCTCACTGGTTACTGTGTCCCACCACTGATATACATCATCCTGAAGTAGGGACACAACACCCTCCAAGTTCTGCTCAGGGGTGCAGTTTAGCTGTTTCAGCACTCTGATGGTTCTATCCAACCAGTTTTCTGCGGTCATGGGATCATTCTCCCTCTTCCCAAAGAAATCTACAGCCCCATGCTTTTGCAGTTTCTCCAGATGAGACTTTTGTGGTACTGGTAGAGGTTGTGGCTATGGTTGTGGTGGTGGAATTGCCCCCATCATTTGCCGGTAGAATTCAGTCATTTGCTAAAATAGCGTAAATTGAGGTTGGGCAGGTGCCTCAGCTGCTGGTGGAGCAGATTCTCCCTTACCCCCAGATTTAGCCCTTGGTGGAGCACGACTCTCCACCTCTTCATCAACTGCTCTTTGAGAGGCAGGATCCATATCCTATTCAAAATAAGAAAACAAACAGATCTGCATCAGTGTCACCTCAACACTTACAAATGTAATGCAATGGTATGCACTCTATCTAGGCCCAGAAACGCCTAAACTGATGCTCTGATACCACTAAATGTGACACCCCTTACCCATCTATAGTGTATCCGAGCAAGATATGCCACTCAGTGTGCCAGAGCATCAATTCATATTTCCATTACCATTTATCCCTTTTAATTCATTTATTTACAATTTTTGATAAATCTGAATTTTTCTACAATTTTTATGGAAAATCCGGCAGAGTGCCGGCTGTAAATTGGAAAAATAGTTCTTCTGAACCTGTTTAAAAACACTTCCAATATAATTTCCAAATCCAAACTCCATTAAACACATTTCAAATCAATCTCAAAATCTCAATATTATTCTCAGAACTTTTCTGTTCACTTCATCACTTGAAGCACATTTATACATATTTCTCAACATTTCATTTGTCCACATACATTATACAAAAAATTTCAATAACATGAAATTTCATATGTTTATATCATTAAATAATTTCAAGAGTTTATAGTTACAATCCAAAACTAATACAAATTGCCAAAATACAATATGCTCCCAAAATCCTAATGTCCTACCATATGCACTGCAGATGTGAGGTGATTCTAGACTCCGGATGCAGATTTGAAGGCTTACCCAGTTTGATGTCTGCTGGGCTCCCCAGCTAGGTCTCCAGTACCTGCGCGTGGCAAAAGCGACGCACTAAGCAATTCTGCTTAGTGGTGACAATATAAAATAAAATAAAATAAAATAAAATAATTATACAGAATGTATGATTTCATTTTTTTTTGGTAGACTTAATTTCTGATATTTATTGCAGTATTATTCGATTAAAATTTGATAAAATTTATTATCATTGCCCGAGTAACCCATAGTAGTCGACTGGACTGGATAAATGGGTAAACTGGCACTGGGTACTAAGTTCCTCGGACCATCATACCATTGGTCATATTGTATCTCCCGGTGTGCAACAGAACAGTTAATAAGCTGTAATAATTATCGAGGATAAAACCCGAGTGTAACAACTCAAATAACATAGCCAAAGGCTATTATGTCACAAAATGGCATGGTTTGGTTTTCTGGGCATAGTTTCTTCACCAAAGTTGTGCTATTATTTGTCTAGTTTCATGTCTAATTGGCCTTGTACCAATTGAACCTCTACAATTCCAGTTATTGCTGCCCTAACCTGCTGGACTCATGCCCAGTCCTGCAGGTGACTAAGGGCAGCCACACCAAACTCCAATCCCACTACACAATTCACTTCATTTTTGATTTAAACAGAACCAAATGGTCACTAATTGACCATTAAAACCTACTTTCATCATCACATGATCAAGGTCTCATTTTCCACCCCAAACCCTAACTCAAACATTACAAACCATGCATTATCATTGCATATTATCAATCCACTTAAGAGATACGTATTGTGGGAAGCCAAACTACCTCTTTAGCTCCACAAAACTCATCACAATCATACCCTAACCAGGGCTGCCAAAATTTAGGGATGGCATACAAATGGTATTTCATCAATTTCTTTATCATTTGCACTCATTCATAGTCCTAATACATGAATTTAAAGTGAAATTTAAGGTTAGGTCACAAACCTCTAATGGAGTCACCCTTCAAGCTTGTAAGAACTTTTCCACTTTACTTCTTTTTGTTCCCAAAAGCTTCAATAGGATGTAAGAACAAATTTTTATGTTGCTAGGTTAGGGTTTTGTTGAGTAAAAGTTAGGGAAATCAAGCTTTGAAAGCTTGCTCAATGTTGGCAATGGTGGGAGGGGTGACGGCAAGGAGAAGAAGGTAGAGAGTTCTAATTTTTTTCTTTATTTTCTTCCCATTTAGTCTCTTTTAAATAAGATTATGCCATGTGTCAACATTGGATTGGTTGGGAGAATTTTAATGACATCATTATGATGTCATAATGCCATTTTTCTTTCATTTTCTCTCCATTTCTTGTCTATTTAATTTCAATTAAATTTTTAGCAACATTTATTCATATTTTATGTTATATAAATTATTTATTTAACTGGACAAGTTGGCCAAAAATCATCTCTGAAGACGAAATGACCAAAATGCCCTCTATTTGGCTTAACGAGCCAAAATTGTGCGTACCGATAGAAAAATTTTTCTAAGTATTTTCTTAGCATTCTAATGCCATAAAAACCTCAATGACCCTTCCCTGGAGTCCCAAAAATTATTTTATAATTTTTTCCCTGGGTCTAGGGTTGCTAACGGCCTTAACTGTCACTTCCCCTTCGGGTTACTCATCCCTGGTATTTCGGCTCATTTAACCTTAATGTATTTCGTTTCTAAAATTTTTCCTTGATTTTTATGAGCATTATTTAGTTTCTTTATAACTCCTCACTCTAGTCTATTTATAATTTCAAACATTCTAACTGCCCGGACTAATATTGGTCACCGGAACAATAGACTGTACGAACTAGCTAAAGTGAGGATGTTACATCATATTTATATCATTGGTTCGGCCTACTTATCTAATAAGTGTCCACCATGTTTGTTCAATGGAATGAGACTCACCATTCCATCCCATTAGTATCTCATACTAATCCATGGAAACAAATAGAGGTGACAATCCTTCTGGATAAATAATGTCTAATGAGGTATCCTAGATTATGAATCAAAACATATAACACATGTACTAGAATGTTTAGTCACTCATATTCTTAACAACTTAAGAATAGAACGTCTAACAAGATATTAAAGGATATTTTCAATTAAATTTCACCATTTAAATTTAAAAGAAAATGGATATTTACCATTAATGAGGATAAATATTTACAAGATATAATACAATGATATGCTATAGGGCATACTACTAACACCTTCACTATAGGGTTGGGGTTACTAATATCCCCCACACGTATATCCACTTTATGAGCTATCACTTTATGAGGAGGAATTAAACTAATAGGGTAGGGACAGTGAGTTGAATGGTGATGAAGCTTCATTGGAATTTGAACCTATAGAAGAAGTTGAGCCTCAATTGGAATAACAAAATTCCTTTAAAGATGATTTACTGGTAGAGTTTCCACTAGAAAAAGAGTTATTTGGAGAATAAATGATACCTAAAGTTAAAGAAAACAACACCTTTATAGTTGGGGGATCATTGTAAGGGTGCATACATGAAGACAAATTAGGAATAAAGGTGGTGGATGAAGAAATTAATAGGACTATCAATTTGAGTTCATTGATGGTGCATACACATACACCACCAAAAGACCCTTTTCTATCATGGACACCTCTTTCATCATCAGATGTCCTCTATAAGCAGAAGTAGTCCTCATTCCAAGCATATCATTCTAAGCTAAATGTTATTCGTGCTACATGCAAACTTAGTTCAAATCTTACCAATCTTGAGGGTATGATAAAAAAAGACCTATATGTGGTGTTATATGACAACTACTATGTGTAGAAGCCACTTTTTGATTAGCACTTTTAAAAAAGTTTAAGCTAATGACCTTAATTAGCACTTATTAGGAGGCAACCCAAGTTTTTACTTTTAATTTTTATTTATTTTTTATTTCTTTTGTTTTATCACCCTCTTAAACTTGTTTTGATGATTATTCACTTTATAGGTTCAAGAAACACTTAAAAGGAACAATGGAGATCAAGCATACAAATCTTTAAGGGAAGGCACACTTGTAAAGGGAGTATTCTTTATTCATTAGCTTTTCCTTATTGGCTATATTTATGATATTGTTCTTGAGCTAATTGTGCTATCTTGATGTCATTGAGGACAATGTCAAATTTGAGTTTGGGAGTGTAATAAAATTTGCATTTTAGGTTTATTTTGCATTTTTGTAGAAAATTTTTAAATTTTTACATTTAGTTGTAAAATCAATAAAATTTTTGCAATTTTTTTGACTTTTTTGATATGATGAAAATTATTTTGGTGGATGATTAAAGTGACTTTGAGAAGTTTAATGTTTTGATTGCTTAGAAAAGTATAAGGGGAAGAATGTTCATAATGGAATTGATATTTAATTTTGTGTAGATTATTTTTCCTAGGAATTTGTGCATTATTTCATTACAATGAAATTGTGAGTTCTTAAAGCAAGTATATGTGCATGGATGTGATTTTCTAATTGTCTCACCAGTCCTAAAATAGGTCTTTTAAACCTATTGAGGCAAAATCCTTGCATACACTTGATTAAGAGATGATTTAGGTATTCTTTGATATAGCCTCATTAGAGCCTTAGCCACCCTTGATTAAAATATATCCCTTGTAGCCAACTTGAGTCTATATTTTCACCTATATATATATATATATATATATTTTCTTTGTTAACCCATATTATTTAACTAGCCTTTAGCCCAAACACTTAACTTACTTTTATGAGAGAGGTTGTCTCTAAAAGTGAGAGGTACACTAGATAAAAAAAGAAAAGAAAAGAAAATATGGAGAAAAGAATAAAATAGAAAAATAAATTAAAAAGAAATAATCCACCTAAGTGCTCAAAGAGTGAGTTTAGGGGTGAAAACCACAGAGGGACAATTGTAGCAAATTCAAGTAATTATAAATAAAGTCCTTATTCAAGTATTAAGAAATATGCTAGCACTAGAGTCAATTTGTAAATTTTTTCTCTCCATAAATTAAAAAAAAAAAGAAAAAAAGAGAAAAATTCTAGTAAAAGAAAAAATTTCTAGTGTGCCTTGATCTTTTATAGATTAATTGCTCTCATTCTTTGATTACCTTATATCTTTTTTCTTTGATTGCCATATTATTATCCTTTATCCCCATTACAACCTTATGAAAAGACTTTTTGATCTTTTGAAAGTATGTGCTATATTAGGAGAGATAGGGTTAGGAGATCAGCCTATGGGACTTGGGAAATTAAATTTAACACATTCATATAGAGCATTAGAGATTGCTAAGTATACTTGTACTTATTTAAGTAAAGCAATTTCTTATAACTGGTATGTTTACATATATTTTGGGTTGGTAATTTGCGGTTTGCTAAATATTGTTACATATAATGGATGTTTAACTTCCTAGCATTTTGATAACTTGTTGACATGTTACTCCTTTTAAGGTTATCTTTAAAAGTCTAAAATTTCAATTATTATTATACCAAAAAGAAAATACCTCGCATATATATTTAAGTTTCTCTTTGCTTGAGGACAAGCAAAAGTTTGAGCTTGTGTGTATTTGATGAAGTTAAATTATATAGACATTTAGGGCTAATATTCATTGCATTTTATTAGCATTTAGTCCCTTTCATGTTTATTTTTAAGTGTTTTTAGTAATATTTTAGAAAACTTATTAATCCAACCCAATTCTTTGATTTTTATATTTTATCATGCATTTTTATATGGTTCTAGAGCCAAGAACGTGTTTGGAAGAGATACGGAAGTTGAAAAGTAAAGAATGAAAGGCCAGAAGAATTACACGAGCCATGTAACCTACACCGTGTAATCTCCTAGATCCTATGCAACCTTTTGGATAGAAGAAAAATCGAAAAACAAAGCTACAAAAAATTACATAGGGTACCCCATGTAACGTTATATGGCCCATGCAATGTCCGTTGTCGCAAGGGTTTTGCGGTCGCCTGGACGAACCCTCACCGAAGTGGGAAGGAATGAGGAGTCACCACTTTAATTTTGAGGGAAATTAAAGAAAACCATTTGTGAAATGCAACTTAAAATGAAACCACTTCAAATATAGAGATTCTAGGTTCGGGGTCCGTATACGAGCAGGGAAGGTGTTAGGCACCCGGCCTCGTCCCTCTATAAGGGCAAGCAGATTTAACATTATGCTCTTTATAAATTAAAATCGATAGCTAGGGGGGTTGGGTTAGGATGAAGATGTTAATCCCTTTGACAAAAGGGAATATTTAATTTTTCACTAGTCTTCGGTTTACCCAGATACATAAGTAAATGGGACGACCTTAGTGAATTAATGTTGTGTCGCGGTTTTTGTTTATGGGATTATTTTGCGTGTTTATTAAAATTTGATTTTGAGAATCGGATAAGAACTCTCCTCCGATCTCTGTTTGCTTGGTTTGATTTGAGAATCGGATAAGAACTCTCCTCCGATCTCTTTTTAATATTTAAGATTTAGATTGAGAATCGGATAAGAACTCTCCTCCAATCTCTTTTTAATATTTAAATTTTGGGTTGAGAATCGGATAAGAACTCTCCTCCGATCTCTTTTAATATTTAAAATTTGGGTTGAGAATTGGATAAGAACTCTCCTCCGATCACTTTGAATATTTAAAATTTGGATTGAGAATCGGATAAGAACTCTCCTCCAATTTCTTTGAATGATTATTACAAATCTTAAATGAAGACCGGATAAGAACTCTCCTCCAATCTCCTATTTGGTTTGGATGAGGATCAGGTAAGAACTCTCCCCCGACCTCTTGAAATTTAATTACGATCGTATCGCGCAAGGACCTTAGGCTAAGGGTTCTGGCATCCGAAGACACTGGGGACCCGGATTAGGCTTCGTTTAACTCATTGGTACCCTGTGACTATATAGGGGATGCCAGACTGAACTTTTACCGATCTCCTATGTGATCGCCTTACCAATACCTTTTGGCAGGCAACATTTGCTCTATTTCATTTGCTAGTTTGAAATTCAATTTTACTCCAACCCCCCACCTTTACCCAGTCATCTTCTCGAGCTAGTCTAGTGGTTCGACTTCATAACTCTCTGATTTATTATCCGAACGTTTATTAAGAAAAAACTCTTATGTTAAGATACTGCTACCCATCATTTTATCAAACTACCTATACGTTACCCGTAACCAGAACACCTACATTAGGAAATAATAAAAGACCAAGAACAAACAAATAACATTAACTGATATATCAAAGATAAACTCGAGAATAACCACCCATGTGGGACCTTCTAACATAAGACAAACTTTAATGAAAATTACGAACGTAAAAAGAAAATAAAGATGAACAGTGGATAAGGCAACGGTTCAGACACTCACCTGCAGGAAGTTGAACCTATTGAACTAACTATGGAGTCACGAATGTTGCAGAGTTTCGGGCTAATAGTCTGGGGACTAATGCTTGCCTTGAAATGACGAATGCCTAGTTAGCATGTAATCGAACCGGAATGATAATGAATGAGATTGAGCTCAGAAAATAAAAGTGGATATAAAGGTGGTGAAAACAGAACTCAAACTTAAGAAAGGGTTTCGCAGAGCAATGAATAAACTGAAAATCAAGAGTTCCAGTGTCCAACACTTCTTCAAAGAAAATACTTTAGAAAACTGGTTTCTAAAGTCTTTCTAGCTTAAAAATAGCAGAGTAGCAAAACTGAATCAATTTTCAGAGCCTTTCCACTATAATCACCACCCTTTTTCTTCGTCCTCCCTTATCTACAGTTTTCATGCAGGTATTTATAGGGAACGTGTGCTCCCAATGAAGGGTCAGGTTCCCCTTGAAGGAGATGGAAGGTTTGGATCTTAAAGGACATGATCTGATGTTTGAGAATCAAAGAGAATCAAAATGAACGGCTGAGATCCTTTTCAGAATATTTGTCCTTTCTCTCTTCTAATCTGACGGCCCAAAATTTTCTTATCAAGGGCGATTCGAGGGCTGGGAATAAAAAGCGCCGGTCTTGTCGTCTTCTTCTTTGATCCAAGGGCTCTGGACTTGTCCTTACAAGTAAGATCAACGGTAGAGATTGAGATGTACAGGACTATCATGACATACTCTGGCACCTGTCAGTAATGTGGGCGATTCTGCAAATAAGGCGTGTGGAGGATATTTGATCTCGTCTGCAACGCTTTAACTACCTCGGCTCTGATTATGATGACAATCATGGGAAGTTGTCTTATTCTCTTTGCATTCCGATCTCCCCTCCCTTCCGATCTTTCCAATATGCTCTTTTTTCGAACTCTCATGCCAGGCCCCTCTCCCGATCTCTCTTATTCCAAAGTCTTCTCCTTTGTCCGGGTCGGTTCAGTCAAGGCATTTATTCTTTCAATTTCCGAGGCGTCCGCTTCATTTTCTGCTAGCCATAAATGCTTAGACCTTCTCTATATATATACCCTCATCAGGAAATCCTCCCGCATTTCATTTTCTCCTCTTTCTCACTTTTCCTGTTTTAACTGCTCCGGTAACAATCCCGGCCATGATAGCTGCTTTTGATCTTTTCCCGGTTGTTCACCTTGTTCACCGACTGACAATTTTTTACCCCAGTGATCAGAAAATCATTATGGCCATATTTGATGACAGTGAGAGAACCAGACTAATTCACCAATCCAGATCGAGAATATCGATTGCGTTAACCCCGAATCAGTCGATCGATGTAATTGGCGAATCGATTTCGGGCGAAAAGACTGCTAATTTCCCTCTGATCTTTGGTGATTGCCCTTCGAAGTTCATTTAGCATCTCACCACATTGGTTGTTCCGACAGCGACTCGGTTCCGAGCGATAATATTGATGGTGATCTCTCTTATCCTCATGAGAGTCATAGTCACCCCATCTGAGCTGTACATCTATCCGATGTCGATGGCCGGTCTCTTGATCAAACACATCTTTTGATTCAGCCACGAGACTAGGCTTTGACATAGGCCTTCGCTAGATAGGATGTACTGTCGATCTTTAGAGATCGCCCAAATGATGTAATTTCCCCTTTAATGTAATCTAATCTCTAGAGATCGCCCAAATGATGTATGTAATCCGATCTCTAGAGATCGCCCAAATGATGTAATCTCCCTTTTAGAAATGAAATTTTATTTTGACAATTATCATTTTATTATTATTGCATTGGTTATTTTCTGATCTCTGATGTGTTCATCTGATCCGATTCCTAACTGAATAGCCCTTAGCCGATCTGTAATTCCAAACAACCACCTTAATCTGCCAGTCCTTTAACCAGCCGATCTCTCCTTATTCAATTATGGAATTTCCAGAATATTCATGAGACGTGTTAGAAAAAGCTGGCGAATCCCGCTAACCGATGCACTACTTGGGACACCGTGAGCATTAAATGCTCAGACGGGTATAAATAGGGGATGGGTCCGCCAGTTGCTCCCTTATGTCATTTTCAGCCTCTCGCGAGCGATTCCAAAATCCTCTCATTTTTTCAAGTTCTTCCGACACCGATCACACTCCGGTAAGGGTTTTGATCTTTCTTTTAGTTTAAATTTTCTCTTTTTTTTGAAAATGAGCGGCGCCGAGGGTCAGAGAGCGGTAAGCCCCCCTTCCATTCAGATCTTGTGGTCGTCAGATGAAGTAGAAGTGGTCAGACCAAGCAGGCAACCTGAACCTCCTAGGACCTTCGTTTCAGCCGTGGTCAAGCAGCACCCTCGAGGCAAACTCATTCTTCAGGGAGAGAAAACCTCCCCATGGACCAGCTGCCATCAATCCTTCAAGAAACCGACCTGCAGTCGTTCAGCAAAGAGTATAACTTTCAGCCCGATTTATACGAACTCATTAAGTGTCACGCGATCTTCGAGCCGATCACTTCTTCGAAGAGAATGATATGATCATGGTATATGAAGAGCAATTAAAAGCTGGGCCGTGGTTCCCTCTTGACGACTTCTTCAAGGAAGTTCTAAAATTTCACCAAGTGTGCATAGCCCAAGTTCACCTGAACTCATGGCAGATCCTAGTAGCCTTCAGAGGCCTTTGCCGAGCCAGAGGACTTAGTCCTACAGCTAAGGTGTTCGCCGAACTACATAGGCAAACTCGTCGAAAGGATGATGAGTATTGGTTCTTTCAGGTGAAGCAGCATTGTGAGCTTTTTACCGATCTGCCCTCCTCCCTAAAGAATTGGAAGAATCGCTTCTTTATTCTGAGGAGCAAAATTCTGAACAGCTTTAAGGGTTTCCCACGTAGCTGGCTGCACCAGGGTTCTTTGCTTCTGAAGCGCATCACCCTGAATAGGGAAGAAGGCCTATGGTGATGGAACTGAAAGATCAGGCGGCCTGACAGAAGTTCTTTTGTTTAGATGCAGTGACAGCCGAACTGCATCATTGGACAATGGAGTTGATTACTGGCGAAGAACGCGGGCTTCAGCTCTTTGACCTCGGCCTCGGTACTTTCTATATCTCTGATCTTTGGGCCTTAGTGATCTCACTGACCTTTTCTTTGTGCAGGCATGGTGAGCGGCGAGGCTTCCAAGGAAAGCTGAAAGCGCAAGAGAGAGGTCTCCAGAAAAGTGCGGGAGATGAAGTATGCCGAGGCCTCTCAGACGCCGAGGCACGATCTGAGTGAGATACAGGGAGGTTCCTCCCGACCTTCAGGACCGCTGGTTCCTGAAATAGAAGTGGTTCGGTCTCCTCCTCGGCTTGAAGAGCTGCCACCACCTCCTCCGATTGATTCAAGTGTGGAAGGGGGTCCTTCCCAACCACCTGTGAGGACCCTTTCCCGCGGCGCTCAAATCTTGATCCACTCACTGGAGAAGAACCGAACGGTTCGAGAGAATCCGGGCTTTGCTAAGGTCTTGGGGTCCTCCATCTGCCTTCGGGAGGATCGGGATAGGCTAACCCCGAACGATCTCGATGATATCCTGACCCAGACTATGAGCCTGAGTGTGGAGAGTTGGTGAACCAACATATTGTCCGGGAGAAGGCTCACCGTATGAGGCAAGAGATCGAGAAGGTGGGTCATGAAGCAGCTTCCCTCCGATCCCAACTTTCATCCGCCCAAAACTATATAGCTAAAATTGAGGGGCGGATGAAGTTCTATGAGGATAAGTTGACCGAGTAAGCCCATGTTCTTGAAGACGTTCGGGCGCTCCGAGCCATCGATGTTGCTCGCCTCACTGACGAACTCAAGGCAAAAGAAGAAGAGGCAGTGATAAGGGAGGCCGGTGCTTATGTGAACGCTCATGGGGATCTCTTGGCCGAGCTCAAGAAGCATTATCCCGAAGAGGACTTTTCCTAGATGATAGACCTAGCTCCGCAAGACGAAGAGGATAGCGAGGAGAAAGCCGAAGGTGATAGAGGGGGTGAACAAAATGTAGAACAGGCTGGGGGTGATCCTCCAGCCGAATGACTTGTATAAATTTTTAATTTGAAATGAAATGAAGTTCCCCTTTTTTTTTAATGACTGAATGAGATCAGAAAGTATCTAAGTTGCATGAGCGCTTGATTGTCTAAACATATTAGAACAACTTGAAAGCAATTATTAACCTATGTATGAGAGATCGGTAAAACTTTGTAGACATAAGATCAGCCTAAACAGAGAACAAACACTGAACGGAACTCAAGATTATTAAAACTGGAAACCTGATCTGAACACTTAAGATTGCAAGCACCGTTAACTGGATTAAAACTTTAACTTTATTGAACAACTATCCACAATATTTATGAATGGAGAATCGGATGGCATGAAGAGTTAATGTTGGTTCAATTTCATTTGACAATAGAGATCGGAAATGTGATTGACCGGCCAAAAAACTTGGTAATTGATTCGAGAGATCGGATAGGATTTCAATGATATGGAGACTTAGTACTAATTTGATTCCTTTTGAAGAGAGATCGGAAATATGATTAACTGGCAGAGAGAGGCTTGGTGCTGGGGATCGGTTTCAAAGTTTACTGATTCTGGGGATCGGCCAAAATATGGTGTCGACAGCTGCCCCTCTTTACATAATTCCTACTGAAGGGAAAAATTTTCCCGTGTAGGGATTATGTAAAGATTCAGACCCATATTTTGGGCGATTGGGTATTGAAATGTTGAGGTTAGTAACAGGAATTTAAATGCTGAAAAATTAAAGTCAACTTAGATCAAGGAACCAGAGGTTGATTAATAAGAAATTTAAATGCTGAAAATTAAAAGCAACTTAGATCAAGGAACCAGAGGTTGATTAACAAGAAATTTAAATGCTGAAAATTAAAATCAACTTAGATCAAGGAACCAGAGGTTGATTAACAAGAAATTTAAATGCTGAAAATTAAAATCAACTTAGATCAAGGAACCAGAGGTTGATTAACAAGAAATTTAAATGCTGGAAATTAATATCAACTTAGATCAAGGAACTAGAGGTTGATTAATAGGAAATTTAATTGCTGAAAATTTAAATCAACTTAAATCAAGGAACCAGAGGTTGATTAACAAGAAATTTAAATGCTGGAAATTAAAATCAACTTAGATTAAGGAACCAGAGGTTAATTAACAAGAAATTTAAATGCTGAAAATTAAAATCAACTTAGATCAAGGAACCAGAGGTTGATTAACAAGAAATTTAAATGCTGGAAATTAAAATCAACTTAGATCAAGGAACCAGAGGTTGATTAACAGGAAATTTAAAACTTAGATCAAGGAACCAGAGGTTGATTAACAAGAAATTTAAATGCTGGAAATTAAAATCAACTTAGATCAAGGAACCAGAGGTTGATTAACAGGAAATTTAAAACTTAGATCAAGGAACCAGAGGTTGATTAACAAGAAATTTAAATGCTGGAAATTAAAATCAACTTAGATCAAGGAACCAGAGGTTGATTAACAAGAAATTTAAATGCTGGAAATTAAAATCAAATTAGATCAAGGAACCAGAGGTTGATTAATAGGAAATTTAAATGCTGGAAATTAAAATCAACTTAGATCAAGGAACCAGAGGTTGATTAACAAGAAATTTAAATGCTGAAAAATTAAAATCAACTTAGATCAAGGAACCAGAGGTTGATAACAGAAATTTAAATGCTGGAAAATTAAAAATCAACTTAGATCAAGGAACCAGATGTTGATTAACAAGAAATTTAAATGCTGGAAATTAGAATCAACTTCCATCAAGGAACCAGAGGTTGATTAACAAGAAATTTAAATGCTGGAAAATTAAAATCAACTTAGATCAAGGAACCAGAGGTTGATAACATAAATTTAAATGCTGGAAAATTAAAAATCAACTTAGATCAAAGAACCATAGGTTGATTAACAAGAAATTTAAATGCTGGAAATTAGAATCAACTTACAAAGCAAGTCTAACTCGACACGAGAAGTTCCTCCGCGACGAAGTGTACTTAACAGGATTGCGAAGATAGACGATTAATGGAGGACGAGTTGTAAGACTTAACCCATCGTCCTTGGTTACCTACTTACTTCCCACAGTTCCCCTTCTACCCTTGACTTCCTTATTTTGCGAAAAGTGCCCTTGCGGGTTTTCACTTTTCCTTTTGCCCATCTGACTAGAAGCGCCCTTCAAGGTTTTCACTTCTATTTTTTTTTTATTTTTGGGTCATTCCCTGCAAATTTCATAGCAAAGTACATGAGGTTATCAGTATTCAAATCCTAATCTTATGGAAAAAGTTTAATAGATTAATAGCGCATTAGAGAAAGAGGTTGAAAAAGGATAATATTAAAGTGTGAGTATGCAGGAAAGATAGAAGCAAAAAGACATATGCGGAGGAAATATGACTTTATTAAGGTTTGGAAAATAAAGGTACAGTTTCAAAGAAAAGGAGTACAGGGATGGATCTCACAGATTTCTTGTAGTTGACTTTGAAATTTCTTAACTGCCATTACTTTAAATGCTCTGGTAATGAAGATTCATGCAGTGGCAGTTTATTTCCATCCTTGGTTCCATGCCTCCTTCCTTATTTCTCCTTTTTCTGGTTCTAGGGATGCCCTTTCGGGCTTTCACCCCTAGATTTTTTTTTTAAGGGGCGTCCTTTCGGATTTTCACCCACTTTCTTATGCATAATATCTTTTGACAGTGTCAGCATTCACTGGTCTTGGAAATTTTTCACCATCCATATGAGTCAGGATCAGGGCCCCACCAAAAAATGCTTTTTGAACCACATAGGGTTCCTCATAGGTTGGTGACCATTTACCCCGGGGATCGTTTTGATTCGGGAGTATCTTTTTAGGATGAGATCCCCTGGTTGAAATTCACGTGGGCGGACGCCTTTGTCAAATGCCCTAGCCAGTCTTCTCTGATATAACTGCTTATGACATGCTGCCGCCAGCCTTTTCTCCTCTAGCAAATTTAATTGGTCCAGCCTTGACTGGATCCACTCCGACTCATCAATCCCTGATTCCTTCAGAATCCTTAGGGAAGGAATTTCAACTTCAATAGGCAGTACAGCTTCCATCTCGTAAACCAGTGAGTATGGGGTTGCCCCAGTTGATGTCCTTACAGAAGTCCGGTATGCGTGAAGGGCGTGGGGAAGCATATCATGCCAATCCCTATAAGTGACCGTCATTTTCCAGATTATTCTCTTGAGATTTTTATTTGCAGTTTCCATTGCTCCATTCATCTGGGGACGGTACGAGGAGGAATTGAGATGTCGAATCCTGTATTGATCACATAACCTTTGGACCTTCGGACCATTCAAATTCTTGGCATTGTCAGTGACGATTTCACTTGGGAGGCCATGCCGGTAGATGATATTATTTCTGAGGAATTTTAGGAACGTGTTCTGCGTAATGTGAGCATATGATGTCGCTTCGACCCATTTAGAAAAATAATCGATAGCCACCAGGATAAATCTATGCCCATTGGATGCCTTAGGGTTGATGGGACCAATCACATCAATGCCCCACATTGCGAAAGGCCATGGTGAGATGAGGTTGAACAATTGGTGAGGCGGAATATTTATCGAATCCGCATAGATTTGACACTTATGGCACTTTCAGAAGTATTCGACGCAATCCTTTTCCATAGTAGTCCAAAAATATCCCCGTCTCATGATTTGCTTGGCCATCATATGCCCATTGGCATGGGTTGCACAATTTCCCTCATGAGTATCGAAAAGGATCCTCTTTGCTTCTTTTGCATCCACACATCTCAACAATTCGCCGTTGGAGCTCCTTTTGTATAGAATTTCTCCTCTGGGGAAGTATCCCAATGCTAATCTCCGAATCATCCTCCTTTCGTTTTTGCTCGCCCCTGAGGGGAATTCTCTGGTTCTGATGTAAAGTAGGATGTCATGATACCAAGGTTTACCATCAGGTTCTTCCTTGATCATGAAGCAGTATGCCGGCTCACTCCTTGCTTTAATCTTTAATACAGGTAAATGCCCTTCTTCCATTTGAGCCATAACAGCCAGGGTGGCTAAGGCATCTGCAAATTGATTCTTGTCTCGACTAAGGTGAGTGAAAGAGATTTCTTCAAATTTCTTAATCAGCTCCAGTAAGTACTTCTGATATGGGATTAGCTTCGGATCCTTAGTTTGCCATTCTCCCTTGACTTGATAAATGATCAGGGCTGAGTCTCCATATACCTCCAACTTCCTGACTTTCATTTCGATGGCAGCCTGTAGACCCATCACACAAGCTTCATATTCTGCGATGTTGTTGGTGCAGTCAAATCTCAACTTGATAGCAATTAGGAAGTGTTTCCCATCCGGGGATACCAATACAGCTCCGATTCCATTACCGGACAAATTGACAGCTCCGTCAAAATACATTTCCCATACATCAGCAGATTTTTTTTCCTCGTTTTCCACTTCGTTAACATGCTCATCAGGAAATTCAAAATCCAAGGCTTCATAATCTAGGATGGGGTTTTCTGCTAGGAGATCAGCGATTATGCTACCTTTTACCGCCTTCCGGGTCATATAGATAATGTCATATTGAGAGAGTATGACCTGCCATTTGGCTATCCTTCTCGGCACAAATGGGCTTTCGAACACGTACTTAATAGGATCCATCCTAGAGATGAGCCATGTCTTATGATTCAGCATGTAGTGTTTAAGCCGATTTGCCGTCCAGGCCAATGAGCAACAAGTTTTCTCTAGGAAAGAGTACCTCGACTCGCAATCATTGAACTTCTTACTCAAGTAGTAGATGGCTCTTTCCTTTCGACCAGTATCATCATGCTACCCCAAAACACATCCCAATGAGCTCTGTTGGATTGCCATATACAGAATCAGAGGTCTTCCCGCCATCGGCGGAACCAATATTGGTGGGTTTGACAGGTAGTGCTTAATTTTCTCGAAAGCCTCTTGACAAACGGAATCCCATTGAGTGGTGTTGTTCTTTCAGAGTAGTCTAAAAATAGGCTCAGCTTTGGCAGTGAGATTAGAAATAAATCTCGAGATGTAGTTTAATTTCCCCAGGAAACTGCGCACCTCCCTTTCTGTTTTTGGGGATGGCATCTCTTGAATAGCTCGAACTTTATTTGGATCTACTTCTATTCCCTTCTCACTCACTATGAATCCCAACAACTTCCCAGATCTAGCTCCGAATATGCATTTGGCGAGGTTCAGTTTCAGTTGATATTTCCTGAGTCTCTTGAATACTTTCCTCAACACCTGCACATGGCTTTCTCCTCCCCTAGACTTGATGATCATATCATCCACGTATACCTCCACTGCTTTATGCATCATATCGTGGAATAATGTGACCATAGCACGCTGGTAGGTGGCGCTAGCATTCTTTAATCCAAAAGGCATGACCCGGTAACAAAATGCCCCCCATTGAGTGATAAAAGTAGTTTTTTCCTTGTCTTCCTCATCCATTGGGATTTGGTTGTATCCAGATGCCCCATCGATACACGAACATCTGCCCAATCCAGCAGCATTGTCTACTAACACATCTATGCGTGGGAGAGGGAAATCATCTTTCAAGCTTGCTTTATTAAGATCCCTGTAATCAACACACACCCTGACTCTCCCGTCCTTCTTCATCACCTGGACAACGTTAGCTATCCATTGGGGATATTTAACCACTTCCAAAAACCCAGCATCATATTGCTTCTTGACTTCATCCCCAACTTTGAGCAGTGTGTCAGGGTTCATTCTTCTTAATTTTTGTTTTACCGGGATTGTCCCCAGAATTAGTGGAATTTTGTGCATTACTATATGAGGGTCCAAACCAGTCATATCGTCATAGCTCCATGAAAACACGTTTAGGAATTCTTTGAGCAAACTGACTATATCTTCTAATTCTTGACTCTCCATAACCTTAAGTTCCCTTTTTACTTCTTCCATGCCTAAGTTTACGGTGTGCGTTTTGTCCCCACAAGGCACTAGGGAAGGTTCATCCCTTTCATCCCTTTCTTCTGTGAGCTCCACCTCAGAATCACTTGAAGTAATGGCAGTTATGGGGATTTCAAAATAAACCAGAGGAATTTCTGAGTCTACTGAATTATTAGGTGTTAATTGATGAATGGTCCTGAAGAAACGAAAATGGAATATATTATAAGAATGGGTTTCAAAAAGGAAAGAAGAAGAGAATTGGATATAACATGCGCTATTAATTCATTAATATTTATGACATAAGAAAAAGGGTCCATTTACAGTATTACACTTGTCATCATGGACAAAATGATCAAGTGTTGATAACCAAAAGTACTTTACTCGAAATTGAGTACAGGGATGTCCTCTGCTGTCCAGTTGTCCAGTTTTTGTCCTTTAGCTATTGGCAAGACTAGAGCCTCATACAAGGAATCAAGATGGATGACATCGATGGATGGTTCATCGGGTGATTCTTCAATTTCCGCCGGATTTTCAATGACCGGCTTGGTGAAGACCTCTGTGATTCTCGGGACTACCTTCATTTTCCCGATTTTCTGATCAAATCTTTGATCCCGAAGCATACTTCTCATCCAGAATCGTCCATCCATAAGGGCGTCTTCCTCATAACCCAAACCGCAATGGCCAACCTTCTGGATAGCCGGTATAGGCTCGATAATTCCCTGCAATGTGGCTCCTAACCCCTTGCCCTTTTCATAACCGCTCTTGAGCATCACCTTGGCGACCATAGCCGTAGCCCTTTCATTTCTTAAAATGGTTTCTTGTAATTCAAGAGCCTAGAAAGAGCTTTCCAATGACTTCTCAGCTATTTCTACATAAGGAAGTGATTGCGGCTTGGTAAACACCATGGCTTCCTCCCCTCTCACAGTGATGATTTTGTCGTCCACAATGTATTTAATCTTCTGGTGCAAAGTTAAAGGAATGGCATTTGCTGAGTGGATCCAAGGCCTCCCCAGCAACATAGTGTATGCGGGCTCAATGTTCATCACTTTGAATGTGACGTTGAAAGTGCATGCGCCGATTTGGAGTGGCAAATCTATGTCTCCCAGCACCTCCCTCCTTGTATCATCAAAAGCTCTTACCACCATAGCACTTTGGCGTATGTTTGACCGGTCAATCGGTAGCCTAGCCAAGGTGGCATTAGGCAGTACGTTGAGCGCGGATCCATTATCAATAAGGACCTTGGCCACTATGCAACCTTTACATTTCACCGTCACATGCAGAGCCTTAGTGTGCGTTAAGCCTGCAGGGTCTATCTCTTTTTCTGAGACAGTGACAAAACTAGACGCCTAAATTTGTCCTACTATCTTCTTGAACTGCCCTGGTGTGATGTCGGGGTTCACAAAGGCCTGATCTAGAATTTTCTGCAGGGCTTGACGGTGCACCTCAGAGCTCAGAATTAGGGACAATAGTGAAATTCGAGCAGGTGTCTTTCTTAACTGTTCCACCACGTCGTACTCGCTTTGCTTCATTATTTGAAGCAACAGTTCCTCTTCTTCTTTTGGTCCGGCAGGTTCTTCTTTCTCTGCTTTCTCAGCCTCCTCTTCCGTATTTTCTCGTGGCTCTCCCATTTTTACTTTCCCTCTCTTCTTTTCCTTTTCCTCATTCCCATAACACCTCCCACTTCAGGTTATAAACTCAACTTCTTGCTAATGTGGGGAGAACTTTGTGGTAGTGACTGGCTGAGGGTTAGATTGGGGAGTAGCACTGCTAGAAGGTCCAGCGTAAATCATCTTAAAGTGCTTGTGAGGAGCGAAGCACGGTTTAGGAGGTACTGAAGGTGAGGCAAGGCTAGGAGCCGGTGTACTACTTGATGCTCCTTGGGTGAAGACTTGGAAATTATAGTTCCAAGGTACGGCATGGGTGTTTGTGATGAGGAGCTGAGGTGGGGTTCGGATAATTGTTACTGGTGGTGATGATGCTGGGGCTGAGAAAGTGATTCTGTGTTTAGAGGTGGAGGCATTTTGGCCGAATCGGGTTGTGTTTACTCCCTCCTCCATCTTCGACCTCGTTTGACATCTTAAGACTTTGAGGGATAGTAAGTTTTGAACCTCTTGGTTCAACTGTTCACAATTTTTCAGTTTGTGGTTAGCTGCCCTCCCATGATAGGGGCATCCCGCCTTATCTTCAGTTTCTGGTGCTTGAAGATAGAGGTAACCTTCCTTCACTACCATTCTAAAAATTTCCTCAAAGTAAGGAATCAGTTCATCTACCTCTGGTGTCGACCCTTCTCCTTCTGACTCTATCATGTTCACGCCATTGCCCGTATTATGATTGGGCAATGGGTTTGAGGTAACATTGGGGAGGAAACCATTCCCTTCAATCTTCAACCACCCATTCCTGATTAGGGCGTGTACTCTTTCTCTGAGTGCCCCGCAATTATCGGTCGAGTGCCCCTGTGCCCCTCCATAATACTCACATCGGGCACTGGCATCATACCACCTGGGGTATGGTAGCTGAATTGGGTCGAGGAGAATCGGCACTATTTGGTTTATACTGACAAGGTATCGGTATATTTCGCTAAGTGGCAGGGGAAGAGGTGGATCAGGATTTCTTGGTGGTCTCGGATTATTTTGAGGTGGTCTGGGTTGAGTACGTGGAGGAGGTGGTCTGGGCTGGTAGTTTGTCAGTGGTGGATACTGTGGGCGTGGGTGAGGATAATTTGGGAAAGGGGGTGGAATGTTTGCAACAGTTTGGCCATGAGAAGGTGGATATGGCCGGTAGTTGTTCTGAGGAAGTGGGGAGTGATTGTTCTGCCGGGTGATGGAATGCACATCACCCTCCTTTTTCTTGCCAAAACTGGCAGTCTTCTTTACAGGATTCTCAGTCAACTCCTGCAGTCATCCCATCCTTAAGTTGGCTTCTATCCTCTCACTAGCTTGGATAATGTCCGAGAAACTATTGGAAGTGTTTCCAATCATTAGATTGAAGTAGGGAGCCTTCAATGTCTCAATGAACAAGGAGCATAGTTCATTGTCAGTCACTGGAGGATACACTTTTGCGGCCTTCTCTCTCCATCTCTAGGCATATTCTTTAAAACTTTCCCTATCTCTCTGCACCAAGTTTTGGAGGTCTCTCCTTGTGGGGGCCATGTCGCAGTTGAACTTGTATTGTTTTAGGAAAGCGTCAGCCAAATCCTTCCAAGAGCGCAATTTGCTCCTGTCCAACTAAATGAACCATCTTAGGGCTGCCCCAGAGAGACTCTCGTGGAAGAAGTGGACTAGGATTCAATCGTCCTCTGTTAGGGCAGACATTTTGGCAATGTAGGTGGCCAGGTGAATGCGGGGGTCTGAGTTCCCAGTGTATTTATCGAAGTCCGGGATTTTGAACTTGGGCGGCACCACCACATCTGGCACCAATCTCAATGACGCTACATCGACTGAACCATACATGTTCAGCCCCTCTATTGCTCTTAATCTCTCTTCTAGAGCGGACAGCTTCTCGTTTTCTCTCGTCTTATTCTCTTCTCCTATTGCATGAAATACTCCCCCAGTTGGGAGATGAGGGATGGAATGAACTGGAGGGATTAGGACTGAAGGGTATGGTTTGGCATTCGAGATAACCGGATAATAGGAGAAAGGTGGGTCATTATTCAGTGGGGCCGAATTGACGGTGATTGTCGGATCCAGGATCAATGGCTAGAAGGTAAAAGAGGTTAAAGCACGTTGGGAATCAACCGTTGTAGGAGGTGGGGGAGGTAGTGGTAAGTTAATTTTTGAAGCAGGCTTATTTTGGGACATCTCCCTCATTAGTCTCATGAGCTCTGAGACCTGGTCTTTCAGCTCGAACACTTGCCC
Source organism: Hevea brasiliensis (assembly GCF_030052815.1). NCBI lineage: Eukaryota > Viridiplantae > Streptophyta > Magnoliopsida > Malpighiales > Euphorbiaceae > Hevea > Hevea brasiliensis. The sequence goes on from NC_079503.1 coordinate 20,475,431, forward strand.
TTGTAGGTTCTGGACTTGTTCCTGGTCTTCCATTAGCCTTCTTGTTCGTGATCTTGTTAAGTACACTCGCCTGGGTTGAACTGCGTGTCTGGTCAGGCTTGCTTTGTTTGAAGCAATATTGATTTTCTATAGGAAAATAAAAAAATTTAATGAATTTTGAATTTTGAAAAAGAGTAATTAAAGCTCCTGGTTTGGACAAAGGATATGGTGGCGTCTGAAAGCCAAGAGTGAAATCTGCAGAAGAATAATTGCATCAGTTTTATCATGGCATCATTCGATAGTCCGACGGTGAATGACTGGATTGAACACGCCTCTATGGAACTTGTCCATATGGCGCTTCCAACTTTTCGCATAACCCTAATGAGGGGGTACCTATGGGAGTCATACTACTCATTCACAATTTTGCTAAACAGTGGCCCAAAGTTATTCCATTAATTGAATAGTTCATACATGGCATTCTTTACATTGGCCTAGGCTCAGGAAGGTTCTTTATAATGTAATGACACTTCCTGAGATATTCATAGAGCCTTTCTTCTTGTCTGGCGGGGTCGAACATTTTCAGGGCATATTTGGATTCAGGTAAGAGTTCTTGTTTCCCTTGTGCTATCATTCTCTCCAGCTAGTTAACATTCTCTTTTAGCTCTTGATAGAGAGTGGCTTGTCTTTCTTTTTCCTTTCTTTCTTTAGCACATTCTTTCAGAATATCGTTGATAAGCTGTGCTTGCTCCTTCAGTTCAAGCTTCTTCTTTTTGCTCTCTTATTTATACTCTTCCATGAGTATCTCCTGATATTTCATTTTCTCCTGAAGCTTGCTATTCTGTACTTCTGCTTCTTTCATTGTAGCCTGGAGAGAGCTCTTTTCCCTTTCCCATCGTATTTCTTGCTCTTCAAACCCTATCTTTTCGGTCTTCGCCTCTTCCTTGAGCCTTCTCACTTTTCTTTTGAGGATTTGCTGTTGGTCCTCCAACTGTTTTATTTACTCTTGTAATTGCGAGTTTTCGGTGTTTGCCTTTTGTAGGGAGTCGGCCAAACGAGTGCTAGCTTCTTTTGAAAGGATGTCTTGATGGAGGTCGCTGCCTTCGAATTTGGTTGGATCCGCAGTTAGGTGTCCTTGATCCCTACTAGCCCTCCATTTAAGATAATCGCTCATGACACTTGGACCTTTAGGCGACCTTTCCACCATAGTGATACTTTCCCAGGATCTGCGAGCTATTTTTAATTCTTCCTCATTATCGAGTTCATGGTAGAAATGACCTTGGTGGTATTCTCCTATGTTGACTCCGGACTGGGTTGAGCTGAACTGCCTCATTACTAATGCTGGAGTGTAACTTGTGTACCCGGTCACTCCAATTAGGGATACTGATTGATTGCCCCCCGCGCTGACCAAAATGGGTTGACCCGACGTCCATAATTTCCTCCGACAGTAGTCAGGGCTGTTGAAGCTCAAGATCCGTTCTTACCACTACAACTCATCCTTTGGGTTGATTACTAGTCTGGTCATCTTCTCGATGAGAGGCTGGTCAAGGTACCAAGTCAATCCCTTTGTCTCTACAGGACATATGTGACTGATGATCCAGAGGTACAATAATTGAGAACAACACTTAACGGATCCATTGCCTTGTCGTCTGTAATAGGTAAGAGTCAACAAAGTCTCTGCAAGAATTGCCGGTACTGGGTTGACTTTTTGTTTTTCTACTGCCCAGAATATCCCCGCAACGCTGCAGGTTATGATTCCCGAAGGTCCAGGGAACAAGATCAGGCCGTATATCCCCAAAGCAAGTGCCAAGGAAGCCTGCTCCCATTGTTCCTCCTGGATGTATTGATCCAATCACTTCTTGAGGTAAGTCCAATACCAACCATGAGTGTTTCCTTTGACAGTTTCCCTCGTCTTTGCTTCTTCCAGGGGGATCCCCAACATATGTGCGAATCATTTCCAGGTCTGTCTATGCTCCAGGTGTAGGTAAATCCGATTCTGCATTTCATAAGGAATTTCTAGCAATGCCTGATATTCTTCCATAGTGGGAGCAGTATCGATATCGTTGAAAGAGAACACCCCATACTTAGGATTCCAAACTGATAGCATGGCCTTTAATGCCGGGACTTGGACTTTGACTCGTATCAAGGTTGCAATCTTCCCATATTTCTCCTCAAATCGTGCCTTGACCTGATCGGGAAATGACTTCCAACCATCAGCCAGACCCTCGAGACTGTTCATTCTGACCTCAACTTTGCTCAGGTCCAATGGAGGTAATAAGCCAGTATATCCTCTGGTGACATTGCTTCGTGGGGGCACTGAACTATGAGGTGGTTCGGGCCACGGTTTAGCATTACTGCAGTCTAAGAACTTCTTCTGCTGACTGACTCGAGGATGCCATGTTAAAAATGATGCTTATCCTTTTACAGACCTTAATTTGGTGATGCCTGCAGGAAAAACTTTTTAGCAGGGTAAATTTAGGTAATTTTGAATTATATTGTTGGCAGAGTAACACCTACACATTTATCAAAGTAGGAAAGTGTGCAGGTTTTCTTAACAGTATGATTCAAGATTATCATCAAAAATGAAAATAAAACATAAGCAGAATAAGGTAAGAGTAAGTATGCCCCTTTTGTCCTAAAATAGGGAGAGTCTTGGTCGGGATGGGTGCTGCCTAATTGGATAGTTCTATCTTATAAGGTAGCTTGCTACAGCTTCTAGCTATCGTGATAGTTTAGCTCAAGGTCTAATTTTCTAAAAGCCACAGGTTCCCAAATTGCCCCTACTGTAAATAGTAGAGCCCCATTTTATCCCCATGATACTGTCGGGAAAGTTCCACGGGTATCACAGTAAATAGAATGAGCTTCAATTTGAGCAGAAGCCTTCACGGATACTAACAGAGTAAAACCCACGGGTAACGCTACATGACTCCCTCCTATTTTCCTAAAAGGGATAAGAGAGCCCGGGTATAGAGCTGAAGTGTGTGAGGACATCGTGTGAGTGTTCAGTGTGTGAAGGGACACCTTTACCTCTTCCCAATATGGGGGAGTATTTTCTTCTTTTTTTTTTTTTTAGACGAAGAGTGTTGTAGTAAGACAATCAAGACAAGCAAAACAGTTAGCAAAAATAACAATAATTAACACGAGGAATTTTGTAAACTAAGCCCACTTAACTATGGTTGGATTGCAAAATTAAATCTGCTTTTGGACCTCTAGGCCGGGTTTGAAGGAAAAATGATTTCCCCAGTGGAGTCACCAAGCAGTCGCAAGGGTTTTGCGATCGCCTGGACGAACTTTCACCAAAGTGGGAAGGAATGAGGAGTCGCCACTTTAATTTTGAGGGAAATTAAAGAAAACCATTTGTGAAATGGAACTTAAAATGAAACCACTTCAAATACAGAGATTCTAGGTTCGGGGTCCGTATACGGGTGGGGAAGGTGTTAAGCACCCCGCCTCGTCCCTTTATAAGGGCAAGCAGATTTAACATTATGCTCTTTATAAATTAAAATCGATAGCTAGGGGGGTTGGGTTAGGATGAAGATGTTAATCCCTTTGACAAAAGGGAATATTTAATTTTTCACTAGTCTTCAGTTTACCCAGATACATAAGTAAATGGGACGACCTTAGTGAATTGATGTTGTGTCTCAGTTTTTGTTTATGGGATTATTTTGCGTGTTTATTAAAATTTGATTTTGAGAATCGGATAAAAACTCTCCTCCGATCTCTATTTGCTTGGTTTGATTTGAGAATCAGATAAGAACTCTCCTTTGATCTCTTTTTAATATTTAAGATTTGGATTGTGAATCGGATAAGAACTCTCCTCCGATCTCTTTTTAATATTTAAAATTTGGGTTGAGAATCGGATAAGAACTCTCCTCCGATCTCTTTTAATATTTAAAATTTGGGTTGAGAATCGGATAAGAAATCTCCTCCGATCTCTGTGAATGATTATTAAAAATCTTGATTAAAGACTGGATAAGAACTCTCCTCCGATCTCCTATTTGGTTTGGATGAGGATCAGGTAAGAACTCTCCCCCGACCTCTTGAAATTTAATTACGATCGTATCACGCAAGGACCTTAAGCTAAGGGTTCTGGCATCCGAAGACACTGGGGACCCATATTAGGCTTCTTTTAACTCATTGGTACCCTGTGACTATATAGGGGATGCCGGACTGAACTTTTACCGATCTCCTATGTGATCGCCTTACCAATACCTTTCGGCAGGCAACATTTGCTCTATTTCATTTGCTAGTCTGAAATTCAATTTTACTCCGACCCCCCACCTTTACCTTGTCATCTTCTCGAGCTAGTCTAGTGGTTCGACTTCATAACTCTCTGATTTATTATCCGAATGTTTATTAAAAAAAAAAACTCTTATGTTAAGATACTGTTACCCATCATTTTATCAAACTACCTATACGTTACCCGTAACCAGAGCACCTATATTAGGAAATAATAAAATACCAAGAACAAATAAATAACATGAACTGATGTATCAAAGATAAACTCGAGAATAACCACCCACGTGGGACCTTCTAACATAAGACAAACTTTAACGAAAATTACGAGCGTAAAAAGAAAATAAAGACAAACACTGGATAAGGCAACGGTTCAGACACTCACCTGCAGGAAGTTGAACCTATTGAACTAACTATGGAGTCACGAATGTTGTAGAGTTTCGGGCTAATAGTCTGGGGACTAATGCTTGCCTTGAAATGATGAATGCCTAGTTAGCATGTAATCGAACCGGAATGATAATGAATGAGATTGAGCTCAGAAAATAAAAGTGGATATAAAGGTGGTGAAAGCAAAACTGAAACTTAAGAAAGGGTATCGCAGAGCAATGAACAAACTGAAAATCAAGAGTTCCAGTGTCCAACACTTCTTCAAAGAAAATACTTTAGAAAACTGGTTTCTAAAGTCTTTCTAGCTTAAAAATAGCAGAGTAGCAAAACTGAATCAATTTTTAGAGCCTTTCCACTATAATCACCACCCTTTTTCTTCGTCCTCCCCTATCAATAGTTTTCATGCAGGTATTTATAAGGAACGTGTGCTCCCAATGAAGGGTCATGATTCCCCTTGAACGAGATGGAAGGTTTGGATCTTAAAGGACATGATCTGATGTTTGAGAATCAAAGAGAATCAAAATGAACGGCTGAGATCTTTTTCAGAATATTTGTCCTTTCTCTCTTCTAATCTGACGGCCCAAAATTTTCTTGTCAAGGGCGATCAGAGGGCTGGGAATAAAAGGCGACGGTCTTGTCGTCTTCTTCTTTGATCCAAGGGCTTCGGACTTGTCCTTACAAGTAAGATCAATGGTAGAGATTGAGATGTACAGGACTGTCATGACATACTCTGGCACCTGTCAGCAATGTGGGCGATTCTGCAAATGAGGCGTGCGGAGGAGATTTGATCTCGTCTGCAACGCTTTAACTACCTCGGCTCTGATTATGACGATAGTCATGGGAAGTTTTCTTATTCTCTTTGCATTCTAATCTCCCCTCCTTTCTGATCTTTCCAATATGCTCTTTTTTCGAACTCTCATGCCGGGCCCCTCTCCCGATCTCTCTCATTCCAAAGTCTTCTCCTTTGTCCGGGTCGGTTCAGTCAAGGCATTTATTCTTTCAATTTTCGATGAGTCCGCTTCATTTTCTGCTAGCCATAAATGCTCAGACCTTCTCTATATATATACCCTCATCAGGAAATCCTCCTGCATTTTATTTTCTCCTCTTTCTCACTTTTCCTGTTCTAACTGCTCCGGTAATAATCCCGGCCATGATAGCTGCTTTTGATCTTTTCCCGGCTGTTCACCTTGTTCATCGACTGACAATTTTCGACCCCGGTGATCAGAAAATCATTATGGCCATATTTGATGACATTGAGAGAACCGGACTAATTCATCGATCCAGATCGAGAATAACAATTGCGTTGACCCTGAATCGGTCGACCGATGTAATCGGCGAACCGATTTCGGGCGAGAAGACTGCTAATTTCCCTCCGATCTTTGGTGACTGCCCTTCGAAGTTCATTTGGCTTCTCACCACATTGGGTGTCCCGACAGCGGCTCAGTTCCGAGCGATAATATTGATGGTAATCTCTCTTATCCTCATGAGAGTCATAGTCACCCCATCTGAGCTATACATCTATCTGATGTCGATGGCCGGTCTCCTGATCAAACATAACTTTTGATTCAGCCACGAGACTAGGCTTTGACATAGGCCTTCGCTAGATAGGATGTACTGCCGATCTTTAGAGATCACCCAAATGATGTAATTTCCCCTTTAATGTAATCCGATCTCTAGAGATCGCCCAAATGATGTATGTAATCCGATCTCTAGAGATTGCCCAAATGATGTAATCTCCCTTTTAGAAATGAAATTTTATTTTGACAATTATCATTTTATTATTATTGCATTGGTTATTTTCCGATCTCTGATGTGTTCATCCGATCCGATTCCTAACTGAATAGCCCTTAGCCGATCTGTAATTCCAAACAACCACCTTAATTTGCCGGTCCTTTAACCATCCAATCTCTCCTTATTCAATTATGGAATTTCCAGAATATTCATGAGACGTGTCAGAAAAAGCTGACGAATCCCGCTAACCGATGTGCCGCTTGGGACACCGTGAGCATTAAATGCTCAGACGGATATAAATAGGGGATGGGTCTGCCAGTTGCTCCCTTATGTCATTTTCAGCCTCTCGCGAGCGATTCCAAAATCCTCTTGTTTTTTCAAGTTCTTCCGACACCGATCACACTCCGGTAAGGGTTTTGATCTTTCTTTCAGTTTAAATTTTCTCTTTTCTTTGAAAATGAGCGGCGCCGAGGGTCAGAGAGCGGCAAGCCCCCCTTCCATTCAGATCTCATGGTCGTCAGATGAAGTAGAAGTGGTCGGACCGAGCGAGCGACCTGAACCTCCTAGGACCTCTGTTCCAGCCCATGGTCAAGCAGCACCCTCGAGGCAAACACATTCTTCAGGGAGAGAAAACCTCCCCATGGACGAGCTGCCATCAATCCTTCAAGAAACGGACCTGCAGTTGTTCAGCTAAGAGTATAACATTCAGCCCGATTCATACGAACTCATTAAGTGTCACAGCAATCTTCGAGCTGATCACTTCTTCGAAGAGAATGATATGATCATGGTATACGAAAAGCAATTAAAAGCCGGGTTGCGGTCCCCTCTTGATGACTTTTTCAAGGAAGTTCTAAAATTTCACCAAGTGTGCATAGCCCAAGTTCACCCGAACTCATGGCGGATCCTAGTAGCCTTCAGAGGCCTTTGCCGAGCTAAAGGACTCAGTCCTACAGCTAAGGTGTTCACCGAACTACATAGGCTAACTCGTCGAAAGGACGATGAGTATTGGTTCTTTCAGGCGAAGCCACATTGTGGGCTTTTTACTGATATGCCCTCCTCCCTAAAGAATTGGAAGAATCGCTTCTTTATTATGAGGAGCAAAATTCTGAACGCCTTTGAGGGTTTCCCACATAGCTGGCTGCACCAGGGTCCCTTACTTCCGAAGTGCATCACCCTGAATAGGGAAGAAGGCCTAATGGTGATGGAACTGAAAGATCAGGTGGCCCAACAGAAGTTCTCATATTTAGATGCAGTGACAGCCGAACTGCATCATTGGACAATGGAGTTGATTACTGGCGAAGAACGCGGGCTTCAGGTCTCTGACCTCGGCATCGGTACTTTCTATATCTCTGATTTTTGGGCCTTAGCGATCTCACTGACCTTTTCTTTGTGCAGGTATGGCGAGCGGCGAGGCTTCCAAGGAAAGCCAAAAGCGCAAGAGAGAGGTCTCCAGAAAAGTGCGGGAGATGAAGTACGCAGAGGCCTCTCAGACGCCGAGGCACGATCTGAGTGAGATACAGGGAGGTTTGTCTCGACCTTCAGGACCGCCGGTTCCTGAAATAGAAGTGGTTAGGTCTCCTCCTCGGCATGAAGAGCCGCCACCACCTCCTCCGGTTGCTTCAAGTGCGGAAGGGGGTCCTTCCCAACCACCTGTGAGGACCCTTTCTCGCGGCGCTTAAATCCTGATCCACTTGCTGGAGAAGAACTGGATGGTTCGAGAGAATCCGGGCTTTGCTAAGGTCTTGGGGTCCTCCATCTGCCTTCGGGAGGATCGAGATAGGCTAACCTCAAATGATCTCGATGATATCCTGACCCAGACTATGAGCCTGAGTGTGGAGAGTTTAGTGAACCAACATATTGTCCAGGAGAAGGCTTACCGTATGAGGCAAGAGATCGAGAAGGTGGGTCATGAAGCAACTTCCCTCCAATCCCAACTTTCATTCGCCCAAAACTATATAGCTGAAATTGAGGGGCGGATGAAGTTCTACAAGGATAAGTTGACCGAGCAAGCCCATGTTATTGAAGTGTTTTGGGCGCTCCGAGCCACCGATGTTGCTCGCCTCACTGACGAACTCAAGGAAAAAGAAGAAGAGGTGGTGACAAGGGAGGCCAGTGCTTATGTGAACGCCCATGGGGATCTCTTGGCCGAGCTCAAGAAGCGTTATCCTGAAGAGGACTTTTCCTGGATGATAGACTTGGCTCCGCAAGACGAAGAGGATAGCGAGGAGGAAGCCGAAGGTGATAGAGGGGGTGAACAAAATGTAGAACAGGCTGGGGGTGATTCCTCCAGCCGAATGACTTGTATAAATTTTTAATTTGAAATGAAATGAAGTTCCCCTTTTTTTTAATGACTGAATGAGATCGGAAAGTATCTAAGTTACATGAGTGCCTGATTGTCTGAACATATTAGAACAACTTGAAAGCAATTGTTAACCTATGTATGAGAGATCGGTAAAACTTTATAGACATAAGATCGGCCTAAACCGAGAACAAACACTGAACGGAACTCAAGATTATTAAAACTGGAAACCTGATCTGAACACTTAAGATCGAAAGCACCGTTAAGCCGGATTAAAACTTTAACTTTATTGAATAGCTATCCACAATATTTATGAATGGGGAATCGGATGGCATGAAGAGTTAATGTTGGTTCAATTTCGTTTGACAAGAGAGATCAGAAATGTGATTGACCGGCCGAAAAACTTGGTAATTGATTCGAGAGATCGGATAGGATTTAAATGATATGAAGACTTAGTACTAATTTGATTCCTTTTGAAGAGAGATCGGAAATGTGATTAACTGGCAAAGAGAGGCTTGGTGCTAGGGATCGGTTTCAAAGTTTATTGATTCCGGGGATCGGCCAAAATATGGTGTCGACATCCGTCGATAGCAATTCTAACCCGACTTTTCTTCCTTATAACTCGACTCGGATAGACTTCTAAAGCTTTTAAGACTTTAAAACAAGGGTTTTTGCACTAGATATAGATATTATAAGCTAGGATTTAAGGAAAGAGAACCAATTTACATTCAAGAGTGCACATTAACTTCAAGAGAGGCGAAAGAGAAACAAAATCTGTAAGATTGCTAGAGAAGATTTTTAGCTAAAGTTCCAAAAGTCCAATGTTAATATTCTCCATCCGAGTTATTTCATTCTATTTCTTCTCATGTCTTTCTTTATTTTATAAACTTTATTATAAAAATCACCATGTATGAGTATTTTTTTTTATTCTAAAGTTAGGGATGTAGCACTTTCAATTTAATTATGGATTTAGCTTGATTTTATTTAATAAATTGGGTATTTTGTTCTTTGATTCAATATCTTATATTCTTAATGCATGTTATGTGTTAGTACTCACTTAGTATTGATTCTAGATATTATTGAAGGATTGAAAAGTGAATATTAATATTGAAATAATAGGATTTTGAACTTAGGATTCTTGATCTAGATATAGGTTGAAATTCTACGCAGATCTAACAATTAATCAAAGAACATAATATATTTTAATTAATTTAATCGCCACAAAAGTAGGGTTTGGGTTAATTAAAATATAACTTGAGTACCTGAAAGAGGACTTAAGATAACTTAGGATTAATTTCTTTCAAAGTAACAACACCCCATTTATTGAATGAATTAGATTGATTTTATAATTGATTGAAGTGTGATCCCTTAACTTTGGAATGCTTTTATTATTCAATATTCAAGTTTAGTTAATTGTTTTAGATTTTCTTTCTTTTAATTTAGATTTAATTACTATTTTCTACAACTCAATTGTCTAGATAAATAAAATCACTATAGTTTGGTACTTAACACGGTTATTGAGAGAACAATACTCTACTCATCACTTTATTACTAGTTAACGATCCGTGTACTTGCAGAATTTTGTACAACACTAGCCAAGAATTCAAATTTCTATTACTTAGATGGGTACTTGGGATTTTTCTAATTCCTAATTCACCCAGAGGACTAAGAAAAGACTAATTTCACTTGTCCTCATGGCATTTTTGCATATAGGAGAATGCCTTTTAGTCTATGTAATGCTCCTGCTACTTTTCAAAGAAGCATGATTGCTATTTTCTTTGGCTTTATTAAAAACATAATAGAGGTATTTATGGATGATTTCTCTATCTATGACACTACTTTTGAAGATTGTTTGACTAATCTTTCTAAAGTGTTATAAAGATGTGAGGAATTAAACCTAGTACTTAATTATGAGAAATGTCACTTTATGGTTCCCGAGGGCATAGTTTTTAGTCATCTAGTTTCAAAAAGAGGCATAGAAGTGGACAAGGCAAGGATTGAAGTAATAGAAAAGATACCACCATTAACATCAGTCAAAGGAGTGTGAAGCTTTTTGAGACATGCAGGATTTTATCGAATATTCATAAAAGATTTTTCCAAAATAACTAAGCCACTAACAAGCTTTTAAACCAAGATGTACCTTTTGATTTTGATGAACGTTTCCTTGCTTCTTTTTGCAGGATAAAGAAAGCACTAATCTCTATACTAATAATGCAACCTCTAGACTAGAAGTTACCATTTGAGATCATGTGTGATGCAAGTGACTATGTAGTAGGAGCAGTTCTTAGGTGAAGGAAAGACAAAAATGTCCATGCTATCTACTACGCCAACAAGACACTTGATGATGCACAGATTAACTATGCAATTATAGAGAAAGAGTTTCTGGTTATTGTATTGGTAATTTACAAATTTAGATCCTACCTAGTTAAATCAAAAGTTATTGTATACACAGACCATGTAGCTCTTCGGCATCTCTTGAATAAGAAAGAGGCAAAACCAAGACTAATCCGGTGGATACTTCCGTTACAAAAATTTAACTTGGAAATTAGAGACAATAAGGGAATCGAGAATGTAGTAGCTAATCATCTATCCAGGTTGAAGCAAGAAGAAAGGGGAAACTCGACTAATGACATGCAACAGATAACTCTTTCCTAGATGAGCACCTCTTATCCATAACTCAACCCCCATGGTATGAAGACATAGTCAAGTATCTTGTATGTAGAGTGCTACCCCCAAATATGTCTTATTAATCAAAGAAAAAGTTTTTATTTGACATAAAGGACTATAGTAATGAAGAGCCTCTACTATATAAGAGATGGAATAATGACCTCATTAGAAGATGCATTCCAAAGGAGGAAGTTGAAAGTATACTCCAAAACTTCCATTCGTTACCCTATGGAAGACATTTCAACACAATAAAAATAGTAGTGAAGATAATGTAAGCAGGTTTTTATTGGCCATCCTTATTCAGAGATGTGTGGAACTTTGTGCTTACATGCAAGCAATGCCAAAAGACTGAAAATATCTCAAATAGGAATGATATGCCCCTACATAGAATACTTGAAGTAGAGCTTTTTGACATATAAGGGATAGGCTTTATGTGTCCATTCCCATCTTCACTTGCTGACAAGTATATCCTAGTTGGTGTGGATTATGTATCCAAATGGGTGAAAACAATAGCCTCACCAACAAATGATGCTAGAGTGGTCATCAAATTTCTTAAGAAATATATCTTTACAAGGTGTGGGACACCAAGGGCCATAATTAATGATGGGGGAAGTCACTTGTACAATAGCCAATTTGAAGCACTACTTAAGAAGTATGGAGTGACTCACAAGGTGGTGACACCGTATCACCCACAAATAAGTAGGCAAGCAAAAATCTCAAATAGAAAATTGAAGAGGATACTTGAGAAAATAGTGAATTGCTCATAGGAGTATTAGTCCATGAAACTTGATGATGCACTGTGGGCTTATTGTACAACCTTCAAAACACCTATTGGAACTACCCCCTTTCGCTTATCTTTGAAAAATCGTGCCACCTTCTTATAGTGCTTGAACACAAGGCTTATCGGGCAATAAAAACACTTAGCTTTGGCGTGAAGAGTGTTAGAAAAAAAGGGGCTTCTACAGCTTAATGAACTAAGCAAGATGCCTATGAAAATGCAAGGATCTACAAAGTGAGGACAAAGAGCTAACATAACAAGGATATCATGAGAAGAGAAATCAAAGAAGGAGATCTTATCTTACTATTCAACTCTAGATTAAAGCTATTCCCTGGAAAGTTAAGATCTAAATAGTTTGGACCTTTCAAAATCCTATAATTCTTTCCTCATGGAGTATTAAAAGTATGGAGTGAGACATTAGGAGCATTTATGGTAAATGGTCAACGTTTAAAGCCATACTTCTTCGAAGAGCCTATTGAAAAAGGAGCTATATACTCTTTTGCTGATCAACCTACCCCTCAATAAGCCAACAATACAGTTAAGCTAAAGACTATAAAAAACTAAAGTCAACCTAAGTTTTAAAGTTTTAATTTCTTTTCTTTTTTTGCATTTCTTTTAAATTCCATACCCCTACCCAAACTTTAACCTTGAATTATTTCAGGTGAAGAGAGGAAAAGCAAGAAGCCAAAAGTAGGATGGATTGGAACAAGGCACAAAACGACATAATATAATTGAATTTCAATAAGAGAAGTGTCTTTACTTGCTAATTTTGTGATGGATGAAATATTTAGAGCCAAATTAGCATAGGAATAGAAGTTGAATAAGGTATCATTATGCATGTGAAGTGCTATTTTATTGAGTTTCCAATAGCTAGGTAGTAAAAGATTACTTAAAACACTTGAAAGACCCAAAAAAAACTTGAAAAACATTAGTCTAGAAGGTTACACGAGGTACCTTGTGCATCAAAACATGCCTTGTGTACTTTTGGAAGCTCACAAACACTAAGAAAAAGGCACTACAGAAAGTTACACAAGGTACCCCATGTAAGGATGCATAACTCATGTAACCAAAGTGTTAGAAATAACTCATAAAATTTGGTCCAAAAAGTTACACAGGGTGATCGGTGTAACTTTGCACGAGTTGTGTAACCACCCAAACCAAACCTATGAAGTCCAAAAAGTTACACGGGGTGACCTGTGTAATGTTACATGGTCTCATGTAAAAAGTCACTGCAGTGCTTTTTAAATAAAGCCCTTTCGTGTAAAAAGACACACCCAACCATGAACTGATTTCTAAAACCTATTTAAACACCATAAACCTTCCCAAACCTCACAAATTCACATCTCTCTCCCAAAATCTCTTAAATTCCCTCACTCGCAAAATACCTTTTCAAAACCCTAATTTTAAACACTAAAATTCATCTCTAATGGCTTTAACAAAGAGAGCAGCACATCACCCTTCCTCCTCATGCATTAGATAAAAGACTCCCTTCCCTCCATTGTGTCCAAGAACTCGTAAAACATGAAGGAAGGAGACAAAACAACCCATAGTGGGCCAACAATAAGCACCACCACAACCACCATGCCAAGATTTTGAGTTGGCTTGGCCATTCAAAGATGTCAGCCATAAGGCCCTATCCCTTCAACTCTCGGCATGTAAGATTAACTCTACCAAATATCTTGATAGTGATTTATTAGAGCAATTGGTGTTAAAAGCATAAGTGGATGAATACCTTAGCAACATAGGATGGGAAAGATTTGTTACTTTATGGTTTTATACATACTAAGACCTAACCTTAGAGTTTTTAGGAAGTTTTAAGGAAAACTTATGCGGTATGGATATGGTTGACCAAGGGCAGAATGAATTTAGACTTTTGGGAGTCGACAAAGCATTAAACATGGATGAGTTTAATGCCATATTTGGATTTGATAGTGAAGGATCTTAGGAGATTCCCGTCAATAGTACGATGTATAACAACATAACATTCTGGTGGACAGTGGCCCTTAATGCACTAGAGCACCATCCCAGCTACTCTAAGTCTTCAAGGCTCACCAACCTTACATTGTGATATCTCCACTGCCTAGTGATACACACAATTATAGGGAGAGGAGATAGTTTGGGGGTGGTCTACACTAATGAACTATTCTTTTTATGGTGCATGCTAAATGGTAGGAAATGGAACAGTCAAATCAAATGCAAAAGTCCCTATCAAAGCACTAAAGGAGGCATACTTGGAACTAAGAATCAAAATTGAAAAAGCCCAATATACAAAGAGGAAAGTAAAAATATAGTGTGAATTGATCTTTGTAGGATGTTTCTTAACATGTTTTGCTTTCCTTAAGTCCTTTCTCATTAGTAGCCACATCAATTACCTATTAATCCTATGTAACCTTATAAAAGACCTTTTGATCTTTTAAAAAGTGTATACTATATTAGTTAAGATAGAGAATTGAGATATGCCTATGGGGTTGGAGATATACTCCATCTTATATACAATCATTCATGATAGAGGCATTTTAAGTTAGTGATAATTTCTTGAATATGTCTAAGTGAGACAAACTCTTTGTGATTATTAATGATCATGCAATTAGAATAATTAGTTGAAACTTTATGAATGAAATGGATTTCTAGCAAATAATCATTGATTCCTTCATGCCTTAGAGGAAGGAAATTGGAATTGGTTACTGAGATTTCAATTGAATACAAATTGAGTTTTTTATTGTAATTTTAGGAAAAATAAAGAACCTTAATGAGTTTTTAAGCTTTAATTTGCTTAAGGACAATCAGATGTTTGAGTTTGGGGTATTTGATACACTTGTATTATATAAGTATTTTAAGGTGCTTTTTGTTGTATTTCATTAGCATTTTGTTAGTTAATTATATGATTTTAAGTTAGTTTCATTATATTTTAAGATTTTTAATTAATTTGGCTTAATTTCTTGATTTTTGTATTTTATCAAGTAATTTAATGTAATCCTAAGGCATAGATCATAACTAGGCAAGTTAGGAAGTCAAAGAGAACAAGTCAAGCACTGGGAGGATTACATAGGCCATGCATTGGGAAAAGAAACTCGTGTAACTAGTTACCAGAAGAAGACAATTACACGAGTCGTGTAAGGGACCCCTTGAAATTGCCCCTACCCCATTTAACCTTTTGCTTCACCATTTGATGAATTGTTTTATGCCTCTAAACAGTTACAAGGCCTGCCACATGCAATGGTACATGGACCATGTACTTTGCACCAGCACATATACTAACTCGACTCCAACTCTATTTTCCATGGCTCGGGAAGACTTTTAAGGCGTCCAGGACTCTGAATTTGTTTTTATCCCATATATAAATATAAGAAGTCAGGAACAAGCTAAGGGTCACACCTTTTACATTATAACCTAGGTTTTTTGCAATTTGAAGAGCTTTGCACTAAGGCTCTTAGGAGAGATTCACAGCCGAAGTTTCAAAAGTTTATAGCTATAGAGTCTTCTATCTAGGTTCTTTTGTTCTATTTCTTTAGATTTTTTCATATTGTTATTATATTTTTAGTTTGATTGTTAAACTCACCATGAGTGAGTAGTTCTCTTAATTTTAAAACGAAAGATGTAGCAATTTCAGTTCTATTATGGATTAATATTGATTTTATTTAATAAATTTGGAGTTTTATTCTTTAACTTAATTTATTGTGATCTTAATACATGCTTTGTGTAGGGCTCCACTTAGTTATGATTCTAGATATTCATTGAAGGATTGAAAAGTAAAGATTAATATTGAAAAATCAAGATATTGAACTTAGGGTTATTGACCTAGAGATAAGCTAAAATCTTATATGGAGTTCGTAATTAATAAAAGAGTTTAAAGGGTTTTAATTAAGATTAATCGCCACAAAAGTAGGGTTTAAGTTAATTAAAATACACCTTGAGCGCCTTAAGAGAGGACTTAAGATAACTTAGAGTTAATTTCTTTCAAAGTAACAACTTTTCAATTTATTAAATGAATGAGATTATATCTATAATAGGTTAAAGTGTGAGCCTTTAATTCTAGAATTGTTTTCATTAATTGATTATCTTAGTTAACTTGTTTAGCTTTCCTTACTTTATTGGTTTTAGTAAGTTTAGTTTAAACTCTTATCATCATAATTGGTAGTCTAGATAGTTACAATTACTTTTTAGTTTAGTACTCACAAAGTTCTTCATGGGAGTGATACTTACTCACTTTTGTGTTACTTATTAACGATTTATACGCTTGCAGGATTTTGCACAAAAGGTAGGTTTCCTTTATTCATTAAGCTTCCATCTTCCCTGAAACGGTGGAGAAACTGGTTTTTTATGCTGACTATGGAAGAGGGGTAGCGCTGGGAGCATTTTTCTCTACACTGGATGCCCAAACCCATTAAACATGAGAGAAAATAGATTTTGAGCAAAAATGATTATACCACCATCAAAGAGCTAGAAAAAGCTTATAAGAAAGAGAAATATCGAGTTGATATACTAGTTCGCCTATATAAGGATCAATTTGCTACTGTTGTTAAGGCAAGTAAGGGTGGCCCTCATATTAGAAAGGCTTTTCATTCGAGAGTGGGGAACACCGTTACTGCTCCTGAAGAGGAAAACTCAATATTTCTCTATCTTTACTTTTGTTGTACTTACTAATTTCTTTTTGTGTTTATAGGTATGGCCGGGAATAGGTATGATTCACCAAAGGTGATTTTTGCATAAAAGGGGAAGGAAGGAAAGGGGGGGGGGGGGGGTTCTAAGCCAGCTCTCAGAAAGAGAAAGAAGACATTCACCCCTCCTATAGGGGTCGTTATTAAGCCTATCATGGCTAAAGTTGTGCCACCTGCTCCACCACCTCCTTCGACTGCGGATACTATAGCCACCCTAAGTGCCAGTGGGCTAGACGTTGTCCTATGGTGGCAATCCCAAGTGGTCGAGAATTTACCATTAGTAGAGCTACTTGGGAGGAAGTTAACTCTCCCTAAAGACCGAGCTCGGCTTAAGATCGAGAGCGATTAAGATTTGATTTTGCAGTCTATAAGCTTGAGCTTGGAGACAGTAACCATCAATAATCTTACACAAGAGCACTTTCAGGGCCTCACGATAGCTCCAGGGAGCTTCAGACTAACTGTAGCGCTAGAGTTTGTAGTGGAAGAGAGGGATAATTAGATAAAGTAGCTATAGTTTAGCCTAGAAGCTTCTGAGAGTAAGGTGGCTTGCTTACCATAGAGCTATTATCTACTAAGGACCACCATCATATTGAAATGGATTGAATCAATGTTCAGATTTAAGAGCCGAAGGATGAGACCAAGTCCTCTGATGAAAGATTAGTGGATTTGTATATCGCTCTACAGATGACTATTATGCCAGAGCTATCAAAGCGCTAGTCGAGTGTTAACTTTGAATGGATTAAAGAAATAGTTTCGGGTCAGACTAATTTTGCTGATGGGGATGAGGAAGAGGTTGGGGAAGGGCAAGGTGAGGATGACAAAGAGGGTGACGATACCCCTCCTAACGGTGATGAGGCAGGGTTAGGCATTTCTTGAACTATTTGAATTTTTGTAGTTTTATTTTCTTGATGAATGAGATTTGCTTTTTCTCATGTGGATCTTCTTTTTTGAGATTTTTTGTATTCTTTTATTTTTTATGTTCAAGCATCCATTAATCCGTTAAAGCATCCATAATGGACTAAGGGTAGAAAATAGGTTAAGCTATTTTAATTTATCATTACCAGAGTATCCGACTAATAAGACTTCTCTAAAAACTAAAGTCCAAGCATCATAAAAATTCTAGGCTTTTTTAGGGACTAGAGTTTGTGGAACTTAGTAAAATAAAACACTAGACTTTTGTGAGGACTGAAGTTTAAGTAAGTTGGTAAATGAAAAACTTGGAACTTTTATAAGGACTGAAATCCAGGTAACTCCATGAAATACTTAGGGTTTTTTTATAAGGGCTGAAGTCCGAGTAACCTAGTAAATAAAATACTTAAGATTTTTATAAGGACTAAAGTTCAAGTAACCTAGTAAATAAAATAGATTTTTATAAGGACTGAAGTTTGAGCAACCAAGTAAATAAAATACTTAGAATTTTTATAAGGTCTAAAGTATGAGTATTTACCTAGAAGTCTTATGTTTATGAATTGGTTATTCTTTTAAGGTTACGTGCAGTCTTCTTAGCATTTTTTGTGTTTTGCATTGATTTTTGGCCATGGTTAGCTTTGTCGATGCCTTGTTGGTGACATTTATCATTAGTGGCTTTGTCGATGCCTGTTGGAAGATGTATGGTCAAGGTGGCTTTGTCAATGCCTCCTGGTTAGATGTGTGCCTTTTGTTGGCTTATCGATGCCTCATGGGTAGATGTGTGCTTTTATTGGCTTGTCAACACATTATGGGTGGATGTGTGCCTTTGGTGGCTTGTCAACATTTTATTGGCTTATCAATATCTTATGGGCAGATATGTGCCTTTGGTGGCTTATCAACATCTCTTGGTGGATGTGTGCCTTTTGTTAGCTTGTCAACACCTCTTGGGGGACATGTGCCTTAGTTCTTTCTATGATAATGTCACTCATAATTTAGAAGGTAAAAAAACACTATCTTTATTGAAAAAATGGAAAGGGCTGCTTACATAAATTATTAAATAGATTAGCCTACTGATAGTACTTCTTTAGGTTATTGATGTTCCATGCTCAAGGGAGTTGTTTGCCTTTCATATCTACCAACTTGTATGCTCTAGGGCATATGACCTTTATGACCAAGTATGGTCCTTATAATACCCACTATTTCTTGACGTTGCAATTTTTATCATAGATGGAATATTCTAGTAACTTTAAAGATTCCATCGATAAGAGAATGGTGGTAAAAGTGTGTGTGTGTGTGTGTGTGTGTGTGTGTATTTATATACAAAATCTATTTAATTAAAAAATGAAAATATTTTAAAGGTTTTCATCCCTAAAAGTTTTTAAGTGTTCCTTTAAGCAGAAGGAACTTTAGCAGCCAAAGTATGGACTGTCAGCACCCAAAGTCCTTTTTTACTATTTAAATCCCTTTTGGACAGAATGGAATCCAGTAGCTAGAAATATGACTTTCAATAGCCAAAAGTCCCTCAATAGTGAGGGTATAAAAGGCCAACAGCTTATCTTTCTGTCCAAAAGTAGCTTGAACTCTCATTTTTCTCTCTCTCTAAACTTGAGTTCTCCTTGGCTTTTATAAGTTTTGAATGTGGATTCTTCCATATAGAAGCTTGGGGAATGGATTCAAGCTTTAGGTCTTTGGTTCTCTCACTTCTAAGCTTTAGGTCTTTGTAAAATTCTTTAAATATGATTCATGATCATCCATATGCATCATTTCATTGTTTACTATTTGCTAGTTTTACAACCACCACAAGTGCACAGATCACTAATAAGTAATAAAGTAATGAGTAGAGTATTATTCCCACGAGGAGTTATAGGCGTAAGTACTAAACTATACAACAATCTTAACTATTTAAACTACCAAAAGTTATATGAGGGTAAATTCTAAACTATGACAGAATAACTATTGAGAATTAAAGAAAGCGAATCTGGAAGCTTTAATAAGAATTCTAATTTTGTGAATAATTTTAGAATTTTAGATTTCACACCTTAACCTTGTCATGATTTTAATCTTGTTTTATAAATGGATTGAGTGTTTTTTTTTTTTTTTATGGAAATTAATCCTAAAGTATTCTAGATCTTCTCTCAACGTATCTAAGGTGCATTTCAATTAGAGCTAAACCCTACTTTCGTTGGTGATTAGTCCTAATCAAAACCCTTTGAGATTTATGATTATTTTTGAAACTCCACAAAGGTTGTTAGCCTATTTCTAGATTAGATTTTCCAATACTAATCTTCACCTCTCAGTTCATTAATTAGTATATTAGATCATAACTAGATGGGTACCAACACATAGCATGCATTAAGAACACAAGAGATTGAATTAAAGAACAAAACTCAATTCCATTAAATAAAACTCAATATATATCCATAACAAAAGTTAAGAGTGCTACTTTCTCAATTCTAGAATTTAAGGAATTACTCACTCATGGTGATTTTAACAAACATGATGTGATAAAACCAATATGAAGACTTGAAACAAATAAACCAAAGGAGGATTTTGCAACTGTGAACTTGTGGAACTTTGACTGAGAAGTCTGTCCTTGGCACTGATGTGATTCTTCTTCAAGACGGCTAGGGTTCCTTAGGAAGGCTTTTCTCAAAACTCTTCCCTTGTGTATGTAGCTATATCTTCCAAAAAGCTCTCCTCTTTTCATGTTTTCTATTGGTCTCTATTTATATTAGGTGTCCTAGGGTTAAGCTTTAGAGTCCTAAAGGCATTAGAAGTCTAATTGGTGTACCTTAGATGGAGGACAGTAAGTTACATGGGCCTTGAATGCTTACATAGGTCAACTTACACAGCCCGTGTACCTGTGAATGCTCTATTTACTTCTTCAAGCCTTGGCAATAAAAGGTTACACGGGTCTTTGAAGGTTATATGTCCCAAATTACACGACTCGTGTACTATGGCTTTTCTGCACTTCTTCAAGTTTTACCAGGCAGGAGGTTGCACAGGTCTGAGGCCATGTTTACGTGATTTGTGTAAGGTGTATCAGCAACTTGCCTTGCTTCTTAAGTTCTTCCAAGCTTTCTTCTTTGCTCCTATGCCTTGAATTTCCTTCAAAACACCTAAAAATATGCAGAAAACATTGATTTTAGTGTAGATCAGTGAAATTTACAAAAACTAATGAAATTATCAAATATGTATGCAATTACCTATCTAAATGCCATGAAATGTTATACAATAATGATTAAAAACATCTATATAATACAAATGTATTTACTAAGATTATGTATCTAGAGTACAAATATAATGCATTTTTGCATAATGCTTGTTTATGCATGATGGAACTTGGATGACCCATTGGTTCCCCCTATGTTATGTATATGTTATGTTTATGATGTGATTAAGCATGATCTGTGGTGATAAGACTAGGTGAGGCCTAATAAGCCCTTGGAGCACTATTTTAAATGAAAGTCCTAAGGAGCCTCTATATGAGCCAGGATATTAAATATATTAAGTGAAAGTCCTGAGGAGCCTCTGTATGAGCCAGATATAGTGAATCTAAGGAATCACTGGTGACAAGTCCATCTTACATGAAATGTTTATGATGTGAAAACTCATTTGGATGATGCATTATATATGTATAAAATGAATGGTATAATTAATTAATGTTGGTTAGTTTACTTACTGAGTTTATATAAGCTCACCTCTTTTCCCCTAACCCCAAGTGCAGGAGTGTAGGAATAAAAGTGTAACACCCCTTACCCGACTACAGTGTAGATGAGCAAGGCATGTTACACTCGGTACCAGAGCACCCTATCTTATCTTACTTTATTCCTTTAATCATTTTCAAGTTATTATCTTTTAATATCAATCATTTTTCAACGGAGAAACTAATGGAGTTTTTCCTATTTTATTAACGTTTGATGTGTTTCACTATTCATATGTTTGAAATTTTCAATAATATTTTAAAATAAAAATCTCATCATTTCATGCATCATCTATATATTTCAATTATGTATTCAAATATATACAATTTCATTCATATCCATTTTCATACATTCCCATTCATGCTCAACTCATATATGAAAATTTTCAATCTTCATTAATTTACATGATATACAATTTAATCACATATAAATTGACTGATTTATTAATTTACATCACATACCTATTAATTACATTTTCATAATTTACATTACAATACTATAACTAAGCATTTTATACAACATACAAATTATGATCTCTATGGGCCCTATCTACATGCATTGCTGAGGAGGTGACAACCTTGAATACTTCAAATACTTCTGCAGATCAGAACTCCAAAATCTCTGTTTAATATTCATTGGGCTTTACCTTCAGTACCTGCCCAAGGAAACAAATCCATCGCGAAAAGCATTGCTGCTTAGTGGTGCAATAATATAACAAGAAAATAATATACAATAAAAGAAAGAAATGGATCAAAATTTGAACACTCTGGAATTTAATCTAATTTCATATAATACTTCTAGTATTAACTATCTTTTGTTCTAATTTATTCCTCTTTAAAACCGCTCAATTCTTTCATAATAATTAAATATTCTTAATCATTTATTTAATTACTAATATTTTCAGTTGCTAATATTCTTAACTTATTTCAGTAAATTCCATTGCCCAAGTAACCTATGACAAGCTGACTAAACTGGATAACAGGTCATTGGCACTAGACACTGCAGTGCCTCGGGCCGTCATACCATGATATGTGGAACGTCTACCACGTATGCAGTCAATATGGCTAAAAAGCCATGATAACACAAAATCAGACATAAAGCCATGAGTGCAGGCATAAAGCCATGAATATAGGCATAAAGCCTTTCACAGTACTGCTAAAACAATACCCTATTGGCATGCCAATCTATCCAATCTGACACACGTGTCTAGGCAATACATGGGCACATAGTACCATTAAATGTTCATAAGTTTCATTATTTTATTATAGGTTCTAATTATAATTTCTAGCATTTTAATCTTTTTAATAATAGAAACATAAATATCTAAGTATAATATTTACATAATTTATGCATTCATTGTAATTTATATATTCATTATGTTATCCATAATGATCACAATTCAAAACAATGGTTCCCATGCACTATTGTACTCAAAATACTTTTTTCTTGTCCTTTCTCCCATAATGGGAACTAAAGTCTTATTTATACATTCATTTATTCATTGCCCTATTTATATAAATTATCATTCATATTCCAAGTAATCCATACATATTTCATGGATTTCAAATTTAGCTAAATTTTCCTTAAATCCTAGTGTCACTCAACTTCACCATTCACCATTTTACCTACCACATCCTATATTAACAACTACAATGGTTCTTATAGTTTATTTTTCTACTTCACATAATTTAATTTCATGTTTTACATGTAAGGTTACTATTCATTTTACTATTTAGGTCAAATTATTGACTTTCCAATGCATAATAGTTACATGAGTTCTAATCACATAAATTTACCACATTTTGGTTCCCAAAAGTATTTGCATTAGTTGCCAGTCCATACTTCTAACCAATGGAGAATAAATCAAAATTTCAGTTTTTGGGTGCTAGAGTTCACTGTTCCATTAAGCGATTCTACAATGAAAATTTGGCCAAGTGTTCTTAATCAAAGTTGTTCTTTATTGTGTCTAGTTACATTTCACTTTTTGAATCACCTCATTTAGAGTTTTCTACCTCAAGTTATGGCTATTGCACCATAACTGGTCAGATTGCCTTTACCCAGAATTTTTGGGCAATTTTTGGTTCTTCCAGATTTGGTAGTCCAAATTTGGCTAGCAATTTGATTTAGTTAAGTCTAGAATTTGAGTTTGTGTTCCACATAAAAGTTGTTCTAAATTGCCTCATCTTTCCATTGATATAAATTTCAAGTCAATTGGACCTTTCTACACTGAGTTATGACCAAATGAATGAACACTGTTCATTTGGTCATTTTGCCCAGGCAGAATTGGTGCTACCCGGATTCGGTCAATTTTTAAGGCATCCTAAGTTTATTTTCTAGACAGGTTTCCTTCATCAAAGTTGTGCCATTATGTGTCTAATTTTATGTCCAATTGGCCTTGCACCAATTGAACTAATACAACTCAAGTTATAGCTGCCTAAACATGCCAGACTCACATCCAGACCTGTAGGGCACATTGGACAGCATACCTAACCTCAATTCCTTTAGCACAATTCACTCAATTTCCTACTCAAACATGACAAAATGGTCACTAATTGACCATTACAACTTCTTTTCATCAGTACATAAACAAAATCTTAATTTTGGTGCCCGAACCCTAACTCCAACAATCTCAATTCTCAAATCTTACATTATACTCATAATTAAAGTTTTAATTTACTTATACATGTCAAGGGACAGCCCTACACCATTTCAAATCCATTAAAAGCTATCAAACTCAAAAAGATTTAAGGCTGCTAAAAATTGGATAGTGTCCCTACATGCATATTTTTACACAATTTCTTCAATTCCTAGTTCTAATCAAGAATTAAAAGAGAAAAAGAAAGACTCTAGCACTAACCTCTTTGAGAGCTAACCCCAAGCTTGATAAACTCTTCCTTTTCTCTTCTTTTTCCTGCCTCTAACTTGCCCAAGGTGTAAGATCAATTTTTCATGAAGAGGTTATGAAGTTTTATGGTGTAGTTGGCTAGGATTTGAAGCTTGGGTGAGTGCATCAATGGATGATTCTCTCTCTCTCTCTCTCTTTAGTTCGGCTGTTTTAGAAGAAGAAGGCTGTTGATTTTTTTTTTATCCCATTTTAAGTTCATTTTTACCCCTTTTTATTAGTTTGTCAAATGGTGATTGGGTGGAAATTTTTTATTACATCCTGTGTGCATCATGCATATGTCATAATTCCATTAAATTTCTATTTTCTTTTCTTCCTTCTTTCATTCATTTTTAATTAAATTTTTAGCAATATTTATTCATATTTTATGTCATATAAATTATTTATTTAACTGGACAAGTTGGCCAAAAATTATCTCTGAAGACGAAATGACCAAAATGACCTCCGTTTGGCTTATTGAGCCAAAATCGTCTGTATCAATCTAAAAATTTTTCTAAGCATTTTCTTGGCATTCTAGTGCCATCGAAACCTCAATGACTCTTCTCTAGAGTCCTAAAAATTATTTCATCAATTTTCTCTCGGGTTTAGGGCTCCTAGCTACGAGGACCGCAACTTCCTACTGGGTTACCCATCGCTAGGGCACCGACTCATTTAACTTGGTTGTATTTTATTTCTAAAATTTTTTTCTAAATTTTTCTTATTAATATTTGAGTTAATTATGACTCCTCACTTTAGTCTAAATATTTTTTCCAAACGTTCTAGCTATCCAAACCGACACCGGTCACCGAAACAGTAGAATGTACGGAATTGCTACAGTAAAGGTGTTACAAAAAGAGTTCTTTGGAGTTGAGTAGCAAGAGTAGCTATAGAATTTTTATATATATGTTGTATGTTTAGTGAACTTGTAATATGTAAAGGAATAGTTACTGTGCTAGTATTTAAGTTTTTGATAGATTTTGCATCTTAAGTGTAAGTATCTTAAG
This sequence comes from Hevea brasiliensis, assembly GCF_030052815.1. Classification (NCBI taxonomy): domain Eukaryota; kingdom Viridiplantae; phylum Streptophyta; class Magnoliopsida; order Malpighiales; family Euphorbiaceae; genus Hevea; species Hevea brasiliensis. The sequence continues at coordinate 20,500,661 of NC_079503.1, forward strand.
TATATTTGAAATCTAAGCTAACTCCTTAGGTGAGTATATATGTATGTATGTATGAACTAATTACGGCTTAGTGATTTTATGCATGTAAAGGTTCAAATTTTGAACTAATTTTATATTAATTATGAATCAGAAAACAAAATTGTAATGGTTTAGAGTATGCTTGGATTGTGAGATACAAAGATATGTCCCATGTTTAATAGGTTTTTAGGCTTGCTTTGGGTTCTAGTAACCTTAAGCTAACCTATTCCCTAGCGTCAGTAATAGCCCCTAGTTTTGGTTATTACAAAGTTGGTATCTGAGCTGTAGGTTAGATAAGTGGACCTAGATGCTAGTAAAGGGATAGGAAAAGTATGGAAAGGAAGTATGTTCACCAGTATAGTTAGGGAAATACATGTTCAGTAGGATTGAGTCCTTGTTTGTTACATGCTGTATGTTATATGTATGCTATGTTTCATTTTATGATAGATGATATGACATGTGTTCATTTGAGTCCCCATGAACTTTATGTGTGCTCAACGCTTCTTGTTTGCTTTTAGAAATGCGAGGTTCAAGATGGTCCGCTAGGTTGACTGGTGCTCCACCCAAGAATGAGGGTATTGGAGCACTACTCACTAACCTCATTACCAAGAAGAGGGCAAGTAGAAGTGGAAGAGGAAAATCTTCAAGAGGCCCTAGAAGGTCTTTGAAGTCAGTAGGGAGTCTACTAGTGCACCCAAAATATCGGTGGATGCATAAAGGGGTTCTCATGGCTTCCAACAACAGTATGAAAGTCTTGAGCCTTTAAGCATAGGAAGAGTGGGAGAAGATAGTTTTATTGAGGTATGAGATGAGTCAGAATTTGTGTCCCCACCGTAGCAAGGGCTGGAATATGGGTTTGGATATGGCTATCCACAACTGGGAAGTTTTTGTAACCCTGGGTTTGCAGGCTACCCACAATATCCTTCTTTCATGCCCTGCCAACCTTACTTCCCACAATTCAACCCATATCCCATTTATCCTTCCCAACAATATCCCTATAGCTCTTTAACCACCATGAGAACTCAGAATCCTATGAAGGGAGTTATAGGAGAGTAAGCACCACCACTACCTCTTACACCCCAATAGTTGCCACAAGAGGCTGGGACAAGTGGTAGAGGTAAGGCAAAGATAACGGACTTCTTGAAGCTATATGCACTGAAATACAAAGAGGGGGATGATCCTTTTGAGTACGTAAAGGCAATCAAAATGATAGCAGATGAGTTGGGTACCAGTGATAGTAGGGCCATTCAGATGGTCGATTTTACCTTAAAATATAAGAAGGCAAAGAAATGGTATAAGGTTTATGTATTTGATAAGGTCGACAGCATGACCTGGTCTTAGTTTATGGAATAATTTACCAATTGGACCTTGCCAGAAAGCTTTAGGGAGTTAAAGATGGCAAAGTTTGAGCAATTGAGACAAATAACTAGTATGAGTGTGGATGAGTACACAGATAAGTTTGTGGATCTTCTGTGGTATGTAGGGTAGGAGTATGATACTGATAAAAAGAAGACTAAGAGGTACACCAGAGGCTGCACTCTAAATAGTCATCCTTGATTTTGGCTGTTGAAACCCACAGCTTCCATTTGAAAATAGATGTTAAAAGGAAGATGGAAGCTAAGGCTGTCATTGAAGGGAGTCTAGATTTGAAGAGTAATAAGCCTAAATAGTTTGCCATTTTGAAGGCTACATAAGCTAGAAGGTTCAGTCACATGAATAAGGCTTTTTCTGCATATAGGACTAAGATTGAAAATGGAGGGAAGTTTGGCAAGAAATAAAAGAAGAATAAGTTCTAGGGTATAATCAAATTAGGCCTCAGGATATGAAGTGGATCTAGTTCAGGTCCGGATACTTCTAGTTATGTTAGATATGGGAAACCTCATCGAGGACCATGTAGGTTCAAAACATCTAAGTGTTACAGACGTAGATAAGAGGGACATAAGTTACGGGAGCATCCCAATATGGAAAGGATAGCTTCTCAACAAATAGGGTAAGGTAGTGTAGCCCAACCAGTAGTAAGACTAACTTCTGTGGGTCCCTCTTTAGGAAGGGGATAGGGTAGAGGATGAGGTTCTTCATCATCCATAGTAGGTTCACAAGGGAAGAGTTCAACAGCATCAGCTCAAATCTTTACCATGACATAACGAGAAACCAATACCTCAACATTATGGTGTTAGGTAACCTTTGCATAGGCAATTTCAATGTGCATGCTTTGTTTGATTTGGGTGCTTCATACTTTTTTGTTAACCTTGATACAATCCTAAGATTAGGATTAGTAGTCTCAAGTTTAGAATGTTCGTTGCTTATCAGTGGACCAAAGTGTGACCTTTCAGTAGCAAAGATGATTTGTTATGCTTGTCCAGTGATGGTTGAAGACAGATGTTTTTTGGCTAACCTTGTAGTTCTAGAATTAATAGATTTTGATGTCATTTTAGAAATGGATTAGCTCTCAGCCAACTATGCTACTCTAGACTGTAGAAATAATATAGTAGAGATTAGAGGACAGGATGGGTCAGTTAGAGCGTTCAAAGGAGATTAGGTGGCACCTGTAAAGGGTATGATCTTAGCCATGCAAGCCAGAAAGATGCTCAAAAAAGGGTGTAAAGGATTTATAACACTTGTTAAAGAAGTTGAAAAAAACAAAGGTGGACCAAGATCAGTTGCTGTGTTAAGAGAATTTCCAGATGTGTTTCCAGAGGAGTTGCCTGGGTTACCACCTGAGAGGAAGATAGATTTTGAAATTGATCTAGTGCTTGGCACTAGACCCATATCTATCCCTCCTTACAGTGCAGCTCCTGCAGAGCTGAAGGAGTTAAAGGAATAACTACAGGATTTAGTGTATAAGGGGTTCATTAGATCGAATACCTCTCCTTGGGGTGCTTCTGTATTATTTATGAATAAGAAAGACAGATCCCTATGATTGTGCATAAACACAGTTGAATAGAGTGACCATGAAGAAAAAGTACCCTTTTCCCTATATTGATGACCTTTTTTATTAGCTAGCAGGAGCTAGTTGTTTCTCTAAAATAGACTTAGGTCCGAATATCACCATTTGAGGATCAAGAAGACAGATATTCTGAAGATTGCTTTTCGGACTAAATATGGGCATTATGAATGTCTTGTGATGCTGTTCTGGTTAACTAATGCCCTAGCTGCATTTATGGTTCTCATGAACAGGGTATTTAGACCTTATTTAGATCACTTTGTGATCGTCTTTATTAATGACATATTAGTGTATTCCAAAAGTCCTAAAGAATGTTTGCCTAGTTTTATAACCCCGTAAGTGCACGGATCGCTAACAAGTAATAAAGTGATAAGTAGAGTATCGTTTCCACGAGGACCTTTGTTTAGCAAGTACCAATCTACATAGTAATTTTGTCTGTCTAGGCTATCGAATATTTAGGGAATGAAGTTCATTAACTTTAAACACTAGAATAGTAAACTTAAAATGAAGTAATCTATTTTTGGAACAATCCTGGAGTTAATATTTCACACTTGAATCTTAATAGGGATGTTATCTCATTTATTTACTGAATTGAGATTCGTTTTCTTTGATGGAAATTAGCCCTAAGTTATCCTAAATCCTCTCTCAAGGCATCTATGGTGTATTTTAATTAATTCAAACCCTACTTTCGTGGTGATCAAATTAATTAAAATCCTTTAAGACCTTTGACCAATTTTTAGGTTCCACAGAGGTATTAGCCTATGTCTAGGTCAGAATTCCTAGGTTTAAGATCTTGATTTTTTAATGTTAATCTTCACCTTTCAGTCCTTCAATCAATATCCACAATCATGTCTAAGTGGGTACCATCACATAGCATGCATTAGGATCACAAGAAATTAAATCAAGAAACGAATCTCAAATCCAGTAAATAAAACTTAATGTTCATCCATAATAATAATTACAAGCATTACTGTCCTAAATCCAGAATAAGGAAACTACTCACTCATGGTGAGTTCAACAAACATCATGATAAAAAGTAAAGACAGTAAAAAAGAAAACCATGTAAAGATATAAAGCAATAGGAATCTGTCTAGGGGGATGAAATGAAGAAACCGAAGATAGTTTGTAGCTTTGATCTTATGGAACTTCAGCTGGAGAACTTCTTTTGCTACTAATGCAGAACCCGACAGTAGCAGTCTTCAGTAGCCTCCCCATGACAGTCGTCTTTTTTCCTACCTCTTTTGATGTTTTTTTTTCTATTTATATTGGTTGCTCTAGGGTTAGGTTGCTCTGAGTCCAAAGGGCCTTAGGAGTCTCATTTTTATCTGAAAACAGGAGGGAAATTCGAGTTATAAAACTGGCTACAGCATAGTACATGGCCCGTGTGTCACTACTCGGGTCCCGCAAAGTAGGGCCATGTAACTGTTAGTAGTATGCCCTAGAGCATATCATTTAGTATGTATCTTGTACATATTTTATTAATAAAAGGCATTTCCACTTTTCCGTTTACATAATATATTTATGTGTAATAGAAAAGGTCCATTGATATTTTGTTAGAAATATTATTCTTAAGTTGTTAAGAATATGAGTGATAATATTTCTAGCACAAAGTATCATAAATAGGTTCACAATCGAGGATACTTCATAATAAGGACATAACTTAACCAGAAAGATTGTATTCGTGTTTGTTCCCAAGTTATTTATATGAGATATAAATAAGATGGAATGGTAAGTCTCATGCCATATAACAAACATGATAGGCACTTATAAATGATAAGTAGGCCAAACCAGTGACACTTATGACAAGCACATGGAGTTTACTCTTGTCAATGTTTTGTCATAAATCATATCAGTGCATATAATCTTTAGACCTGAGATAGCACAGTTATCTTGTATATAGGTAGTTTGAGTTTGATACTGCTTTCATACTTGTACTGTGTATGGGTATATGGGCATGTGTTGGCTCCTACTAGTTATATATGGAGGTAGGTGTTGATCAAAATGGAATCTGTTCCTCTAAGTAAATAGAGATAAAATCCTATGTTCATTTAATTGTTCTTGATGTTTCAAGTTTCTGGCCAGGACAGATAGATTTATTCAGAAAAGAGTTTCTGATGAGAAAATCTTTTTAATCAAGAACTGGAATTAAAAGAGAACATAATATTCATAGCAAATGGAGTTTGACATAAACCATGACTCCAGCTTGAGTTGGGATTTTGTAACAGAGAGATTCTAGTGCATGGTAACATATGATTATAGGTTCATATAAGGTAAACCTTATTACTAATTGGGTGGCCATGGCATGCTATGCTAGGTGTTAACCATGGTCTATGAGGTTCATAAAATGATTTAGAGAAATCATTTATGGTAAGAAAGAGTTCTGATGATATTAAGAGTTGATATCATGTCTCATTGACAACTAGTGATGAGCCTAGTAAGTCACACACATACACAAGTTATCACCTAATTAAATATGATTTAATTAATTAATTAAAGAGTTTAATTGATTAATTAAATAGGTTTGGTATGCAATTAGTTTGCAAAGTCCCTAGCATGACTTGAAACCAAATTTAGATTATTGGATGTATAATATAAGTTAAATTTATATTTAAAGTGTTTAAATATGAATTTAATTAAAGAGAAATTAATTAATAGAGATTAATTAATTAATTTATATTTAATATAAATTAATTAGAAGAAGAAAAATAATTATTTTGGGTTGAGAACTCAAAATTAAGATACAGGGGCATTTTGGTCATTTTGCAGTGTGACACGTGGCACCATGAGATGGTGACACATGGCATAACACATAAGCTTGCCAAATGTTTTTTTTAATCATGTAAGATGATTAAAATCAAGATTACATATAGGTTTGACACTTGGCACAATGTGATTGGGTCACTTAAACCTAGAGCTAATCAAAGGGTGACATGTGGCAAGGGTTTAATGTGTTAACCTAGCTATTTAAGTGTTGTTATGAGAAAATAAAACACAACCAGCAGCCACACTCCTTTGTCACGCCATTTTGCAGCCCTCCCTCTATTCTTCTTCATCTCTCATCAATTCAAAGAGATTAGCCATCAATCTCTTGAATTAAGAACACTAGAAATTGTTTCTAGTGTCCTGTTTACATCTCTAATCTCTTAAAAGGCAGAACTTGAATTTCTAATTAATAGAAAAGGCTTTAGAAGCTGTTCAAGGGCTGCCATAGGTGTTCTTGGTGTGGACAAGCTAGAGGGACAACATCTGGTGTCCTGAAGACGAATCTCAAAGGCGCAGACACGCTGCAGTGCATCAAGAGGTTAGTGTAATCGTTCTTGATTTAATCTAGGGTTTTAAAATTAATCTGATTAATTTTAAAATCTTAAATGGCAAATACAGATCCAAAAACATATTAAAAGAGTTTTAATATATTGTTTATCATTGAAATCAAATAGATAAAAATAAATCTTGCATGATGCATGTGACCCTAGGTGAAAATTTTTGAATTCAATGGTATAAACTTGTGTTTTTCACGCTTCCGTTCCTTCAATTGGTATCAGAGCCACTATATTTGCCATTTAGATTGTTGATTATATAATTTAATTGTGTGTTTGATCATGAGATCAAAAGATTATTGCTGGTTGCAAAGCAAGGTGGCAGCATACTTGAAAAAAGACCATCATGGTTTGGCTACCATGGGTGGTTCAAGGTTTGGCTTTTAATTCTGCAATTGTTGTATGATCTAAGGCCTATTCTTTGACTAATTAAAGTGTTTAATTAGTAATTTTAATCACACAATTAAATTATGATTCAAATCAGAATTTTAAAAATTGTTTGAATGTGATTCAAATCTGAATTTTAAAAGTTGTTTGAATGTGATTCAAATCTAAATTTTTAAAGTTGTTTGAATCATATTTAAATCTGATTTTTTTAAAATTGATTGAATAAAATTCAGATCTGTTTTTTTAAAAAATGTTTGAATGTGATTCAAATCTGATTTTTTAAAAAATGTTTGAATGTGATTCAAATCTGAATTTTTGAAGTTGTTTGAATGTGATTCAAATATGAATTTTTAAATTTGTTTGAATGAGATTCAAATCTGAATTTTTAAATTTATTTGAATCATATTCAAATCTGGATTTTTAAGTTGAATATGAGATATTCAATTTAATTTAAGTATGTATGTTTTATTTAATTGTTAAATAGTGATATGCATGATGGATGATCATGGACTATAAAAGACCAATGTGATTGGATTTATTTCTTTTATGTTTCTTTGGGATTGTAAATTAATTAATTTATTTTAATTTATTTTGGGCATGTATTATTAAGTTTGTAATAATTTTTGGGTTGTAATTTCATTTATTTAAGTTCTTGTAAATTCGCCTTGGTATGCCAAGGATTACTATGTAATATTGGATTGCAAGAAGTTCAAGGAGGTCAAGAGCATTGGTGGGACGGTGGGAGTAATTCAACATAAAGGGTTTATTATATACTCATTAAGCAACTCTTTAAAAATGAATGAATGAAATGCACCTAGGAATGCCCTGATTCAATTCTTGGTGGCTCAGAATTGAATCTCTTAGAAAGTCCATGATCATACCATATTTACTGCTTATCCATGAATGCATGAGATGTATGGGAATGTATGCAATTATATGATATATGCATGCTAAATGGATAATGTGCAAAGTGAGACCTTAAAAGTAATTAGAATGACCATAAAATCTTCCAAACAAATGATTAAGTTGGATATGCTATAATTAAAGTAATTATAACATAGGCCCTCCATTGGGGCAATTATTTTAAGAAATTTTAAATAGTTGCATGAGATGCAATTAATTTAAGAGATTTTCTTAAGAATAATTGTTAAGCATGAGATGTTGTAAATATGTAAATGGTTTAGTGGCCAATATTGGATGTACATGAGGACATTAAAATTATTTGCATAATTACTGGCTCAATGGGATCAACTTAACTAATGCAAGATAAGTCAATAATGGATGTACCTGAGATTTTGAGCATTAGGGGCTAGGTAAAGGATTGAACCTCACATGAGATGTGATGGGCAAGGAGTTGCTCACTTATAGTTTATTGTAATTCCAATAACGGATGTACCTGAGGATGATCAATAGAATTATAAGAATTCAATCACCCACTAGAAATCCATCCAACTAGGATTTCCATTTTCTACTTTGGAAGTGTAGGATTCGCTAAGTTAGTGGGAGGACCAATTTGATTAAAAGACCATAATCATTTTGGTTAATTACATGATACATTTACTAATTAATCTGGTTATTTCTGCAATTAATTTTCTGATATTAATGAGCACAAAACAACCACCACCATCCAATATCCTTGCAAGCATACTTGATCACAATAGGTTGATAGGACCTAATCTGTCTGATTGGCTAAGAAATTTGAAACTTGTCCTGAACCTTGAACATATAGGATATGTTCTAGATTCAAATGTTCCTGGTCCCTTACCTCCAGAGGCCACACAAGAGGAACATGATACTTTGTACAAGTGGAAGGAGCATGATATGAGAGCTAAGTGTTACATGCTTGCTTCCATGAGTAATGAGTTACAGAAGCAACATGAGAACATGCAGAGTGCGAGTGAGATCCTCCTTCACCTACAAGAGTTGTATGGTGAGCACAGCAGGAATGCTAGGTATGAGATATCTAGACAGCTATTCCGTATGAGGATGTCTGAGGGACAGAATGTTGGGGATCATGTCCACAAGATGATTCGGCTGATTGAGCAGTTGGAACATCTTGACTTCAACATGGATTTCCAATTACAGACGGATTTGATCCTTCAGTCCCTTCCTGAGTCTTTTGGGAATTTTGTGACAAATTTCCATATGACTAAACAAGAATGCACCTTAGCTGGTTTACTTAACATGCTGGTTATTGCCCAAAAGAATATGTCAGGTAATAAAGGAAAAGAGGTAGCTTTGGTTGCATCTTCTTCTGCTGGAAAGTCCAACAAGAAGAAGGGCAATAAGAAAAAGAAACCTCAGATTCCTGGTCCTTCCAAGAAAATAGCTAAACAGAAAAGGAAGACTAAAGCTGATGGAGGCAAAGGAAAGTGTTTCCATTACCAACAGGAAAGTGTTTCCATTGCCAATAAGAAAATGTTTCTACTGGATAGAGTATAGCAATCTAAATGAATACAATGCCATGGTGAAAACCAACTCAAGTTCAAAATATATTTGGCACTTAAGGTTATGTCATGTTGCAGAAAATAGGATTGCAAAATTGGAGAAAATGGGGATTCTATCCTCATTGGGCTCTGAGTCTACTCCAACTTGTGAATCTTGCCTTCAGGGCAAAATGACTAGATCACCCTTTGTTGGACAAGGGCTAAGAGCTGAAAATATTTTGGAGCTAATACATAGTGATGTATGTGATCCATTTAAAGAAATGGCTAGAGGGGGTTTTCATTATTTTATTACCTTTACTGATGATAAATCAAGGTTTGGGTATTTGTATTTGATGAAATACAAACATGAATCTTTTGAAAAGTTCAAAGAATTTAAATCTGAAGTAGAAAATCAAACAGGAAAGAATATTAAAGCTCTTCGATTAGATCGTGGAGGTGAATATTTGAGTACTGAATTTGATGAAAACTTGAGAGAGCATGGCATTGTTTCTCAGCTGACTCCTCCAGGAACACCACAGCTGAATGGTGTATCTGAAAGGAGAAATCGTACGCTATTGGATATGGTACGTAGTATGATGAGCTATACTGATATGCCAATCTTCTTTTGGGGATTTGCATTAGAATCAACTTTGTATATTCTGAATAGGATTCCATCAAAATTAGTTTCTTCCACACCTTATGAGATATGGCATGGAAGAAAACCAAGTCTTAAGCATGTTAAAATTTGGGGTTGTCCAGCTTATATCAAAAAAGCTGAACACTGATAAATTGGAGACCAGATCAGAAAAAGGTCGATTTGTTGGATATCCAAAAGATAGTTTTGGATATTATTTTATTTGCCTACTTCACAAAAGGTTGTGATAAGTAGAGATGCCACAATTCTAGAACAACAGTTTGTTTAAGAAGGAGGCAAAGGAAGGCAAATAGAGTTAGAATTGGAGAATTCTGACCAACCAACAGATCAGATGGATATAGATCCGTCTAGTCAACCAATACCCGTTGATGAAATATCTACAGCTGTTCCTCGTAGAACAACCAGGGTATCTCACCCACCAGTGAGATATGGTTTTCTTCATGAAGAAGAACAAGAGTTGTCTACTCATGAAGAAGTAGATCATGGAGATGATCCACTTACCTATGAAGAAGCTATATCAGATATAGACTCTTCAAAATGGATTGAAGCTATGAAATCCGAGATTGATTCCATGTATAAGAATCAAGTTTGGGATCTTGTTGACCCACCTGAAGGTATTATACCTATAGGGAACAAATGGGTTTTCAAGAAGAAAATTGGTTCTGATGGAAAGGTAGAGACCTATAAGGCAAGGCTAGTAGCGAAAGGGTTTCGCCAAAGGCAAGGAATCGAATATGAGGAGACTTTCTACTTTGTTTCCATGCTTAAATCAATTAGGATTTTATTAGCAATAGCTGCATACTATGATTATGAGATTTGGCGGATGGATGTCAAAGCGACTTTTCTCAATGGATACATTGAAGAAAACATTTTCATGGAACAACCTAGGGGATTTGAATCCCAAGATGGTTCCAAGGTATGCAAGCTAAAGCGATCCATTTATGGGTTGAAACAAGCTTCGAGGAGTTGGAACATCCGTTTTTGATGAAGCCATTAAATCCTTTGGTTTTATAAAAAATGAGGATGAACCATGTGTATATAAGAAGGTTAGTGACAGTGCTATCACTTTCCTTGTCTTATATGTGGATGACATACTGTTGATGGGTAATGACACAGGTATGTTGACGACTATAAAGGTATGGTTGTCAAATATATTCTCCATGAAAGACTTAGGGGAGGCAACCTATATTCTTGGGATTCGCATCTATAGAGATAGAACAAAAAGAATAATTAGTTTATCCCAAAGTCTATACTTGGAAAAGGTGTTAAAGAGGTTTTTTATCCCAAAGTCTATACTTGGAAAAGGTGTTAAAGAGGTTTAACATGTTTGATTCCAAGAGAGGATTGTTACCAGTGAGACATGGTATCCATCTTTCTAAAGAGATGTCTCCAAAGACACCTGAAGAAAGAGATAAGATGGCCAGGATTCCATATGCTTCAGCTATTGGAAGTTTAATGTATGCAATGTTGTGTACTAGACCAGATATCGCATATGCTGTTAGTTTGACTAGCAGGTATCAATCCAATCCAGGTTTGGAATACTGGATAGCTGTCAAGAATATTCTTAAGTACTTAAGAAGAACTAAGGATTTATTCTTGATTTATGGAGGTGGAGACTTGCAATTGGATGGTTATGCTGATTCTGATTTCCAATCAGATATCGATGATAGAAAGTCTACCTCTGGATATGTGTTCATTTGTAATGGAGGTGCAGTCAGTTGGAAGAGTTCCAAGCGAGCATTGCAGATTCCACTACAGAGATCGAGTGTATTCTTTGCATCGGATCTTTGCAAAGGAAGTCATTTGGATAAAGAAGTTCATGACAGAACTTACAGTAATTCCTTCCATTGAGTCAACAGTTCCACTACACTGTGACAACAATGGAGCGATCATCTGAGCTAAGGAACTAGGTCTCACCCAAAATCCAAACACATAGAAAGGCACTACCACATTATCGGATATATAGTTGGGCAAGCGATATAGCCATGCGGAAAAATAACATCGGTGAAAAATCCAGCTGATCCATTCACTAAGCCTATGTCACAGACTCAGTTAGACCGACATCTTGAGAAGATAGGTCTAAGATATTGTAATGAATGGCTCTAGTGCTAGTGGGAGATTGTTAGTAGTATGCCCTAGAGCATATCATTTAGTATGTATCTTATACATATTTTATTAATAAAAGGCATTTCCACTTTTCTGTTTATATAATATATTTATGTGTAATAGAAAAGGTCCATTGATATTTTGTTAGAAATATTATTCTTAAGTTGTTAAGAATATGAGTGACAATATTTCTAGCACAAAGTATCATAAATAGGTTCACAATCGAGGATACTTCATAATAAGGACATGACTTAACCAGAAAGATTGTATTCGTGTTTGTTCCCAAGTTATTTATATGAGATATAAATAAGATGGAATGGTGAGTCTCATGCCATATAACAAACATGATAGGCACTTATAAATGATAAGTAGGCCAAACCAGTGACACTTATGACAAGCACATGGAGTTTACTCTTGTCAATGTTTTGTCATAAATCATATCGATGCATATAATCTTTAGACCTAAGATAGCACATTATCTTGTATATAGGTAGTTTGAGTTTGATCTTGCTTTCATACTTGTCTTGTGTATGGGTTTATGGGCATGTGTTGGCTCCTACTAGTTATATATGGAGGTAGGTGTTGATCTAGATGGAATATGTTCCTCTTATTAAATAGAGATAATATCCTATGTTCATTTTATTGTTCTTGATGTTTCAAGTTCTGGCCAGACAGATAGATTTATTGTAAAAGAGTTTACGATGAGAAAATCTTTTAATCAAGAACTGGAATTAAAAGAGAACATAATATTCATAGCAAATGGAGTTTGACATAAACCATGACTCCAGCTTGAGTTGGGATTTTGTAACAAAGAGATTCTAGTGCATGGTAACATATGATTATAGGTTCATATAAGGTAAACCTTATTACTAATTGGGTGGCCATGGCATGCTATGCTAGGTATTAACCATGGTCTATGAGGTTCATAAAATGATTTAGAGAAATCATTTATGGTAAGAAAGAGTTCTGATGATATTAAGAGTTGATATCATGTCTCATTGCCAATTAGTGATGAGCCTAGTAAGTCACACACATACACAAGTTATCACCTAATTAAATATGATTTAATTAATTAATTAAAGAGTTTAATTGATTAATTAAATAGGTTTGGTTTGCAATTAGTTTGCAAAGTCCCTAGCATGACTTGAAACCAAATCTAGATTATTGGATGTATAATATAAGTTAAATTTATATTTAAAGTGTTTAAATATGAATTTAATTAAAGAAAAATTAATTAATTAATTTATATTTGATATAAATTAATTAGAAGAAGAAAAATAATTATTTTGGGTTGAGAACTCAAAATTAAGACACATGGGCATTTTGGTCATTTTGCAGTGTGACACTTGGCACCATGAGATGGTGACACATGGCATAACACATAAGCTTGCCAAATATTTTTTTTTTTTTTAATCATGTAAGATGATTAAAATCAAGATTAAATATAGGTTTGACACTTGGCACAATGTGATTGGGTCACTTAAACTAAGAGCTAATCAAAGGGTGACATGTGCCAAGAGTTTAATGTGTTAACCTAGCTATTTAAGTGTTGTTATGAGAAAATAAAACACAACCAGCAGCCTCTCCTCTCATTTGTCACGCCACTTTGAGCCTCTCCAGCTATTTCTTATTCATCTCTCATCAATTCAAAGAGATTAGCCATCAATCTCTTGAATTAAGAACACTAGAAATTGTTTCTAGTGTCCTGTTTACATCTTTAATCTCTTAAAAAGCAGAACTTGAATTTCTAATTAATAGAAAAAGCTTTAGAGGCTGTTCAAGGGCTGCCATAGGTGTTCTTGGTGTGGACAAGCTAGAGGGACAACATCTGGTGTCCTGAAGACGAATCTCAAAGGCGCAGACACGCTGCAGTGCATCAAGAGATTAGTGTAATCGTTCTTGATTTAATCTAGGGTTCTAAAATTAATCTGATTAATTTTAAAATCTTAAATTTGAAATACAGATCCAAAAACATATTAAAAGAGTTTTAATATGTTGTTTATCATTGAAATCAAATAGATAAAAATAAATCTTGCATGATGCATGTGACCCTAGGTGAAAATTTTTGAATTCAATGGTATAAACTTGTGTTTTTCACGCTTCCGTTCCTTCAGTAACTTGCTGGAGGAGAATCCCATGGTCTTATTTTGGCACAGAAAGTTACACGAGTTTGCGCCAACTACATGGGCCTGATTACACTGGCCATGTACAGTTGTTCCCATAAGTTTCTTCAAACTTGCGCTCGGCAGAGACTTACGCGGGTCCCTGCAGATTACACGGGTCTGATTACACGACCCATGTACTTGTGTTTCTCATTGATTCTCTTGGCTTTCTTCTGGTAGAGATTTACACGGGTCTGGGGCTTGGTTTACACAACCCATGTACTTTGTATCAGCAGCAATTCTCTGTCTCTTGACTCCTCCAAGCTTTTCTTGCACTCCTATACTTCTGTAGCTTCACCCAAACATCTAAAATGATGCAGAAAATATGGAATTAAGGGCTTTACAATAAAAATTACAAAAACTAATGAAATCAACTATTATGCATGAAAATACTTGCCTAAATGCTATGAAATAGAATTTAAATGTGCTTAAAAATATCTATATAATTCAAGTGTATTAAATATACCCAAGCTCAAACTTTTGCTTATCCTTAAGCAAAGCAAAACTCTGTTTTAAAACACATTTTCGGGGATACTTAGGAATACAACCATTAATTTAATAAGCATAAAATTGAACTCCTTCAACCTTCATACCAATTTCCTTGTTTGGAACTTCACCTCGTTTCATGGTGTTTCGACTAATTATTCCTCTATACAAGACCATTAATAAGCCACAAACAACCTGTTTTATTGGGATAGAATTAAGAAACACTAATTCCCCCAAATCTGCCTCTTTCGTGAGTAATTGAGATAAAGTATTTCAATTCCAACTCCATAGGCATATCTCAATTTTCTATCTCCACTAATGTAGCATGTGCTTTTTCAAAAGATCAAAAGGTCTTTAAAAGGGTTGTAATGGGGCTAGAGGGATAAACTTGGTTGCCAATGAAAAGGTTTTTAGGGAATGCAATTATGAGAATAGCATGTATGCATAAAATCCAAGTATACTGAGTTCGTTTCTACATTTTTTGTGTGGAGAGGAAAGGCTTTTGGCTTTTTATATTGCCAAGCATGCTTCCATAATACTTATCTTGGGACTTCTTTTCTTTTTCCTTTTTGTCCTCTCCCCCAAACTCATTGCTTTTGCTAGGTTGGAAAACAAAATTTTTCTTTGGTTTCAATTACACACTTGCATTCTTCTTTGAGTTTCACACCCTTTCTTCATTTTCTTTATGCATTTTGCTTCCTCAAAAGGGTATGGTAGGTGTTTAGGTTAGGGGCTAGGTAAATAACATGGGTAAGCAATAAATTTTAAGGGATGAACATAGGCTTCAAGTTGCCTACAAGGGATATACATTTTAATCAGGGGTGGCTAAGGTTTAGTGACGCTATATCAAAGAATGCCTTAATCATTTCTTCTTCAAGCATATGCTAGGATTTCGCCTTGATAGGTCAAAGAGATATGTTCTAGAGCTAGTGAGGCAATTTTTAAGTTTACTTGTGTTTCAAAAATTGTTCTCCTAATTTTACAAGTTCAATATGATAAATTAATAGTTATGAAGAGGTTTAACTAGTCTAGTTCCATAAAAGACATTAGTTTCTTCACAAACAACATGTTAGAATCCCTTTTTGCCTATCTAGATACGTTTATTCCTCTATCCCGTGGAGTCCAATTATTAGCTTACTAAAAATTTGGTTATAGTGCTAAGTTTCACAATTTACAATCCAAAAATTTTCAAAAATTCTCGAAAATTTTGATACACAAGAATAATGTAGCTGAATTTAAACAATGCAATGATATGCATGTAATGATATGTAAGTGCAAATGTATCCCCCCCTAAACTCAAACCAGACATTGTCCTCAATGTCAATATAATTTGCAAAATCAGAGCAAACGTACAAAATTTTAAGGAAGCATATTATTTATTAAGCATAGAAAATTTTTGAACATAAAGCAAATAAAAGAGACCTATGGTTGCAAGTTAGGACTAGGGCATGTAAAATATTACAATGAAGATCCTATCCTATAGTCCTATCTCTAAAAGGCCTCTGATGATGATGATGGTGATGCTGGTGATCCTTGCTCCTCTTCCTCCTCATCTAACTTGTCCATTAGAATGTCCAGCTTGTTGTGTGCTTCTTAGAGGCTATCTTCGACAGCTCGCATCCTACCGTATATTATGGTCTCCATGCATTGCAGGTATGTGAGGACCGGATCTGTCGATGGTGGTGTGTATGGAGGCACTCAAACGGGGGACTCTTCGAACATCCGCCCTTGCCCTTATTCTTGAGGCTGTGAAGTTTCGCCAGGTCCCTCCCTTGCCTCGTCTCTTCGAGGGATGGTGTTTCCTTCGGCATCCGCCAAGTAGCATATTTTCCCACCTTCTTATATATTCCCATGGATATGCAGATAGTTTGATCAATTCTCGACGTTCCAGTAACAAAGCGCAGTCTGTGATGTCCTAGAATGAAGCCAAAGTGGAGGGTAATGGTGGTGATAAGGCCACCAAGTACAATGTGCCTGGTAGACTGTTGGCAGAGCCATCGGAGATGGTTGCACAGGAAAAAGTCAGTGCTACAGCGCTGTCCAGTTACCATGCACCATAGGAAAAATAGCTCGCTGGTGTTGACAACGCCGAGGCTATCGCCACAGCCCATGATGGTGTGGGCGGTGAACCGGTGCATATATCGCAGTGCTGGACTAGTGATGCTCGTTGATTTGGATTTGCTGGAGTTGTAGGGCTCTGTGTTCGGTGTAATGGAATCCCAAAAGTTGATGTTGTTATACAGCATGCAGTTCCTTGGGATCTCTTGGTGGCTGGTACTATCAAAGCCGAAGATGGTGTTGAACTCGTCCATGTTCATCACTCGATCGACACCAAGGAGGTGAAACTCAATCCTGCCCCTGTCCTCCCTGTCAGTGGGCTATAAGTTGGCCTTGAAGCTACCCAAAAATTCCAGCGTTGTGTCTTTGTAGGCCGAAAATTGGAGTTGGGCGAACCTTGTCCACCCAATGCTGTCAAGTAGCCCATTGATTTCCTCTTGCAACCCGATTTTCTCCAAAAGCGAAAAATCCATGTATTTGGTGGACGATATTTTTCGGTCATGAAGTTGGGTGCACATTGCTTTGTGGGCATCATCTCGAAATCCCCAAGGAATAGAGATTTTGGGTTGTGGAGTGGGTTGTGGCTGTGGTTGTGGTGGAGGGGGGGCTTGTTGAGATGGTTGGGGAGTGGCTACCCTCGTTCTTGGGCATTGGGTTAGAGGCTGGGATGGAGAAGGTGAGGATTCTCCTCTTTGCCTTGAAGAAGAGCTGGTCCTTCTTGCAGATCTCTTCACAGGAGCCATGGATGTGTTTTTTGAAAGGAGAAGAGTAGGATTTTGGTGAAGGGAGATGAGATTTGAGAGGTTTTTATAGGCTAGGAAGGGAGTAGATGAAGGGTTTTGTGTTTATGAAGGGTTTTAATGCTAGGGTTGCATTTAAAGAGCCATTAGGACTCTTCGCTTCGCGCGTTTCTCGCCCTAGGAGTCACGGCTACGACGAAATACACGGGTCGTGTATCACTACACGGGTCCCGACATGTAGTTTCATGTAAATTTCTGCTTGCAAATTTCAAAATCTATTGTAATACACGGCCCGTGTAAATGAGCTCTGAGACCCGTGTAACTTTTTGTCTCTCGGGTTGCTTTACTGGATATGTTATACAGCCCGTGTAAAATTTAAGGAGGGCCGTGTACTTCCTGTCTCTAAGTTATTCTGCTAGAGACATTACACGATCCGTGTAAATTGGGTTGTGGACTTGTGTAACTTTCTGTCTCTCGAAGAGTTGAAATTGCATGAAATTTATGGACTTCCAGAAAGTTACACGGGGCGTGTAAAACTAGTATACGACTCGTGTAATTTTTTGATTTTTCAAATCTTTGGCAAATGAAAAATTTTATCATCATAACACATGAAATTGATGCAAAGATTAACAATAAAGTTACTTCCCCGGTTTTGTTCAAATTTCCCTTTTATGGTTTTAACTTCGTGATTCCCTTCCTCTCTTGATCTCTATTCCCCTTTTCAAAAATCCTACAAAATAAAATGCTAATGAGTACGAAACAAAAATTCAATATTAAAGAAAAAGAAAAGAAGAAAAGTTCAAAAAAATTTTGGGTTGCCTACCAAAAAGCGCTCGTTTATAGTCTTTAACTGGACTTTGCTTGTTTATGGTCTGTCAATAGGAGGATTGAGAGTGCAATTGACTCCCATTTCTGTGGGTTCTCCCTGAAAGTAAGGCTTCAGCCTCTGCCCATTGACCTTGAATGCGCTTGAGGTTTCACTCCATACCTCTATTGCTCCATGTGGGAGGACTTGGGTGACCTTGAAAGGTCCGGACCATCTTGATTTCAGCTTTCCCTATAAGAGTTTCAATCAAGAGTTGAATAAGAGGAAACAATCTCCTTTTTTCTTTTATCTCTATCCTTGCTATGCGCCTGTCATGCCATCTTTTGGTTTTATCCTTGAAGATTTTGGCATTTTCGTATGCATCTTGTCGGATTTCTTCTAACTCATTCAGTTGTAAGACCCTTTTCTCACCAGCAGCTTTGAGGTCGAAGTTTAAGATCTGAATTGCCCAGTAAGCTTTATGCTCAAGTTCAACAGGGAGATGACATGATTTTCCATAAACCAGACGAAAGGGTGTTATGCCAATTGGGGTTTTATATGCAGTGCGGTATGCCCAAAGTGCATCGTCTAACTTCATGCACTAGTCCTTTCTAGATCTGTTTATAGTTTTCTCTAGAATTTGCTTCAGTTCCCTGTTTGAGATTTCTACTTGACCGCTGGTTTGAGAATGATAAGGTGTGGCCACTTTGTGAGTCACTCTATACTTTTTTAGTAGTGTTTCGAATTATTGGTTACATAGGTGACTTTCTCCATCACTGATTATTGCTCGTGGTGTGCCAAATCTTATGAAAATGTTTTTCTTAAGGAACCTTGTGACTACTCTAGCATCGTTGGTTGGTGTCACAATTGCTTCTACCCATTTTGATACATAATCAACTCCAACCAGAATATACTTGTTTCCACAGGAAGAGGGAAATGGGCCCATGAAGTCTATTCCCCATACATAGAACAATTCTATCTCAAGTATACCATGCAGTGGCATTTCATTCCTTATTGAACTGTTACCTGTTCTTTGGCATTGATCACAACCTAGCACAAAGAATCATACATCCTTAAACAGATGTGGCCAGTAAAACCCTGCTTGTAAAATTTTTGCTGCGATTTTTGTGGTGCCAAAATGTCCTCCATATAGTGATGAATGGCAGTGATAAATGATACTTTCCATATCTTCCTCTAGTATGCATCTTCTTATCAGCCCATCATTACATCTCTTGTATAGTAGAGGTTCCTCCCATAAGTAATATCTTATATCATTTAGAGGCATGTTTGGAGGCAGTATCCTGCATACAAGAAAATTAACAAAATCAGCGTACCATAGAGCTTTGGAGAATGCAAGTAATTGCTCATCAGGAAATGAATCATCAATTGGCAAATCTTCAAAGTCCTCCATATACTCCAATTTTAGTCTAGAACGATGGTCAGCTACTATATTTTCAGATCCCTTTTTGTCCTTTATTTCAAGGTTAAATTATTGTAGGAGTAGGATC
Source organism: Hevea brasiliensis (assembly GCF_030052815.1). NCBI lineage: Eukaryota > Viridiplantae > Streptophyta > Magnoliopsida > Malpighiales > Euphorbiaceae > Hevea > Hevea brasiliensis. The sequence goes on from NC_079503.1 coordinate 20,520,273, forward strand.
CATCGAATCAGCCTTGGTTTTGCTTCCTTCTTGTTCAAAAGGTATCGAATTGCAGCATGATCTATAAATACAATAACTTTTGACCCAATGAGGTAAGATCTGAACTTGTCCATTGCAAATACCACTGCTAGGAATTCCTTTTCTGTGGTGGTATAATTGATTTGCGCATCATCTAATGTCTTGCTAGCATAATAAATAGTATGGAGTTTTTTTATCCTTTCTTTTCCTGAGCACTGCTCCAACTGCAAAGTCGCTCGCGTCGCACATAACCTTGAATGGTAGCTCCCAATTCGGTGGCTGCATTAGTGGTGCTGATATCAGGGCTTCTTTGATCCTGTTAAAGGAAATAAGGCAATTTTCATAAAAATCAAAGGGAACATCTTGACTTAACAAGTTAGTAAGTGGCTTAGCTATTCTAGAAAAGTCCTTGATAAATCTTCTGTAGAATCCTGCATGTCCCAAAAAGTTTCACACTCCCTTGACTGATGTTGGTGGTGGCATGTTTTCAATGATCTCGATTTTTGCCTTATCTACTTCAATTCCTCTATCTGATATCAAATGTCCCAGAACTATGCCTTCCCTTACCATGAAGTGGCATTTTTCCTAATTTAGGACCAGGTTTGATTCTTCACATCTTTGCAAAACCATAGATAAATTAGCTAGGCAATCATCAAAAGTAGTTCCATAGATGGAAAAATCATCCATAAAAACTTCCATGATATCTTCAATATAATCAGAAAAGATAGCCATCATGCATCTTTAAAAGGTAGCAGGGGCATTACAAAGACCAAAAGGCATTCTCCTATATGCAAATGTTCCACAGGGGCAAGTGAATGTTGTCTTTTCTTAGCCTTCTGGGTGAATAGAAATTTGAAAGAATCCCGAATACCCATCTAGGTAATAGAAATAAGAGTGTTTCGCTAATCTTTATAACATTTGGTCAATGAAGGGGAGAGGAAATGGTCTTTTCTAGTAGCACCATTTAATTTCCTATTGTCTATGCACATTCGCCAACCAGCGACTACTCTAGTAGGGATTAGTTCATTGCTTGCATTTTGGATAACAGTTGTTACACCTTCCTTAGGAACTACATATACTGGACTGATAAGTGCATAATTGATTAATTTTACTCCCATCACATTTAGTGTTTTTAATGTGTTTTTATGTTTAATTTAGTTGGTTAAGTATAGTTATCTATTAGGCATATGTTTAGAGAGTTGTTGAAATAATTGTGTTAAATGGAGAAATTGTTAGTAGTATGCCCTAGAGCATATCATTCAGTATGTATCTTATACATATTTTTATTAATAAAAGGCATTTTCACTTTTCCGTTTACATAATATATTTATGTGTAATAGAAAAGGTCCATTGATATTTTGTTAGAAATATTATTCTTAAGTTGTTAAGAATATGAGTGACAATATTTCTAGCGTGAAGTATCATAAATAGGTTCACAATCGAGGATACTTCATAATAAGGACATGACTTATCCAGAAAGATTGTATTCATGTTTGTTCCCAAGTTATTTATATGAGATATAAATAAGATGGAATGGTGAGTCTCATGCCATATAACAAACATGATAGGCACTAATAAATGATAAGTAGGCCGAACCAGTGATGCTTATGACAAGCACATGGAGTTTACTCTTGTCAATGTTTTGTCATAAATCATATCAGTGCATATAATCTTTAGACCTGAGATAGCACAGTTATCTTGTATATAGGTAGTTTGAGTTTGATACTGCTTTCATACTTGTACTGTGTATGGGTATATGGGCATGTGTTGGCTCCTACTAGTTATATATGGAGGTAGGTGTTGATCAAGATGGAATCTGTTCCTCTAAGTAAATAGAGATAAAATCCTATGTTCATTTAATTGTTCTTGATGTTTCAAGTTCTGGCCAGACAGATAGATTTATTCGAAAAGAGTTTCGATGAGAAAATCTTGTTAATCAAGAACTGGAATTAAAAGAGAACATAATATTCATAGCAAATGGAGTTTGACATAAACCATGACTCCCGCGTGAGTTGGGATTTTGTAACAGAGAGATTCTAGTGCATGGTAACATATGATTATAGGTTCATTTAAGGTAAACCTTATTACTAATTGGGTGGCCATGGCATGCTATGCTAGGTGTTAACCATGGTCTATGAGGTTCATAAAATGATTTAGAGAAATCATTTATGGTAAGAAAGAGTTCTGATGATATTAAGAGTTGATATCATTTCTCATTGCCAATTAGTGATGAGCCTAGTAAGTCACACACATACACAAGTTATCACCTAATTAAATATGATTTAATTAATTAATTAAAGAGTTTAATTGATCAATTAAATAGGTTTGGTTTGCAATTAGATTGCAAAGTCCCTAGCATGACTTGAAACCAAATCTAGATTATTGGATGTATAATATAAGTTAAATTTATATTTAAAGTGTTTAAATATGAATTTAATTAATGAGAAATTAATTAATAGAGATTAATTAATTAATTTATATTTGATATAAATTAATTAGAAGAAGAAAAATAATTATTTTGGGTTGAGAACTCAAAATTAAGACACAGGGGCATTTTGGTCATTTTGCAGTGTGACACGTGGCACCATGAGATGGTGACACATGGCATAACACATAAGCTTGCCAAATGTTTTTTTTTTTTTTTAATCATGTAAGATGATTAAAATCAAGATTAAATATAGGTTTGACACTTGGCACAATGTGATTGGGTCACTTAAACCAAGAGCTAATCAAAGGGTGACATGTGGCAAGGGTTTAATGTGTTAACGTAGCTATTTAAGTGTTGTTATGAGAAAATAAAACACAACCAGCAGCCTCTCCTCTCATTTGTCACGCCACTTTGAGCCTCTCCAGTTATTTCTCTTCATCTCTCATCAATTCAAAGAGATTAGCCATCAATCTCTTGAATTAAGAACACTAGAAATTGTTTCTAGTGTCCTGTTTACATCTTTAATCTCTTAAAAAGCAGAACTTGAATTTCTAATTAATAGAAAAAGCTTTAGAGGCTGTTCAAGGGCTGCTATAGGTGTTCTTGGTGTGGACAAGCTAGAGGGACAACATCTGGTGTCCTGAAGACGAATCTCAAAGGCGCAGACACGCTGCAGTGCATCAAGAGATTAGTGTAATCGTTCTTGATTTAATCTAGGGTTCTAAAATTAATCTGATTAATTTTAAAATCTTAAATGGCAAATACAGATCCAAAAACATATTAAAAGAGTTTTAATATGTTGTTTATCATTGAAATCAAATAGATAAAAATAAATCTTGCATGATGCATGTGACCCTAGGTGAAAATTTTTGAATTCAATGGTATAATCTTGTGTTTTTTCACGCTTCCACTCCTTCAATTGGTATCAGAGCCACTATATTTGCCATTTAGATTGTTGATTATATGATTTAATTGTGTGTTTGATCATGAGATCAAAAGTTCATTGCTGGTTGCAAAGCAAGTTGGCGGCATACTTGAAAAAACACCATCAATGGTGCGCATGGTTTGGCTTCCATGGGTGGTTTAAGGTTTGGCTTTTAATTCTGCAATTGTTGTATGATCTAAGGCCTATTCTTTGACTAATTAAAGTGTTTAATTAGTAGTTTTTATCACACAATTAAATTATGATTCAAATCAGAATTTTAAAAATTGTTTGAATGTGATTCAAATCTGAATTTTAAAAGTTGTTTGAATGTGACTCAAATCTGAATTTTTAAAGTTGTTTGAATCATATTTAAATCTGATTTTTTAAAAATTGATTGAATAAAATTCAGATATGATTCTTTAAAAAATGTTTGAATGTGATTCAAATCTGATTTTTTTAAAAATGTTTGAATGTGATTCAAATCTGAATTTTTGAAGTTGTTTGAATGTGATTCAAATATGAATTTTTAAATTTGTTTGAATGAGATTCAAATATGAATTTTTAAATTTATTTGAATCATATTCAAATCTAGATTTTTAAGTTGAATATGAGATATTCAATTTAATTTAAGTATGTATGTTTTATTTAATTGTTAAATAGTGATATGCATGATGGATGATCATGGACTATAAAAGACCAATGTGATTGGATTTATTTCTTTTATGTTTCTTTGGGATTGTAAATTAATTAATTTATTTTAATTTATTTTGGGCATGTATTATTAAGTTTGTAATAATTTTTGGGTTGTAATTTCATTTATTTAAGTTCTTGTAAATTCGCCTTGGTATGCCAAGGATTACTATGTAATATTGGATTGCAAGAAGTTCAAGGAGGTTAAGAGCATTGGTGGGACCAGTGGGAGGAATTCAAGATCAAGTGTTGATTATGTACTCCTTCAGCAACTCTTGTAAAATGAATGAATGAAATGCACCTAGGAATGCCCTGATTCAATTCTTGGTGGCTCAGAATTGAATCCCTTAGAAAGTCCATGATCATACCATATTTACTGCTTATCCATGAATGCATGAGATGTATGGGAATGTATGCAATTATATGATATATGCATGCTAAATGGATAATGTGCAAAGTGAGACCTTAATAGTAAATAGAATGACCATAAAATCTTCCAAACAAATGATTAAGTTGGAAATGTTATAATTAAAGTAATTATAACATAGGCCCTCCATTGGGCAATTATTTTAAGAAATTTTAAATAGTTGCATAAGATGCAATTTATTTAAGAGATTTTCTTAAGAATAATTGTTAAGCATGAGATGTTGTAAATATGTAAATGGTTTAGTGGCCAATATTGGATGTACCTGAGGACATTAAAATTATTTGCATAATTATCGCTCAATGGGATCAACTTAACTAATGCAAGATAAGTCAATAATGGATGTACCTGAGATTTTGAGCATTAGGGGCTAGGTAAAGGATTGAACCTCACATGAGATGTGATGGGCAAGGAGTTGCTCACTTATAGTTTATTGTAATTCCAATAATGGATGTACCTGAGGATGATCAATAGAATTATAAGAATTCAATCACCCACTAGAAATCCATCCAACTAGGATTTCCGTTTTCTACTTTGGAAGTGTAGGATTCGCTAAGTTAGTGGGAGGACCAATTTGATTAAAAGGCCATAATCATTTTGGTTAATTACATGATACATTTACTAATTAATCTGGTTATTTTCTCAGCTTAATTTTCTAATAAAAATGAGCACAAAACAACCACCACCATCCAATATCCTTGCAAGCATACTTGATCACAATAGGTTGACAGGACCAAATCTGGTCCTGAACCTTGAACATATAGGATATGTTCTAGATTCAAATGTTCCTGGTCCCTTACCTCCAGAGGCCACACAAGAGGAACATGATACTTTGGACAAGTGGAAGGAGCATGATATGAGAGCTAAGTGTTACATGCTTGCTACCATGAGTAATGAGTTACAGAAGCAACATGAGAACATGCAGAGTGCGAGTGAGATCCTCCTTCACCTACAAGAGTTGTATGGTGAGCACAGCAGGAATGCTAGGTATGAGATATCTAGACAGTTATTCCGTATGAGGATGTCTGAGGGACAGAATGTTGGGGATCATGTCCACAAGATGATTCGGCTGATTGAGCAGTTGGAACATCTTGACTTCAACATGGATTTCTAACTACATACGGATTTGATCCTTCAGTCCCTTCCTGAGTCTTTTGGGAATTTTGTGACAAATTTCCATATGACTAAACAGGAATGCACCTTAGCTGGTTTACTCAACATGCTGGTTATTGCCCAAAAGAATATGCCAGGCAATAGAGGGAAAGAGGTAGCTTTGGTTGCATCTTCTTCTGCTGGAAAGTCCAACAAGAAGAAGGGTAATAAGAAAAAGAAACCTCAAATTCCTAGTCCTTCCAAGAAAATAGCTAAACAGAAAAGGAAAACCAAAGCTGACAAAGGCAAAAGAAAGTGTTTCCATTACCAGTGAGAAAGTGTTTCCACTAGCCAGAGTATAGCAATCTAAATGAATGCAATGCCATGGTGAAAACCAACTCAAGTTCAAAATATACTTGGCACTTAAGGTTATATCATGTTGCAGAAGATAGGATTACAAAATTGGAGAAAATAGGGATTTTATCCTCATTGGGCTCTGAGCCTACTCCAACTTGTGAATCTTGCCTTCAGGGTAAAATGACTAGATCACCCTTTGTTGGACAAGGGCTAAGAGCTGAAAAATTTTGGAACTAATACATAGTGATGTATGTGGTCCATTTAAAGAAATGGCTAGAGGGGGTTTTCATTATTTTATTACCTTTACTGATGATAAATCAAGGTTTGGGTATTTGTATTTGATGAAATACAAACATGAATCTTTTGAAAAGTTCAAAGAATTTAAATCTGAAGTAGAAAATCAAACAGGAAAGAATATTAAAGCTCTTCGATCAGATCGTGGAGGTGAATATTTGAGTAAGATGATGAAAATCAAGATTAAATATAGGTTTGACACTTGGCACAATGTGATTGGGTCACTTAAACCAAGAGCTAATCAAAGGGTGACATGTGGCAAGGGTTTAATGTGTTAACCTAGCTATTTAAGTGTTGTTATGAGAAAATAAAACACAACCAGCAGCCTCTCCTCTCATTTTTCACGCCACTTTGAGCCTCTCCAGCTATTTCTCTTCATCTCTCATCAATTCAAAGAGATTAGCCATCAATCTCTTGAATTAAGAACACTAGAAATTGTTTCTAGTGTCCTGTTTACATCTTTAATCTCTTAAAAGGCAGAAGTTGAATATCTAATTAATAGAAAAAGCTTTAGAGGCTGTTCAAGGGCTGCCATAGGTGTTCTTGGTGTGGACAAGCTAGAGGGACAACATCTGGTGTCCTGAAGACAAATCTCAAAGGCGCAGACATCTGCGAGTTGCATCAAGAGGTTAGTGTAATCGTTCTTGATTTAATCTAGGGTTCTAAAATTAATCTGATTAATTTTAAAATCTTAAATGGCAAATACAGATCTAAAAACATATTAAAAGAGTTTCAATATGTTGTTTATCATTGAAATCAAATAGATAAAAATAAATCTTGCATGATGCATGTGACCCTAGGTGAAAATTTTTGAATTCAATGGTATAATCTTGTGTTTTTTCACGCTTCCACTCCTTCAGAAATTTGTCTCTTGTTGTATTTTTCAGGGTTTTGATGAAGTTTCGAAGGAATATAGTGTGGAAGGAAGCTTAGAAAGGTCAAAGGATTGAGAAGTATTGTTGATACAAAGTACACGGGTCATGTAAGCACAACTAGAGACCCGTGTAATATTCTGCCAGAAGGAATCCAAAGAACCAAGGAAGAAACAAAGTACACGGGCCGTGTAATTTGACCCGTGTAAATCCTGGAGACCCGTGTAACTTTCTGTGCCAATGCGAGACAGACCCACTCAGCTCTAGTAAGTTACACGGCCCTGGGTCGTGTAGTGATACGCGGGCCATGTATCCGCTGACAATCAGATTCCTAATTTTGCTCCAGTTGCAGTTTTTGGTAGAGACTCTAAAAAACCTAACCTTAGATCATTTATTATAAATAGAAGAGATAGCAACCGACTCAGTGAGCATTCAGACGCCTCCAAAATCATTTAGCAGCCTCTCCATTCATCTTTTAGAATTCTTCTTTATTTTTCTGTAAGCCATGAGTGGCTAAGTTATTAATTCAGTTCAAGGGATTTAAGTTCTTTTGCTTGATTTGTGAGATCAGGTTCTTAATTTAATTTATGTCTTTTTGAATATCTATTGTTTTCTGATTTATTTATCTTTGATCGATTGAATGATTTGCTAAAAAGGCCTATTAGTTGATTGTTTGATGAGATCAATTGCTAGTTCATCTTCATAATCCGTAATTGTTGTGTAACATTGAACATAAGTAGCAATTAGGTTTTATTGATTATGATCCTAGTTTTTGATAATAACCTAAGGAAACAACAGGGTGGATTAAATGATTTATTTTTCATAAATTGTTGTTCAGCTTAACCACTTCCTTTTCTTAAAGCAGTTATTAATTTGATGAGGATTGCTTAATACCAACTCAGTTAATAATTAGAGTCAATAAGAGTGCTGGGCTTGAATTGATGAGTATAGGGAAATCAAGGGTTTACCTCGCTGTTTGGTAAATCTATGTTAAGTATTAAATAAGAGATAATTGTATTTCTTTTATCTATGATCAAATTAACGCATTGAAATGTGAATTAACTTGGACTGAAGTTTGTTTAAATTGCGATTTTCGTATTTAGTTCTTGAATTTCTGATTTCTTCTGATTTTGTGTTACAAAACGCCCTCAGTCTTTGTCTCTTTCGTTTTCTATTACATAAGTGTACGAAATTTAATAATTTAGTCTCTAGGGTTTAACCTGGATTTATCACTTGCTATAGAAAAATATTTCATAATTGGTAATTTCAGTTAATTTAATTTCTGGTGGATTCGACACCCATCAAGAATTTTGGCGCCGTTGCCGCGGACTGAAATTTATTGGATTTTGTGTTTTGTCTATTCTGTTATTAATTTTGTTTGTGAGTTATTGCTGTTTTTAGGTTTGCGAGAAAAAAAAATTTTGGTGTTACTGTTCATTAAGAATTTTGGTTGAATTTGGAGGGCAGCCCATACCTACTTTGAAGGAAACGACGCTCTGATCAAGACCAATCAATCCTTAGGATTCCTTGGCCCAACCCTCTTGAGGCCAAATTCAATTGTTTTCTAGGGTTTTGAGGCATTTTTCTGTTTTTACTCTGATTTCTTTTGTTTATGACAAGAACTTCTCAATCTGGTGAGTTGATCTTTGATCCAGAAGTAGAAAAAATAGCTAAGTAGTTGAGAAAATTGGCTAAGCAAGTTAGGCTGATTCTGAGTACATCTGAAGGAGTCCAATCTCCAAAGAATTTAAGTTCATATTCGGATTCAGAGTTAAATTCTAAAAATGAAACCATGGCTGCTAGGACTTTGAAATAGTTGGCTGCTCCTGATCTAAACCAACAGCCTTTGTATATTCAATACCCTGCTTTAAATGTTGCTTTTGAGTTGAAATCTAGACTAATCCATTTATTGCCTAAGTTTCATGGTTTTGCAGGTGAGGATCCACATAAGCATTTAAAAGAATTTCATGCTGTGTGTTCCAACATGAAACCTCAAGGAGTTTCAGAAGATCAAATCAAGCTTCAGGTTTTCCCTTTCTCACTGGAGGGCATAGCTAAGGATTGGTTGTATTACTTTCCTTCCAAATCTGTCAACTCATAGAATGGGATGAAGTAGATATTTTTGGAGAAGTATTTTCCTGCTTCTCGTGCTGCCAACATAAGAAAAGAAATTTGTGGAATCCGGCAATACATTGGAGAGAGCTTGTATGAGTATTGGGAGAGATTTAAGAAACTATGTGCAAGCTGTCCCCATCATCAAATAAGTGAGCAGCTTTTGATTCAATATTTCTATGAGGGACTTCTACTAATAGACCGCAGTATGATAGATGCTGCTAGTGGAGGAGCTTTGGTTGACAAGACACCAGATGAAGTAAGGAGGCTGATTGCTAACATGGCAGCAAATTTTCAGCAGTTTGGAATGAGAATGGATCACACACCCATAAAGGTTAATGAGGTAAGTACATCTAACCTTGGGAAACAAATTTCTGATTTAACTTCTTTGGTGAGGCAATTGGCTGTAGGGAACATGCAAACTATTAAGGTATTTGGAATTTGTTCAGGTTCGGGTCATGCTATTGACATGTGTCCTGCATTACAAGAGGATGAATCAATGCAACATGCTAATGCAGTAGGACATTATGGAAAGCCACAATGCAGGTATGATTCCTATTTGAATACTTATAATCCAGGATGGCAAGATCATCCCAATTTGAGTTATGGGAATCAACCGGTGCAAAACTGATACCAACAGCAAAGAGTACAAGTGAATCAACCACAACCACCTCCATCTCCGCCTCCCTCAAATTAAGGTATGTCACTTGATGAAATTATTAAGGCTTTGGCTAACAATACATAACAGTTTCAATAAGAGACCAAAAATAGCATTCAAAATATAGAGAGACAGATTGGTTAGTTAGCCTCATATGTGAGCAAGCTGGAAGCTCAAGGTTCTGGAAAGCTCCCATCACAAACAGTCATGAACCCCAGAGAAAATGCAAGTGCTATACTGTTGCGAAGTGGGAAATAAGTTGATAACCAGACTCCACATGAGCCAAAGAAGAAGCAAGGAGAAAAAAAGTCTGAAGTTCCTGAAGTTGAGGTAAATACTGAACCTAAACTAAATAAGGTTAATAGTTATATTCTTCCACCATTCCTCTGCATGTTGGCCAAGATGAAGAAAGAAGAACAAGAGAAAGAAATTTTGGAGACTTTCAGGAAGGTAAAGGTGAATATACCTTTACTTGATGGATCAAACAAGTTCCCAAGTACGATAAATTTCTTAAGAAACTATGCACTACAAAGCGCAAGTTGAGGAATAATGAAAAGATCAGTATAGGGGAAAATGTGTCGGCATTAATTCAGCAAAAATTATCCCCTAAGTGTAAGGATCCAAGTTCGTTTTCTATTCCCTGCAGAATAGGCGATTCTAAATTTGAACGTGCAATGGCAGATTTAGGAGCATCTATTAATGTTATGTTAAATTCAGTTTTTCAAACTTTAAATTTGGGTCCTTTGAAAGAAATCAGTGTCATTATTCAGTTAGCTAACCGTTCTAATGCTTACCCATTAGGAGTAATTGAGGATGTTTTGGTGTAGGTTGGAGAATTGATTTTTCCTGCAGATTTTTACATTCTGGATATGGAGGATAGTGTTCCTATATCAAAGTCATCTTTAATTTTGTTTGGAAGACATTTCCTAAAAACTGCCATGACAAAAATTGATGTGGATGATGGTACCTTAACTATGGAGTTTGATGGAGAGCCTGTCAAATTTAATATCTTTGATGCTATGAAGTACCCTGTTGATGACCATTCTGTTTTTTCTATTGATGTTGTTGATACAATTGTGCAGGATGTTTTTGAGTTAAGCATGGAGGATGAGTTAGAAGTGGTGATTAGTCAAGGAATTCAAGAAATCAGTACCAATTAACCATTAAGTGTAGAGGTTCAAAAGGCAGTAATGATATTGCAGTCATTACCTCCTGTTCAAAAAAGGTATGGAGTATCAAAGATTGACTTACCTGTATCTCACACAAAATTATTACCTTCTGTGGTGCAGGCACCAGTTGCTAAACTAAAGCCTTTACCTGAACATTTGAAGTATGTTTACTTGGGAGACAATGAGACACTTCCAATTATCATCTCAAGTAATTTAACAAAGATTCAAGAAGACAGATTGACTAGGATTCTGAGAATACACAAGGAAGCAATTGGATGGACAATAGCTGACATCAAAGGTATAAGTCCATCAGTGTGCATGCACAGGATTTTACTGGAGGATAAGGCTAAACCAAGTAGAGAAGCTCAAAGGAGATTGAACCCACAGATGATGGAGGTTGTGAAGAAGGAGATTTTAAAGCTACTGGATGCAAGAGTTATTTACTCAATTTCAGACAGCAAATGGGTAAGTCCAGTCCAAGTAGTGCCAAAAAAATCAGGAGTCACTGTGGTAGCAAATCAAGATAATGAACTTGTTCCAACAAGGATTCAGAGTGGATGGCAAATGTGCATAGACTACTGCAAGGTAAATTCTGTCACACCCTACCTCTCTGTAAGGCATAACATGATCCCATAGTATACCTAATGAATTACCAACTCCGTCTACTAATAACCCATTAAATACACTACAAGAGATTTTAAAAACTTTTCTTACTTCTTTTACAGTGGTGAGCACTATTTACAGGTGTTAAAAACCTTTTTGAATTGAAGTGATAGAACTAACATATTTGAATTATTTGGAATTTCTGTAAAAATTTTGGCAGAGTGGCATCTGTATTTTGGATAAAACAGTTCTTCAGAAAACCTGTAAAAAGCACTTCAATATTTTTCCAAATCTCAACTCCAACATATTTCTCAACTCAAATCCACAGTGATTTTTCAAAGACTGTGATACAAGAAATATAATACAATTTTTACAAGCTAAAATAACTCATAATTATTTTATAACTTCAAGGTAGAAATTGAATTTACAACTGCTCAAAACCAAAAAAATATGTATATACAGTGGTCATACATTACAGTACAAAATGCAAAATGTGGTATACTCGTTATACCCAAAAATCTTTCGCTGGAGGTACTAGCAGCCTAGTCTGCTACCCTGTTTATCTGTCTACTGCGGACAATAAAAGCTATCATTTGAGACAATGTCTCAGTGGTGCACAACATTAACCAAATACAACTTAAATCACGGTTCATAAATCATTTAAATGATGGATATGTAAAATCATAGTTAAATTCAAGACAATGAGTGTCAGAAGGAATTTAACATAATATCACAATAAATCTCAGAGATCAAAACATAGTTAGCTTCAAAAGACAGTGAATGTCAATAAGGATTTAACTCCATTTCACAATCTCATAATACAAATTAATAAATCACACACAGCTTAATCATGTTCCAAAGTTCAATTCGTCCCAAAAGCCGATGGCTAATGAGGTATTCAATTCGTCCCAAAAGTCGATGACTAATGAGGAATAACATAGCTAGCTAGCAAAAATATGAGTACTCATCCAATTCATCCTCAACAGGCACACACCTCAACACTTCAGCCAGAGAGGGAATTCAATTCATCCCACTAGACAAGCTAGTGAGGAATACAATCAATACACATGATAGCTGTGGTTTCAAACCATTTCCAATGCTTTTCAATCAATAAGTATCCATCAATATCATTCAAACAATTTTACACAGTTTCAAACCATTTACAATGCTTTTCAAGCAATAAATATCCATTCAAACACATTTCCACAATTTAAAACAATAATGTACAAATAGTCATAATTCATTTCAATTGAAAAATTCAAAAGAAATAGTTATTGTGCACAAACCTCTGATAATCGTCTCTGATGCGGACTCAGTGTTTCCTTCCCTTTCCCTGAGTCTTTACTAACTGAGAGACACAATTTGAAGTGTTTCAGTACTAAATTAAACTGTCTCTATCGATAATGCTTGATAAGTAATTCACTAAAAGCTATTATTTGCTTAATCACCTAATATATCGACCCTCGATGCGTTCTAGGTAATTTAGGTTTTAGTGTCACTAATATGTCACATTCGATAGTCTTTTAGGGTTGGTACATGTTACCAATTTCATTTCCTTGTTTAGTGCATTTTATTGCAACTTGCTGGATTCCGGGATACTAGTTTGACCTAGCCGGACGACCTAGTTCCCTCCGTTTTCGAGTTTTGGTCAAAACTACAAACTTGTAGATCTATGTCTTACGGAACGCGGGGCAAAATTTTAGGTCATTCTGAGTTATGTAGACCAAGTTATGGTCATTTTACTATTGCTGGTCAAATGGCATCAAATTTGGTCAATTTAGGTCAATTTTGGTCAACTTTGGTTCGGCCAGTTTTTGGACCCAAACTTGTGCAAGCTGTTTGACTTGCTTATGGTCATTTATGGGCTTTGGTGTCTTCATAAGACTTATAGATATGGGTCTTAACTATTCATGGTTAAAATTTCAGGTCAATTGGACCTGTTTTGAGTGAGTTATGGCCTAAAAACTAACTGCTGCCCAATTGGTCAATTTTCAGGTCTCAATTGTACTTAATCCGGATTTGGTCATTTTTCAAGCTACCTTGCAAGCAGAATTTTGGTATGTTTCCTTCATGAAAGTTGGCACATTTTGTGCCTAGTTTCACCTCCAATTGGTCTTATACCAATTGGAGTTACAAATTTAGAGTTATAGGCTGAAATGCACACTGTCCTTAAATACATTACTTAAACATCTAGCAATTACACATTACCTTGCTATAAGTCCATCTCTCTTACCAATTCTGATTTGGTACATTACCAAAACCATATATCACTTCACTTTAAAGTCACTTTGGAAAGAATACAATTATCTTCAATACACGAAATGAAACTCTAATTTACAAAGTCCAAATACAACCATAAATACACATAAACACTCCTAATTTTTACATACAATTTCCACAACCAATTTACATACATATTCATCTACCCTCAATGTCACAATTTACCCAATATCTTCATGAATTTAAACACTCATCAAGAAGCCTCAAGGCCGCCAAAATGCTTCACATTGCCAAAGTGTCCATAATTTCGTCAACTCAATCCCAATTGCACAATCACCACATATACATGGAAATAACTTACTAGGACATTAATTACCCTACTCAACATAATTTCCCATCAAATATATGTAAGAATAAATCATCAAATATACAACTCCATGGCTGTCCAAACTGGATATATCAATAACTCCTCGAAACTTAAAAATTTCTTCACAAAGTAAACACCCATAACATGTTTTCAAACTTTAACAAAGAAATATTCAAAAACTCAAACTTACCTATTGTTGGGACTTGCTTAATCTTCACTAAAACTTCTTAATATTGGTATCTACTTCTTCCTTGTGAAGTGGGGATAAATTTTAATGAAAATAGGTGTGGGAAAAGGAGGCTTGATCATGGGATTGTTAAGCTTTGAAGGTGGGCGGCCATGGGAGCTTTTCACTTCTTCATTTCGGCATGGGTGAACCAAGTGAGGAAGATGAAGTGTTTAGTGGAGCAATTCTGCCCACTAAACACATATTATAATCCTAAGTGGTCCACTTACACCAAATCAAATATATTTTATGTTTAACTTTCATTTATCTCACATTAAACCCATAATTTTTGCTATTTAATTTATATACCACCAATTAAATTTTTCATTATATTTTCCAAGTGTAGTATTATTTATTTTTAATGGAAATTTAGGTCAAAAGAAAATTCGGGATGTCGATTGACCATAATGCCCCTGCTCGGGTTGCATTCCCGATTTTTCGGTAACACCTGGTTCTGTCTGTTTTTCGATTTCTCACTTTTCTTTGTACTAATATTTTAATTTTTCTTTGATATTTCTAATGATATTTATACTTCAATTGATGTCTCTTTAAGTCCTATAAATATTTTCCAGGGTTCCCCGCAGTCCAGGTCTAATCAACGGTCCACGCCGTGACTTCCTGGTGCGGTCACCCATCGCTAGGGTTCTCGGCTCGCTTAACTTGGTTACATTTCTTTCCTATTATTTTTCCTTTATTTTTCTTGTATTTTCTTTTCTTGTATTTCATTATTTTATGTCTCCTCACTCATAATGAAGTGTAGTTCTAGGCATCCTAGCTGTCCGGACAACACTGGTCACTGGAACAGTAGAACGCACTACCGAACATAGGGGTGTTACAAATTCAACAACAAGGAAGGACCACTTCCCACTGCCATTCATTGATCAAATGCTTGAGCGGTTAGCAGGTAAGTCTTATTTCTGCTTTCTTGATGGCTTTTCTGGATATAATCAAATTGTGATTGCACCAGAGGATCAAGAGAAGACTACCTTCACTTACCCTTTTGCAACTTTTGCTTTTAGAAGGATGCCCTTCGGGCTTTGTAATGCACTTGCCACATTTCAGAGATGCATGATGAGCTTATTTTCATATTACATTGATACTTGCATTGAGGTGTTCATGGATTATTTTACTGTGTATGGTGATTCATTTGATGCATGTTTACATCATTTAACTTCTATTCTTGAGAGATGCATTGAGAAAAATCTTGTTTTGAATTATGAGAAGTGTCATTTTATGGTGGAACAGGGGATTGTTTTGGGTCATGTTGTCTCTAATAGGGGTATTGAGGTGGATAAATCTAAAATTGACCTAATTATGAACTTACCCTACCCCACAACTGTGAGGGAAGTACGCTCATTTCTTGGTCATGCAGGTTTCTATCGCAGGTTCATTAAGGATTTCCCTAAGATATCATTTCCTTTGTCTATACTCTTATAAAAAGATGTCCCTTTTGAGTTCAGTGAAGAGTGCAAGGAGGCTTTCGACAAATTGAAATCTGCATTGACATCACCCCCTATTATCCAGGCTCCTGATTGGACTATATCATTTGAAATTATGTGTGATATGAGTAATTATGCAGTGGGAGCAGTTTTGGGGTAGCGTATTGGGAAGCTCTTTCATGTGATTTATTATGCATCCAGAACACAAAATTCAGCTCAGCGTAATTATTCTACAACCGAAAAAGAATTTTTGGCCTTAGTTTTTGCTTTAAACAAATTTCGATTATATTTGTTTGGTTCTAAAATAATTATTTTCTCTGAACATGCAGCGTTAAATTGAGATTTTCGTATTTAGTTCTTGAATTTCTAATTTCTTCTGATTTTGTGTTACAAAACCCCCTCAATCTTTGTCTCTTCTGTTTTCCATTACACAAGTGTGCGAAATTTAATAATTTAGTCTCTAGGGTTCGACCTAGATTTACCACTTGCTACAGAAAAATATTTCATAATTGGTAATTTTAGTTAATTTAATTTTTGGTGGATTCAACACCCATCATGGAATAACCCATTTACTGTCAGAGATTGGGTACATGATACTTGCATCTAATAGTTTTAAAATTACTTTCTTGACTACTTCTTTCATGTTTGGGTTAAGTATTATTTGGTGTTCGATTATGGGTTTACTGTTTTCTTCCATGGGTATCCTATGCATGCAAATCGAAGGGTTGATTCCCTTCAGGTCTTCTATCTTATACCCTATGGCTTTGCTATGGATCCTAAGTTCTCTTAGTAATTTTTCCTCTTCTAATTTAGACAGGCTAGCATTGATTATAACAGGATATTTAGAGTTTGAGTCCAAAAATGCATACTTAGTGAGGAGGGGAGAGGTTTAAGCTCTACCTATTTGGCATTTTCCTGGAGCTTACCTTCGATTTGTTCCTCCTTCAAATCCTCCATCTCAGAAGCGTTAGCTAATGGTAGGGGTGGATGAGCCGCTAACTGTTGCGCACAGGCTGCTATTTTTGTATTTTCATCATCCACTGTGTGGCTGTGCACAATACATGCTTCAAGAGGATCTTTAGGACGTGCCTCATGAAATTCCTTTTCAACATGTTCGTCAATTGTGTCAAATTTGAGGCATTCATTAGGTTCAAATTTGTGTTTTATTGTGTCAAACAAGTTGAACTCTAGTTCTTCTTCTCCTACTTTGAGAGTTAGTCGCCTATTTTTGACATCTATGATAGCTCCGGCAGTTGCCAAGAATGGTCTTCCCAAGATGATAGGAATTTTAACATCTTCTTCCATCTCGAGGACAACAAAATCCACTGGAATGAAGAATTTTCCCACTTTGATCGGAATATTCTCCAGTATTCCTACAGGATATTTAACAGATCTATCAGCCAATTGTAATGAGATTGTTATTAGTTTCAGTTCCACGATCTCTAGCTTTTTGCATATTGATAGAGCCATTAGACTGATGCTTGCTCCAAGATCATAGAGGGCCTTATCTATTTTCTTATCACCAATGAGGCAAGGTATGGAGATGTAACACCCCTCACCCGTTCATAGTATAGCCGAGCAAGGCGTGCTACACGGCGTGCCGGAACACCTAGTCTGTGATTATTTCATTTCTTGAACTCAATTTGATTTTAAGAAGTCTTTTATGTAATATTCATATCATGCTGATACTATTGTCATACTTTGATAAAATCAGTGTTTCAAGATTGGTAATAAAAATTTGGCAAGGTGTCGTCTATATTTAGGACAAATTGTCCTTCCAAACCTGTTGAAAACAGTTTAATATAATGATATCAAAATCTCAAATATTTCACAGTCTCTATTTCTCAGTAAAGTCAACAAACTTTTACAGTCATTAAACAGTTCCATAATACAGTCCATAATAATTTAAATATATATAGAAAATCTCCATTTCATTTAATATGTACAAAATATTACAAACTTTAGAGCTTTCATAACATTACAAAATACAGGGCTGAATTTCAAATATACAACAAAAGAACAAAATACAAGATATCCTAAGTCCTACCATGTATGCAATGCGTCTGAGATGACTCGGACTCTGTGCGGTTGATGTCTCACCCGGTCGTAGGTCTGCTGGGCTCCCCAGTTGTATCTCCAATACCTACGCGTTACAAAAGCAATGCGCTAAGCAATTTTGCTTAGTGGTGCCAAATATAAAGAAATATACACTAAAATAAAGTAAATAAAGTGTTTACAAATTTTTGGTTGTGCTGTATGTCAGTAGACTGGATTTAGGTATTTGAATTTAATAATACTTGAATTACTGCCCGTGTAGCCTATACACTGACCAGACTGGATAAACGGATATACTGGCACTGGGTACCTAGTACCTCGAGCCATCACACCATCGGTCACAAAGTGTCTCCCGGTGTGCAAATAGCGTGGCTAAAAAGCCATATAGTCAATCTGGCGATAAGCTAAAAATAAATACACAAAATGTATAGCCGTAGGCTATTAAAGTCACAGTGTGGCATAATAAGCAGTAAAAACATAGTATGGCATAAAGCCATTTACAGAATAGCTATCAGAATCCTATTGGCATGCCAACCTATCCATACTAGTCAACTAGGCAAACTAGGGCACATTATTAATTAATTGTTTAATTCTTCAATTTTTGGAGTTTACTAACTATTATATAATTCACAAGTCAATGCATATGTTGAACTTTTTAGGTAATATGGATAAGCTGTTTCTAGCATCAATATGTCACAATTTATATCTCAATACGCTGCCAATATAGTGCAATTTACCATTTTTACAAGTTGGCATTCATTGCCAAAATGCTTCAAGCATCATTGTATGCAAAATGTCAAATTCTCAATTTTTGTGTGCTAGATTGGTCTAGCTTAAAGTCCTATTTCCCTTGGTTTTTAGCTTCTGGTCAAAGAAGAAAAATTGTAGCTCTATGTCTTATTGCACGCGGGGAAAATTTTCAAGTCATTCTGAGTTGTATAGACCAAGATATGGTCAATTTACTAAAGCTGGACAGATTGCACCTTTAGTGCAAAATTTGGTCAATTTTAGGTCAGTTTTGGTTCGGCAGTTTTTGTACCCGAAATTGTACAAGCCATTTGACTTGGTTCTGGCCATTTCTGGGCTTTGGTGTCTTCATAAGAATTGTATATCTATGTCTAAACTAACCATGGTAAATATTTCAGGTCAATTGGACATGTTTAAAGTGAGTTATGGTCATCCAAAGGACTACTGTTCATATGGTCAAAAATCTGGGTTGCAAGGTTGCTAATCCGGATTTGGTCATTTTTAAGGTCAGTTTCTAGGCAGAATTTTGGCAACATTTCTACATGAAAGTTGTCCAATTTGGTGTCTAGTTTCACCCTATATTGGCCTCATACCAATTGGATTCATAGTTTGGCACTTATGGCCTAATTTATGTACTGCCTTCACACACAACCTGCACAAAGCACATACACTTCCAATTTGATATTCCTTCTCCTCCTCATTTCTTCAATATTCAATCAATAACACTTCCATATATATATTGTACACAATTCCAGCAACAATTCTAGGCAGAATATTCAAGTGCTCAATGCACACAATTCACCATTAAGTTCAACATTCACTTCCACCAAAATTCAACATATTTCAATGTCAATATTACACATACACTTCAACATAATCATACTTCAATATCACTTACACTTGCTGCCCACAATTTAACATTAGCATATTTCATTAATAACTACATGTTCACACACAAATTCATGCTATTAGGGGCTGCCAAATATGGCAGTTTGCTCAAGGCATCAAAGTTCCATTTCACACCCTTAATTCAAACACTACATGCATATACTTAGATACAAACTTACTACAACTTTCATTTAAATTAATCAACCTTCATTTCCATTCATTAGAAGTAAAAATAACTCAAGCTCAACAAAGGTTCATGGCTGCCAAAAATGGACAAGTCCATTTCTCACTATTTCTTTCATTTCTCTTCACCAAAATACTCACCTCAATCTGAACACAAGGTTTACTAAAGCAAGGGAGAGGTTTTGGACACTTACCACTTTTGAAGCTTATCAAAACTTCACCAAATCTTGCTTTTCTTATTGCCAATATCTTCCCCAAGGTGAGTAGGCAAGCTTTAATGAAGGAAAGAAGTGGAAAGGATGGCTTGATCATGCACCCATGGAGGTTGCATGTGGGGTGGCCATGGTGATTTCCATGGTGAAATTCATTTCGGCAAAGTAAAATGGGATGATGAAGAAGATGATGGTGAGTGCTATCTGCTGTCCCAAGGCTGTGATAAGGGTCCCAATATCCAAGTTAGTGGAGCACTAACTTGGATTTTAATGTTAATTATTCAAAGTTTTATAAATTGGATTTTATCCCCCATTTCTTTCACTATTCTTATAATGTATCACAATTTAATTTTTCATGATATTCTCTAAGTGTAATATCATTTATTTTTAATGGAGATTGAGGTCAAAAGGCAACACTATGTGCCAAATGACCAAAATACCCCACTTCGGGTTATATTCCTGATTTTTTGATAACACCGATTTTTGTCTGTTTCTCGATTTTTCATTTTTCTTTGTACTTATCTATTAATTTTTCTTTGATATTTTTAGTGTCAATTACATTTCAATAAACCTTTATTTATGTCTCAAAATTAAATTCAGAGGGTTCCCCGCGGTCCTGGAGTCGGCAACGGCCTTCCTAGTGCGGTCACCCATCGCTGTGGTGCTGGCTCGTTTAACTTAGCTTCATTTTCTCTCTT
Source organism: Hevea brasiliensis (assembly GCF_030052815.1). NCBI lineage: Eukaryota > Viridiplantae > Streptophyta > Magnoliopsida > Malpighiales > Euphorbiaceae > Hevea > Hevea brasiliensis. Next base: position 20,540,950 of record NC_079503.1, read on the forward strand.
TCATTTTTCTTTGATTTTTCTTGTATTTTTTTTTTTATTTATTTCATCATTATATGTCTGTTCACTATCACCGAAGTGTAGTTCTGGACATCCTGACTTACCTGGACTGTTATTTGACTACTGGAGCAATAGAACGTACAGAACACATATAGGGAGGATGTTACAACTCTTCCCCTCTAAATAAAAATTTTATCCTCGAAATTTACCTGATGTGAAGAGCTGAGGGAACTGTTGTCTCATTGTCTCCTCGCTCTCCCTTGTTGCCTCTTCAGTGTTGTGGTGTCTCAATAGGATTTTCACTAGTGGAATTGTCTTGTTTCTGAGCTCTTTTACCTCTCGTGCCAAGATTTTAATTGGTTCTTCTTCATATGTCAGGTCAGGTTGTACTACAATTTCTTCTGCTGAGATGACATGTGAAGGATCTGATCTGTATCTTCTGAGCATCGAGACATGGAACACATTATGTATCTTGTCCAGCTCAGGTAGTAAGGCTAATCTGTAGGCTACTGGTCCCACACGTTCAACAACTTCATGTGGGCCAATAAACCTAGGGCTTAATTTTCCCTTTTTCCCAAATCTCAACACTTTCTTCCATCGTGATACTCTGGGAAATACTTTCTCGCCAACTTCATATTCAATGTCCTTTCTTTTCAAGTCAGCATAAGATTTCTGTCGGTCTGAGGCAACTTTCAAATTGGCCTTTATCAATTTCACCTTTTCCTCTGTCTGTTTTATCAAGTCTGGCCCCACTAGCTTATCTTCACCCAATTCAGTCCAACATACAGGTGTTCCGCATTTTCTCCCATACAGTGCTTCATAGGGTGCCATTTGTATGCTAGCTTGATAGCTATTATTATATGCAAATTCTGCCAGTGGAAGGTATCTATCCCAACTTCCTTCAAACTCAATAACATAACTTCTAAGCATATCCTCGAGGACCTATCACATATATTCGGTTATTATTATCATTATTAGTTCAATTATTGTTTAAAATAACTCAATGAGTTTCAAAATTTACCTGGATTATTCTTTCCGACTGTCCATCCGTCTGAGGATGAAAAGCCATACTAAAATGGAGTTGTGTGCCCAAGGATTCTTGTAATTTCTTCCAAAATCTAGATGTAAACCTCGGGTCTCTATCAGATATAATGGAAAGTGGAATTCCATGTAGTCTAACTATCTCACTGATGTACAATTCTGCTAGCTTTTCCAGTGAGTAGTCAGTTCTAACTGGCAGAAAATGTGCTGATTTGGTTAACCTATCCACAATCACCCATACTGCATCATGCTTCTTCTGAGTGAGAGGTAGACCACTGAGAAAGTCCATAGTGACTCGGTCCCATTTCCATTCAGGTATGTTTATGGGCTGTAACAAACCTGATGGAACTTGATGTTTTGCTTTGAATTGCTGACATGTCAAGCATCTAGTTACATAGTCAACTATGTCCTTCTTCATACCTGGCCACTAGTATCGGAGTTTCAGGTCATGGTACATTTTTGTGCTTCCTGGGTGCATAGCATACACACTGCTATGTGCTTCTTTCAGAATACTGGTTTTCAATTCTTTATCATCTGGAACGCACACTCTTTCTTTATAGTACAAGCACCCATTTTCTTTCACTTCATATTCAGTTTCCTTCCCCTCAGTGATTTTGCCCATAACAGCCATTAATTTCCCATCTGTCTTCTGCCCATCCTGTATATGTTGTAACAGATTCGGCTTCACTTGCAACTCAGCCAAAATAACTCCATCATGAGTTAAGGATAGTTGGGCATTCAGAGATCTTAATGCTACAATAGATTTTCTGCCTAAAGCATCAGCGACTACATTTGCCTTCCCAGGGTGGTAGTCAATCGCACAATCATAATCTTTCAGGAATTCAATCCATCGCCTCTATCTCAAATTAAGTTCCTTCTAGGTTGGCAGATACTTCAGACTCTTATGGTCTGTGTATATGTAGCATTTTTCTCCATACAAGTAATGCCTCCATATGTTCAATGCGAAGATAATTGCTGCTAACTCCAAATCATGAGTAGGGTAATTCTTTTCATGTGGCCTTAACTGCCTGGAAGCATATGCGACCACTTTCCCTTCTTGCATGAGTACACACCCTAACCCATTGTGTGAGGCATCACTGTAGACTACAAAGTCTTTTCCAGACATTGGCTGTTAGTGCCACCGGTGCCTCACAACATAGCCTTCAGCCTCTCAAAACTGGCTTGACACTTATCATTCCAGTCAAATTTCATATTCTTGTGTAGTAATTTGGTCATTGGAGCAGCTATCAGGGAAAATCCCTTTACAAATCTTCTATAATATCCAGCTAACCCCAAGAAACTTCTGATTTCAATTGTATTTATGGGAGGCTTCCATTCCATCACTGCTTTAATCTTCTTGGAATCCACTCTAATCCCTTCAGCTGATACTACATGTCTAAGGAATGCAATCTCATTCAACCAGAACTCACACTTGGACAATTTAGCATACAATTTCGTCTCTTTTAGAGTCTGCAGAACAATTCTCAAATGCTCATCATGTTCTTCTTTATCCTTGGAATACACCAGGATGTCATCAATAAAGACCACTACGAACCGATCTAAGCATGGATGGAAGATACGGTTCATAAGGTCCATGAATGCTGCTGGAGCGTTTGTTAACCCAAATGGCATCACTAGGAATTCATAATGCCCATACCGGGTTCTAAATACAGTCTTAGGCACATCTGCATCCTTAACCCTTAGCTGATGATACCCTGATCTAAGATCAATCTTAGAAAATACACCGACTCCCTTCAACTGATCAAACAGATCGTCAATTCTAGGCAACGGATACTTGTTCTTCACTGTTACTCTGTTTAACTGCCGGTAGTCAACACATAACCTCAGGGTCCCATCTTTCTTCTTTATAAACAGTACCGGAGCTCCTCAAGGTGACATACTGGGGCGTATGAACCCCTTGTCTAGTAATTCTTGCAGCTGGATTTTTAACTCTTTCAATTCAGCAGGTGCCATCCTATACGGAGCAATTGAAATGGGAGCTGTACCTGGCATAATCTCAATAGCAAATTCAACTTCCCTTTCTGGTGGTAAACTAGGCAATTCCTCAGGAAATACCTCAGAGAAATCCCTTACTATGGGTATGTCAGACATGTAAAGTTTACCCTGCCTAGTGTTAACCACGTGTGCCAGATAGGCTTCACACCCTTTTCTCAACCATCTCCTTGTAACTGTAGCTGAGATGACATTGGACAAGAAATCTGTCCTTTCACCCACTACTATTATTTCTTCGTTCTCAGCAGTTTTCAGAGAGATTCTCTTCAATTTACAATCTACTATTGCCTGATGATGGGATAACTAATCCATTCCCAAAATCACATCAAACTCATGGAAAGGCAATTCGATTAAGTCTGCTGAGAACTCTTTCCCTTGAATCTTCAATGGACAACCCTTATACACCTTGTTTACTACCACACTGTGGCATAGCGGATTTGTGACCAGGATGTCTTAGTCACTTTCCTCCACTGGTATTCCCTTTTCTACAGGCAGCTTGATATAAATATATAAATGAGTAGATCCAGGATCCACTAATGCTTGCACAGAAGTATTATAAAGGAGGAACATACCCTTGATAACATCTGGAGCATCCTGTTCCTCCTGTGCCCTTATAGCAGAGGCTTTGGCTAGTTTTCTGCCTTCTGCTCTCTCCACGCACTCGACACGGGTTTTACGTGAAATGCACGCCTCAGCCTTACCCGACCTTCTACCCCTTGGAGCTGGAGGGGCAAGCCTATCAGTTGATACTGGAGTGGATGTAGCAATTCTGCGAGGACAATCTCGGACTAGGTGGTCTGTAGATCCACACCGTAAACAAGCATCTATCATCCTCCAATATTCACCCTTATGCCATTTTTGGTAATGTGGGCAAGCAACAGATACTATTGGGGCTGGTCCCCTGTACCCTGTTCCTAGAGAGCTAGCCATTGAAGGGGTGGACTAGCCTCTCCTTGGTGCAAACTGAGATTTGGGCCTCTGTGACTGACCCTGACTTGTTGCTCTACTAAAACTCTGAGTAGACGAACCTCTGAATTTCTTACTAGGGACAGAAGATGTACCGGTCTGACCCTGACCTCTTTTCTGCATCCATACATTCTGCTCATTCATTCTAACTTTTTCAACCTTCAGTGCAGCTTCCACCAACTTGGCAAACTCTGTAATCCCCAAGGCTGTAATCATTACTTTAATGTTATCATTGAGTCCTTCCTCAAATCTCTTGCATCTCTCTGCCTCATTAGGGACTATTTCCAGCCCATAGCAGCTCAGTCTGACAAATTCTCTTTCATATTCAGCCACTATCAGCTGTCTCTGGCATAGGGTAATAAACTCCCTTCTCTTCTTTTCCAAGTATACACTGCCCACATACTTCTTTCTGAACTCAGTTAGAAATCAATCCCAAGTTATCTGTTCTGGTGGCACCTCACTAGTTACTGTATCCCACCACTGGTATGCATCATCCTGCAAAAGTGATACAGCAGCTTCCAAATTCTGCTCTGGAGTACAATGAAGTTGTTTCAAGACTCTTCCAGTTCTATCCAACCAGTTTTCAGCTGTGACAGAATCATCTTCTCTTTTGCCCAGAAAGTCCACTGCTCCAAACTTCCTGAGTCTCTCCATATGAGATTTTTGATGTGGAGGTGGAGGTGGTGGTGGTGGCATAACTCCAGCCATCTGTCTAAAGAACTCAGCCATTTGCTGAAATGTGGCTGGTGCATTTGGTACTGGTGGAGCAGGTTCCCTCCTGTCTCCTGGTTTAGTCATAGATGGAGCATGACTTTTCACTTCCTCATCGACCGCTCTCTGCTATGTGGAGTCCATATTCTGATCAAAATAACAAAACAAATCAAAAGATCTGCATTAGAGTCATCTTAACACTTACAATGCAATGCATGATGTGCAATCTATCTAGGTCCAGAAACGCCTAAACCGTGCTCTAATACCACTAAATGTAACACCCCTCACCCGTCTATAGTATAGCCGAGCAAGGCGTGCTACACGGCGTGCCGGAACACCTAGTCTATGATTATTTCATTTCTTGAACTCAATTTGATTTTAAGAAGTCTTTTATGTAATATCCATATCATGCTGATACTATTGTCATACTTTGATAAAATCAATGTTTCAAGATTGGTAATAAAAATTTGGCAAGGTGTCGTCTATATTTAGGACAAACTGTCCTTCCAAACCTGTTGAAAACAGTTTAATATGATGATATCAAAATCTCAAATATGTCACAGTCTATATTTCTCAGTAAAGTCAATAGACTTTTACAGTCATTAAACAGTTCCATAATACAGTCCATAATAATTTAAATATATATAGAAAATCTCCATGTCATTTAATATGTACAAAATATTACAAACTTTAGAGCTTTCATAACATTACAAAATACAGGGCTGAATTTCAAATATACAACAAAAGAACAAAATACAAGATATCCTAAGTCCTACCATGTATGCAATGCAGTGCAGATGACTCTGGACTCCTGTGCAGATCTGATGTCTCACCCGGTCGTAGGTCTGCTGCGCTCCCCAGCTGTATCTCCAATACCTACGCGTTACAAAAGCAACGCGCTAAGCAATTTTGCTTAGTGGTGCCAAATATAAAGAAATATACACTAAAATAAAGTAAATAAAGTGTTTACAAATTTTTGGTTGTGCTGTATATCAGTAGACTGGATTTAGGTATTTGAATTTAATAATACTTGAATTACTGCCCGTGTAGCCTATATACTGACCAGACTGGATAAACGGATATACTGGCACTGGGTACCTAATACCTCGAGCCGTCACACCATCGGTCACAAAGTGTCTCCCAGTGTGCAAATAGCGTGGCTAAAAAGCCATATAGTCAATCTGGCGATAAGCCAAAAATAAATACACAATATGTATAGCCGTAGGCTATTAAAGTCACAGTGTGGCATAATAAGCCGTAAAAACACAGTATGGCATAAAGCCATTTACAGAATAGCTGTCAGAATCCTATTGGCATGCCAACCTATCCATACTAGTCAACTAGGCAAACTAGGGCACATTATTAATTAATTGTTTAATTCTTCAATTTTTGGAGTTTACTAACTATTATATAATTCACAAGTCAACGCATATGTTGAACTTTTTAGGTAATATGGATAAGTTGTTTCTAGCATCAATATGTCACAATTTATATCTCAATACGCTGCCAATATAGTGCAATTTACCATTTTTACAAGTTGGCATTCATTGCCAAAATGCTTCAAGCATCATTGTATGTAAAATGTCAAATTCTCAATTTTTATGTGCTAGATTGGTCTAGCTTAAAGTCCTATTTCCCTTGGTTTTTAGCTTCTGGTCAAAGAAGAAAAATTGTAGCTCTATGTCTTATTGCACGCGGGGAAAAATTTCAGGTCATTCTGAGTTGTATAGACCAAGATATGGTCATTTTACTAAAGCTGGACAGATTGCACCTTTAGTACAAAATTTGGTCAATTTTAGGTCAGTTTTGGTTCGGCAGTTTTTGTACCCGAACTTGTCCAAGCCATTTGACTTAGTTCTGGCCATTTCTTGGCTTTGGTGTCTTCATAAGAATTGTATATCTATGTCTAAAATAACCATTGTAAAAATTTCAGGTCAATTGGACCTGTTTTGAGTGAGTTATGGTCATCCAAAGGACTACTGTTCATATGGTCAAAAATCTGGGTTGCAAGGTTGCTAATCCGGATTTGGTCATTTTTAAGGTCAGTTTTCAGGCAGAATTTTGGCAATATTTCTACATGAAAGTTGGCCTATTTGGTGTCTAGTTTCACCCCCTATTGTCCTCATACCAATTGGGTTCATAGTTTGGCACTTATGGCCTAATTTATGTACTGCCTTCACACACAACCTGCACAAAGCACATACACTTCCAATTTGATATTCCTTCTCCTCCTCATTTCTTCAATATTCAATCAATAACACTTCCATATATATATTGTACACAATTCCAGCAACAATTTTGGGTAGAATATTCAAGTGCTCAATGCACACAATTCACCATTAAGTTCAACATTCACTTCCACCAAAATTCAACATATTTCAATGTCAATATTACACATACACTTCAACATAATCATACTTCAATATCACTTACACTTGCTGCCCACAATTTAACATTAGCATATTTCATTAATAACTACATGTTCACACACAAATTCATGCTATTAGGGGCTGCCAAATATGGCAGTTTGCTCAAGGCATCAAAGTTCCATTTCACACCCTTAATTCAAACACTACATGCATATACTTAGATACAAACTTACTACAACTTTCATTTAAATTAATCAACCTTCATTTCCATTCATTAGAAGTAAAAATAACTCAAGCTCAACAAAGGTTCATGGCTGCCAAAAATGGACAAGTCCATTTCTCACTATTTCTTTCATTTCTCTTCACCAAAATACTCACCTCAATCTGAACACAAGGTTTACTAAAGCAAGGGAGAGGTTTTGGACACTTACCACTTTTGAAGCTTATCAAAACTTCACCAAATCTTGCTTTTCTTATTGCCAATATCTTCCCCAAGGTGAGTAGGCAAGCTTTAATGAAGGAAAGAAGTGGAAAGGATGGCTTGATCATGCACCCATGGAGGTTGCATGTGGGGTGGCCATGGTGATTTCCATGGTGAAATTCATTTCGGCAAAGTAAAATGGGATGATGAAGAAGATGATGGTGAGTGCTATCTGTTGTCCCAAGGCTGTGATAAGGGTCCCAATATCCAAGTTAGTGGGGCACTAACTTGGATTTTAATGTTAATTATTCAAAGTTTTATAAATTGGATTTTATCCCCCATTTCTTTCACTATTCTTATAATGTATCACAATTTAATTTTTCATGACATTTTCTAAGTGTAATATCATTTATTTTTAATGGAGATTGAGGTCAAAAGGCAACACTATGTGTCAAATGACCAAAATACCCCACTTCGGGTTATATTCCTAATTTTTCGGTAACATCGATTTTTGTCTGTTTCTCGATTTTTCATTTTTCTTTGTACTAATCTATTATTTTTTATTTGATATTTCTAGTATCAATTACATTTCAATAAACCTTTATTTATGTCTCAAAATTAAATTCAGAGGGTTCCCCGCGGTCCTGGGGTCGGCAACGGCCTTCCCAGTGCGGTCACTCATCGCTGTGGTGCCAGCTCGTTTAACTTAGCTTCATTTTCTCTCTTTCATTTTTCTTTGATTTTTCTTGTATTTTCTTTTTATTTGTTTCATCATTATATGTCTATTCACTATCACCGAAGTGTAGTTCTAGACATCCTGACTTGCCTGGACTGTTATTTGACTACTGGAGCAATAGAACGTACAGAACACATATAGGGAGGATGTTACAGGAGAAGCTTCTTGGATCTTTCAACTTTGGAGGCAGTTTGTTTTGCAGTATGGCACTGCATTCCTCTATTAGAGCTACTATTCCATAGTCTTCTAGCTTTCTCTTCTTTAACAGAATTTCCTTAAGAAATTTGGCATAGGATGGCATCTGAGAAAGTGCTTTAGTGAAGGGGATATTGATGTAAAGCTTTTATAAGACTTCTAAAAACTTCCCAAACTGCTTGTCCAATTTGGCTTTCTGAAATCTCTGAGGAAAAGGTAGGGGAGGCTGGTATGGTTCTGGTAATTTCTTTGTCTTCCTTGCTTCCTCTTCCTGATCTTTCTTAGCTTCTTCCTCCTTTTTCTCTGCTTGGTCTTCAGATTTTTCTATGGTTTTCTCTGTTGGTTCTACCTCTGGTTGTACTAGAGTTCTCCCACTTCTCAATGTAACTGCCTTATAATGCTCCCTTGGGTTCATTTCTAGTTGGCTAGCTAGTTTGCCAGCAGCCTTACTTGAAGAGCTTGCTTGCTGAGCTATCTGATTCTCTAGCATCTTGTTGTGAGTAGCAAGTTGGTCCACTCTGGAAGTCAGCTGTTTAATCAATTTAGTTTGTTGTTGTTGAGCTGCTAGGAACCCTTCAATCATGTTTTCCATAGCCATTTTCAATTCATGTTATTAAGGTTGGGAAGGTAGTGATAACTGTGCAAAGTTTTGTCATCTATTCTGAAATCCAAGGGGTGCTGGTGGTTTGTACCCTTGTTGCTTGTTTATTGGCTGGTTCTGCTGATTGGACCATGAGAAATTTGGGTGGTTCCTCCATCCAAGGTTATAAGTATTTGAATATGAATTGTTTGACTACCTCTGGTTGAAGTTTCCTCCGTTATTCACATAGTTCATTTGTTCTGAGTATTAATGTCAAATTATAGTCATTTGGGGTGAATTACATTTGATTTGATGTTGGTGAGTGAAGTGCTGCTTAGCTCTCTTCTTTCATTTTTTAAAGCATGTGAAATTAAGTTGAATTTCCATGAAAATTTAAGAAAATGATAAGTATTTAGGGAAGGTGAAATTTGGCAGTCTTAATTTATGAGAGCATGATGAGTAATTGATATTAAAATTGCTTAGAAATGATATTAGATGTGTATATATTGATTTAGTATAAGTTGCATAAAATGTGATTATGGAGGTTAGGGTTTTGCATGAAAATTTGGGAACTTACTGATATGATACTCAAATGAGGTAGTTAAGGTCAATTAGTGATCATTTGAGATTGTTTGACCATGTATTAAAGTTGGTTGGAGTTAAGGGAACTAAAAAGGGATAAGTTGCTGAAATTTCTAGACTCTGAGTCCAGCATGTTTAGATAGCCATAAGTTGAGCTACACAACTCCAATTGACGTGAAACCAATTGGAAGTGAAAATTAAGACATAGGGCTAGAATTTTCATTTAAGATACCCTGCCTAGAAAATGACCATAAGCTACCCTAAATGAGCCTTGAACTTGGAGGTGAAATTCTGGACACTGACATTGTGACCACGTGAACAGTAAACTTTGCATTGTCATAACTCTCTCTAAAAAACTCCAAATTAGGTGATTCTTAAATTGATGGAAAATTGAAACATATTAAAACATTTCATATGAAGAACTGAAGGCCAAATTATGAACTTTACTCAATCAAATTGCTAAGTAAATTTGGGTCAACCAATCTGCCAGAACCTGGAACTTGCAGAAATTGTGCACGTGAATAGTAAATTTTGAATTGTCATAACACACTCTAGAAAACTCCAGTTTTGCTTATTCTTGAATCGATAGAAACCTGAAACATAGGAGAACATTTCATATGAAGGACTTAAAGTCAAATTATGAACTTAACTCAATCAAATTACTGGGCAAAATTAAGTCAACAAATCTATTAGAATCTGCCCACGTGAACAGTAACTATTGATTTGAACATCACTTGAGCTACAGAGCTCCAAATTAGGTGATTCAAAAAGGAAAATAAAGTTAAGACCTAGGTGAACAGTTTTCATAAAGAACATATCATCAAATTATGATTGGAACTAGATAAATATTGGGTTCAAAAATTAAGGCACCAAGTTGTCCAAAATCCAAAACTCTTTGAAATTGCAAATCTAACTTAGGAATGCATTAGACATTCATGTAATGAGTACTTTGCAGCAATTGAGATGAGTATTGAGGTATTCTATTTGTGTGTTTTCAATAGAAAAAGAAGTTAGCACAGACAAGGAGAAGTAAGTAATGAGGAAGGAGAATTATTAAAGGTTTATGCACAACTAAACTTTTTCTTTGTTTTTAAACTTATAAATTGATTGGAATGAGTTTATTTGAATGAGTTTGCTTTAAATGAATTTAATTTGAATGAGATATGATTTTTCTCTTCCATTTGAGAAATTTGGGTGTTGTCACCTCTATATGGGTTTTATGATGATTTAAATGTGTGTATTGGTTTGCAAATGTGATGGTTGATTGGGAAACTTTTGAAAATTGTTCTAAAACCACAGTTAGCATGAAAGTCCCTTTCGAAACTCTCTAGTAATAACGGTTACTTGGGGTTTGATTTTTTATTATAATTATGTCCCCCATTAATAATGATTAGTGGGTGAGATTATATGAGTACTTATTAGCTAGCTAACCCTTCCCTCATTAATAACCGTTAGTGAGGTTGATTTGCTTTGTCGTGGTGTACAACACGATATTGATCATGAAATTTTGTGTCATAGCCTAAACTATGTGTTGATATTGGCAACACTTATGCTTTGTAAATTGTGATTTGTGACGTATAATTTCTCATTTGAAAGATGATTTCAATAAATGGTTCTTATGGATTTAGAACTATTGTGATGTTTTCATGCTTATGGAAAATATGATTTATTATGTTTTGACAAGTTGTGCTTTATTTTAAGTTATAAAGTTATTAGTTGTGCACCATTGAGTGATATATTCAGCGATAGCTTATTTATGTTGTCGCAGGTAAGGCAAAAGAGAAGGTTGCTGAGTGAGAGATTTGGAAGCAGCATTTTTTATTGACTGTGGGTATATGTAGTAGGTATACCCTCGTAATTTTCTTTTGATGTATTTTGCAGCTATATGTATGGATGTATGGACATTGAGCAGTTTGTATTAAAAAGCATTACAATGCTATAACATTTTGAGTTTATAAATATTTGTATTCCTTTCGAGACTAATGTAAATGTAAAATTTTTATGTTGTGAAATGGATTAATGAAAATATTTGACTTGACTTATATTATGCTTTCAACAGGTTATATATTTGGGTTTTACTAAAGTTTTAACTATCACCACACAGTTTTCCACAAAAATAATGATAAGATAAAAAGCTATAATTTTTTCAAAATCCCTTGTAGCATATTTAATGGGTTATCGATAAGTGTAGTTCGGTAATTCATTAGGTAAGCTATGGGAACTTGTCATACCTTACAAGGGATAAGGTGTGACATGTTTTAGTGGTATCAGGGCTTTGGTTTTCATACATGTTTTGAATTACATTGTAACACCCCTATTTGCATAGCCTGGTATATTTCACTATTCCGATGATCGGTGTCAGTCTGGATAATTAAGGAGATTAGAACCACACTTAAGAAAACTAGATAAGCTATAAACACAAATAATTTGTAATTGTCAATTAGTTAAGTATAAATAAGAAAAACAGAACACAAGAAGTTAAACGAGCCGATAGTCACAGCGATAGGTGACCTTCTCGGGAACAACTGCAAAGTCGATTTAAACTCAAATTTCGAACCATAAAATGTGACGCCGCAGTCCTTAGGACCATTACAAACACAGTGGAAAAGAGAAAATCACGAAAAAGAATTGTTAAATCAGTCAAATAATTAGGTTAGGGAGTCAGAAGAAGTATTGAATTATTTGCAAACCGGGTTGAACCGGCGAGGGGCAATTTGGTCAATTGACCCCGAGAGCTGACTCCTGACCTAACTGTCAAATAAAATTAGAGAAAAAAAAAATTCAGAGTCGAGAATTAAATTAAAGAACTAATAGAAAAAATAAATGAACAAAGAAAAAAGAAAATGAAAAAGTGAAAGAAGATGACATCATGCATGACATCATGCATGATGCCATAAATGTTATAATTAATAAATTTAATTAAATTGATTTATGGTCTTCCTAAGAGTTAAAAATACAAGAAAAGAAAGAAAAAAAAACCAAAAGTCTTCTTCCTTCACCTAAGTTGTTGCCCCACCTCTCCCTAAGCCACCATGGAAGAAACTCCATTAAAGGTTGAGTTCAAGCTTCAAAACTCCTACTAAACTTTACCTTGACCCCAAATTAATCCATTAGAACTTGATAACCTCACTTGAGAAGAGGATTGAGCAAGAAAGAAAGAAGGAAAGAGGGGCAAAATTGAAGATTGAAATTCAAAGTTTAAAGTTAGTGAATTTAAATTGAAAATTTATGTCTAATATTTGTGTTCTTGGTATAGGTAACTTAGATCTTAACTTAAAATGAAATAAAAACATTTGTGAAGGACCAAACTAAAAATTTGGCCAACTAGGGTTACTATGCATATGCTTGTATTTTGATTGAATTTAATATGTGAAGCAAGCTTGTATGAATGTGGTAGTGAGATTGATATGCATTGAATTGGTTAAATGCAATTAACTGGTGAAATAGGGTTTTGGACACCTAGGGTTTAGAGGCAAAAATTTGGAGAAATGGTGAAATGATGTATTTGATCTAGTTTGAAGTGAGAAATGGTCATTTGTGACCAAATGAAGTGTGTTGGAAGTGTTGGAGTTAAGGTTAAATTCGGATTCAATGTGGTCATGCTGCTGGCAATAGGACCAAGGTCCCTTTAAGGGACCAAAACTAAAAATTTACAAGTCCAATTGGCATGAGACCAATTGGGAATGAAAATAGACACCAAATGACACAATTTTCATTCAGGAATCATACCCAAAAAGTGACCAAAACCTAGTGAATAAATTGACCAAATCCAAAAATTCTCAGTCTGCCCTGTACAAACTGACCAAATGAACAGTGTCTGTTCATTTGGCCATAACTTGAGCTAGGCAGGTCTAAATGACCTGAAATTTTACCAGTGGACAGTTGAGATATAGACCGAAAACTTTCATGAAGAACATAAATCTAAATTATGCCATTAACCAAGTCATTTGGCCATCCAAAATTGGTGACCTAAAACTGTTAGAACCAAAATTTGCCCAGAAATCTGGGTTAAGTCCAATTCGGCAGCCATGGTTCAAACGGCTATAACTTGAGCTACAAAACTCCAATTGGAGTGATTAAAAATGAGAATAAAGTTAAGACAATAGGGAACATTTTCTATGAAGGAAGTTTTGCCAAATTCTAACAGAAAAATGACCAATGGAACAGTGCAACTTAAGATACCCTGACTGTAAATATTTATTTTGATGTATGTATTGCATGTAATTTTATGGACATGTAAAATCGGTCTTGAGCAGCTTGTACAAAGTTTGTATAAAGTTGTAATAAATTTTAGTTTGGATTTTCTTAATATAAATTTCTAGTATGATGTATATATAAATTATTTTGTCATTAATGAAATATGATTAGTAGTATTTTATTTTAAATTGAATGAAATTCATTAATGGTATTTTGATAATTGTTGGATATTGGAAATGGTGAATTTAAATTTTGGAAGTTGATAAATGTGTTGAAATTGATTGAGATGATTGTGACTTTTGAAGAAGTTGTTGAGAAAAATTATTGGAAGTGCTTTTTACAGGAATTTGAAGAACTGTTTTCTCAAAATACAAACGGCACTCTGCCGAAATTTTTATAAAATTTGCGAAAAAATAAAATGGGCCAAAAATTTTAACTAGTTTCAACTTTGAATAAATGATTTTAATACCTATTAGAAAATGCTCACCACTTATCAATAGTAAGAAAATTGTTTTAAAATCCCTTGTAGGGTACTTAATGAGTTATTGGTAGGTGAGGTTCGGTAGTTCATTAGGCATTCTATGGGATCATGTTAGGCCTTACAGAGGGGTAAGGTGTGACATACATATTTGAAAATTTTTCATAAGTACAACTGCTCAACTATCATAAATTGATACATATAGTGCATTATATCATGAATGTGGGCTAATGGAGGGAAATCTCCTTGTGTTGGTTATCTAAGGAATAAGATTCCTTGTGATTCATTATGGAAGAGGGGGATCACATAGTAGAGCAATCAGTAGCAGCTGAGGTACAAAGGGAGGCCCCACCTCCTCAGAATGCCAGTGGGTTAGCTGCACCCGTCCTGCCCATGCAATTTTCTGCTCAGTTCACTCAGCAGATAGCTGCACTATTTTAACAAATGGCTGGCAATATACCATTCCAAGCTCCAATACAAGTACCTCCAATGCAACCACTACCCCCAGCTAGACAGAATGAAAAGTTAATGAAGTATGGGGCAATAGAGTTCAAGGGTACAGTAGACCCATTGGAAGCAGGATAATAGCTTGAGAGAATGGAAAGGGTCTTCAAGAAATTACACTGCACAGATGATCTGAAGTTCGAATACTCAGTTTCCCTACTGCATGGAGATGCATATGAGTGGTGGAAGACCATTCCCCATAGTTTGGCTGAGCCTGCCCCCAGTGTTGACATGGGATGAATTTCTAAGGGAGTTTAGACATAATTATGTTCCTGATACCTATGTGGATATGAAGCTTTAAGAGTTTTTAAGTCTAAAACAAGGGGACAGGACAATGGCAGAGCATGAGAGGGAGTTTTTTCGCTTGAGTTACTATGCTGGGAGTCTACTCACCTCCAGCAGGGACAGATGCAAATGGTTTAAGGTCGGGTTGAGATCAAGTTTGAGACTGCAAGTGATTGGGTTCCGACATGAGAACTGTTAGTAGTATGCCCTAGAGCATATCATTTACTATGTATCTTGTACATATTTTATTAATAAAAGGCAATTTCACTTTTTTGTTTACATAATGTATTTATGTGTAATAGAAAAGGTCCATTGATATGTTGTTAAAAATTCTATTCTTAAGTTGTTAAGAATATGAGTGACAGTATTTCTAGCACAAAGTATCATAAATTGGTTCACAATCGAGGATACTTCAGACAAGGCATGACTTATCCAGAAAGATTGTAATCATGTTTGTTCCCAAGGCATTTATATGAGATATAAATAAGATGAAATGGTGAGTCTCTTGCCATATAATAAACATGATAAGCACTTATACACAATAAGTAGGCCGAACCAGTGATGCATATGACAAGCACATGGAGTTTACTCTTGTCAATGCATTGTCATATATTATATCAGTGCATATAATCTTTAGACCTGAGATAACACAATTATCTTGTATATAGGTGGTTTGAGTTTGATACTGCTTTCATACTTGTATTATGTATGGGTATATGGGCATATGTTAGCTCCTACTAGTTATATATGGAGGTAACTTTTAATTAAGATGGAATCTGTTACCCTAAGTAAATAGGTATAAAGTCCTATGTTCATTTAATTATTCTTGATGTTTCGAGTTCTTGGCCAGGATAGACAGATTTAGTCAGAAAAGAGTTTTTGACATGAAAATCTAATTAATCAAAAACTGGAATTAAAAGAGAACATAATATTCATAGCAAATGGGGTTTGACATAAACCATGACTGCAGCTCAAATTGGGATTTTGTAACAAAGAGATTCTAGTGCATGATAACATATGATTAAAGGTTCATTTAAAGTATTCATTGTTACTGATTTGGTAGCCATGGCACGCTATGCTAGGTTTCAACCATAATCTATGAGATGCCTAAAATGATTTGGAGAAATCATTTATGGTAAGAAAGAGTTCTGATGATATTAAGAGTTAGTATCATATATCATTGCTAATTAGTGATGAGCCTAGCGAGTCACACACATACACAAGATAGTCACCAAGTAAAATGTGATTTAATTGATTAATTAAAGACTTTAATTGATTAATTAGATGGGTTTGGTTTGCAATAAGATTGCAAAGTCCCTAGCATGACTTGAAACTAAATCTAAGTTATTGGATGTATAGTATAAGTTAAATTTATATTTAAAGTATTTAAATATGAATTTAATTATGCGAAATTAATTAATAGAGATTAATTAATTAATTTACATTTGATATAAATTGATTTGAAGAGGAGAAATAATGATTTTGGGTTGAGAACTCAAAATTACAACATAAGGGTAATTTGGTCATTCCACATGGTGACATGTGGCACCATGAGATGGTTACACATGGCACCATATTAGCTTGCCATTTGTCTTCCTATCATGTAAGATGATCAAAGTCAAGATTAAGTCTAGCTTTGACGCTTGGCTTAATGTGATTAGGTCAATTAAAAATTGATGCAATGTGGAGGTGACATGTGGCATAGGGTTTAAGTGACTTAATGACCTAATTATAAAAGGGAAAAGAAGGAAGAACAAAATACATCATTCTCTCTTGTCTATGTGTGGCGGCACCTCTTTCTTCCTCTTCTCTTTTTATCTTTTCTCATCAATTCAAAGAGAATCACTCCATTCCCTTTGAATTAAAATTGCTAGAAATTGTTTCTAGTGTCCAATACACACATACAACATCTCTAAAGGTAAGAACCCAATTTATAATTAGTTGGCAAAGGCTTGAGAAGCAAATTGGGGGCTGCCCATTGATGATCTTGGTGTGGACAAGCTAGAGGGACAACACTTGGGGTCTTAGGTGCTTCCTAAAGGTGCCAATCACATCCATAGTGCATTAAAGAGGTTAGTGCTCTAACTCATCGTTTAAACTTGGGTTTAAATGAGTTAACTTGTTAATTCATAATCTTGAATGGCAAACATAGATCCTAATACATATTAAAAGTGTTTTAATATGCAATTGAGCATTGAAATTAATTAGGCACATAAGAGGTATGGTATGATGCATGTAACCCTAGAAGAAAAATTTTGAAATTCAATGCTCTAATGGACAAATCACTATGCTTCTGCTCCTTCAAGAACTTCTCAGAACTGATATCCCAAACTCTGGAATTAGAAAGAATTGAGTCAGAAGGGGCTGTTAAAAAGGGAACTGAAGAAAAAGATAAGAGTGGGAAGACTTATAGTCAAGCTTCTGACAGTAGTTCGGGTAAGAGAAAGAGTTTTGGAGGATCAAGTAACAAAGGATCTAGTAGGGGAAGATTCTCAAGGTAGAGGCCACCTAGATCTAGTCAGCAAACATCCAGGGGTTCCTTTCTTGTCCGTACCTATGAGACCTATGGCAAGACACATGGAGGAGTATGTTATAAGGCCACAGGAGCCTATTATAACTATGGTGGATTGCACTAGTGCCCGCATATCTAGGCCACCTACCACCATTGAGGGATCTATGCAAGGTTCTACTTCTAGAGGACCACAGACAGTCAGTAGAGGCCGAGGTAGGGGTAGAGGCAACACTTCTGGTAGCCAGGGGACAGTGAGCCAACCAAACCATAGTGGTGCACCAGCCAAGGTGTACACCATGTGCCAGAGGGAGGAAGCTGAGACATCAGATGTTGTGGCTAGTATATTCTCCATCTTTAATAAGCATGTTTATATGTTGTTTGACCCCCGTTCTACACATTCTTATGCTAGTGCTAGTATTGCATGTTCTGTTGCTATTCCTTGTGTGAAATTGGATTATGAAGTGTTAGTGAATAGTCCTTTAGGACAACAGGTTAGGGTGAATAAATTTTATAAGGATTGTCTGTTGGTGATCCAAGGACACACCTTTCTATCTGATTTAATTGAAATGCCCTTTCAAGATTATGACATCATCTTGGGCATGGATTGGTTAGCCAGGCATCATGCCATGATTGACTGTAGACTGAAGACAGTCACTTTTGATCTTCCCAAGTATACAGATGTAGTAATAGAAGGGGAGAGGCAGTTATTGCCATCCAACATCATTTCAGCTGCACTTGCTAGAAAGATGATTAGGAAGGGATTTGAAGCTTTTCTAGCTCATGTAATAGACACCCAGGTTGGAAGTCCAGACCTTAAGGATATTCCTACAGTATGTGATTTTTCGAATGTCTTTCCGAAAGAGTTGCTGGGATCGCCTCCAAAAAGAGAGGTGTAGTTTGAAATTGAGATTATGCTTAGTGTATTTCCATCACTCCTTATAGAATGTTACCTACTGAGTTGAAAGAGTTGAAGGTGCAATTGCAGGAGTTGCTAGATAAGGGTTTCATTCGCCCTAGTGTGCCACCTTGGGGAGCACAGTATTGTTTGTGAAGAAGAAGAATGGTACTCTCCGTCTATGCATAGACTACAAACAGTTGAATAAGGTGACCATAAAGAATAGATATCCTCTGCCACTGATTGATGATCTATTTGATCAGCTAAAGGTTGTAATTGTATTCTCCAAAATTGATTTGAGATCGGGCTATTATCAGTTGAGGTTGCAGGAGTAAAGTATTCCTAAAACTGCCTTTAGGACTCGGTATGGCCACTATGAATTCTTAGTGATGCCATTTGGGTTAACTAATGCTTCAACTACTTTTATGGGCCTGATGAACACTATCTTCAGGCCATATTTGGACAAGTTTGTTGTGGTGTTCATTGATGATATTTTGGTGTACTCAAAGAATGCTGAGGAACATGATAAGCACTTGAGGATAGTATTACAGACTTTGAGAGAGAAACAGTTGTATGCGAAACTATCGAAATGTGAGTTCTGCCTGAAGGAGATTACATTTTTGGGGTATATTGTATCTGTAGAGGGTATCCATTGGTGATATTGGTGTGGACAAGCTAGAGAGACAACACTTGGGGTCCTTAGTGCTTCCTAAATGTGCCAATTGTGTCCATATTGCATTAAAGAGGTTAGTGCTCAAACTCCTCTTTTAAACTAGGGTTTAAATGAATTAATTCGGTAATTCACAATCTTGAAAACATAGATCCTAATACATATTAAAAGTGTTTTAATATGCAGTTGAGCATTGAAATTAATTAGGCACATAAGAGATGTGGTATGATGCATGTAACCCTTGAAGAAAAATTTTGAAATTCAATGCTCTAATGAACAAATCACTATGCTTCCGCTCCTTCAATTGGTATCAGAGCCATTATATTTGCCATTTAGATTGTTTAATATGAGATTTAATTGTGTGATTTAATCAATTTTGATTGATTCATTGCTAGTTGCATTCATATATGTGGCGGTATGGTTATGAGCTTGATGGTGCACATGGTTTTGAGGAGAACACTCCTAGGGAGTGTTTACATGATGCGCATGGACTATGGGCCTCTTTGTATAATTGTTATGTTTTTAAGGCCCATAATTAGGCCCATGCTTAATTAAATTGTTTAATTAAGAATTTTAATCACATAATTAAATTTTGATTCAATTGTTTGAATGAGATTCAAATCTGAATTTTTAAATTTGTTTGAATGAGATTCAAATCTGAATTTTTTAAATTTGTTTGAATAAGATTCAAATTTAAATTTTTAAATTTGTTTGAATGAGATTCAAATCTGAATTTTTAAATTTGTTTGAATGAGATTCAAATATGAATTTTTTAGTTGAATATGAGATATTCAATTTAATTTTAGTATGTATGTTTTATTTAATTGTTAAATGGTAATATGCATGATGGATGATCATAGACAATAAAAGACCAATGTGATTAAATTTATTTCTTTTATTTTCTTTGGGTTGTAAAATAATAAATTTTATTTTTAGTGGCATGCATTATAAGTGTTGTAATAATTTGGGTTGTAATTTCATTTATTTGAGGACTTTAAAGTCCATGATCTTGTAAATTTACTTTGGTATGCCAAGGATTACAATGTAATTGGATTGCAAGAAGATCAAGGAGGTCAAGAGCATTGGTGGGACCAGTGGGAGGAATTCAAGATCAAGTGTTGATTATGTACTTCTTCAGCAACTCTTGTAAAATGAATGAATGAAATGCACCTAGGAATGCCCTGATTCAATTCTTGGTGGCTCAGAATTGAATCCCTTAGAAAGTCCATGATCATACCATATTTATTATTTATCCATGTATGCATGAGATATAAGAGAATGTATGCAAGTATATGATATGAACACCCTCACTGTAACAATTTTGTACATTCTACTATTCCAGTGATCAGTGTCAGTCCGGACAGTTAAAACGTCTGGAAAAATACTTAAACTAAAGTGAGGAACTATAATTAACTTAAATATTAATAAGAAAAATTTAGAAAAAATTTTAAAAATAAAATACAACCAAGTTAAGTGAGCCGGTGCCCTAGAGATGGGTAACCCAGTGGGAAGTTGCGGTCCTCATGACTATGAGTCCTAGACCTGGGAGAAAATTCATAAAATAAATTTTTGGACTCCAGAGAAGAGTCATTGAGGTTTCTAAGGCATTAGAATGCCAAGAAAATGCTTAGAAAAATTTTTCAATCAGTATAAACAATTTTGGTCTGTTAAGCCAAACGGAGGGTATTTTGGTCATTTCGTCTTCAGAGATGATTTTTGGCCGACTTGTCCAGTTAAGTAAATAATTATCATGACATAAAATGTTAATAAATATTGCTAGAAATTAAATTAAAAATGAGTAGAGAAGAAAAGAAAAGAAAATAAAAAAAAATGCCAATTATGACATTACCACGATGTCATTTAAAAAAATTCCACCAATCACAATTAAGCATCACTTAAATTAACCTATAAAAGAGGATAATTGAGACAAAAAAAAAAAAAAAAACTTAAAAGGAAATCTGCCTTCTTCCTCATCAAACCAGCCGTCTCCCTTCCCTTAAACCCAACCTCCATTAAAGCTTCACCTAAAGCTTTACACCCTTACCAAATTACCAACAAACCCTAAGTTCCCTTCAATAAAACTTGTCTATACTACTTGGAAAGGTGTTTGGCTGCCAAGAAAAGCCAAGAAACTAAAGATTTGTGAAGGAGAAAATCTCTTCAAAGAGGTTAATGTCCAATCTTTTACTTTTTTTACTTAAGCCATGTTTAATGCCTTGAAATAAATGGAAAGTGTAAGAAAAAAAAAATTTGTATGTGTGCATCCCTATAATTTTGGTAGCTTAGGGTTGGTTAGGGTTTGATGAATTTACTTGAAGTAAAGTGTTTATGAGCTGCCCATAGCATGAGATGAGTGATTGAACATGTAAGAGTAAGTGAAATGCAAGTGTGATGCATGGATGAATCTTAAAAATGTGGACACTTGAACAACATTAGGGTTTGCTTATGTAATGGTATGTTAATATTGTAATGGTCAATTAGTGACCATTTGAATGTGTGTGAGGAGGAATTGAAGTGAGTAAGGATGTTGGAGTTGAGCTTAGGCATGCTGCCCTTGGTAACCTACAGGACTAGTTGTGAGTCCAGCAGGTTTGGGTAGCTATAAATGGAGTTGTATAGGTTCAATTGGTGCAAGGCCAATTGGACATGAAACTAGACACATAATGGTACAACTTTGGTGAAGAAACCCTACCCAGAAAACCAAACCAAGTTGACCTAAAAATTACCCTAATCCAGGTGACCAACAGGCTGTCCCTGGAAAATGACTAAATGAATAATGTTTGTTCAAATGGTCATAACTCAGTGTAGGCAAGTTCAATTGATCTAAAATTTTATCAGTAGAAAGGTGAGACATAGACCTATAACTTTTATGTAGAAAACAAACCCAAATTTTGACCATAATATATTCAAAAACTAACCTACAATCAGTGTACGAAAATTGTAAAATGGGTTCTGCCCAGAAAATCTGGAAAATTTGCAATCTGGCCAGTTATGGTGTTTAGGCCATAACTTGAGCTACAAAACTCCAAATAGAGTGATTTAAAAAAAGAAATGTAACTAGACACAATAAGGAACAATTTTCATGAAGACAATTTTGCCAAATTCCTACTGTACAAATGACCAATGGAATAGTAAACTTAGTGCTTAAAATCTGAAAATTGTAAATAACTAACACTAAGCTATGAAATGGTATTGGCAACCATTATTAACAACTTTAGAATACAAAATGTGGTATGTTGGGGATATTAGAATCAATATACGTATTGTCTATGAAAAAGTCAATATTTTAGTTGACTAATGAAATAAATAGTAACAATGAAACTTCAATTTCAAGAATGGTAAAATTTAAAAGTGTAACATGCCCTAGTACACCTAGTAAGATTGGTTTAGATAGGTTGGCATGCTAATGGGGTTCAGTTAGCAGTACTGCATATGGCATTATGCCATTCTGTGATTTTATGGCTTTTAGCCATTCTGATATTATGATGATACTTGGCCTTGTGCCTAATGTTTATTATAGCTTATCAGCTATTCTATTGCACACCGGGAGATACATATGTGACCGATGGTGTGACGGCCTGAGTGTAATGGCCCGGCCCACTAGTGATATTGTCCGCTCTAGGCTAAAGCCCTCACGATTTCAAAACGAGTCGTTAGGGGTTACGAACCGCCAACTTATAAACCCAGCATCTCTCCCGTGTTTTGTTAATGTGGGATTTGCCTAGGGTGTTATAATCCACCCCCTTTATGGGACTCAGCGTCCTCGCTGAGATTTGCCCCACCATCGCCCAAGGTTGCACGCGGAGTGGCTCTGATACCACAAATGTAATGGCCCAGCCCACTAGTGATATTGTCCGCTCTGGGCCGAAGCCCTCACGGTTTTAAAATGCGTCACTAGGGGTTACGAACCGCCAACTTATAAATCCAGCATCTCTCCCGTGTTTTGTCGATGTGGGATTTGCCTAGGGTGTTACACCGAGGTACTTGATACCCAGTGCCAATTTACCCATTTATCCAGTCTAGTCATCCAGTATAGGTTACTTGGGCAACCAAAAAATGAAAATTGATAAATTTAATAAAATAATAAATATAACAAGTACCAAATAAGTAAGATTACAAATAATTATCGAAAATTTGTCTGTATGAGACATCAATACATTCACTGCATATTTATTTCCTTTTAGTCCTTTTTATTTTATTATTGGCACCGCTAAGTATTATTGCTTAGCGCATTGCTTTTTGCCATGCATAGGTTCTGGAGAGACTGACAAAGAGCCCAGTAGACCACAGACTAGGTAAGGCCATCCACGGTTCTGCATAGTGTCCATGTCACCTCACAGACTTCAGTGCATTGGTAGGACACTAGGTCCCATTTTGGTATTTTGTAATTAAAATTTTATTTTCTCATGTATAATTGAGACTCATGTACTATATTTTGGTATTGATGTAAATAGTTGGAATTTGTGTTATAAATGAAAAATTGAGTATTTATTTATGATTTGTATAAGATTATCATGTGAAATGAATGAATGAGAAATAGAAGTATTGTTGAGAAATATTGAGACCAGGTTGATAGTTATTAGAGTTTGAGAATGATTGAAAATGATTATTGGAAGTGTTTTTCACAGGTTCCGAAGAACTGTTTTCTCCATTTTTAGCTGGTACTCTGCCGGATTTTCTATAAAATTTTTAGAACCTCAAATAAATTTATAATTTCAATAAATGACTTAAATGTGTTATATTTCACAAATTGCACTTCATAACTATGAAGAAATAAATTAAGGAAGGATAAAAATAATTGAGATAAAATATGGTGTTCCGGTACACTATGTGACATATCTTACTCGGCTATATTATAGACGGGTAAGGGTGTCACATGATATATGCATGCTAATTGGATAATGTGAAAAGTGAGAATATAATAGTAATTAAGCCGACCACTAAATCTTCCAAACAAATGATTAAGTTAGAAATGGTATAATTAAACTAATTATATCATGGGCCCTCCATTAAGGCAATTATTTTAAAAAATTTTAAATACTTGCATTTAATGCATTTAATTTAAGAGATTTTCTTAAGAATAATTGTTAAGCATAAGATGTTGTAAATATGTAAATAAGTTGATGTCCAATAATGGATGTGCCTGAGGACATTAAAGTTATTTGCATGTTTACTGGCGTAATGGGATCAACTTAACTAATGCAAGATGAATCAATAGTGGATGTGCCTGAGATTTTGAGCATTAGGGGCTAGATAAAGGATTGAATCTCACATGAGATGTGATGGGCAAGGAGTTGCTCACTTATAGTTTATTGTAATTCCAATAATGGATGTGCCTGAGGATGATCAATAAGACTATAAGAATTCAATCACCCACTAGAAATCCATCTAACTAGGATTTTCGTTTCCTACTTTAGAAGTGTAGGATTCGCCAAGTTAGTGGGATGACCAATTTGATTAAAAGACCATAATCATTTTGGTTAATTACTTGATACATTTACTAATTAATTTAGTTATTTTCTATAGTTGTTCTTCTGATAATAATGAGCACTCAACAACCACCACCATCCAATATCCTTGTGAGCATACTTGATCACAATAGGTTGACAGGACCTAATCTTTTTGATTAGCTAAGAAATTTAAAACTTGTCCTGAACCTAGAACGTATTGAATATGTTCTAGACTCAAATGTTTTTGGTCCCTTACCTCTAGAGGCCACTCAAGAGGAACATGACACTTTGGACAAGTGGAAGGAGCATAATATGAGAGCCAAGTGTTACATGCTTGCTTCTATGAGTAATGAGTTACAGAAGCAGCATGAGAACATGCAGAGTGCAAGTGAGATCCTCCTTCACCTACAAGAGTTACATGGTGAGCATAGCAGGAATGCTAGGTATGAGATATCTAGGCAACTCTTTCGAATGAGGATGTCTGAGGGACAGAATGTTGGGGATCATGTCCACAAGATGATTCGACTTATAGAGCAACTGGAACATCTTGACTTTAACATGGATTTCCAATTGTAGACGGATTTGATTCTTCAGTCTCTACCTGAGTCATTTGGGAATTTTGTGATAAATTTCCATATGACTAAGCAGGAATACACCTTGGCCAGTTTACTTAACATGCTTGTTATTGCCCAAAAATAATATGCCGAGTAATAAAGGAAAAGAGGTAGCTTTGATTGCTTCTTCTTCTGCTGGAAAGTCCAACAAGAAGAAGGGCAATAAGAAAAAGAAACCTCAAGTTCTAGGACCTTCCAAAAAGATAGCCAAATAGAAAGAGAAGACCAAAGCTGATGGAGGCAAAGGAAAGTGTTTTCACTGCCAGAAAGATGGGCACTAGAAAAGGAACTGCCTAGAATATCTTGCTTCTCTGAAGGACAAGAAGGATATACCTTCAGAAGGTATGTCTATATCTTGTTATTTAGATACTGATAATACTCATAGTTCATCTATAGCTTTGGTTTTAGATACTGGTGCCAGTTCTTACATTTCTTATGATATGCAGGAACTAGCAAATAGTAGTAGCTTGCATGTTCAAGATGTTAGACTCCAAATTGGCAATGGCTCAACTGTTGAAGCTTTAGCCATAGGATCTAAATCCTTTTATATGTGTGGACATGCTTTGTGTTTGAATAACATTTTGTATATGCCTGATGCTTTTAAGAATATCATTTCTATATCTAGTTTGACTAGAAATGGTTATGAATTTCAGTTCACAGATGATGTTTGCTATATTTATTTTGAAAATAAATATGTTGGCTCGAGTTATATGCATGATGGTCTTTATTATTTGGATAATAATGATAAACACAAAATGAATGCAAGCAATCTAAAAGAATGCAATGCCATGATGAAAATCAACTCAAGTTCAAAATATATTTGGCACTTAAGATTAGGTCATGTTGCAGAAGATAGGATTGCAAAACTGGAGAAAATGGGGATTTTATCCTCATTGGGTCTGAACCTACTCTAACTTGTGAATCCTGCCTTCAAGGCAAAATGACTAGATCACCCTTTGTTAGACAAGGACTAAGAGCTAAAAATATTTTGGAGCTAATACATAGTGATGTATGTGGTCTATTTAAGAAAATGGCTAGTGGCAGTTCTCATTACTTTATTACCTTTACTGATGATAAATCAAGGTTTGGGTATTTATATTTGATGAAATACAAACATGAATCCTTTGAAAAGTTCAAAGAATTTAAATCTGAAGTAGAAAATCAAACAGGAAAAAGTATTAAAACTCTTCTATCAGATCGTGGAGGTGAATACTTAAGTACTGAATTTGATGAATACTTGAAAGAGCATGGCATTGTTTCCCAGCTGACTCCTCCAGGAACGCCATAGCTGAATGGTGTATCTAAAAGGAGAAATTGTACCCTATTAGATAAGGTGCATAGTATGATGAGCTATACTAATATGCCAATCTCCTTTTGGGGATTTGCATTAGAATCAGTTTTGCATATTCTACAAAGGATTCCATCAAAATCAGTTTCTTCCACACCTTATGAGATATGGCATGGAAGAAAACCAAGTCTTAAGCATCTTAAGATTTTGGGTTGTCCAGCTTTTATAAAAAAGCTGAACATTGATAAATTGGAAACCATATCAAAAAATGGTCGATTTGTTGGATATCCAAAAGAGAGTTTTGGATATTATTTTTATTTGCCTACATCACAAAAGGTTGTGATAAGCAGAGATGCCATATTTCTTGAGCAACAGTTTATTCAAGAAGGAGGCAAAGGAAGGCAAATAGAGTTAGAATTGGAGAATTCTAACCAACCAACAGATCAAATGGATATAGATCCATCTAGTCAACCTACACCTATTGATGAAACATCTACAGTAATTCCTCGCAGATCAACTAGGATATCTCACCCACCAATGAGATATGGTTTCCTTCATGAAGATGAACAAGAGTTGTTTACTCATGAAGAAGTAGATCATGGAGATGATCCACTTACCTATGAAGAAGCTATATCAGATATAGACTCTTCAAAATGGATTGAAGCTATGAAATCCGAAATTGATTCCATGTATAAGAATCAAGTTTGGGATCTTGTTGACCCACCTGAAGCTATTGTACCTGTAGGGAATAAATGGGTTTTTAAGAAGAAAATTAGTTTTGATGGAAAGGTAGAGACCTATAAAGCAAGGCTAGTTGCGAAAGGGTTTTGCCAAAGACAAGGAATCGATTATGAGGAGACTTTCTCGCCTGTTGCCATGGTTGAATCAATTAGGATTCTATTAGTAATAGCTGCATACTATGATTATGAGATTTGGCAGATGGATGTCAAAACAGCTTTTCTCAATAGATACATTGAAGAAAACATTTTCATGGAACAACCTAGGAGTTTTGAATCCCAAGAAGGTTCTAAGGTATGCAAGCTAAAGCGATATGGGTTGAAACAAGCTTCGAGGAGTTGGAACATCCGTTTTGATGAAGCCATTAAGTCATTTGGTTTTATAAAAAATGTGGATAAACCATGTGTATATAAGAAGGTTAGTGACAATGCTATCACTTTCCTTGTCTTATATGTGGATGATATTCTTTTGATAGGTAATGGCATAGATATGTTAACAGTTGTAAAGGTATGGTTATCAAATACATTCTCTATGAAAGACTTAGGGGAGGCAACCTATATTCTTGGAATTTGTATCTATAGAAATAGAGCGAAAAGAATAATTGGTTTATCCCAAAGTCTATACTTAAAAAAGGTATTAAAGAGGTTTAACATGCTTAATTCCAAGAGAGAATTGTTACCAGTGAGACATGGTATCCACCTTTCTAAAGATATATCTCCAAAGACACCTGAAGAAAGAGATAAAATGGCCAGGATTCCATATGCTTCGGCTATTGAAAGTTTGATGCATGTATTGATGTGTACTAGGCTGGATATCACACATGCTGTTAGTTTGACTAGCAGGTTTCAATCCAATCTAGGTTTGGAACACTGGATAGTTGTCAAGAACATCCTTAAGTACTTAAGAAGAACTAAGGATTTATTCTTGATTAATAGAGGTGGTGACTTGCAATTCAATGGTTATACTGATTTTGATTTCCAATCAGATATCAGAGTATGACTGCTGATTCCACTACAGAATCTGAGTATATTACTGCATTGTTTGGATAAGGAACCCTGGGCTCACTGAAAATCCAAACACATAGAAAGGCACTATTACATTATGAGA
This sequence comes from Hevea brasiliensis, assembly GCF_030052815.1. Lineage (NCBI taxonomy): Eukaryota > Viridiplantae > Streptophyta > Magnoliopsida > Malpighiales > Euphorbiaceae > Hevea > Hevea brasiliensis. Next base: position 20,569,299 of record NC_079503.1, read on the forward strand.
GAGATAGTTGGGCGAAGCAATATAGCCATGTAGAAAATAGCATCGGCTGAAAATCCAGCTGATCCATTTACGAAGCCTATATCACAAGCTCAGTTAGACTGACATCTTGAGAAGATGGGTCTAAGATATTGTAGTGAATTGTTCCAGTGCTAGTGGGAGATTATTAGTAGTATGCCCTAAAGCATATCATTTAGTATGTATCTTGTACATATTTTATTAATAAAAGGCAATTTCACTTTTCTGTTTACAAAATGTATTTATGTGTAATAGAAAAGGTCCATTGATATTTTGTTAGAAATTCTATTCTTAAGTTGTTAAGAATATGAGTGATAATATTTTTAGCACAAAGTATCATAAATTGGTTCACAATCAAGGATACTTCACACAGGACATGACTTATCCAAAAAGATTATAATCATATTTGTTCCCAAGGTATTTATATGAGATATAAATAAGATGGAATGGTGAGTCTCATGCCATATGACAAACATGGCAGGCACTTATACATTATAAGTAGGCCGAACCAGTGATGCATATGACAAGCATAAGGAGTTTACTCTTGTCAATGCATTGTCATATATCATATCAGTGCATATAATCTATAGACCTGAGATAAAACAATTATCTTGTATATAGGTGGTTTGAGTTTGATACTGCTTTCATACTTGTACTGTGTATGGGTATATGGGCATGTGTTGGCTCCTGCTAGTTATATATGAAGGTAGGTGTTGATCAAGATGGAATCTGTTACCCTAAATAAGTAGGGATAAAGTCCTATGTTCATTTAATTGTTCTTGATGTTTCAAGTTCCTGGCCAAGACAGAGAGATTTAGTCAGAAAAGAGTTTCTGATAAGAAAATCTAATTAATCAAGAACTGGAATTAAAAGAGAACATAATATTCATAGCAAATGGGGTTTGACATAAACCATGACTCCAGCTCGAATTGGGATTTTGTAACAGAGAGATTCTAGTGTATGGTAACATATGATTAAAGGTTCATTTAAGGTATTCCATGTTACTAATTGGGTGGCCATAGCACGCTATGCTAGGTGTCAACCATGGTCTATGAGATGCCTAAAATGATTTAGAGAAATCATTTATGGTAAGAAAGAGTTCTGATGATATTAAGAGTTAATATCATATCTTATTGCCAATTATAGATGAGCATAGAGAGTCACACACATACACAAGATAATCACTAAGTAAAATGCGATTTAATTGATTAATTAAAGAGTTTAATTGATTAATTAAAAAGGTTTGGTTTGAAATAAGATTGCAAAGTCCCTAGCATAACTTGAAACAAAATCTAGGTTATTGGATGTATAGTATAAGTTAAATTTATATTTAAAGTATTTAAATATGAATTTAATTATGTGAAATTAATTAATAAAGATTAATTAATTAATTTATATTTGATATAAATTGATTTGAAGAGGAGAAATAATGATTTTGGGTTGAGAACTTAAAATTACAACATAAGAGTAATTTGATCATTCCACATGGTGACATGTAGCACCATGAGATGGTGAAACATAGCACCATATTAGCTTATCATTTGCCTTCCTATCATGTAAGATGATCAAAGTCAAGATTAAGTCTAGCTTTGACACTTTGATTAATGTGATTAGGTCAATTAAAAATAAGATGCAATGTGGAGGTGAAATGTGGCATAGGGTTTAAGTGACTTAATGACCTAATTATAAAAGGGAAAAGAAAGAAGAAAAAAATACATTATTCTCTCTTGTCTATGTGGGGTGGCACCTCTTTCTCCCTCTCTTCTCTTCCTCTTTTCTCATCAATTGAAAGAGAATCACTCCATTCCTTTTGAATTAAAATTGCTAGAAATTGTTTCTAGTGTCCTATACACACATATAACCTCTCTAAAGTTAAGAACCCAATTTATAATTAGTTAGAAAAGGCTTGAGAAGCAAATTGGGGCTGCCCATTGGTGATCTTAGTGTGGACAAGCTAGAGGGACAACACTTGGGGTCTTAGGTACTTCCTAAAGGTGCCAATCACTTCCATTGTGCATCAAAGAGGTTAGTGCTCTAACTCCTCTTTTAAACTAGGGTTTAAATGAATTAATTTGTTAATTCACAATCTTGAATGGCAAACATAGATCCTAATACATATTAAAAGTGTTTTAATATGCAATTGAGCATTGAAATTAATTAGGCACATAAGAGATATGGTATGATGCATGTAACCCTAGAAGAAAAATTTTGAAATTCAATGCTCTAATGAACAAATCACTATGCTTCCACTCCTTCTAGAACTTCTCAGAACTAATATCCCAAGCTCTAGAATTAGAAAGGATTGAGTCAGAAGGGGCTGTTAAAAAGGGAATTAAAGAAAAAGATAAGAGTAGGAAGACTTCTAGTCAAGCTTCTGGCAGTAGTTCGGGTAAGAGAAAGAGTTTTGGGGGATCAAGTAACAGAGGATCTGGTAGGAAAAGATTCTTAGGGTAGAGGCCACTTAGATCTAGTCAGCAGACATCACCTGTGGCAAAACACATGGAGAAGTATGTTATAAGGGCATAGGAGCCTATTAAAACTGTGGTGGAAGTGGGCATTTTGCTAGAGATTATACTAGTGCCCGCATATCTAGGCCACCTACCACCATTGAGGGATCTATGCAAGGTTCTACTTCCAGAGGACCACAGACAATTAGTAGAGGCTGAGGCAGGGGTACAGGCAGCACTTCTGGTAGCCTGGGCACAGTGAGCCAACCAAAACAGAGTGATGCACCAGCCAGGGTGTACACCATGTGCCAAAGAGAGGAAGTTGAGACATCAGATGTTGTGGCTGGTATATTCTCTATCTTTAACAAGGATGTTTATGTGCTATTTGACCCCCATTCTACACATTCTTATGCTAGTGCCAGTATTGCATGTTCTATTGCTATTCCTTGTGTGAAATTGGATTATGAAGTGTTAGTGACTAGTCCTTTAGGACAAGAGGTTAAGGTGAATAAATTGTATAAGGATTGTCCATTGGTGATCTAAGGACACATCTTTCTATCTGATTTAATTGAAATGCCCTTCCGAAATTATTACATTATCTTGAGCATGGATTGGTTAGCAAGGCATCATGCCATGATTGACTGTAGACTAAAGACAGTCACTTTTGATCTTCTCGAGTATGCAGATGTAGTAATATAAGGGAAGAGCCAATTATTGCCATCTAACATCACTTCAGCTGCACTTGCTAGAAAGATGATTAGGAAGGGATATGAAGCTTATCTAGCTCATGTGATAGACACCCAAGTAGGAAGTCCAGACCTTAAGGATTCCTATAGTATGTGATTTTTCGGATGTCTTTCAGGAAGAGAGTTGCCGGGATTGCCTCCGAAAAGAGAGGTGTAGTTTGAAATTGAGATTATGCCTAATGTATTTCCATCACTCCTTATAGGATGGCACCTGCTGAGTTGAAAGTGTTGAAGGAGCAATTGCAGGAGTTGCTAGATAAGGGTTTCATCCGCCCTAGTGTGTCACCTTGGGGAGCACAGTATTGTTTGTGAAGAAGAAGGATGGTACTCTCCGACTATGCATAGACTACAGACAGTTGAATAAGGTGACCATAAAGAACAGATATCCTCTGCCACTGATTGATGATCTATTTGATCAGCTAAGGGTTATAACTGTATTCTCCAAAATTAATTTGAGATCAGGCTATTATCAGTTGAGGTTGCAGGAGCAGAGTATTCCTAAAACTGCCTTTAGGACTCGGTATGGCCACTATGAATTCTTAGTGATGCCATTCAGGTTAACTAATGCTCCAGCTGCTTTTATGGGCCTGATCAACTCTATCTTCAGGCCATATTTGGACTAGTTTGTTGTGGTGTTCATTGATGATATTTCAGTGTACTCAAAGAATGCAGAGGAACATGATAAGCACTTGAGGATAGTATTATATACTTTAAGAAAGAAACAGTTGTATGCAAAACTATCAAAATGTGAGTTTTGGCTGAAGGAGATTACATTTTTGGGGTATATTGTATCTGCAGAGGGTATCCAAGTAGATCCTAGCAAGATAGAAGCTATCCTTAACTAGAAGCCGCCCAGAAATGTCATTGAAGTTCGCAGTTTTCTTGGGTTAGCCGGGTACTATCGTCATTTTGTGAAGGGATCCTCCATGCTAGCATCTCCACTAACCAAGTTGCTTCAGAAAGATGTGAAATTTCAATGGACTGACAAATGCCAGGAAAACTTTAATGAGTTGAAACGATGTTTGACTGAAGCTCCAGTTCTGACTTTACCTACTCCAGGTAAAGACTACACTGTATACAATAATGCTTCTCATAGTGGATTAGGTTGTGTGTTGATGCAAGATAGGAATGTCATTGCCTATGCTTCATGCCTGCTTAAACCGCATGAGAGGAATTATCCTACACATGACTTGGAGCTGGCAGCCATTGTCTTTGCCTTGAAGATCTAGAGACATTACTTGTATGGGTAGAAATGTTATGTATACACAGATCATAAAAGTTTGAAGTACTTGGGCACATAGAAGGAGTTGAATTTGAGGCAGAAAAGGTGGTTAGAGCTGAGAAAAGACTATGATTGTCTGATTGACTACCAACCTGGGAAAGCTAATGTGGTGGCAAATGCCTTAAGTCGCAAGACCATGGCTAGTTTGAGAGTTTCACCTTTATCTATGGTACATGGCTTGAAGGCTTTACATGCCAATTTGGAGATTGATGATAATGGGCAGTTTGGGTTATTGTTCATAGATTGACCAAGTCTGCACACTTTCTGACAGTGAGAATGGATTACAGCCTAGAAAGATTAGCTAAATTATACATTAATGAAGTGGTGAGGTTGCATGGAGTGCCAATGTCTATTGTATCAGGTAGAGATCCAAGGTTCACTTCTAGATTCTAGGGTAGTTTCCAAAAAGCCCTAGGAACTAGATTGAACTTCAGCACAGCATTCCATCCACAGAAAGATGGTCAGTCTGAAAGGATCATTCAAATTTTGGAGGACATGCTTTGAGCTTGTGTAATTGAGTTTAAAGGAAGTTGGGATACACACTTGCCTTTGATTGAATTTGCCTACAACAATAGTTATCAGTTAAGCATTGGGATGCCTCCATATGAAGCACTTTTATGGCAGAAAGTGTAAAACTCCCTTGTGCTAGGATGAAATGGGTAAGAGGAAGATAATGTGCCTTGAACTTATGCAGTAAATGGAAGAAAAGATTAAGCTCATTAGAGACAGACTCAAGGCGGCATCGGATAGACAGAAGTCCTACATTGATATGAAGAGAAGAGATATTCAGTATAGTGTGGGTGACAAAGTATTCCTTAAAGTTTCTCCTTGGAAGAAGATCATAAGGTTTGGTAGAAAGGAGAAACTGAGTCCTCACTTCATTGGGCCATATTAGGTTCTAGAAAGAGTGGGTCCGTTGGCATATAGATTGGCATTGCCTCCAGAGTTAGAAAAGATTCACAATGCCTTTCATGTCTCCATGTTGAGGAGGTACAGATCAAACCTCTCTCACATTTTGCTAGTAGAGGAGATTGAGGTGAATCCAGACCTGACATATGATGAAGAGCCCATAAAGATCTTGTCATATGAGGTGAAGCAGCTGAGGAACAAGCAGATACCTCTAGTAAAAGTGTTGTGGGACCATCATTCAGGCCAAGAGGCTACATGAGAGCATGAGGAGGACATAAGGAGGCAGCACCCATAGCAATTCAAAGACTGAAACTAGATAAATTTCAAGGATGAAATTTTATTTTTAAGGAGGGGAGAATTGTAACACCCAAAACCTGCGAGCTCTAAATAGTACCATTTTTGGTATGTGACTAGTACTATTCAAAGATACATTAAGGACCAAAAATAAAAGGAAAATTAATTGAGATGGACACAATAAAAATTCAAGTGAACCAAAGAATTAAGGACTCATCGGGTATTATGAAAAAGAAAGATTATGACCAGATGAGGGGCATTTTGGTCAATTCACTTCAAGGGTTGATTTTTCACCAAAACATCAATTAAATTAAATAAAAATAAAATATTGAATTGTGGAGAAATTTTGAGAAAAATTAAGTGTAAATGTAAAAAAGAAAAGAAAAGAAATAAAAACTTAAGTTTAATTACCTTTATGACACAATTAAAACTTTAATTTAAATAAACTAATTTTTGGGGATAAATATTTAAGACACAAGATGATTAACTAAAATTTTTTTAAAAAAAAGGCCATTTCCCTTCTTCTTTCCTTCATGTGCACCCTCTCCCACACTCTCTCTCTCTCTCTTTTCTTTAATCCACCATCAACAATCCCTCACAACCCTTGATTTCCTACCTTTCATCCATGGGTTTTCCACCTAATTAGTAGAAAACAACAAAGTGCTTTTTGATTGAAGGATTTAAGCAAGAAGAATAAGAGATTTGGAAGAGAAATTGAAGATTGGAAAAGCTCAATTAGAGGTAAGTCTCCCTTCTAACCTAAATTAGCTTGTGCTCATGGAATTAGGGTTAAACTAGTGAAAATAACATGAAAAATGAAAGAATTGTTGATTGAAATTTACACCATGAAATTTTGGTCCACTTTGGGAAAACTTAGGGTTTTATGTGTTTTAGCTAAATTGATGATAAATTCAAGTTTAATTGAAGTAGTATACATGTTTGGGGTAGTGAAATATCATGGGAATTTCAAAAATTAGAAAATGGAAGATTAGGGTTCATGGGAAATTAGGGCTTTTATGTGGTGCTATCCAATTGAGTTTTATAGGACCTAATTATGGCATTTGAGGTGCCTTAAAGGTGAATTGATATTTATAAGATGAATGGAAATAATGAAATGGTATGGATTGGGGAAATTATAAACTAGAATTTTGAAAATTTTGGGAGTTTTGGAAAATGAAGTGCTAAGGATGTATTAATGTCAATTTATAGTCATTTGGGGTGAATTAAATTTAATTTAATGTTAGTGAGTGAAGTGCTACTTAGCTCTCTTCTTTCATCTTTTAAAGCATGTAGAATTGAGTTGAATTTCCATGAAAATTTAAGAAAATGATACGTATTTAGGGAAGGTGAAATTTGGCAGCCTTGATGTATGAGAGTATGGTGAGTAATTGATATTAAAATTGCTTAGAAATGGTGTTAGATGTGTATATGTTGATTTGGTATAAGTTACATGAAATGTGATCATGGAGGCTAGGGTTTTGCATGAAAATTTGGGAACTTGTTGATATGATACTCAAATGAGGTAGTTAAGGTCAATTAGTGATCATTTGAGATAGTTTGACCATGTATTAAAGTTGGTTTGTGGGAGGAGTTAAGGGAATTAAAAAGGGATAAGTTGTTGAAATTTCTGGACTCTGAGTCTAGCATGTTTAGATAGCCATAAGTTGAACTACACAACTCCAATTGGTGTGAAACCAATTGGAAATGAAACTTAAGACATAGAGGTATAATTTTTGTGAAGATATGCTTCCTAGAAAATGATCATAAGCTACCCTAAATGAGCCTTGAATCTGGAGGTGGAATTCCAAACGCTGACAGTGTGACCACGTGAGCAGTAAATTTTGCATTGGCATAACTCTCTCTAGAAAACTCCGAATTAGGTGATTCTTAAACTGATGGAAACTTGAAATATAGTAGAACATTTCATGTTAGAACTTAAGGCTAAATTATGAACTTAACTCAATCAAATTGCTGAGCAAAATTGGGTCAACAAATTTGCCAAAACCTGGAACCTGCAGAAATTGTGCACGTAAATAGTAAATTTTGAATTATCATAACTCACTCTAGAAAACTCCAATTTAGGTGATTCTTGAACCGATGGAAACCTGAAACATATTAGAACATTTCATATGAAGGACTTAAAGCCAAATTATGAACTTAACTCGATGAAATTGCTAGGCAAAGTTAAGTCAACAAATCTGCTAAAATCTGTCCACGTGAATAGTAACTATTGATTTAATCATAACTTAAGCTAAAAAGCTCCAAATTAGGTGATTCAAAGAGAAAAATAAATTTAAGACCTAGATGAACAGTTTTCATGAAGAGCATCTGATCAAATTATGATTAGAACTAGGTTCAAAAATTAGGGCACCAAGCTATCTAAAATCCAAAACTCTTTGAAATTGCAAATCTAACTTAGGAATGCATTACACATTCATGTAATGAGTACTTTTCAGCAATTGAGATGAGTATTGAGGTATTCTATTTGTGTGTTTTCAATAGAAAAAGAAGTTGGAACAGACAAGGAGAAGTAAGTAACGAGGAAGGAGAATTATTGAAGGTTTGTGCACAACTAAACTTTTTCTTTGTTTTTAAACTTGTAAATTGATTGGAATGAGTTTATTTGAATGAGTTTGCTTTAAATGAATTAAAATTGAATGAGATATGGTTTTTCTCTAGCATTTGAGAAATTTGGGTGTTGTCACCTCTATATGGTTTTATGATGATTTAAATGGGTTTATTGGTTTGCAAATGTGATGGTTGATTTGGAAACTTTTGAAAATTGTTTTGAAAACACAGTTAGCATGACATTCCCTTTCGAAACTCTCTAATAGTAACAGTTACTTGGGTTTTGATGTTTGATTATGATTATGTCCCCCATTAATAATGGTTGGTGGGATGAGATTATATGAGTACTCATTAGCTAGCTAGCCCTTCCCTCATTAATAATGGTTAGTGAGGTTGATTTGCCCTTCCCTCACATTAATCATGAAATTTTGTGTCATGGCCTAAACTATGTATTGATGTTGGCAACACTTATGCTTTGTGAATTGTGATTTGTGAAGCATGATTTCTCATTTCAAAGGTGATTTTAATAAATGGCTCTTATGGACTTAGAACTATTGTGATTTTTTTTCATGCTTATGGAAAATATGGTTTATTATGTTTTGACAAGTTGTGCTTTATTTTAAGTTTTAAAGTTATTAGTTGTGCACCATTAAGTGATATACTCAGCGATAGCTTATTTATGCTGTCGCAGGTAAGGCAAAGGAGAAGGCTACCGAGTGAGAGACTTGGAAGTAGCATTTTGTATTGACTGTGGGTATATGTAGTAGGTATGCCCCCTGTAATTTCCTTTTGATATATTTTGTAGGTATATGTATGGATGTACAGACATTGAGCAATTTATATTAAAAATGATTACATTGCTATAACATTTTGAGTTTGTAAATATTTGTATTCCTTTCGAGACTAATGTAAATGTAAAAATTTTATGTTGTGAAATGGATTGAAGAAAATCTTTGACTTGACTTATATTATGCTTTCAACAAGTTACATACTTGGGTTTTGCTAAAGTTTTAACTATCACCATGCAGTTTTTCACAAAAATAATGATAAGATAAAAAGCATTGATTTGTTCAAAGTCCCTTGTAGCATATTTAATGAATTATCGGTATGTATAGTTCGGTAATTCATTAGGTATACTACGGGAACATGTCATGACTTACAAGGGATAAGGTGTGACATGCACATTTCTTACCAGTAAAGATGGATTATAGTCTAGACAGGTTGGCTAAGCTGTATATTGATGAAGTAATGAGACTACATGGAGTGCCAGTATCTATTGTATCTGATAGAGATCTGAGATTTACTTCTAGATTATGGGATAGTCTTCAAAAAGCCCTAGGAACTATATTGAATTTCAGAACAGCATTCCACCCTCAAACAGATGGCCAATCTGAGCGAATCATCTTAATCTTGGAGGATATGCTTTGGGCTTATGTTATTGAATTTGAAGGAAGTTGGGATATACACTTACCTTTGATTGAATTTGCTGATAATAATAGCTGCCAATCAAGCATTAGAATGACTCCTTATGAAGCACTGTATGGTAGAAAATATAGAATTCCCTTATGTTAGGATGAAATGGGCAAAAGAAAGTTTATTGGCCTAGAGATTGTACAGCAGATTGAGGAGAAAATTAAAATCATTCAGGATAGACTAAAAGCTGTATCTGAACGGCATAAGTCTTATGTGGATTTGAAGAGATGAGACATTAAGTATAATGTGGGTAATAAGGTGTTTTTGAAGGTTTCCCCATGAAAAAAATCATGAGATTTAGGAGAAAGGGAAAACTGAGTCCTCGCTTCATAGGACCATATGAGATTTTGGAAAGAGTAGGCCCATTGGAATATAGACTTGCCTTGCCTCCGGAGTTGGATAAGATCCATAATGTGTTCCATGTGTCCATGCTTCAAAGGTATAGGTCAGATCCTTCACACATATTGCCATTGGAGTCTATTGAAGTTAGTCCATATCTTACTTATGCTGAGGAGCCTGTGGCTATTCTAGCAAAGGAGACAAAGCAGTTCAGAAAAAAGCAAATTCCTTTGATAAAGGTGTTATGGAGGAACCAGTCCAAAGAAGAAGCCACAAGAGAACACGAAGAGGATATGAGGAGGCAACATCCACAGCTATTTAGAGTTCGATAATAGGTAAATTTCGAGATGAAATTTCTTTTAAGGAGGGGAGAATTGTGACGCCCTCACTTTAGGTAGGTCGAAACATTCTACTATTCTGGTCAACTGAAGATTATCTGGACAGCTAGAATGTTTGGAACCATCCTTAAAATGAAGTGTAAAGTCATAATTTAAATTATATTAAGATTAATTAAGTCAAAAGTAGTCAAAAGAAACAAATTGAAATCAGTTAAATGTGCTCTAGTTATAGCGATGGCTGACTAGCTTGGGAAGTAACTGAAGCCAGTGTTTTGGGATTTTCCTTCTACTGTAATTAGTGTGGGACCCTGTGAGACATTTAATTTAGATTTAAATAAGGAATTAATGAGTTAAAGAAATGGACAGGAGGACACAAGTTACATAAGAATGCAAAAAGGGACTTACCAGGTATTATAGAAAAGACGGACAGAAACTCGGTAAAATCAAATTTTGGTCAATTAAATTTAAAGGTCCAACATTGACCAAAAATGAAATTAATTAAGTTAATAAAGTAATATTAGCTTAATTAATTATGATTAAGATAATCAAATTTATTAGTCAACATAATGATTAGCAATGTCCAAATAATTACAAGTTTGCCATTCTTTATAATTACAAGATTGCCATTATGGGATTAAATAATATAAATATCAAAAGGAAGAGACAAAAATTAACAACTACATCTTCATCTTCTTCCTTCCTCTTGTGCCGTCCCAACATCCTCACCAATCTTCCATTAATGCTTCACTTCAAGCTTTAATAACCTTACACTCTTCCATAATTTCCATAGAAAATCAATAGAAACCCTTGAATTAAGCCCTAAATTGAAGAAAGGAAGCAAGGAAGACAAGGGATTTGGAAGATTTGGGAAGATAGAAAGTTAGCCAAATTGAGGTAAGAGGTGATTTAAGTTTAATTAGTTATGAATTTATGTATTTTAAGTTTAAGTGTAGAAATTACTATAGAAATTGATTGAAGTTGGAACATAGGAGTAAGGGTTTTTATGCAATTAGGGTTTTTATGGTATGAAGCTTTTTTAATGCTAATATGGTTATATTATGACTATTTGATGTGCATTTAGTAAGAAACCATAATGATTTGGCAAAGAAATTAAGTGGATTGATGTGCCTTAAGTGGTGAATCTGGATAGCTCGAGTCCAGTGAGGTTAAATGCTCATAACTTGAGCTACATAACTCTAAATGATGTGAAACTAATGGGAAATGAAAACTAAGACAAAATGGTAAAATCTTCATGAAGGACACTTGCCCTGAAAATGACTGGAAGATACTTAAATTAAAGCTAGAATCTGGCAATGCAAAACTAGAACCTAGAAAACTGACCAGATAAATAACACGTACTAAATTGAGCATAACTCACTCTACAAAACTCCAAATTTAGTGATTCTTAAACCTATGTAATCCTAAGACACAAGGGAACAATTCATATGAAGACTATGATGCTAAATTATGGTTGTAACCTATTCAAATTTACTTGACAAAGTGAGTCCAAAATTCTCCTTGGATTCTGGAATTGACCTGAAACTTGAGAAATTTGTTATCTGAACAATTTTGGCAAAATGACCATAACTTAAGCTACACAAATGCAAATTGAGTAATTCCAAACCCACAATAAACAAAAGAGATACAACTACAACTTTCATGTTTTGACTCAGACCAAATTCTTAGGGAAAAGTAGCTGAAATTTTAGAGTAAATCAGAATTTCAAAACTGAAATTTACTACAACTCAACAATTCTGCCCTATAACCTTCAGGTAGTAAATAGAGCATAACTTCCTTTGTACATCTCCAATTGAGGTGCTATGAAATGATTTGGAAATTTATGACAAAGGCCTAAAACTTTGCTTTGGAGACCTGGTACAAATTCTAGATATAAAATGCTTGGATATTGAGTGCAAGTTCAGGTAAAAATCTAGAAAATCTGAAATTGCAGGATAAGGTATCCAAGAATAATGCTTGCTATTTTGGCTATAACTAATGACCTAAACCTCCAAATTAAGTAATTCAAAATGATAATTAAAACTAAGACACATAGGAACAACTTTCGTGAAGACCAATTTAACAAATTATAATTACAACTATACTGAAATTGAGTTCTAAGGACATGTTCAAAGTCTACTGTATATCTAAAATAGTTAGAATGTGTAGCATCTTAGGAATTTCACTAGGAATTTAATTAGTTAGCTATTAGTGGAAGTTAGAATAACTATTGAAACTTTTGAAATTGTGTATTTTAGTGGAGAAGAGGACTTGAAAGTAAAGGAAGAATTAAGCCAAAGAAAGGAGACTGGAATAAGGTTTGTGCACAATTCAATTTTTCTCGCATTTTAAATTTACAAATAATAAGGAAAGATTTTCTATTAGCCAAATGTGAATTTCTTTTATAGTTGAGAATTGTTTATATTGTTTAGAGAATATTTTTAATGTTGAAAAGAATTTGTAATTGTGTTGAAAAGGCAGACGTTTGGCCATTGATTTTATTGTAGCAAGGTAGTGGCTGGATGTATGTGATCTAGAAGTGTTTGTGAAATTTATGTGTTGCCAACCTTATGTGATGATTTGAAATGTTTGTTGTTTGAATGAAAATTGTTGTAGAATTGTTTTAAAACCACAGTTAACATGACAGACTTTAATTGCTCCCCTTATTAGTAAAGGCTAGTGGGATAGAGATTGACAATGTTACCTTCCCTCTTTGGTTTACCAGTTGAGATTAAGATCAGATGAGTGTACTCATATTTGCTAGCTAGTTTTGCTTTCCTCATTAGTAACGGCTAGTGGGGTTGAAATAGCTTTGTCGTGGTGTACAACACAGCATTGATCGGAAATTTTGTGTCATTACTTAAACTGTGAGATGTTGGCAACACTAATGGTTTTGAATGTTATAATCATTGTGTTGTTGAAAATAAATGATTTGCAAATGTTTGGGAATATAATGTTGTTTTTCTGTTTCATGAAAATTGAACATATTAAATTCTTTGTTATGATTTGACAATTTCTGTTTTGTAATGGTTTTATAAATTGATAATTGTGCACCACTGAGTACTTATACTTAGCGATAGTTTTATGCTGTTGCAGGTAGAGGAAAAGAAAAGACAGTTGAGTGGGCGTTGTAGAAGCTGTATTCTTTTTGACAAGCAGGGTCTACTTTTGGGTTACCCTTTTTAATTTTGTTTCTGATGTAAATATGAACTATATGTATGTAAGAATCATCTGAGCAGTTATACAAAAATGATGTAATATTATTTTATCGAAATCAAATGAATGTGAATTGTAAGAATGTGTTTCTTTTGATTGTGAATGAAGAAAAACATTGATGAAATGATAATTTGATGGATTGGTGATATCCCTTTATTGCTATAGGTTTTATTTAACAGGTTTTAAAATTTTGAATAGTTGAATTTTAGCCGTCATCACGCTGAATTTTCTACAAATTTATTTAAGTTTTAAAAATACTTATTTCTTTTTATAATTAATTTTATGATATTTTCTTAAATCATTGAATCACTATTAAACCTTTTATCGACAATTTAATTTTAAAATGAATTTGAAATCATTAAATCCCTCGTAATATGTTTGATGAATTATCGATAGAGGGTGTTTCAGTAATTTATTAGATATATTACGGAAGCATGTTATATCTTATAAAAGGGTAAGCTGTGACAAGAAGACATAGAGCCTGTTGATTTGAATCAATTAAATGAAGCATATCAACATGATAAATCTGTTAGTCCTGAATATGTGTAAATGACCACAGTTGATGTAGATGACAAAATTAGTTGGAAGATGATGGATATATAGCCACAAATAGTTGATATATCTTTAACACAGAAGAAAAGAACACATGGATCATGAAGTTTATTTAATTTTTATTATTTGAATGCTAATGTCTAATGTTTCTTTTAGAAATAAATTTTATAGTATAGACATATTTTATTTTGGATATATATGTGTAATTAAGTTATTCAACGTAGATTTACATTTCATTTTGTCTTTTTTCCCATATTTATTTATGTCATGATATATTTTGTTGGTTTGCAAAAGAAAAAAAATTGTCACTTATATATTTGATGTGCTAATATTATAGGTATATGATGTTAGGAAGGGGGTCATAAAAAAAGAAAAGACCTATAGTGAAGAGTTCATTTATACCACCAGGTGCATTAGGAAGGGCAAGGAGTCATAGACATCGATCAATATCATTTTTCCCTGTGACATCCACACAAAGTCAAATTGCATCGATTGCACATAGTCTGTTAGAGCTACATGATGACATTTCTCTATTTCAAAATGTTGATCCTAGGAAAAACAATAATGGAATACAAGAACAAATACTTGAACAAGTGTATGAAGGTTCAATTCCTATGTTTCTATTTCATTGAAGGTTATGAATTTAGTTTACACTAATAATTACTTTTATTCTTAATGTTGATAAATTTTAATACTATGCAACATAATACAACAAAGCAACATCAAAATAATAACACTTCTATTAAGATTTTGAGATAATGGAAGAAGAGAGTCCACTACAGGAAGAAGCAAATGAAGGTTCAAATAATTATTATCATATGCATTATTAATAATTTATGTTCATTACATTTATTTATTATTGATACATTATTTCTATATTATTAATGAAGTTCTAATGATTTTTTTTGTATTATTCATTCATTCTAATTCTTTTTGTAGGAGAAATTTAAGAATGTTGATATTAAGCTATATCAGAAAAAGACTTTAGAACATATGAATCATTTATAGAATAATTAAAAAGGAGATTTGAAGTGACACAATATAAAGCCTTGTAGTTCTTTTCCAGAGATGTTGAAAAATATTCCTAAAGAGATGCATCAAGAAGATTGGGACTAGTTAATCAAGAACCATTTTTGTGCCATAAAGTTTAAAGTATGACATTTTATTTCACTAATATTAGAAATTATGTAAATTAAATATAAGTATGCTTATCTTTAGTTTTATTATTCTTTAAAATGTTTTTAAATACCTTGTTAATATAGGAAACAAGTGTTTGAAACACTAGGAATAGGAAAAATTTAAATATACTTCATCATACTGGTAGCAAACCCTACAGACAGATTATCTATGCTTGGTAATATTAGTGAAAATTTTCATAATTTTATATCTTAGAGATTATATATATTATGCTATTGTATAGCAATATTGTATTTTATAAAGGGCAGAAGGATGGCAATCCACCAGACCTAGGAATTATATTCTTTAAAACTCATAAGAAGGGTGTAAATTTGGTTGACTCTAACGTTCAAGAGAAATATGTATGTTATATTAGTTCTATTGCAAATATGTTTCTTTTCATAAATTGTTATATTTGTGTCATTAATTGATCATAATTATTGTAGAATCAAATTCGTGATGTCATCCAATCCAAACCTTCTTTGTCTCATTTGGAGGTAGTAGAGCAATATTTTAAAACACGACATTGAAATCATGTGAATGGTTATGGGGGTGGAATGAAGGTAAAAGATGTCACACCTTATCCTTCCATAGGGCATAACATGATCCTGCAGTACACCTAATGAATTATCGTACTTCATCTACCGGTAACCCATTAAATATACTACAAGGGATTTTAAAACAATTTCCATTCATTTTAATGTGGTGGGTAATTTTTTTCAGATATTAAAATCCTTTATTTGAAGTCAAATCATAAATCAAATTTTTAAATATTTAAAATTTTCGTAATTTTTATAAAAATTCCGATAGAGTACCGGCTGTATTTTAAGAAAACAATTCTTCAAAACCTGAAAAGAAAAGCACTCCCAATATTTTTTTTCTCAACCACAACTCTAATCAACTCAATTTCAGCACACAATCCCATACAAGAAATTCAATTCGCAATCAAACACAATTTGATTTAATCCAACACTGAATCATCTCATTTCAGTCTCAAAATTTTCAGTGTAAAAGAAATAATTCATCATTCACAAAATACGAGAATTTAAATAATTACATTCATTGGGGTACTAAATTTAGTATAACAAAATTTTATAGGGAAATAAAATCTCAAAGTAATATTACAGTAATTTGTATTTGAATACATTCCAAAATAATATTACAAATGTGTTTATGCAACTGCTCAAATGAAATTACATACATATAATTACATGATTACATCAAAATCTAAAGTACAAGGGTATACCTAGAATATACCCGAAGCTAGTCCCAATGTGTCTTCAAGGCGTAGCTATAAGTAATCTCACTCAGCTGCTCTATCTTTACTTTCACCTGCGACAGCATACAAAGCTATCGCTGAGCAGTGAACTCAGTGGTGCACAACTATAATTTAAAATTTCATACAATATATATATTGACAAAATTATAGTGAGGAATTTGGAAATCTTTAAATTTATCAAAACTCCAAAATCAAAATAAACATTGCCAATAATACCAATCATTTGGTTAAATGACTTTGTTCAATGATCAATTTATTAAATCATAATTGAACATTTAAAATAATCTAGTCATTTTATGGAAATAAATATTAATTTCACTAAAATCAATTATGCACAATTCTTATTTTAAAATCACCATTTCTCACTTTTCAAAAACCATACTTTATCTCACTAACTATGCAGGACTAATTCGTAAGGGCCATCTTCAAAGTAATTCTTACTCCCTACGGTCGGGGAGATCGAATAGTCGTGCACATTACAACACCACAATAATGTAACTTCCAAAAGGGCCATGTTAAACTTAGATCTAACCTCTAATATGAGGAAGATCTAAGCATGTGCACGTACCATAGTAATCAAAACAAAGCTAACTCTATTGTTGTAACACCCCTATTTGTATAGCCTGGTATATTTCACTATTCCGGTGACCGATATCGGTCCGGACAATTAAGGGGATTAGAACCACACTTAAGACAACTAGATAAGCCCTGAACACAAATAATTAGTAATTATCAATTGGTTAAGTATAAATAAGAAAAACAAAACATAAGAAGTTAAATGAGCCGAGAGTCACAGCGATGGGTGACCTTCTCGGGAAAGATTGCGAAGTCGATTTAAACTCAAATTTCGAACCGTAAAATGTGACACTGTGGTCCTTAGGACCATTGTGAACACAGTGGAAAAGAGAAAATCACGAAAAAGAATTGTTAAGCCAATCAAATAATTAGGTCAGAGATCCAGAAGAAATATTAAATTATTTGCAAACTGGGTCGAATCGACGAGGGGCAATTTGGTCAATTGACCCCGAGAGCTGACTCCTGACCTAACTGTGAAATAAAATCGAAGAAAAAAAATTCGAAATCGAGAATTAAATTAAATAACTAATAGAAAAATAAATAAAAAAAAAGAGGAAAAAGAAAAAGTTGAAAAATGTTGATTACATCATGCATGACATCATGCATGATGCAATAAACTTACTAATTTAAGAAATTGAAAATTGTGGGATAACTATCTATTAAAAGAGCATAAAATAACAAAAAGAAAAAAAAATTTAATTACTTCTCCTTCCATTTTTCGTCACCCCTTTCTCTCTTATTTCTCTCATTTTCTTTCCACCATTAACACCCATCTCAAGCTTTCAAAAGCTTGATTTTATTTTATAAACTCCCTAACTCCTTTAAGTAAATCTTGTTCTTAGACCTTGACAAGCATCTTGTGAACAAAAAGGAAGAGGAAAGTGGAGAATTGAAGAATTAGAGAATTCACAAATTGAGGTAAGTGTAACTTTAAGCTTAGATTTTTATCAAATCCATGAATTTAAGTTTAAATGTGATGAAATTTCATTAGAAATAAAGAAAACTATGCTTGAATAATGGGAGTGAGATTTTGGCAGCCATGGAATTAGGAGATGTTGAAGTGTTTTAGTTCAATTAATTATGTATGTAAGCTTGATTAAGCATATAAAGATGATTAGAACATTTTAATTGTATGAATTATGATGAATTGTATAATTAGGGTTCGTAGCACCTAGGGTTTGGAGAAAAAAATTTTGAGAAATAGTCAAATGGTATGTTTAACATTGTTTGAGATGAAAAATGGTCATTTGTAACTAGTTGAGGTATGTAGAAGTGTTAGAATTAGGATTGAATTCGGATTGGTTGTGGGTAGCCTGTAGGCAGCAGGACCAAGGTCTCTTTCAGGGACCAAAACTGAAAATTTACAAGTCCAATTGGTATGAGATCAATTGGCAATGAAAATAGACACAAAATGGAACATTTTTCATTTAGGAATCATGCCCAAAAAGTGACCAAAACCTAGTGAAAAAATTGACCAAATCCGGACTTAGGCAATCTAACCTGTACAAAAATGACCAAATGAATTTGTTCATTTGGCCATAACTTGGGCTAGGCAGGTCTAAATGACCTAAAATTTTACCAGTGGAAAGTTGAGATATAAACCTAAAACTTTCATGAAGAACACAAACCCAAATTATGCCCTTAACCAAGTCATTTGGCCACCCAAATTTGGTGACCTAAACCGCTGTAACCAGCTTTGGTGCCCGTAAATCAGGTTAAGTCCAATTCGACAGCCATGATTCAAATGGCTATAACTTGAGCTACATAACTCCAAATGGATTGATTCAAAAAGGAGAATAAATTTAAGACATTAAGGGACAATTTCTATGAAGAAAACTTAGCCCAATTCTAACAGCAAAATGACCAATGGAACAGTGCATCCTAAGACACCAAAACTGAAAATTGGCAATTTTGCTTAAAAG
Source organism: Hevea brasiliensis (assembly GCF_030052815.1). Classification (NCBI taxonomy): domain Eukaryota; kingdom Viridiplantae; phylum Streptophyta; class Magnoliopsida; order Malpighiales; family Euphorbiaceae; genus Hevea; species Hevea brasiliensis. The sequence continues at coordinate 20,588,428 of NC_079503.1, forward strand.
ACCTAAGTTTTGAGAAAACAACCAAAACCAACAAAATTGGTGACCAAAATGTGGTATGTGGGTGAAGTTGGAGTTCCCATACCTATTAAGCCTTAGAAAGTCAACAAACTGACATGAATAGTAACCTCAACATGAAATTGCAAGAATGTAAGTTTAAACATATTGGAATTAGTTATTGAAATTGTTACAAAGTAAAGATACTGAGACACTATAAATTTTGTGTTTCAGCTGAAAAAGACTCGGAAAGTCTGAGAGACTGAGTCAAGGCCTAGAGGTGACTCACGTCAGGTCTGTGCACAATAATTCTTGTTTAAATATTTTATTCTTGAAAATTTGACTTCTGTGTTAATTATGAATTGTGTTGCCATTTTATGATCGCAACTATGACTTTGGAAATTGACCAGATTTCTCACAAATTATTTAATTAAATTGTTTTGAATTGATTTTGTATTCACACTTAGCATGACAGTACCACATTATTCCTCCTCCATTTATGGGATTGAGATCGATTATTTTCCTCCCTCTCTGGTTTACCAGTTGAGGTTGTAGATCGGAGGAGTACTCATTAGCTAGCTAGCCAGCTCCCGCATTGATTTTGATTAGTGGGGTTGTAGATCACTTTGACGTGGTGTAAAACGTGGCATTGATAAAAAATTTTGTGTCATAACTTAAGTTGTGTATGAATTGGCAACACTATATTTATTAAATTGTTTGACCAAAATTGTGCTATAATGAGTTTTGATAATTTGTGAAATGTAATTATGCAATATTTAAATTGTATTTTGTCAATGAATATTTTATGTATTGTATTTCAAATTTTTATTGTGCATCACTGAGTATTTTTATACTCAGCGATAGCTTATTTTGCTGTCGTAGATAAGAGCAAGGAAAAAGCAGCAGAGTGAGCTGCTAAACCGGAAAAGCTTCCGTTGATTTTTTGTACGGGTATTTATCTATACCCTTGTAGTTAATTGATGTAAATATTGTAATTTTTATGTATCAATGTAAAGTTGAGCAGCTGTATAATAAATTGTAATAATATTATTTTTGTATTTTATATCTGTAAATTAAACTTGTGAATGTAAATTGGCTTTATTGAATGAAATGATGAAATATTTGAGATGATAAACTTGGATTAAATTGTGGAATTATTTTGAAGTGGTTTGATTTGAGAATTTTGAGTTAATTTGGGTTGGGAGTTATGGAAAAATTTATTGGAAGTGTTTTTCTCAGGTATTTGAAGAACTGTTTTCTCAAAATACAGATGGCACTCTGCCAAAATTTTTATAAAATTTGCAAAAAAATTAAAATGGGCAAAAGTTTTAACTAGTTTTGAAACTTCAATTAAATGATTTTAATTCCTACCCAAATGCTCACCACTTCCAAAATGTAAGAAAATGGTTTTAAAATCCCTTGTAGTGTACTTAATGAATTATCGGTAGGTGAAGTTCGGTAGTTCATTAGGTATTCTACGGGATCATGTTATGCCTTACAGAGGGGTAAGGTGTGACAAGTGCCTCCTCAACAAATGAGGGATGGGTAATAACCAAGTCACGCATCTATAGTGAGATATAAAACTAACATCATAAATGTCAATGCCCTTTTTGTGAGCATAAATCACAATGCAAATCAATTTCAATGTCCATTCCAATAATCAATAATTTTCATGTCCATCACAATTCAAAATATACTTGGTCCTTTTCCCATGAAACCATGTTCTAATCATAATTTTCCAAAGCAAAATTCTTTTCAATCCATAACAAAAATAAAATCATACTTGGTCCTTTTCAATAATTGTTAAGTTAAATTCAATACTTGATCAACACAATACATAAAGAAATAAAGTCATTTAATCATATAAAATATGCAAAACGTAATCAATTAAAAACTAGTTATGCACAAACCTCTTTTGTTGACTTAATTTACTCCAATTTTCGTTTTTCCTTCGAAGATTCCTTTCCCACTGAAACACATAAATTTAAAGTGCTTCAGTATCCCTTCAATCCATTTCTAATAATTAATTCTAATAATTTCTTTGCAGACTTATCCTACTAATTACAGTTTATAAATTGGAGTCCTTGACATTTTTGTGTATAGTGGCACTATTATGGCACTATTCAAGTCAAAATATTGACTTTTCCATACTTAATAGGTTTATTAATTCTAATTTCACCCATGTACCACATTTTGGGTGTCAAATTTGTTGGCATTGATTTCCAATTCAATTTCTAATCTCCATAGGTAAAATTGTAAAATTTCAATCTTGGGTCACTATTTTCTATTGTTCGATTGGTCTGGTTACTATAGGAAATTGGCTAAATGTCCTTCATCAAAGTTGTTCCTTATTGTCTTAGCTTTAATTCCCTTTTTAAATCACTCCATTTGGAGTTTTGTAGCTCAAGTTATGCCTATTTTTCTAAGGCTGGCTGGATCGGTTACAATCCAGAATTCTGGGCAAGTTTTTGGTTCTGGCAGTTTTGGTGACCCAATTTTGGGTGGCAAATTAGCAAGGTTATGGGCAGCATTTGGATTAGTGTTCTTCATGAAAGTTGTAGTACTATGTCATAGCTTTCTAATGGTTCAAAAATCAGGTCATTTGAGCCTTCCTAGACCATGTTATGGCCAAATGAACAAACACTAATCATTTGATCATTTCTATACAGTGGCAGTGTGCCTAATCCGAATTTGACCTAGTTTTTCACTAACTTAAAGTCATTTTTAGGGCAGGATTTATGCATGAAAATTGTGGCATTATGTGTCTAATTTCATCTCCAATTGGCCTTACACCAATTGAAGTAGCAGAATTGCAGTTTTGGTCCTCTAAGTGGACTGGTCCTCTAAGTGGACTAGGGTATGGCTGTCCAGAATTGGACCCTTATCAATCTAAATTTGGTTTCACTTCTCACTATTCCAACACACCCTAATTGGTTCCAATTGACCATTTTGAGTCTCAATTAGGTCAATTTGTCTCAATTTCAAAAATCCCTAATTTTTCCTAAGGGTCAAGAATCCTAATTGTCTAAAATCCTCAATTCATGTAATTTCTCTTCATTAATCATGTCTACTACTCCATATAGTCTCAATTTTATGTTCAATTCAAATAAACACCATCAAACCCTACCCTAACCATGGCTGACGAAATCCCTCTATGTCCCATAATCAATCATTTTGTTTCAATTATCAACAACATTTAACCTAGTTAAATTATCTAATCATGCTTATAAAGAGAAGAATAGAGAATTTCTTACTAACCTCTTTGTGTAGCACTTCCTTCTCCAATTTTTCCACTTCTTTCTTGACTTTTTCTTTCTCCAATCTTCTTACCAAGGCTCAATTACAAGGTTTGACTAAGAAATCTTCAAATTTTATGATTGAATTTTGGGATTTAAGAAGCTTCAAATGAGCTTCAATGGTGGAAAATGGAAAATGAGAGAGAGGAGTAAGAGGGAATGGACGGCTCAGGGAGGAAGAAGGCCAATTTTTATTTATTTTTTTTATTATGTGTATTTATCCTAAATTTGACTTATTTAAATTAAATAAGTAATTGATAATTATTTATTGAGTCATGCATGATGTCATCATGATGATGTCAAAATCCTTATTTTAATTTCTTTTTTTTCCTTTTATTTTTCCATAACTTCTTTAATTTAATTATATATTTCACAATTTTAATTTCTCACATTTTATTGGACAGTTAAGTCATGAGTCATCTTTAGGGGTGAATTGACCAATTTGCCCCTCGTCGGTCTGATCCGGTTTACCAATAATTCTGTATTTCCTCCCGAACTCTGACCTAATTATTTGATCTGATTCTCTACCTTTTTTTGTGATTTTTATATTTTCCCTAGCTTCGCAATTTTTCCTAGGACTGCAGTATCACAATGTTTCGTACGAAATTAGGGTTTTGACTGATCTCACAGTCACTTCCCGGTGCGATAACCCATCGCTGTGACTCCCAACTCATTTAAACCATTGTGCTTTATTTTTTGAATTTTCATTCAGGCTTTTCTAGATGACTTAAATATGGTCCTAATCCTCTTAATTGTTCGGACTAACACCTGTCACCAGAATAGTAATTTGCAAAGGACTATGCATGTAGGGGTGTTACAAAAGAAGTAAAGAAATATCATTCTAGAAGTGTTGGCCTTCAAGAGGAGAATCGATTGCTTAAGGATCGTTTGTTTAAAGTAGAGGCTAGGATGAAACACCTTGAGGACTTACTATTGAGCCAACATTCTATTGCTCCATCTGGAACTCCTCTATCTACAAATCAACCTATTTGATTGTGAGAAGGTGAATTATCTTCTTTTTCATCTACTACATTCTTTATGTTGTATTTAATATACGTTATATTTTAAGTTGTACATAAATAAATGGAATTGTATTTCTCTATTATATATTTATTAAAGATAAATGAATATAATTAAATTGAGGAGTATGAGAATTGGATTGGAAGTTTATGAGTATTTTTAAAGTTATGTTTCATGTAGGTTGTGAGTTTGAATTGTTTTGTTTGAAATCTTGAAAATTTCCAAAATGCAAACAAAACTTTGTTGGATTTTTTATTTGACATTTATAGTAAAATTATTTAGAAATAAAATATTAAGAAATTTTAAATTAAATGTGAAGCTTGTTTTAAGTTATTATTGGGTTTTAAAATTCTTGTAATCTAATTATATTTTTATATTTTGGTGCAAATGTGATTTTGCAAATGGTGAAGAAATTAGATTAACTTTTTTGGGTGAAGATGTTCAAAAGTAATTGGGAAGATATTGTTAAATTTTGTTTCAACATTCACATATTTATATTTACCTTATTGATATGCACAAATTAAATGTGAATAATTAATATTAAACTAACGTTTTAAGATAGTTTGCTATGACATTATTCAGAATAATTTATGAATATTATTTTATTTATGAGTATGTATTATTTATTATTTTATTATTAATTACATATTAAAATTTTAGGTATTTTAAAAGTGAAAGCAATTAAATCATTATCATTAAATATGATTTTTGTATTTATATTGGTTATTAATCACTTTTTTTGTTGTCTTTAATATTTTTTTACAACCATTTTTATGGTCATTACTAATTTTTAATGACCTTTTTTCATTGTTGTTATGAATTTTAATGTTCATTTCTCTATTTTCTTAATTGTTTTCTACAACTACTTTTTATTGTTGTTAATAGTTTTTAACAATCATCTTTTTCTCTTGTTAAAACTTTTTAATGACTTTTTTTTTTGTTAATAACTCTTAATGACCATTATTTACCGTTGTTACTATTTTTCAATGAACAAATTTTTTTTTTTGTTAATAATTTTTAACGACAACATCAAAAGTCATTACATTGTAAAAATAATGATATTTTAATTCAAATTTAACGATCATTTTCTCTTTTGTTAATAACATTAACAATGGCTAAAATAGTCATTAATACTATAATTTTAACAACTGATTATTATGTCCTTGTTATTATTATTAACAACAAGTTATGTAAAGTCCTTGTTAAACTTTTTAATAACAGAGCCTATAACGACAACTTAACGATTGGCTTTGTTAGTTGTTAATTATTATTAACGATCCTTTTTAACTTTTAATGAGAATTTTTTTCTCTCGTTAAGTACCAGTTTTCTTGTAGTGAAAGTACATAAATATCAATTTAACCAAAATTGATATTTAGTATCAATACACAAACTATAATGTTCCATAAATATATTAATATAGCAAAACAAGATTGTTACACAGTTTAAATTTTATGTGCTTCAAATAACTATTCAAAAGTGAGTCCTCAGAGATGAACCTCATGAACAATTACTCAAGTAGTATCAATTTACTTCTACAACCTATTTATCAAAAAGAGAAAAGTAAAGTACAATTCAATCTTAATTTCATAATTAATATGTAATTAAATATTAATATGGTTCAAATTCAATTAAAAACAATACAATTACATTAAACTTACAAAATATGATGGCTATGCAATATTATCTTCAAGAGCATCTCCAATAGTTTTATATTCCGCATAAGAACGTATTAATGGTTCATCTTTTTTTATTGTTAATAAAAATTTCATAAAAGTCTTGTCCTAATTGTTGGCCTCTGGCTTGTGTAAGTGGATTCTTTGACTTGATTGACCCTTTTACTACTTGAATAGTAGGATCTCTTAAACTCTTTCACATGACAGGAATACTAAAACCTATAACATATTAATATCATTTTATAAATTCAAAACCAAAATTAAATTTTGCGTAAATTTTAGAATATAAAAATTTATTTGCCTGAATTGATTGATTGTTCATACTGTCCTACATTGCTTGGACTGACATTAGTATTCGTTAATCTTACATATAATAAGCCAAATATTTATGTTTCACATATCTTACTTTACTTGATTGAGACATATTGACTAACTGAGAAGGTATCACATTAGGCATTAGGCGGCAAATCAATTCCAATTCTTACCATCATCTAAATTAATAAGAAATATATAAAACTCAATTAGTTAACAATTATGATATATATCTTATAATAAAAATAATAAAAAAATGCTATTTATCTAAATATCATCTACTTAATAATCTTTTTGTTTGACATTGCGAGTTTGGACCAATTGCAACTAGCCTATTGCGACTTATCCATTACTAGATTTTGGAGAATTTGAGATGCAAAATGTTAAAAATCCTCCATTCTAATCCAAGACCATTCTCAACTATGTATTTTTTTTTTCTTTTTTTTTTTTCTAAAAACTAAAACAATCTAATTAAATTTAAAAAAATAAAAAAGTCACAAAGCTATTAACTTACTTGTAAATATTTAAATCAACATCTTTCTTCTAATGCACAATATTTTTCTGTTATAAAAATATTTTGTTTATTAGTAAAGTACAAATCAATATACACAACTTCAATATTCAATACAAATTCAACCGATACCTAAATTACAAATAAATATTAAAAAAATAAGGATATTATGGTACATATAAATTATTTGTATAAACCTGATTTGATGGTCCTTTATGAATGGTTGATGATGAATGACAAAAAGGAACCAATGCATCCAAAATTGGACTGTAATTATTATACACTTATAAAAAGGACTCAAGCACTATGTTTATTTAAAATTTCAGAACAAATAAAAACATTTATATTTAATAACTTAATATCAATTTTTTTGAGCAAAATTTTGGATATGTGTTAGCATTGCACTTGATTTGGGCTATCTAAAATTATACAGTTTAAAGCTAAGATGATGTGGTTTAAGTCTTTAAGAGTACATAGACAGAGAGATCATGAGAAAACAAACCCTATAAAGTCCACAACCTAAAGAGTTAAAGATCAACAACACAAATAAAGTAAAAGAAGCCACCTCGCCAACACAAGGCGATACGGGTATTGGACTTCGAACTTGGCTTCGTGAAACGCAAATACGCAAGGGGTCAGATTAAGAGAGCTTGAAAACCAAGTAGATCGGAGCAAGACTTAAATTCCCACGAGTTGATGGGTGCAGCAAATCCTATTTAGAAGTAGATATCTTCAAGAAGAGTCACTGAAGAAGGCTTTGAAAATCAGGAAGGCCAATTCAAATATTTCTTTGTTAGTTGTTGATGTTGTTGATTAATTAACCTTCCAAGCAACAAAAACCCAAGCTATCGCAAGGATGTTAAGCAAAAAGATAGAAGACAAACCTGACAAGACCAAAATACAATAAAGTGAGGAGTTAAAGGCCAAAGCAAGCTGAAAATGAGAAGTTTAGCGGGTGATCATAAGATGGCACTTTTTATTAAATTATAATATGATTTATATAACAGTTTCATTCATTTTAAAATTCTATTTTCATATCTAATTTATTTAAATTTTTCCATATGAGGAATGTCTTTAAATTATGTTATTTTTCAATAAAAAATTTAAATTATGTTATGCCTTTAAATTATGATTTATCAAATCATAAAACTTAGTTAATTTTAATAAATAATATAATTGTATAATTTAATACTGTTCAAAATTTGTAATCAATATTTTATCATTAATATTAGGTATTTATTATGATATAATAATTTGAAATTTAAATATAAATAAAGTTTATTAAAAGTTACAATTTAATTAATTTAACGCATATAATTTAATTTATTTCTTCAATAAAACTGCACATGAAAAATTGAATCTAACTATTATTCATTTGTGGAAGATAATAAAAAGTATTGAAGCGTTATTTTTTTTTTAAACTTAATATGATGAAGATAATGTTGTTATTCCACTTACCTTTTAATTGTATATATTTGTTAAAAATATTTAAAAATTAATTAAAAAATTAAATTCATGGCAAAATAAATTAAAGAAAAGTTTCGATTATTCATATTATCTTGAAAAGAAAGAAAAATAAATAAATAAATAAAAGAGATCAACTCCATCCCTTCTCCTTGGGACAGCCAAGAAGCATATAATGACTCTCCCCTAAAATGAAAAGTCAAATGTTTGTTTTAATTTATAAATTGATTAGATCAGTTTATAAGATTTAAAAATATGTTATTATTTATTTATAATAATTTTTAAATTTATAAATTAAATTTATAAATTAAAAAATAACAATAATAATAATTTAAGATTTAATTTTTCATTTTAGTACTTATAAAAATTTTGCTTATAAACTATTTTATGAAATATTTTACTATATTATTTTCATTTAATTTTTAAAATTTCATCATAAATTTAATTTAATATATTATTGAATTATTTAAATATTAAATGTGCCTCTAAGATATTTTTTTACTAAATATATTAATTATTTATCAATCACTCATAAACACTTTAATCAAATACGTAACTATTTAAAATTTTAAATGATTATAATTTAAAATAAATGTTTTTAAAGTAACCAAACACCCTTTAAGTGGAGATCATATTAATTGTAAGTTTATGGATAAAACTTCAGAAACCCCAGTGGGCACTTCCCATCTCTCTTTTTTTTTTTTTTTTTTTAAATTAAAAACAGAAACTTAACTATTAATGATTATTTGCATCATGTTAAAGTTTTTTTTTAATGAGCATGTTAAGTCTCTTTCTTTTCCTTTTTTTTAAAATTATTTTTTTAATTTCTTTTATTTTTTTTAATGAATTTATTTTTACTATCTCTCTTAATGAGAGTTTTGTTATCTTTACATTTTTTTTTTTTAATTTATACAAGAGTTTTTTTTTTCTTTTCCTTTTTTGGGAGTTTTTATCTTTGAGAGATAAATCAATTATTATATTTATTTAAATATTACAACATATGACCGATTAATAAAAAAAAAATAATGTAATCGACGAATTTTCATAATAAAAATAGTGACAAATTTTAATATTTTAAATTTAAAAGAAATTTTTTTTATAAATATGTTATATCACTATTTATTAATAAAAATTATCTGTTTACATTAAAAAAAGGAACATTTTTGCATCATAAGGATATGTTTTAAAAACATTTTTTTTCTCATAAACAATGACAATTAACAAACGCAAAACCCTTGTTTAGTGTTCTTCGCAAAATAAATGAAAAGGGACGAATTTTAAGGTGCCGCGCCCTGTCCCCAAAGCTCTTTTTTAAAAAAAACAAATGTTAATAATATAAATACATATAGAGAAAAAAAAAAATTAGCCCCACAATTAATATAAAAAATAACCAAAATTTTTCATACTACACGTCTCTTGTATTATACAAAGTCTATAAAAATTCAAATGAAACATAAAAAAAAAAAAAAAAAATCATGTATCTTAGTCTTCTAAATTATAACTTTTAGTAATTTTATTTAACTTAAAATTTAATGATTGATGAATTTCATGCAAAGTTAAATAATTAACATAAATAAATATTTACGAATTTTTATAATATTTATATTGTACTTTATTTTTAAAAATTTTTAATAATTATATGAAAGTTATAATCAATTCTATGAAAGTTAATTTACATCCAATTAATTCTTAAAGCACAACTATTCCTTTCACTCACAAATCACATTATAATATAGTCTTTTCGATTCAAGAACATCTTCAAGAGAAATAATTTCAATTTTTTTTTAACATAATTTATTAATTTTTTATCGAATGAACCATAATTTTCAACCTCAAAACAATTCGAAAATACTCTCCGACAGAGTCGAAACCAGTTAATAAAAGAAAAGCTCTCATATTTACTAATTGAATCCAACCCTATAGGTACTATTTTACAATTTTTAAGAGTAATACATGTAAATTTAAATTACTATTAAAATTTAATAATATTAACATATTTGATAATTGACAGCTGAAATAACAATATTAACCCTAATAAGATAGATTTAGAGATAAACTAATCAGGTCTATATGTAGATAAAATAAATTATCGTAGAACGAAGAATAGCTTCGACATTTTCTGTTGAACTTTCGAACCAGATCGGATTCAGATCAGAGAAATGTGACCTGAAAGCTGGCTGTACTGCCCTACTACACATGCATGGCCTACCTCTGATGATTCGCAAAATTAGTCTCATTTTTTTCTTATTAATTAGCAGTTAAACATTATTAAAGAAAAAGAAAAACTTTAGCATTGTACAAATATTTATGACCCTGATTTTTGAGAAATTAACTGATATATATCTCGGAGCAGCACCTGAAGAATGCAGGGACTTCAGGATTCTTCAAAGTTCTGAGTAACAAATTGGTTAGCCATAAGATCAGTACTATAAGATATGATGTTAATGAACAAAAGGAATGATTAAACTACATTAATATTTCATAAAGCAGTTTAATTAGTAAGAAAGATGAAAATTGAAAAGAAGAGGGAAAGAAAGAATATGCTTGGCTCCTCGCACGCCACCGGCGACAGCCAATCCACCGAGGGGATTGAACTCTAGCTTGTGGCATACAGGGAGCCAGGCATAATCCATTTCACCTTTTTCCTTCAAGAAGATGCATAAGCCCATAGCTCCCCTTTCTTCCAGACAGACCAATAGGCATGGAGAGAGAGAGAGAGAGAGAGAGAGAGATGACTTAGTAAGGAGACTAAAGAAAGGTTCTATATTTATATAGAGAAAGCTATAGGAAGAGGAGAAAGCTATAGGAAGAGAAGAGGGAAATTTCTATTTTTCTTACTGTATAGAAGGTGTAGTACTACCCATAATACTCTCTTTCTCTCTCTCTCTCTCTCTCTCTTTCACAAAAGAAACGATTTTTAAAGAAAAAGAATCTCAAAAGTGAACCCATTAAAGCAACTACCGCCACACCAACCACCATTTTGCACCTTTTTATATAATATAGTGATCAGCCAAAGCCAGTCCCCCACATCTTTTTGCTTCACAAACAAAATTCCACCTAAGGTTTTAGGTAAAGCAAGCATCATTTCAAGTTCTTTTACACCATGCCCAAGTTCTAGCTAGTGTCCTCTCCACTACATGCTATCATAAGCAGGAGCTTCCAGATAGGGATAGCCTGAAGTCATATCCTCCAAAGGAATCCTAACTCGGGTGCCATTCTTTTTTTAATTTCATTTCACAAATTTAAAAAGAATTTCAGTACTATTTAATTCCATAGATTAAGTCTCATTCTTTCTTTTTCTCGTTACATATATGTAAAAATTTCTTCATTCTTAAGTTATGTCCGAGACTCACGATTCTGTAAGCTCTTCTAGACTCTTGAATGAGAATACACCTTCTATTCCTAAACTTCTTCTTTATTAAAAAAAAAAAGTTACATCATAGATAGGATGCTTTGACTAGTATAGCTATGGTATGGGAAGAAGGCCTTTTCCCTTTTACTCTCTAATTATAAATAGGATTGCTTTCTCTTTTGAAGCCATGTTTTGTCGGGTGTGCTTTGGAGGAATTTGAGATTCTTTTTCCCAACTAAAGCCATCAAGGCATTAAATCCTATTAACCCGCCCAGCACTATTTTGACATTGTACATTGTTTCTTCTTTTGTTTAGTCTTTGTCCCTTAAAATGCATGTGCTGTCCTATGTCTACTACTTCTTGTTCTTCCCCTCATCACCAATATCAATTCTATAAAATAATAATAATAATAATAATTAATTAAGTAATTAATTAATTCACTAGCTAGGTTTCCATTTTTGGCCCAAAATATATACCACGCATTAAGGGGTATGTTATCTTGTGAATAAAAAAATTCAAATACAATATCCTTATGTTTAGATATAAAATTTAAAATGATATTTAAATTCGATAAAATTATAAGATTGTTTTAATATTAGACTAATAAATATAGAGAGCATCTTGTTTGAATGTGAATTTTAAATAATTTATGAAATAGTATTATTTGAAATCTACTTTAAAAAATTTTAATAAACTAAAATGATATTATTTAAAATTTATAATTTATCAATAATTTATATTAAAATCAAATGCAAATCAAAATAAATATAACAATCTAAAAATAAACATTATAAAATAATATTTTAAAATGCATTAAATCCAAATAAAAATATATACTTAGGATCTTTAAAAAAAATTAACTATTCATAATATTTATAAGATGACTTAAAAATATATCTCACTAAAAGTGTAACATAATTAAACATAAATATAATATAATATAAATAATTAATCATTTAAAATTTATAAATTTTAATTCAATAATATTACAATATCTTTATAATTATTAGCTTTTGAGTTTAAATTTTAATTGAAATTAATTATATTTAAAAAAATAATTATACACAAATACGAAATTTAATGAGGAGTATGTGAGAATTTTTGTTAGATTAGTCAATCTGATAAGTACAAGAGAATCACGTGGTAGACATGCATTCTATGGGGACTCATATTGTAGGTCAAAGAAGAACCCTAAGTTGATGATTGCGTTTGAACAATTGGCCCTACGTTTTTATATTTTCTTTGAATTGATGCTCCACATATATGAACTTTAGAGGCAGAAAATCTTGATGTAGGGCCCTCGTGAATGGTCGGTCTATCAATTCGCGCTTCATTTACGCCGAGGTTGTGCCTTCATGCCACTGTCTCTTTTCATCTATTTCTCTTTGGAGATTTTATATATATATATATATATATATATAATAAATAGAGAAAAAAAAAAGTAAAATTGAAAATAAAATAAAATAATTTTAAAAAAATTATATTTTTAATATTAATATAAAATTAATCTCAAATATAGATAAATGTTTATATATCTGATATTGCCTATAATTTACAAAAACATTCTCTAATATTAGTAAGAGGGGAATTCTTATTATTATAAAAGAATTGAAGAGTATTCAATTATTCTCTTAAGTGATTTATTTGTTTAAAACAATGGAATTCTTGGCACAGAAAATCACTTATGTCAATGATCGATGTTTGGTGGAGGTTCTACTATAGGTTACAAACTTTAAAATGTAATTTTTCATTCATGATTCTCCCTACTCCCTAGGCATTTTTAGTTTCTGATTGGCATGACTACCAACAGCAACGGTATCTTCTCTATTCTTTTTTTTTTTTTTTTCCAAATATGAAATACACACATATAAGTTAATAATTCAAATAGACTATTATTAAGCTTTTATTTCTATATAATTCATATTTACACACATTTCATAATTGATGTAGAATTCCAAACGATCGGCTCACTGACTTTAGGCATAATTATTTATTATTATTATTATTATTTATTTCAAAATCAATTACTTTTGAAATATAATATCATTTTCGATAATATTAGTTGTTTTAATAACTTCAATTATTTTATTAATTATTAGTTATTAGATATTAACTATTAATAATTAACTATTTATAGAATTGTTAAAGCAAAAATATTCAATAAAAATAGCTATTAGATTAATTGTTAAATGTAAAAATGGTAATATAATTTTATTAAACCTAGTTAAAATACTTCCCAAACTAAATTAGGAGGGATAACTTTTAATGAGCCTCTCCCTCAACTTCTGAATATTAATGTAAATACTATGCTATCGAACAATATAAATGAGAGATATAGTATTTTGATCCTGATTAAAATATTAAAAATTATTTTAAAATCTGTTGTCGAATATGGTCTAAATATCATCTTAATCAAATAAATTGATGATAAATGATAAAAATAAATTTATATATTTTTATATACATTTTAATATAAATATTTAATTTTGCGATTATAAAATTCGCAACAAAATGTTTAATTACAGCAAGAAAACAATTACATTAATTTTTGGATACAGTTCCAAGATAATTACAATATCTCGTGATGAATGAGAAGAAAAATTTTAAATTTTTTAGAAGAATTAAAATTTAAATCTTAACAATTTATATTTTCTTGAAAAATTTATAAATTATTAAAAATAAAATACAATTCGTTCCAATGTGCCAGAAAGAGTCCCAAACGGCAACCAAGTGCAGCCACTATACAAAAATATTTAGATTTTGGCTTCTAATTGCATTAAAAACGTGGATAATTATAAATCCTTTCATTCAATAAAAATATTTTCTCTTTTTTATTGTTTGAAAATAAGAAAAATTGATAAAGAACACAAAGGTGAAAAACAACAAATAGATGTCACTATTATTTTTTTCCTTTATTTTAAAGAGAAAGAGAAAGTGAATGAAAAACAATCACAATTAGTTTTTTATCTCTATAATTATTTATTTTAATTTTAAATAAAAAAATCAAAATAAATGTTTTACTATTTAAAAAGTTATTTTTTTTACTAATATCCAAACAAAGAGAAAAAAAAAAAAAAACTTTTGCATCGCTTTTATTCTCCTTCTTTATTTTCCCTCCCTTATTTTCTTTCATGTCTAACAAAGTTCCTAAACATAGGTTTAGACTCTATTTGTTTTAATGGAAAATATTTTTCACATTTTTTAATATTTGGAATACTAAGAAAAATAGATAAATGAAATATATTTTTCTAAATAAAAGAAAAATTAAGTCATTTTTAAGGAAAAATGATTTCTTATTTTTAAAAGAGAAGTCATTTTTTATTTTCTAAATTTTGATAATCTTATTAAAATGTGAAATAATCATACATATATGACATAGACACATACCATTAGATTAATATTACAATCAAGTAATGTAAAATATTTTTATGAAAAATAATTTTTTAAAATACTAAAAAAGTATTTTCATAAAAAATATTTTTTTAAAAATATTTTTTATAAAAAAATTTTTATATATAAATTATTTTTTCAAAACAAACGTAGTCTTATACTCTAAATTTCTTTTTTTTCTTTTTTATTGATTGACTAGATTCCTATTGTCCCACATATATGTACATCTATTGATGAAAAATAGAATGAAAAACAAGATTTTATTTTTTTTATACAACTTTATAGGATCTATAATATTTTTAAAATTTATTATATTTTCATGATGATTGTTTTTAACATTTTTTTTTTGAAAATCATAATTTCATCTTAATTTTTTTTTAGCAATATGAGTTAGTTTTGTATTTTCAGATTTGAATTAATCAATCTTTATAAATTAAATTTTCCAACAAGTTAATCTCTTTGTATAAAAAAAAAAATAACTTTTTCTATTCAAAGCACAATTAATTTAATAAAATTCAATCCAAAATGCAATCAACACATTATTCATTCTTCAAGCATCAGACTACAAAGAACTACATAAATAAAACACAGGCTCAATAAGAAGCATGAAATTAAAAGAAACCATGATCATATATTAACTAATCCACAAAATAAAAAATTGAAAGAAAAAAAACTTAGAGAATTGCCTTGAAAATAAATAAAAATGGGATAGAAATTTTTTAAAATATAATATTTTTACTTATTAAATTCTGAAATTTAATATTCAATATTACTTGATCACTTTTCTAATATATTCTAATAATTAGAGGGTATTTGATTTGACTTAAAAATTAGTTAAATCTGCTTATAAATAAAAATATAAGTACATTAGTATTTAATTTAACTTAAAGTTTAAAAAATATTTAAAATATTCTTACTTATAACTTATAACTTATGTACTTATTTTAAAAACTATTCTTTGATAAAATAAAACATTATATTATCCCAA
Source organism: Hevea brasiliensis (assembly GCF_030052815.1). Classification (NCBI taxonomy): domain Eukaryota; kingdom Viridiplantae; phylum Streptophyta; class Magnoliopsida; order Malpighiales; family Euphorbiaceae; genus Hevea; species Hevea brasiliensis. The sequence goes on from NC_079503.1 coordinate 20,604,429, forward strand.
TAAATTTTTAAAATATCAACATTATCCTCATTTTAACAATTATAATATTCAATTACATATATTTTTTTATTATTTTAATAAATTAAATTAATTTTAAATAAACACTTTACTTTTAAATGTTTTTTATTAAACAATTAATTTTTATGTTAAAAAATATATTTTAAATTAAAAATTAAAAGTTAGTAGCTAAACTAAATATTCTTTAAAGGTAATCTAAATTCAACAAAAAATTCTAATTTATTGATATTAGAATGCCTTTCAGAGTTGTGACATCGGAAGTTTGAATCTTAGTCAAAACCATTTATTCTAAAGAAAAAAAAAAAAAAGTTGGGCTACATTCAATGAATTAACAGCTACTTTTAACCCGTGGATTATGCCATCAAAATCTTGAATTTTCAAAGGCAATGAAATAGCAACTTCCATATTCATCGAGCAAAACAGCTAGATAAAGATGGTTTTTTAATGATAGGGATATGTCAATGTCAGAACCAAGAAATATCAAAATTAATTATTTATATGTGTGGGCTTAGCATGAGACCACAAAGGCTTGATGTAGACTTGGAAACAATATAGCCTTGACTAAGAAATTGCAAACCAAGAAATTTTGTCACTATATTGCTTTATTTTTGGTCAAAAAGATAAATTCAAAAGGCTATTACTTTTTATTTTTATTATTTTTTTTTCTAAATTATGTTAATGATTAAAATTAAGTCCCAATTCAAAAACACCATCATTTCTTCCCAACAAAATCTTATCTATTACGTAATGTAACATTATGATAGAGGAATAGTAATTCTCTGCTAATAGCACTGCAAAGTAGACATAATTTTACATTTTTGGAGCAACATCATTATCTTGTGAAGATTTTTTTTTTTTTTAAGTTAATTACTAGGCACCCACCATTTCTTTGTTCTCATACTCTACTTAAAAAAAAAAAAAAATCTAAAATGTTATGACACTTAATAAAAATTATAAAATAAAAGAAAGTCATTTCTTTTCATAATTCACATAAAAATAATATTTATTTTTGAAAAATTATTTTTATTTTCATTCTTTATTTTTAAGAAAATTTGGGTTTTGTTTTTTAATGGAATATAAGAGAAAACATGAAAAATAATGTCAACAATAGAAAATATATTTTTTAATTTAAAATTTTAAAAAAATATTCATATTTTTCATAATTTAAAAAATAAATCATAATAAAATATATTTAAAAATTTATTTTATTTTTAAATTTTTTATACGTGTTATTCATTCATTTTTTATAATAATAATAATTATTAATTAATTTTATTTATGAAAAAGTTATTGTAATATAACTTTGGTTATAGAAAAGTCATTATTTTTCGTAATAACTTTTGTTATCAAGAAAAAAATGGAAAATAATTAAAAATTATTTTTTAATCTTAATTAAATTTTAAAAAATTAAAAAAATAATATCTTGATTCTCTATTGAAAATTGGCACCTGAAATCAAAATTCTTTTTTTATTAATTTTTTTAAATTACTTCCATTTTTTACAAATAAACTGGCGGTTAATTCTTCACACCATGTAACACCCCCATGCTAAGTAGCCTATACATTCTACTATTTCGGTTACTAGTGTCTATCCAGACAATCAAGATGTTTAGAACCATATTTAAGTCATCTTGAAAAGCCATAAATAAAAATTAATAGAAATCACATAAAGGTGAAATGGAAATAAGAAAAACAAAGCCTAATCGGTTAAATGAGCCGAGGTCCCAGCGATGGGTGATCGACCCGAGAAGCGACTACGAGCTCAGTTGCTATCCTAAATTCGTGTGGGACCCTATAATACCCCATGCCTAGGAATAATTATGAAACCATTGAGAACTAGAGAGCCATGGAAATAAAAAGAGAACAAATTCAGATAATTGAATCAGCATTCAAAGAGCTACCAAACACTATTAGAAAGATGAATTGAACCAATGAGGGGCATTTTGGTCAATTCACCCCTAGAGGTAATTTTTGACCTGAATGTCCATTAAAATGTATAACATTAAAATATTGAAAAATAGATTAAAAGTGAAGAGGTATAGTGGAAGAAGAGAAAAAGAAAAGAAAAATTCGATTTAAAGTGCTTTATGACATCATCATGAAGTAAGCATGACCTAATTAATTTATAATTTTAATTTATATAAATTTGGGGGATAATTATCAATAAATAAAGACTAAAAAAAATTAAAAGAAGACAAATTGTCTTCTTCTTCCTAAGAGTGGCCAAATTCCTCACTCAATCTCTCTTTCCATTTTCTTCCTTCCACCATTGATGACCTTAAGCTCTTAAAACCCTAAAATTAACCCCTAATTTTTTATAGTTACTCCACCAAAAACTTTTAATTTAGTCTTGATAAGAAGATTATGAGGAAGAATTTCAAGGAAAAGTGAAAGACTTGAAGAGTTGAAAGGAGCTTAATAGAGGTAAGTCTCTCTCTTCATCTAAATTAGCATATACTCATAGGAATAATGCTAAATAAGTAGAAATTAAATGAAAAATGAAAGAAACATTGTGTTTAGTGAAAGAGGGAAATTCAACCAGCCATGTAGTAAGGTTTTGATGTGCTTTAATATAATTAAACATGGATTCTAGCTTGATTAAGAATGTGTATATGATTATTGAGTTAAGCTTGCATGAGTTGCATGAAAATTAGTTGGGTGCAAGAATTAGGGTTTATGGAAATTAGGGTTTTGTGAGTTGTTGACTAATTAATGTTTATGATGCTTAATTATGGTCATTTAGTGTGTTATAAATTGAGGATTGATGATTGGAATTGTGAAAACTTATGGTTGTTGAATTGTTGAATTCTGGACCTTTGAGTCCAGTGGGTTTGAATGGCCACAATTAGAGCTACATAACTCCAATTGATGTGAGACCAATTGGAGATGAAATTTAAGACCTAAAGTCACATTTTTTATGAAGAAACCTTACTCAAAAACTGACCATAAGTTGGTTTAAAAATTGCTTGAATCCGGAATTAGTGTTCTAGAATTGGGCAGAAATGAATAAATGAATAATATTTGGTCAATTAGGCATAACTCATTGTAGAAAACTCCAAATGACCCGATTCTTGAACCATTGGAAAGGTTAGACATAGGAGCACATTTTTCATGAAGATCATGAGCCCAAATTCTGACTCTATCCCAACCAATTTTCTAGAAAAAATTAGGTCAACAAATCTGACCAGAACCAGACTTGACCTAGAAAAACTAGATAATGGCCATCCAACCAGTTTTGCAAAAATGTCATCACTTGGTCCACAAAACTGAAAATGCTGTGAAACTAAAGCCAAAATTTTTATAAGACCTAGAACTGCAATTTTGGTGTTTTGACCAAAATCCAGAACTTAATGGAACTTGGGCAATTTGCTAGGACAAGTTAGCAATTCAAATTCTGAAAATGAGTTAAATAGCCATTGACCTCAGAATAGTATTTAAATCATATCTTCCACTAAGAAACTCCAATTGGGATGAACCAAGCTGTTCTGGAAACCTAAGAAATAGGGCTACAACTTTCCTTTAGCAACCTTACCCAAATTTTGAGGACAAGAACCTCAAATGTGAAATGCAATACACTAATATAAACTTGGAATCCTAATGCACAGAGTTTATGAGTCCAGGTCAGTTAAATTGTCATAACTCACCATGCATAACTTTAAAAATTATGAACTTAAACCTGTGTGACCAAGATACATAGGGGAACAACTTATATGAAGAACATTAGGCCAAAATAAGATCGTAGCTAGTTCAATTAGCTGGGCAAATGAGGTTTCAGAATCTGCCTGGTTCTAGAACTATAAAGAGTCATTGGACGAACACATGATAAATTGACCATAACTTGAAAACCAAAACTCCAAATGGAGTGATTCAAATTGGAGAATGAAATTAAGACATAGAGGGACAAATTTTATGGAGAACACCTCACTAGATTATGACTAAAACTAGGTCAAAATTTTAGGAAGTAAAACTAATCATATGTCATTTAAGTAGGCATAATGCAATTGTTGGATTAGTTATTGGAAACATTTTGGATGAGTATTAAGACACTTTAATTATGTGTTTCAGTTAGAAAAGAGCCTTCTAAGGAAGGAGAAAAATTGGATTAAATTAAGATAAATAAAGAAGGTTTGTGCACAATAAATTTTAACTCTTTTTTTTTCTGTTGGAAATTTGTTTGAATAAATGTGTGAATGAATTTTGATTATTATGGCCTTGAGAAAGTTATTTGAGAAATAGTGTGTTGCCTACTCTATCAATAAAAATTTTGAATGACATATGACTAGTGATTTGAAATGAAATTATTTGAATGAAATGGTTTGAATTGGTTTTGAAACCACACTTGGCATGACAAATTTTATTGTGTTCCTCCTCCATCTATGAAGTTGAGTTTGTCACACCCTACTCCTTTGTAAGGTATGATATGATCCCGTAGTATACCTAATAAATTATCAAACTTCGCCTACCGATAATCTATTAAATACACTACAAGGGATTTTGACAAAACAAATGCATTTTTAAAATTTAGCTTGGTGATAAAAATTTATCTAAAGTGTTTTCAACTCAAGGATGTATCATAAAACTTATTTAGTAATAATTAGGCATTTTAAAAATTTTATGGAAAGTTCACGTGATTACGGCTAAAAATGAGTAAAAACAGTTCTTCAATTTACCTGTAAAAGCAATATATAAAAATCTCCCAATCCAATCTCAACAATTGATAAATGATTTCCAACAATTAACTCAATTCATTTTTAACAAAACTCATCATAAAAGAAATAATTCATTAATTATAAAATTTAGAAAGAAATTTAAGTACTGCATTCACTGGGGTAATAAAATTTATTTCACAAACATATATAGGTAAATAAAATTTTCAGATAATATTATAATAATCTGTATTTGATTACATACCCAAAATAATATTACAAGAGTTTTTGCACAACTGCTCGATTGTGGTTACATACATATAATTACATGATTACACCAAAACTTAATATACAATGGTATATCTGAGCTATACCCATAAATAACTTCAATTCACTACTTCCAGTGGCTTCACTCAGCTTTTATATCATTTCTTTCACCTACGACAGCATACAAAGCTATCTGTAACACCCCTATGTTCGGCAGTGCATTCTACTGTTCCGGTGATCAGTGTCTGTCCGGATAGCTAGAATGCCAGGAATTATATTTAAATATTAGTGTGGAGATACAAGGTATTGAAATACAATAGAGGAAAAATACAAAAAAAATAAAAGAGAGAAAATGGAACTAAGTTAAACGAGCCAGCACCGTAGCGATGGGTGACCGTACGGGGAAGTTACGGCGTGGGCAATAGCCGACCCCAGTACTGTAGGGAACCCTCGAAATTTAGTTTTGAGAAATAATTAAAGATTTATTGAAGTATAAATGTCATTAGAAATATCAAAGAAAAATTAATTAATTAGTACAAAGAAAAATGAGAAATCGAGAAAACGACAAAAATCAGTGTTACTGGAAAATCGAGAATACAACCCGAATAGGGGTATTTTGTTCAATTGACACCCTGAGTTGCCTTTTGACCTAAATGTCCATTAAAAATAAATAATATTAAACTTTGAATATGTCATAAAAAATTAAATTGTGGTACATTATATTAATAGTGAAAGAATTATGGTAAAATTGCAATTTAGGAAACTTTGGATAATTAATTCTTTAATCCAAGTTAATGCTCCACTAACTCATAATTTGGGACACCTTTATAAGCCTTTGGGACAGCAGAATACTCATTTTCAACCTTGAGAAAAAAAATCAGCCGAAAACTCCATTCAAGAACCACCATGGCCAAACCTTGAAAAACCTCCATGCACTCCACATTTATCCCTCTTTTACACTAAGTTTCTTCATTAAACCTTGCATACTCAGCTTGGGGAAGACATTGGCAGCAAAAAGAAGAAGTTTGGGTGAGGTTTTAGCAAGCTCCAATAAGAGGTAAGTGCTTATTTTCTTCCCTTCCTTAATTAAAACTTGTGTTGAGATTATGGGTAGTATTTTGGGTGAAGAAATTTGAAGAAATGGTTGAATTATGGACTGTCCATTTTTGGCAGCCATGGGAGGTGAGTTGCTTGAGTTTTTCTTACATTAAGTTGGTGGGAATTGATGGGAATTAGTGTTGGTTGAGTCCATTTGAAGTGCTAGCAATTTAATCCTCTTATATGTGTGAATTCAGTTAGTCAAGCAAGAGCACAGGCCTTTGAAAAGTTATATGAGGAACTTGGAACTAAAGAAGGGGAGAAAGATATTTATAGATTAGCAAGGAGTAGAGAAAGGAAATGTCAAGACCTCAATCAAGTTAGGTGCATTAAGGATAAAGAAGGAAAAGTGTTGGTGAAAGATGAGGACATTAAAGAAAGATGGAGAAATTATTTTAATGATCTCTTTAATAATAGTCAAAATGGTAATAGCGTGAATATAGATTATAGAACAATAGAAAAGAATGTAAATTATACTAGAAGGATTCGATCTTTAGAAGTAAAGGAAGCACTTAAGAGAATGAAAGTGGGTAAAGCCTGTGGACCCGATGAAATACCAATTGAAGTGTGGAAGTATTTGGGAGATATGGGAGTGGCATGGTTAACTAAATTATTTAATAAAATTCTAAACTCAAAGAAAATGCCTGATGAATGGAGGAAGAGTATTTTAGTACCTATTTTTAAAAATAAGGGAGACATACAGAGTTGCTCAAATTATAGGGGAATTAAACTCATGAGCCATACTATGAAGTTGTGGGAGAGAGTTGTGGAGCATCGACTACGTCATGATACTTCTATCTCTCTCAATCAATTTGGTTTCATGCCCGGTCGTTCAACTATGGAAGCGATCTTTCTCATTAGAAGCTTGATAGAGAAATAGAGAGATGTGAAGAAAGATCTACACATGGTTTTTATTGATTTGGAGAAGGCTTATGATAATGTTCCAAGAGAGGTCTTATGGAATGTGTTAGAACAAAAGAGGATATCTATTAGGTACATACAAGTATTGAAAGATATGTATGAAGGAGCAACTACTATTGTGAGCACAGTGGGAGGGGACACAAGAGATTTTCCAATCTCAATTGGATTACACCAAGGATCAGCCATAAGCCCTTACCTTTTTACATTAGTTTTAGATGAACTGACGAAACATATACAAGATAGTATTCCTTGGTGCATGATGTTTGCGGATGATATTTTTCTGATAGATGAGACACGAGAAGGAGTCAATAGGAAGCTAGAACTTTGGAGAAGTACTCTAGAGTCAAAGGGTTTTAAGTTAAGTAGAACGAAGACAGAATACATGCATTGCAAGTTCAGTGAAGGCCAAACTGGTGATAGGGAAGGAGTTAGTTTGAATGGAGTGGTACTGTTCCAAAGTAATCTCTTTAAATATCTAGGCTCAGTCCTTCAGGTAGATGGGGGATGTGAGGAGGATGTTAGTCATAGGATTAAAGCCGGATGGTTGAAGTGGAGACGTGCCACGGGAGTTTTATGTGATCGTAAGATTCCCAATAAATTAAAAGGAAAATTTTACCGTACAGCCATACGACCGGCTATGTTATATGGTAGTGAGTGTTGGGCACTGAAAGAGTCGTATGCATCTAAGATAAGAGTTGCAGAGATGAGAATGTTAAGGTGGATGAGTGGCCATACTAGACTAGATAAAGTCCGTAATGAGAGTATTAGAGAAAAGGTAGGAGTGGTGCCAATTGAAGATAAGTTGAGAGAAGGGAGATTGAGGTGGTTTGGTTATGTGAAGCGTAGACATACGGAGGCTCCAGTTAGACAAGTAGAGCACATTAGGTTAGAGGATAGAAAGAAAAAAAAGGGTAGACCTAAATTGACTTGGAGGAGAGTAGTACAACATGACTTAGAAGCATTACACATTTCTGAGGATTTAACCCAAAATCGTTCAGAGTGGAAAAAGCGAATCCATATAACCGACCCCAAATTTTTGGGATAAAGGCTTAGTTGAGTTGAGTTGAGTTATATGTGTGAATTATGAATGTAAAGTGAGATTATGTGTTGAAATTGGGAAGCTTGATGTATATGAACAATTTGGGCAGCCTTATGGTGAAGTTGGAAGTGTTTGAGTTCATGAAATATTGTTGAATTATGTTGCTTATGGTGGCAGCATGTGCATATGAATAATTGTTTGAATTTGGACATGTGAATGAGGTATGTCATGTGGTTAAATTGTTGTAATTAGACTTTGAAAATTTTGAGTTATAATGTGTAGGTTGAGAGTGATTACAAACTGTCCAAAATAACCAAAATGTGATGTAAAGTGTGTTAATGTTATGGTACCAAATCAGAATTAGCATGAAAGGTAAACTTGGTAAGTATTGAATGTGTAATTGGTAAGTATTTAATATATAATTGGTAAGTGTTGAAGAATGTGTAGCAGGGCACTGTGTATTTTAGCTTAGAACCTTAAGTGTGTGACTCCAATTGGTATGAGACCAATTGGAGGTGAAACTAGGCACAAAATGTGCCACCTTTCATGAAGGAAGCTTACCTAAATTCTGCTTAGAAGGTGACTTGAAAAATGACCAAATTCGGATTAGTGACTTGAAAGCTTGAAAATTGACCATTTGAGCAGCAGTTAGTATTTTGGCTGTAACTCACTCAAAACAGGTCCAATTGACCTGAAATTTTTACCATAAATATTTTAGATATAGATCTACAATTCTAATGAAGACACCAAAGCCCAGTAATGGCCAGAACCAAGCCAAATAGCTTGCACAAGTTCAAGTACCAAAATTGGCCGAACCAAAAGTGACCAAAAAATGACCTAAGCCTATCATTTTAGTGCATTCTGTCTAGCATTGGTAAATTGACCATATCTTGGTCTATACAACTCAGAATGACCTGAAATTTTGCCCCGCGTGCAATAAGACATAGACCTATAAGTTTGTAGTTTGGATCGAAACCCGAAAACTGAGGGAACTAGGTCATCCGCTAGGTCAAAATAGTATACCGAAATTCGGTAAACTGTAATAAAATGCAAAACACTTGAAAATGAATTTGGTAACATATACCAGCACTAAAGAGCTATAAAATGTGACATATTGGTAACATTGGAATTGACTCACTTAGAGTGCATCAAGGGTCAACATTATAGGTTGACTAATGAAATGAATTGAAGGGAATAGTACTAAGAAAATTTAAATATTAGATTTTATTATTAGAAACAAATTCATTGAGTACTGAAACACTTTAAATTGTGTGTTTTAGTTGAAAAGGATATTGAGAAGCATAAGGAACACTGAGTCAGGGCCAAGAGGCATATATTAGAGGCTGGTGCACAATAATTTTGATTTCTCATTTTCTACTTAAAAATTTAATTGAACATTATAGTTTTAAATTGTATATGTGTACAATACTTTTTATATTCACTGCTTTTACCAGAAAATTTATTTGGAGAAATGAGTTATGAATAATTTTTTATTGTTTTGGCTCTGGGAATATTATTTGGAAATTATTGTGTTGCCTACTTTGCAAATGGAAATTTTGAGATAAAATATGATTTTTGGTTTGTATGAAGTATTTAAATATTGTGATTTGGAATTTTTTTGATTCACACTTGGCATGACAATATTACTATTTTCCTCCTCCATTTATGGGGTGAGTGTGATTATATTCCTCCCTCTTTGACTTGTCAATCTGAGGTGAGTATGGATGAGTTCTCATTATCTAGGTAGCTTTCTCCCTCATTGATTTCGATTATTGGGGTGAGTGGGCCTTGTCGTGGTGTACAACACGACATGTGTGGAAAAATTTTGTGTCATAACCTAAATTATGTTATTGATTGGCAACACTGTGTTATTCAATTGTTTGATCAAATTTGTGTTATATGAGCTTTGAAAAATTGTGAATTGTTTGGATTATAAATTGTTAACAAAAGTTTTACATACCGCATTTTAAATTGTTATTGTGCACCACTGAGTAAATTTTACTCAGTGATAGCTTTTTTATTGCTGTCGCAGGTAGACAGACAGACAGAGCAATAGAGTAGGCTGCTTGTATCACATTTTGAGATTTCACCGGGTATATCAGGTATACCATATTGTGTAGTTTTTATTGTAATGTATGTGCACTGTATGTATATATTGTACTTGGTCTTGAGCAGTTGTAAACTAAAATTATAAATTATTTTGGCTTGTAAAAATATTGTGGTATATTTACCTTATCTCAGCTTTTAGAAACACTAGAAAATTGATTGTTGGACTGAATTGATAATGTTGAGAAATCTATTTTGAAGAACAAATTTATTGGAGTTTGGGATTGAGAAATATATTGGAAATGCTTTTTACAGATTTTTAAAGAACTGTTTTATTCAAAATACAAATGGCACTCTGCCAAAATTTTTATAGAAATTATTGATACTCAAATTTGTTATTTTATTTCACTTCAGTTAAAAAAATTTTTTATACCTGTCAAAAGTGCTCACCACTGTAAAAAGAAATAAGAAAAGATTTAAAATCCCTTGTAGTGTATTTAATGAGTTATTAGTAGATGAAGTTTGATAATTCATTAGGTATACTACGGAATCATGTTATGCCTTACGGCGGGGTAGAGTGTAACACTATCGCTGAGCGGTGAACTCAGTGGTGCACAACAAATAAATTAAAATTTAATACAAAATATACTTTGACAAATCATAGTACGAAGGCTCAAAATATTTAAATTCTCCAAAATTCATAAAATAAAAAATCGTTAAATTCAATCACATAAATTATTTGATAAATAGTGTTTGATCGAGTAATAACAATATATCCAATTCATAATAAGGTAATTGAAATATTTATTTTTTTCTTGAACCATAAAACAATATAGCATTTTTCAAACGCTAACAAATATTTGTTTCAACTACATTTTATCAAAGTATGCATAATTTAAGGATGATGGAAACATTCACACAGCTTAGAGCATGACACTAAAATAATATCGGGTTGTACACCATGAAAAAGCAAATTCTCTCAATAACCAAAGGCTAAAGGGGTATACACGGGCTAGTTAGCAAATATGAGTACTTATTCAATTCTTCCTCAACTGGCACACACCTCAACACTTCAGCCAGAGAGAGAATTCAATTCATCCCATTAGACAAGCCAATGAGGAATTCAATCACATCGCTATGCCGACTATGGTTTCAAAACATATTTCAAACAATTTTAACTCATAAGCATCTTTATAAATCCATAAACATTTTTAATAATTGTAAACTCATGCACAAGGTTATCAACATGTCACACCCTACTCCTTGTAAGATATAACATGTTCTTGTAGTACACCTAATGAATTACCGTACTTCACCTATCAGTAACCCATTAAATATACTACAAGGGATTTTAAAACAATTTTCATTCATTTTCGAATTGGTGGGTAAAATTTTCTCAGATATTAAAAACCTTCATTTAGAGTCCAAACATAAATCAAATTTTTGGATATTTAAAATCTTCGCAATTTTTACAAACATTTCGGCAGAGTGCCGTATGTATTTTGAGAAAACAGTTCTTCAAAACCTGAAAATAGAAACACTCCCAATATATTTCTTAATTACAACTCCATTTGCAACCACCAAACTTCAAATCAACAGCAATAGCATCACTTCAATTCAAAATCCAAATATCAAATCAAGAATTAATATCTCAAAATATTTCATAACTCATGCACATTACATTTTAAATCATTAATGTACAATCATAAGTTAATTTACAGATGCAAAATCTTAAAAACAATATTATTACAATTTTATCTGTATAACTGCTCAAATTACAGAGATACATATGCATACTATCATATTTACATCAAACTAAACTACCAGGGTATAGATAAATACCCGTACAAAAGTTCTTCAATTGTGCTCTTCTCTAACTGTAGCAGCTCGCTCTGCTGCTATGTTCTTTTCTCTATCTGCGACAGCAAGTTAAAGCTATCGCTAAGTATATAAATACTCACTGGTGCACAATAAAGCATAAAATGCATAATATAAAATATTTATGAACAAATCGTTATTCAAAAATCTCATAATCGCATTTCACAATTTTTTTTTTCAAATCACATTTATAACAAATCATAATTTTCAAGCTTAATAGAGCACAACTTGATCAAACAATTTAACAAACATAGTGTTGCCAAACAATAACACAACTTAGGCCATGACACAAAATTTTCAAATATGTGTGTGTACATCATGACAAGGCATACTCACCCCATTAATTGAAATCAATGAGGGAGGTGGCTAGCTATCTAATGAGTACTCATCCAAACTCGCCCCTCAGACTGGAAAGCCAGAGAGGGAGGAAAGTGATCAAATATCAAACTCACCCTACAAGTGGAGGAGGAACATATTAGTATTGTCATGCCAAGTGTGAATTAAAAATAATTTAAATCAAGTTATTCAAATATTTTATATAATTCACAAATCATATTTCACTCTAAACTTTTCATTTACAAAGTAGGAAACACACTATTTTTCAAATAAGATTTTCAAAGCCATAACTAAATTTAAAATCATATTGTTCAAATATTTCATACAAATCAATAATTAATTTTTCTTCCAAATTTCCATTGTAGAATAGGCAACACAACATTCTCGAAATTCATAATGAACAAACACATTCACAATGTATAATAAATCAAATTCCATTTTGAAAAATATAATTTAAAATTTTTGTGCACAAACCTGACGTGAGTCGCCTCTAGGCCTTGAGTCAGTCTCTTATACATTCCGGGTCTTTTTCAGCTGAAACACAACATTTATAGTGTTTCAGTATCTTATTTCACAGTAAATCTAATAATTAACTCATAAATACTTAATTTTAGCCCAAATATGCTTAAACTAACATTCTTGGTGTTAGTAGTATGCCCTAGAGCATATCATTTAGTATGTATCTTGTACATATTTTTATTAATAAAAGGCATTTCCACTTTTCCGTTTACATAATATATTTATGTGTAATAGAAAATGTCCATTGATATTTTGTTAGAAATATTATTCTTATGTTGTTAAGAATATGAGTGACAATATTTCTAGCACGAAGTATCATAAATAGGTTCACAATCGAGGATACTTCATAATAAGGACATGACTTATCCAGAAAGATTGTATTCATGTTTGTTCCCAAGTTATTTATATGAGATATAAATAAGATGAAATGATGAGTCTCATGCCATATAACAAACATGATAGGCACTTATAAATGATAAGTAGGCCGAACCAGTGACACTTATGACAAGCACATGGAGTTTACTCTTGTCAATGTTTTGTCATAAATCATATCAGTGCATATAATCTTTAGACCTGAGATAGCACAGTTATCTTGTATATAGGTAGTTTGAGTTTGATACTGCTTTCATACTTGTACTGTGTATGGGTATATGGGCATGTGTTGGCTCCTACTAGTTATATGTGGAGGTAGGTGTTGATCAAGATGGAATCTGTTTCTCTAAGTAAATAGAGATAAAATCCAATGTTCATTTAATTGTTCTTGATGTTTCAAGTTTCTGGCCAGGACATATAGATTTATTCAGAAAAGAGTTTCTGATGAGAAAATCTTTTTAATCAAGAACTGGAATTAAAAGAGAACATAATATTCATAGCAAATGGAGTTTGACATAAACCATGACTCCAGCTTGAGTTGGGATTTTGTAACAGAGAGATTCTAGTGCATGGTAACATATGATTATAGGTTCATTTAAGGTAAACCTTATTACTAATTGGGTGGCTAGGCATGCTATGCTAGGTGTTAACCATGGTCTATGAGGTTCATAAAATGATTTAGAGAAATCATTTATGGTAAGAAAGAGTTCTGATGATATTAAGAGTTGATATCATGTCTCATTGCCAATTAGTGATGAGCCTAGTAAGTCACACACATACACAAGTTATCACCTAATTAAATATGATTTAATTAATTAATTAAAGAGTTTAAATTGATTAATTAAATAGGTTTGGTTTGCAATTAGATTGCAAAGTCCCTAGCATGACTTGAAACCAAATCTAGATTATTGCATGTATAATATAAGTTAAATTTATATTTAAAGTGTTTAAATATGAATTTAATTAATGAGAAATTAATTAATAGAGATTAATTAATTAATTTATATTTGGTATAAATTTATTAGAAGAAGAAAATAATTATTTTGGGTTAAGAACTCAAAATTAAGACACAGGGGCATTTTGGTCATTTTGCAGTGTGACACGTAGCACCATGAGATGGTGACACATGGCATAACACATAAGCTTGCCAAATGTTTTTTAATCATGTAAGATGATTAAAATCAAGATTAAATATAGGTTTGACACTTGGCACAATGTGATTGGGTCACTTAAACCTAGAGCTAATCAAAGGGTGACATGTGACAAGGGTTTAATGTGTTAACCTAGCTATTTAAGTGTTGTTATGAAAAGAAAAAGCAACCAGCAGCCACTCCTCTCCTTTGTCACACTACTTTGAGGGTTTTCATCTATTCTTCTTCATCTCTCATCAATTCAAAGAGATTAGCCATCAATCTCTTGAATTAAGAACGCTAGAAATTGTTTCTAGTGTCCTGTTTACATCTCTAATCTCTTAAAAGGCAGAACTTGAATTTCTAATTAATAGAAAAAGCTTTAGAAGCTGTTCAAGGGCTGCCATAGGTGTTCTTGGAGTGGACAAGCTAAAGGGACAACATCTGGTGTCCTGAAGACGAATCTCAAAGGCGCAGACACGCTGCAGTGCATCAAGAGGTTAGTGTAATCGTTCTTGATTTAATCTAGGGTTCTAAAATTAATCTGATTAATTTTAAAATCTTAAATGGCAAATACAGATCCAAAAACATATTAAATGAGTTTTAATATGTTGTTTATCATTGAAATCAAATAGATAAAAAATAAATCTTGCATGATGCATGTGACCCTAGGTGAAAATTTTTGAATTCAATGGTATAAACTTGTGTTTTTCACGCTTCCGTTCCTTAACTTGGAAATTTTTATTTTAGAGTTACTATTCATGATACTATTCAAGTCAATTTATTGACTTTCTAAGGCTTAATAGGTATGGGAACTTCAACTTCACCCATATACCACATTTTCGTCACTAAATTTTTTGGTTTTGGTGGTTTACTCAAATTCTAAGTCTTTTAGGAAAATTTGCAAATTTTTCAGTTTTGGTGTCTTAAGTTGCACTGTTCCATTGGTCACTTTACTCTTAGAATTTGGCAAAACTTTCTTCATAGAAAATGTTCTTTATTATCTTAAGTTTATTCTACTTTTTGAATCACTCCAATTGGAGTTTTGTAGCTCAAGTTATAGCCATTTGAACCATGGCTGCTGGATTGGACTTAACCCAGATTTTTCTGGGCAAATTTTGGTTCTGGCAGTTTTAGGTCACCAATTTTGGGTGGCCCAATGACTTGGTTAATGGCATAATTTGGATTTGTGTTCTTCATGAAAGTTTTATATCTATATCTAAAATGTCCACTGGTAAAATTTCAAGTCATTTTGACTTGTCTAGCTCAAGTTATGACCAAATAAATAAATACTATTCATTTGGTCAGTTTGTACAGAGACAGACTGAGATTTTCCAAGTTTGGTCAATTTGTTCACTAGGTTTTAGTCACTTTTTGGGCATGCTTCCTAAATGAAAATTGTGTCATTTAGTGTCTATTTTCATTCCCAATTGGTCTCATACCAATTAGACTTGTAAAATTTAATTTTTGTTCCCTCAAAGGTAACTTGGTCATGCTGCCAGCAGCATGACCACACTCAATTCGAATTTGGCCTTAACTCCAACCATTCCAACATACTTCATTTGGTCACCATTGACCATTTCTCACTTCAAATTAGGTCCAAGACATCATTTACAAGTTTCTCACATTTTTGTCTCTAAACCCTAATGTCCAAAACCCTAATTCACAAACTCTTGTATTTAGCTACTTTCAAAGCCTTTAATCATAACCATTTAACTAATTAAAGTTCATATACCCATTCAAATAAATCAAACCATGCAAATCACCCTCTCCTTCATGCTGGCCGAATTTCAGTCATGGTCCCTCAACAAATTTTTATTTTCATTTCTTTAGTTTCTAAGCTCATTTAAATTAAGTAAACATGCATTTGAAGTAGAAAATTAAAAGTTAGCATACTAACCTTTCTTAGAAATTCAATTCCTTCAAATCTCTATCTTTTGTATTTCTTTCCTATTTCAATCTTCTTCTCAAGTGACTAAAATAAGCTCTAATGAGGTTTTTATGTAAGCTATTAAGGTTTAGTGAAGAATTTCAAGCTTGAGTGCAAGCTTTAATGGAGGACCATTCATGGAGATGAGAGGGAGAAGTGGACGGCAATGAAGATAAGGAAGAAGAACAACTTTTTTTTTTCTTTTTCCATTTTGTCTTTTTAATTGTCTTAGGAAGACTATAAATCAATTTAGTTAATTTATTTATTATAGGATTTATGGCATCATGCATGATGTCATTCATGATGTCATATCCCAACACCTTTTTCATTTTTTTTCTATTTATTTTTTTATTAGTTCTTTAATTTAATTCTCGATTCCAAAATTTTCTTTTCTTTGATTTTATTTGACAGTTGGGTCAGGAGTCAGCTCTCGGGGTCCATTGACCAAATTGCCCCTCGCCGGTTCAACCCGGTTTGCAAATAGTTAAATATTTCTTCCGGATCCCTGACCTAATTATTTGACTAGCTTAACAATTCTTTTTTGTGATTTTCTCTTATTCACTGTGTTCATAATGGTCCTAAGGACCGCAGCGTCACATTTTATGGTTTGAAAATTGAGTTTAAATCGACTTCGCAGTCGTTCCCGAGAAGGTCACCCATCGCTGTGACTCTCGGCTCGTTTAACTTTTTATGTTTTGTTTTTCTTATTTATACTTAACTAATTAACAATTACTAATTATTTGTGTTTATGGCTTATTTAGTAGTCTTAAGTGTGGTTCCAATGCCCTTAATTGTCCGGACCAACTCCGGTCACTCGAACAGTGAAATATACCAGGCTAAGCAAATAGGGGTGTTACAATTCTCGCCCCCTTAAAATAATTTCGTCCTCGAAATTTTACCTGGTATCAGTCTCCGAACAGTTATAGGTGCTGTCTCCTCATATCCTATTCACGCTCCTAAGTAGCTTCCTAGCCTGAATGATGGTTCCTTAGTACTTTAACCAATATTATTTACTCATCTATTGCTTACCTCGTGTGCCAAGTTTCTTATGAGCTTCTGTCATAAGTTAGATTCAAATTCATTTCAATTTTAGAGGTAAGCAAATCTGTGTGCTAGTGGATCCGCTTTTCTAGGACCTCGTGTGATCCTATGGGTGAGAACTTAGTTTTACTCTTTTTTTTTATCAAATCTCTTAATCATTTGATGTAGCCTTCAGTTTAGTTTAGAATATTTTAGTCTTTTCTTACTGTTGTTTTAGCAATTATTTTCTTTTGTAGTTTTTTCTTTCTTAGCCATAAGTCCATAACCATTATCTTACTATCTCCATTTATGACCAAGGCCTATGTGCCATTTTATACTATCGTGTTTGCTTTGGTTTAACTTATTTCTTTCTTAATAAAATAATTCGGAATATCGTTATGTATCTTAAGTAAATTGCTTGCCTTGGTGGCAATTCCTCATGTAGTATTTTTCTCATTTCTTACTATTATATTTATTTTTATCTATTGATATTTTATAGCTTATTTTGCGCTGATGTGTAGTCATTATTTTCTTTTATACTGAACTATAAACTTTTAATATTTTAACTTTAGAGCTTTAAATCCCAGGTTAGGATTTTCAAACTCCTTTCCAATAAGAAAACTTTATCTTATCATAACTGTACCAAAACAGATACCGTTTGTAACTATTCTTATTCTTGTGTATTATTGGGTAGTATGTAGCTCTACACAATAAATCCCAAGTCAGTACTGTAATCTGCAGCTTACGGCACAAACATCAAGAATATTGCATAGTTACTATGATACATCCCAATAGAACAAACTTCCCTATATCTTATTGAAGGAACGGAAGCTTGAAAAACACAAGTTTATACCATTGAATTCAAAAATTTTCACCTAGGGTCACATGCATCATGCAAGATTTATTTTTATCTATTTGGTTTCAATGATAAACAACATATTAAAACTCTTTTAATATGTTTTTGGATCTGTA
Source organism: Hevea brasiliensis (assembly GCF_030052815.1). NCBI lineage: Eukaryota > Viridiplantae > Streptophyta > Magnoliopsida > Malpighiales > Euphorbiaceae > Hevea > Hevea brasiliensis. The sequence continues at coordinate 20,622,620 of NC_079503.1, forward strand.
TTTGCCATTTAAGATTTTAAAATTAATCAGATTAATTTTAGAACCCTAGATTAAATCAAGAACGATTACACTAACCTCTTGATGCACTGCAGCGTGTCTGCGCCTTTGAGATTTATCTTCAGGATACCAGATGTTGTCCCTCTAGTTTGTCCACACCAAGAACACCTATGGCAGCCCTTGAACAGTTTCTAAAGCTTTTTCTATTAATTAGAAATTCAAGTTCTGCCTTTTAAGAGATTAGAGATGTAAACAGGACACTAGAAACAATTTCTAGTGTTCTTAATTCAAGAGATTGATGGCTAATCTCTTTGAATTGATGAGAGATGAAGAAGAATAGATGAAAAGCCTCAAAATGGCGTGACAAAGGAGAAGAGTGGCTTCTGGTTGTTTTTCTTTTTCATAACAACACTTATATAACTAGTTTAACACATTAAACCCTTGCCACATGTCACCCTTTGATTAGCTCTAGGTTTAAGTGACCCAATCACATTGTGCCAAGTGTCAAACCTATATTTAATCTTAATATTAATCATCTTACATGATTAAAAACGTTTGGCAAGCTTATGTGTAATCCCATGCGTCACCATCTCATGATGCCACGTGTCATACTGTGAAATGACCAAAATGCCCCTGTGTCTTAATTTTGAGTTCTTAACCCAAAATAATTATTTTTTCTTCTTCTAATCTATATCAAATATAAATTAATTAATTAATCTCTATTAATTAATTTCTCATTAATTAAATTCATATTTAAACACTTTAAATATAAATTTAACTTATACTATACATCCAATAATCTAGATTTGGTTTCAAGTCATGCTAGGGACTTTGCAATTTAATTGCAAACCAAACCTATTTAATTAATCAATTAAACTCTTTAATTAATTAATTAAATCATATTTAAATAGGTGATAACTTGTGTATGTGTGTGACATACTAGGCTCATCACTAATTGGCAATGAGACATGATATCAACTCTTAATATCATCAGAACTCTTTCTTACCATAAATGATTTCTCTAAATCATTTTATGAACCTCATAGACCATGGTTAACACCTAGCATAGCATGCCATAGCCACCCAATTAGTAATAAGGTTTACCTTAAATGAACCTATAATCATATGTTACCATGCACTAGAATCTCTCTGTTACAAAATCCAAACTCAAGCTGGAGTCATGGTTTATGTCAAACTCCATTTGCTATGAATATTATGTTCTCTTTTAATTCCAGTTCTTGATTAAAAAGATTTTCTCATCAGAAACTCTTTTCTGAATAAATCTATCTGTCCTGGCCAGAAACTTGAAACATCAAGAACAGTTAAATAAACATAGGATTTGATCTCTATTTATTTAGAGGAACAGATTCCATCTTGATCAACACCTACCTCCATATATAACTAGTAGGAGCCAACAAATGCCCATATACCCATACACAGTACAAGTATGAAAGCAGTATCAAACTCAAACTACCTATATACAAGATAACTGTGCTATCTCAGGTCTAAAGATTATATGCACTGATATGATTTATGACAAAACATTGACAAGAGTAAACTCCATGTGCTTGCTATAAGTGTCACTGGTTTGGCCTACTTATCATTTATAAGTGCCTATCATGTTTGTTATATGGCATGAGACTCACCATTCCATCTTATTTATATCTCATATAAATAACTTGGGAACAAACATGAATACAATCTTTCTAGATAAGTCACGTTCTTATTATGAAGTATCCTCGATTGTGAACCTATTTATGATACTTTGTGCTAGAAATATTGTCACTCATATTCTTAACAACTTAAGAATAATATTTCTAACAAAATATCAATGGACGTTTTCTATTACACAAATATATTATGTAAACGGAAAAGTGGAAATACCTTTTATTAATAAAAATATGTACAAGATACATACTAAATGATATGCTCTAGGGCATACTACTAACAATCTCCCACTAGCACTAGAGCCATTCTTTATAATATCTTAGACCTATCTTCTCAAGATGTCAGTCTAACTGTGTCTATGACCTAGGCTTAGTGAATGGATCAGCTGGATTTTTAGCTGATGCTATTTTTTGCATGGCTACATCGCCTCGCCTAACTATTTCTCTGATAATGTGGTAGCGCCTTTCTATGTGTTTGGATTTCTGGTGAGACCTTGGTTCCTTAGCCTGTATGATTGCTCCATTGTTGTCACAGTGTAGTGGAACTGCTGACTCAATGGAAGGAACTACTATAAGTTCTGTCACGAACTTCTTTATCCAAACAGCTTCCTTTGCAGCATCTGATGCAGCAATATACTCAGCCTCTATAGTGGAATCTGCAGTCGTGCTCTGTTTGAAACTCTTCCAACTGACTGCACCTCCATTACAAATGAACACATATCCAGAGGTAAACTTTCTATCATCGACATCTGATTGGGAATCAGAATCAGTATAACCATCCAATTGTAAGTCTCCACCTCCATAAATCAAGAATAAATTCTTAGTTCTTCTCAAGTACTTAAGGATATTCTTGACAGCTATCCAGTGTTCCAAACCTGGATTAGATTGATACCTGCTAGTCAAACTAATAGCATATGCGATATCCAGCCTAGTACACAACATTACATACATTAAACTTCCAATAGGCAAAGCATATGGAATCCTGGCCATCTTATCTCTTTCTTCAGGTGTCTTTGGAGACATTTCTTTAGAAAGGTGGATACCATGTCCCTCTGGTAACAATCCTCTCTTGGAGTTAAGCATGTTAAACCTCTTTAACACTTTTTCCAAGTATAGACTTTGGGATAAACCAATTATTCTTTTCGCTCTATCTCTATATATGCGAATCCCAAGAATATAGGTTGCCTCCCCTAAGTCTTTCATGGAGAATGTATTTGACAATCATACCTTTATAGTTGTCAACATACCTGTGTCATTACCCATCAACAGTATGTCATCCACATATAAGACAAGGAAAGTGATAGCACTGTCACTAACCTTTTTATATACACATGGCTCATCCTCATTTTTGATAAAACCAAAGGATTTAATGGCTTCATCAAAACGGATGTTCCAACTCCTCGAAGCTTGTTTCAACCCATAAATGGATCGCTTTAGCTTGCGTACCTTGGAACCATCTTGGGATTCAAAACCCCTAGGTTGTTCCATGAAAATGTTTTCTTCAATGTATCTATTGAGAAAAGCTGTTTTGACATCCATCTGTCAAATCTTATAATCATAGTATGCAGCTATTGCTAATAAAATCCTAATTGATTTAACCATGGCAACAAGCGAGAAAGTCTCCTCATAGTCGACTCCTTGCCTTTGGCGAACCCTTTCGCTACTAGCCTTGCCTTATAGGTCTCTACCTTTCCATCAGAACCAATCTTCTTCTTGAAAACCCATTTGTTCCCTATAGGTACAATACCTTCAAGTGGGTCAACAAGATCCCAAACTTGATTCTTATACATGGAATCAATCTCGGATTTCATAGCATCAATCCATTTTGAAGAGTCTATATCTGATATAGCTTCTTCATAGGTAAGTGGATCATCTCTATGATCTACTTCTTCATGAGTAGATAACTCTTGTTCTTCTTCATGAAGAAAACCATATCTCACCGGTGGGTGAGATACCCTGGTTGTTCTACGAGGAACAGATGTAGATGTTTCATCAACGGGTATAGGTTGACTAGATGGATCTATATCCATCTGATCTGTTGGTTGGTCAGATTTCTCTAATTCTAACTCTATTTGCCTTCCTTTGCCTCCTTCTTGAACAAACTATTGTTCAAAAAATGTGGCATCTCTACTTATCACAACCTTTTGTGAAGTAGGCAAATAAAAATAATATCCAAAACTATCTTTTGGATATCCAACAAATCGACCTTTTTCTGATCTGGTCTCCAATTTATCAGTGTTTAGCTTTTTGATATAAGCTGAACAACCCCGAATCTTAACATGCTTAAGACTTGGTTTTCTTCCATGCCATATCTCATAAGGTGTGGAAGAAACTGATTTTGATAGAATCCTATTCAGAATATACAAAGCTGATTCTAATGCAAATCCCCAAAAGAAGATTGGCATATCAGTATAGCTCATCATACTACGTACCATATCCAATAGGGTACGATTTCTCCTTTCAGATACACCATTCAGCTGTGGCATTCCTAGAGGAGTCAGCTGAGAAACAATGTCATGCTCTCTCAAGTATTCATCAAATTCAGTACTCAAATATTCACCTCTACGATCTGATAGAAGAGCTTTAATACTCTTTCCTGTTTGATTTTCTACTTCAGATTTAAATTCTTTAAACTTTTCAAAGGATTCATGTTTGTATTTCATCAAATACAAATACCCAAATCTTGATTTATCATTAGTAAAGGTAATAAAATAATGAAAGCTCCCTCTAGCCATTTCTTTAAATGGACCATATACATCACTATGTATTAGCTCCAAAATATTTTCAGCTCTTTGCCCTTGTCCAACAAAGGGTGATCTAATCATTTTGCCCTGAAGGCAAGATTCACAAGTTGGAGTAGGCTCAGAGCCCAATGAGGATAGAATCTCTATTTTCTCCAGTTTTGCAATACTATCTTCTGCAACATGACATAACCTTAAGTGCCAAATATATTTTGAACTTGAGTTGGTTTTCACCATGACATTGCATTCTTTTAGATCACTTGCATTCAATTTGTGTTTGTCATTATTATCCAAATAATTAAGACCATCATTCATATAACCTGAACCAACATATTTATTTCTAAAATAAATATTACAAACATCATCTGTGAACTGAAATTCATAGCCATTTCCAGTCAAACTAGATATAGAAATGATGTTCTTAAAAGCATCAGGTACATATAAAATATTATCCAAACACAAAACATGTCCAAACATTTAAAAAGATTTAGATCCTATGGCTAAAGCTTCAACAGTTGAGCCATTGCCAATCCGGACTCTAATATCTTGAGAATGCAAGCTGCTACTATTTTCTAGTTCCTGCATATCATTAGAAATGTGAGAACTGGCACCAGTATCTAAAACCCAAGCTGTAGATGAACTATGAGTATCATCAGAATCTAAATAACAAGATATGGACATACCTTCTAAAGGTGTATCCTTCTTGTCATTCAGAGAAGTAAGATACTCTGGGCAGTTCCTTTTCCAGTGCCCATCCTTTTGGCAGTGGAAACACTTTCCTTTGCCTCCATCAGCTTTAGTCTTCCTTTTCTATTTAGCTATTTTCTTAGAAGGACCAGGAATCTGAGGTTTCTTTTTCTTATTGCCCTTCTTCTTGTTGGACTTTCCAGCAGAAGAAGATGCAATCAAAGCTACCTCTTTTCCTTTATTTCCCGGCATATTCTTTTGGGCAATAACCAGCATGTTGAGTAAACCAGCTAAGGTGCATTCCTGTTGAGTCATATGGAAATTTATCACAAAATTCCCAAAAGACTTAGGAAGGGACTAAAGGATCAAATCCGTCTATAGTTGGAAATCGATGTTGAAGTCAAGATGTTCCAACTGCTCAATCAGTAGAATCATCTTGTGGACATGATCCCCAACATTCTGTCCCTCAGACATCCTCATACTGAATAGCTGTCTAGATATCTCATACTTAGCATTCCTGCTGTGCTCACGATATAACTCTTATAGGTGAATGAGGATCTCACTCGCACTCAACATGTTCTCATGCTACTTCTGTAACTCATTACTCATGGAAGCAAGCATGTAACACTTAGCTCTCATATCATGCTCCTTCCACTTGTCCAAAGTTTCATGTTCCTCTTGTGTGGCCTCTGGAGGTAAGGTACCAGGAACATTTAAATCTAGAACATATCCTATATGTTCAAGGTTCAGGATAAGTTTCAAATTTCATAGCCAATCAGACAGATTAGGTCCTGTCAACCTATTGTGATCAAGTATGCTTGCAAGGATATTGGATGGTGGTGGTTGTTTTGTGCTCATTTTTATTAGAAAATTAACTACAGAAAATAACCAAATTAATTAGTAAATGTATCATGTAATTAACCAAAATGATTATGTCTTTTAATCAAATTGGTCCTCCCACTAACTTAGCGAATCCTACACTTCCAAAGTAGAAAATGGAAATCCTAGTTGGATGGATTTCTAGTGGGTGATTGAATTCTTATAATTCTATTGATCATCCTCAGGTACATCCATTATTAGAATTATAATAAACTATGAGTGAGCAACTCCTTGCCCATCACATCTCATGTGAGGTTCAATCCTTTACCTAGCCCCTAATGCTCAAAATCTCAGGTACATCCATTATTGACTTATCTTGCATTAGTTAAGTTGATCCCATTGAGCCAGTAATTATGCAAATAATTTTAATGTCCTTAGGTACATCCAATATTGGCCACCAAACTATTTACATATTTACAATATCTCATGCTTAACAACTATTCTTAAGAAAATCTCTTAAATTAATTGTATCTTATGCAACTATTTAAAATTTCTTAAAATAATTGCCCCAACGGAGGGCCTATGTTATAATTACTTTAATTATAGCATTTCCAACTTAATCATTCGTTTGGAAGATTTTATAGTCATTCTAATTACTATTAAGGTCTTACTTTGCACATTATCCAATTAGCATGCATATATCATATAATAGCATACATTTTCATACATCTCATGCATTCATGGATAAGCAATAAATATGGTATGATCATGGACATTCTAAGGGATTCAATTCTGAGCCACCAAAAATTGAATCAGGGCATTCCTAGGTGCATTTCATTCATTCATTTTACAAGAGCTGCTGAAGGAGTACATAATCAACACTTGATCTTGAATTCCTCCCACTGGTCCCACCAATGCTCTTGACCTTCTTGAACTTCTTGTAATCCAATATTACATAGTAATCCTTGGCACACCAAGGCGAATTTACAAGAACTTAAATAAATGAAATTACAACCCAAAAATTATTACAAACTTAATAATACATGCCCAAAATAAATTAAAATAAATTAATTAATTTACAATCCCAAAGAAACATAAAAGAAATAAATCCAATCACATTGGTCTTTTATAGTCCATGATCATCCATCACGCATATCACTATTTAACAATTAAATAAAACATACATACTTAAATTAAATTGAATATCTCATATTCAACTTAAAAATCCAGATTTGAATATGATTCAAATAAATTTAAAAATTCAGACTTAAATCTCATTCAAATAAATTTAAAAATTCAGATTTGAATCACATTCAAATAACTTTAAAAATTCAGATTTGAATCACATTCAAACATTTTTTAAAAAATCATATCTGAATCACATTCAAACATTTTTTAAAAAATCAGATCTGAATTTTATTCAATCAATTTTAAAAAATCAGATTTAAATATGATTCAAACAACTTTAAAAATTCAGATTTGAATCACATTCAAACAACTTTTAAAATTCAGATTTGAATCACATTCAAACAATTTTTAAGATTCTGATTTGAATCATAATTTAATTGTGTGATAAAAATTCTAATTAAACAATTTAATTTGACATAAAATGGATCTTAGATCATACAACAATTACACATTTACCATCCATTTACCTTTGCACACCATTGTGGTGCATCAACCATGCGCACCATGGTGTTCATCATTTGTGCCACCACCTTGGCTTTGCAACCAGCAATGAACTTTTGATCTCATGATCAAACACACAATTAAATCATATAAACATCAATCTAAATGGCAAATATAGTGGCTCTGATACCAATTGAAGGAACGAAAGCGTGAAAAATACAAGTTTATACCATTGAATTCAAAATTTTTTACCTAGGGTCACATGCATAATGCAAGATTTATTTTTATCTATTTGATTTCAATGATAAACAACATATTAAAACTCTTTTAATATGATTTTGGATCTGTGTTTGCCATTTAAAATTTTAAAATTAATCAGATTAATTTTAGAACCCTAGATTAAATCAAGAACGATTACACTAACCTCTTGATGCACTACAGCGTGTCTGCGCCTTTGAGATTTGTCTTCAGGACACCAGATGTTGTCCCTCTAGTTTGTCCACACCAAGAACACCTATGACAGCCCTTGAACAGTTTCTAAAGCTTTTTCTATTAATTAGAAATTCAAGTTCTGCCTTTTAAGAGATTAGAGATGTAAACAGGACACTAGAAACAATTTCTAGTGTTCTTAATTCAAGAGATTGATGGCTAATCTTTTTGAATTGATGAGAGATGAAGAAGAATAGATGAAGAGCCTCAAAATGGCATGACAAAGGAGAAGAGTGGCTGCTGGTTGTTTTTTTTTTTTCATAACAACACTTATATAGCTAGGTTAACACATTAAACCCTTGCCACATGTCTAGGTTTAAGTGACCCAATCACATTGTGCCAAGTGTCAAACCTATATTTAATCTTAATATTAATCATCTTACATGATTAAAAACATTTGGCAAGCTTATGTATAATCCCATGCGTCACCATCTCATGGTGCCACGTGTCATACTGTGAAATGACCAAAATGCCCCTGTGTCTTAATTTTGAGTTCTTAACCAAAAATAATTATTTTTTCTTCTTCTAATCTATATCAAATATAAATTAATTAATTAATCTCTATTAATTAATTTTACATTAATTAAATTCATATTTAAACACTTTAAATATAAATTTAACTTATACTATACATCCAATAATCTAGATTTGGTTTCAAGTCATGCTAGGGACTTCACAATTTAATTGCAAACCAAACCTATTTAATTAATCAATTAAACACTTTAATTAATTAATTAAATCATATTTAAATAGGTGATAATTTGTGTATGTGTGTGACTTACTAGGCTCATCACTAATTGGCAATGAGACATGATATCAACTCTTAATATCATCAGAACTCTTTCTTACCATAAATGATTTCTCTAAATCATTTTATGAACCTCATAGACCATGGTTAACCCCTAGCATAGCATGCCATGGCCACCCAATTAGTAATAAGGTTTACCTTAAATGAACCTATAATCATATGTTACCATGCACTAGAATCTCTCTGTTACAAAATCCCAACTCAAGCTGGAGTCATGGTTTATGTCAAACTCCATTTGCTATGAATATTATGTTCTCCTTTAATTCCAGTTCTTGATTAAAAAGATTTTCTCATCAGAAACTCTTTTCTGAATAAATCTATCTGTCTTGGCCAGGAACTTGAAACATCAAGAACAATTAAATAAACATAGGATTTGATCTCTATTTACTTAGAGGAATAGACTCCATCTTGATCAACACCTACCTCCATATATAACTAGTAGGAGCCAACAAATGCCCATATACCCATACACAGTACAAGTATGAAAGCAGTATCAAACTCAAACTACCTATATACAAGATAACTGTGCTATCTCAGGTCTAAAAATTATATGCACTGATATGATTTATGACAAAACATTGACAAGAGTAAACTCCATGTGCTTGTCATAAGTGTCACTGGTTCGGCCTACTTATCATTTATAAGTGCCTATCATGTTTGTTATATGGCATGAGACTCACCATTCCATCTTATTTATATCTCATATAAATAACTTGAGAACAAACATGAATACAATCTTTCTGGATAAGTTACGTTCTTATTATGAAGTATCCTCGATTGTCAACCTATTTATGATACTTTGTGCTAGAAATATTATCACTCATATTCTTAACAACTTAAGAATAATATTTCTAACAAAATATCAATGGACCTTTTCTATTACACATAAATATATTATGTAAACGGAAAAGTGGAAATGCCTTTTATTAATAAAAATATGTCCAAGATACATACTAAATGATATGCTCTAGGGCATACTAATAACACTTATTTCTTTTAAATTCTTTAATATCTTGAACTTATTTTGATTATAGTACCTACTGACATCTATCAGCAGCAATACCCTTACCCATATTTAAGGTAGCTATATTACTATAACTTACTTTTAGGTTCTCTTTTCTTACATAATTAGGCATACTAATTAACTTTACAAATTCTTGTGTGCTAGCAAATACTTTTCACTAACAAACTCTTCCAAAATTAATTTTAAAAAGACTAGTCACTAACATATTAAATTTTTTTTTTTACACATATACATATCTCAGTTAAGAATTAAGAAAATACTAGCAACCATACCAGAAGTCTCATCCCCGTCCTTCTGTCGCATAGTGTATACTCTCACTGGAGCATCACCTTGTCCTGGTTGATTCACAGTACTCTGACTTCCAGGTGTACTACCCCTACCTCTGCCTCTGCCTCTACCAACTATTGGTAAACTCTTCGCGGTAGAAACTTGGGCTGATCCTTCTGCCGTGGTGAATGATCCATAACGGCGTGGACTTATGCAATCCTTAGCAAAATGACCAGTCCCTCCACAATTGAAACATGCTCCTATGGCTCTATAACATACTCCACTATGTGGTTTACCACAAGTCTCACAAAGTCGACCCGATAGTGTATTTCTGCGTCTCTGTTGAGTTTGCTAATCGGATTGGGATGATTTCTGTCTAGAAGATATACCTCTACCCGATTTGCGTGAGCTAGATTCTTCAAAATGTTTTCTTTTCCTAGAGCCACTCTCAGTAGCTTGGCTAGTAACCTTTTCAGTTTTCTCTTTCTCTTGTGTACCCTTTTTCACTGCCCATTTTGATTCTATCCTTTCCAGTTCCAAGGCTTGTGAAATCAATTCAGAAAAATTCTGGTGTCGGAACCCTACAACTTGCATTCTCAAGCTAGGCCTCAACCCAGGCTCAAACCTTTTACACCGGCCTCTAGGGGTGGAGACTAAGCTTTCAACATAATGGCTTAGCCTTGAAAAGTCCCGCTCATACTCTGCTACAGTTCTATCACCTTGCTTCAAACTTAAAAACTTTTACAGCTTCATGTCTACATAAGTATCAGCGACCCACTTTTGCCGAAATTCCCTTAAAAGGTCTGCCCATGTGAGGACTGGTGGCTTTACCAGATTGTAGGGGATGGTTTTCCACCACTCATATGCATCCCCTTGGAGAAGTGATACTGAATATTCGAACTTCAACTCTTCAGCACACTATAGTTTTCTGAAAACCCATTCCATCCTCTCTAACCACTGTTCTGCTTCTAGTGGATCCACTGTTCCTTTGAATTATGTAGCCCCAAATTTCTTTAATTTCTCATATTGCCGAGCCGGAGGCTGTGGTTGTGCTACAGGTGCTTGTGTCTGTGCTTGAGGTGGCACATTTCCCACCATTTATTAAAAGAATGCAACCATCTGCTATGCAAACTGAGCAGGGAACTGCGGTGCTTGAGGAGGAGCTGGAGTGGCTGACCCACTCACATTCTGGAGTGTTAGGGCTTCTCCTCGGTCTTCAGCCTCGATAGATTGCTCTACGGAATGATCTCCCCCTTCCATTCCATTTTCCAAAAATTTTCTACACTCTGATAACAAATACAAGGAGGTTGACCTCCGTTAGTGCATATTCATGATATAAATATGTCATATATATCAAACATTTGAGCAGTTGTATTTACCGATAAAATATTTTGAATTCATAGTTCAAAATTTATTTTAAAACCTTACTCTGATACCACTAAACATGTCACACCCTACACCTCGTAAGATGTAACATGTTCCCGTAGTACACCTAATGAATTACCGTACTTCACCTATCGGTAACCTATTAAATATACTACAAGGAATTTTAAAACAATTTTCGTTCATTTTCGAATTGGTGGGTAAAATTTTCTCAGATATTAAAATCCTTCATTTAGATTCCAAACATAAATCAAATTTTGGATATTTAAAATCACTGCAATTTTTACAAAAATTTCGGCAGAGTGCCGTCTGTACTTTGAGAAAACCATTCTTCAAAACCTGAAAATAGAAACACTCCCAATATATTTCTCAATTACAACTCCATTTGCAACCACCAAACTTCAAATCAACAGCAATAGCATCACTTCAATTCAAAATCCAAATATCAAATCAAGAATTAATATCTCAAATTATTTCATAACTCATGCACATTACATTTTAAATCATTAATGTACAATCATAAGTTAATTTACAGATGCAAAATCTTAAAAATAATATTATTACAATTTTACCTGTACAACTGGTCAAATTACAGAGATACATATGCATACTATCATATTTACATCAAACTAAACTACCAGGGTATAGATAAATACCCGTACAAAAGTTCTTCAATTGTGCTCTTCTCTAACTGTAGCAGCTCGCTCTGTTGCTATATTCTTTTCTCTATCAGCGACAACAAGTTAAAGCTATCGCTGAGTATATAAATACTCAGTGGTGCACAATAAAAGCATAAAATGCATAATATAAAACATTTATGAATAAATCGTTATTAAAAAATCTCATAATCGCATTTCATAATTTTTTTTTTTCAAATCACATTTATAACAAATCATAATTTTCAAGGTTAATAGAGCACAACTTGATCAAACAATTTAATAAACATAGTGTTGCCAAACAATAATACAACTTAGGCTATGACACAAAATTTGCGAACATGTCATGTGTACATCACGACAAGGCATACTCACCCCAGTAATCGAAATCAATGAGGGAGGTGGCTAGCTAGCTAATGAGTACTTATCCAAACTCGCCCCTCAGACTGGAAAGCCAGAGAGGGAGGAAAGTGATCAAATATCAAACTCACCCCACAAGTGGAGGAGGAACATATTAGTATTGCCATGCCAAGTGTGAATTAAAAACAATTTAAATCAAGTTATTCAAATATTTTATATAATTCACAAATCATATTTCACTCTAAACTTTTCATTTACAAAGTAGGGAATACACTATTTTTCAAATAAGATTTTCAAAGCCATAACTAAATTCAAAACCATATTCTTCAAATATTTCATACAAATCAATAATTAATTTTCCTTCCAAATTTTCATTGAAGAATAGGCAACACAACATTCTCGAAATTCATAAAGAACAAACACATTCACAATGTATAACAAATCAAATTCCATTATGAAAACTATAATGTAAAATTTTCGTGCAAAAACCTGACGTGAGTCGCCTCTAGGCCTTGACTCATTCTCTTATACCTTCCAGGTCTTTTTCAGCTGAAACACAACATTTATAGTGTTTCAGTATCTTATTTCATAGTAAATCCAATAATTAACTCAGAAATACTTAATTCTAGCCCAAATATGCTTAAACTAATATTCTTGGAAATTTTCATTTTAGAGTTACTATTCATGGTACTATTCAAGTCAATTTGTTGACTTTCTAAGGCTTAATAGATATGGGAACTTCAACTTCACCCACATACCACATTTTGGTCACTAAATTTGTTGGTTTTGGGGGTTTACTCAAATTCTAAGTCTTTTAGGCAAATTTGCAAATTTTCAGTTTTGGTGTCTTAAGTTGCACTGTTCCATTGGTCACTTTACTGTTAGAATTTGGCAAAACTTTCTTCATAGAAAATGTTCCTTATTGTCTTAAGTTTATTCTTCTTTTTGAATCACTCCAATTAGAGTTTTGTAGCTCAAGTTATAGCCATTTGAACCATGGCTGCCGGATTGGACTTAGCCCAGATTTTCTGGACAAATTTTAGTTTTGGCAGTTTTAGGTCACCAACTTTGGGTGGCCAAATGACTTGGTTAATGGCATAATTTGGATTTGTATTCTTCATGAAAGTTTTAGGTCTATATCTAATATGTCAATTGGTTAAATTTTAGGTCATTTTGACCTTCCTAGCTCAAGTTATGACGAAATGAACAAACACTATTCATTTGGTCAGTTTGTACAGGGACAGACTGAGATTTTCCAAGTTTGGTCAATTTGTTCACTAGGTTTTAGTTACTTTTTTGGCATGCTTCCTAAATGAAAATTGTGTCATTTAGTGTCTATTTTCATTCTCAACTGGTATCATACCAATTGGACTTGTAAAATTTAATTTTTGGTCCGTCAAAGGTAACTTGGTCATGCTACCAGCAGTATGACCACACTCAATCCGAATTTGGCCTTAACTCCAACCATTCCAACATACTTCATTTGGTCACCATTGACCATTTCTCACTTCAAATTAGGTCCAAGACATCATTTACAAGTTTCTCACATTTTTGTCTCTAAACCCTAATGTCCAAAACCCTAATTAACAAACTCTTGCATTTAGCTACTTTCAAAGCCTTTAATCATAACCATTCAACTAATTAAAGTTCATACACCCATTCAAATAAATCAAACCATGCAAATCACCCTCCCCTTCATGCTGGCCGAATTTCAGTCATGGTCCCTCAACAAAATTTTCTTTTCATTTCTTTAGTTTTTAAGCTCATTTAAAATAACTAAACATGCCTTTGAAGTAGAAAATTAAAAGTTAGCATACTAACCTTTCTTAGAACTTCAATTCCTTCAAATCTCTATCTTTTGTATTTCTTTCCTCTTTCAATCTTCTTCTCAAGTGACTAAAATAAGCTCTAATAAGGTTTTTATGGAAGCTATTAAGGTTTAGTGAAGAATTTCAAGCTTGAGTGCAAGCTTTAATGGAGGACCATTCATGGAGATGGGAGGGAGAAGTGGACGGCAATGAAGATAAGGAAGAAGACCAACTTTTTTTTTCTTTTTCCATTTTGTCTTTTTAATTGTCTTAGGAAGACTATAAATAAATTTAGTTAATTTATTAATTATAGGATTTATGGCATCATGCATGATGTCATGCATGATGTCATCTCCCTACACCTTTTTCATTTTTTTTTCTATTTATTTTTTTATTAGTTCTTTAATTTAATTCTCGATTCCAAAATTTTCTTTTCTTTGATTTTATTTAATAGTTGGGTCAGGAGTCAGCTCTCAGGGTTAATTGACCAAATTGCCCCTAACCGGTTCAACCCGGTTTGCAAATAGTTAAATATTTCTTCCAGATCCCTGACCTAATTATTTGACTGGCTTAACAATTCTTTTTCGTGATTTTCTCTTATCCACTGTGTTCGTAATGGTCCTAAGGACCGCGGCGTCATATTTTATGGTTCTAAATTTGAGTTTAAATTGACTTCGCAGTCGTTCCTGAGAAGGTCACCCATCGCTGTGACTCTCAACTCGTTTAACTTCTTATGTTCTATTTTTCTTATTTATACTTAACTAATTAACAATTACTAATTATTTGTGTTTATGGCTTATTTTGTTGTCTTAAGTGTGGTTCCAATCCTCTTAATTGTCCGGACCGACTCTAGTCACTGGAACAGTGAAATATACCAGGCTAAGCAAACAGGGGTGTTATAATTCTCTCCCCCTTAAAATAATTTCGTCCTCGAAATTTTACCTGGTATTAGTCTCTGAACAATTGTAGGTGCTGTCTCCTCATATCCTATTCATGCTCCTAAGTAGCTTCCTAGCCTGAATGATGGTTCCTTAGTACTTTAACCAATATTATTCACTCATCGATTACTTACCTTGTGTGCCAAGTTTCTTATGAGCTTCTGTCATAAGTTAAATTCAAATTCATTTCAATTTTAGAGGTAAGCAAATCTGTGTGCTAGTGGATCCGCTTTTCTAGGACCTCATGTGATCCTATGGGTGAGAACTTAGTTTTACTCTTTTCTTATCAAATCTCTTAATCATTTGATATAGCCTTCAGTTTAGTTTAGAATATTTTAGTCTTTTCTTACTGTTTTTTTAGCAATTATTTTCTTTTGTAGTCTTTTCTTTCATGGCCATAGGTCTATAACCATTATCTTACTATCTCCATTTATGACCAAGGCCTATGTGCCATTTTACACTATCGTGTTTGCTTTGGTTTAACTTATTTCTTTCTTAATAAAATAATTCGGAATATCATTACGCATTTTAAGTAAATTGCTTGCCTTGGTGGCAATTCCTCATCCATTATTTTTCTCATTTCTTACTGTTCTATTTATTTTTATCTATTGATATTCTATAGCTTATTTTGCACTGATGTGTAGTCATTATTTTCTTTTGTACTGAACTATAACCTTTCAATATTCTAACTTTAGAGTTTTAAATCCCAAGTTAGGATTTTTAAACTCCTTTCCAATAAGAAACTTTATCTTATCATAACTGTACCAAAACAGATACCGTTTGTAACTATTCTTATTCTTGTGTATTATTGGGTAGTATGTAGCTCTACACAGTAAATCCCAAGTCAGTACTGTAATATGCAGTTTACAGCACAAACATCAAGAATATTGCATAGTTACTACTATACATCCCAATAGAACAAACTTTCCTATATCTTATTTCTTTTAAATTCACTAATATCTTGAACTTATTTTGATTATGGTACCCACTGACATCTATCAGCAGTAATACCCTTACCCGCATTTAAGGTAGCTATATTACTATAACTTACTTTTAGGTTCTCTTTCCTTACATAATTAGGCTTACTAATTAACTTTACAAATTCTTGTGTGCTAGCAAATACTTTTCACTAACAAACTCTTCCAAAATTAATTTTAAAAAGACCAGTCATTAACATATTAAATTTTTTTTTTTTACACATATACATATCTCAGTTAAGAATTAAGAAAATACCAGCAACCATACCCAAAGTCTCATCCTCGTCCTTCTGTCGCATAGTGTATACTCTCACTGGAGCATCACCTTGTCCTGGTAGATTCACAGTACTCTGACTTCCAGGTGTACTACCCCTACCTCTACCTCTGCCTCTGCCTCTACCAACTATTGGTAAACTCTTTGGGGTAGAAACTTGGGCTGATCCTTCTGCCGTGGTGAATGATCCATAACGGCATGGACTTATGAAATCCTTAGCAAAATGACCAGTCCCTCCACAATTGAAACATGCTCCTATGGCTCTATAACATACTCCACTATGTGGTTTACCATAAGTCTCACAAAGTCGACCCGATAGTGTATTTCTGCGTCTCTGTTGAGTTTGCTGATCGGATTGGGATGATTTCTGTCTAGAAGATATACCTCTACCCAATATATGGCGAGCTAGATTCTTCAAAATGTTTTCTTTTCCCAGAGCCACTCTCAGTAGCTTGACCAGTAACCTTTTCAGTTTTCTCTTTCTCTTGTGTACTCTTTTTCACTGCCCATTCTGATTCCATCCTTTCCAGTTCCAGGGCTTGTGAAATCAATTCAGAAAAATTCTGCTGTCGGAACCTTACAACTTGCATTCTCAAGCTAGGCCTCAACCCAGCCTCAAACCTTTTACACCGGTCTCTGGGGGTGGAGACTAAGCTTTCAGCATAATGGCTTAGACTTGAAAAGTCCCGCTCATACTCTGCTACAGTTCTATCCCCTTGCTTCAAACTTAAAAGCTCTTGCAACTTCATGTCTACATAAGTATCAGGGACCCACTTTTGCCGAAATTCCCTTAAAAAGTCTGCCCATGTGAGGACTGGTCGCTCTACCAGACTGTAGGGGATGGTCTTCCACCACTCATATGCATCCCCTTAGAGAAGTGATATTGAATATTCAAACTTTAACTCTTCAGCACACTGTAGTTTTCTGAAAACCCGTTCTATCCTCTCTAACCACTATTCTGCTTCTAGTGGATCCACTGTTCCTTTGAATTCTTTAGCTCCGAATTTCATTAATTTCTCATATTGCCAAGTCGGAGGCTGTGGTTGTGCTACAGGTGCTTGTGTCTGTGCTTAAGGTGGCACATTTCCCACCATTTGATGAAAGAACGCAGCCATCTGCTGTGCAAACTGAGTAGGGAACTGCGGTGCTTGAGGAGAAGCTGGAGTGGCTGACCCACTCACATTCTGGAGTGCTAGGGCTTCTCCTCGGGCCTCAGCCTCGACAGATTGCTCTACGGAATGATCTCCCTCTTCCATTCCATTTTCCAGAAATTTTCTACTCTCTGATAACAAACATAAAGAGGTTGACCTCCGTTAGTGCATATTCATGATGTAAATATGTCATATATATCAAACATTTGAGCAGTTGTATTTATCGATAAAATATTTCAAATTCACAGTTTAAAATTTATTTTAAAACCTTGCTCTGATACCACTAAACATGTCACACCCTACTCCTCGTAAGATGTAACATGTTCCCGTAGTACACCTAATGAATTATCGTACTTCACCTACCGGTAACCTATTAAATATACTACAAGGGATTTTAAAACAATTTTCGTTCATTTTCGAATTGGTGGGTAAAATTTTCTCAGATATTAAAAACCTTCATTTAGAGTCCAAACATAAAACAAATTTTTGGATAGTTAAAATCTCTGCAATTTTTACAAAAATTTCGGCAGAGTGCCGTCTGTATTTTGAGAAAACAGTTCTTCAAAACCTAAAAATAGAAACACTCCCAACATATTTCTCAATTATAACTCCATTTGCAATCACCAAACTTCAAATCAACAGCAATAGCATCAATTCAATTCAAAATCCAAATATCAAATCAAGAATTAATATCTCAAAATATTTCATAACTCATGCACATTACATTTTAAATCATTAATGTACAATCATAAGTGACAGATGCAAAATCTTAAAAATAATATTATTATAATTTTATCTGTACAACTGGTCAAATTACAGAGATACATATGCATACTATCATATTTACATCAAACTAAACTACCAGGGTATAGATAAATACCCGTACAAAAGTTCTTCAATTGTGCTCTTCTCTAACTGTAGCAGCTCGCTCTGCTGCTATGTTCTTTTCTCTATCTGCGATAGCAAGTTAAAGCTATCGCTGAGTATATAAATACTCAGTGGTGCACAATAAAGCATAAAATGCATAATATAAAACATTTATAAACAAATCGTTATTCAAAAATCTCATAATCGCATTTCACAATTTTTTTTTTCAAATCACATTTATAACAAATCATAATTTTCAAGCTTAATAGAGCACAACTTGATCAAACAATTTAATAAACATAGTGTTGCCAAACAATAACACAACTTAGGCTATGACACAAAATTTACGAATATGTCGTGTGTACATCATGACAAGACATACTCACCCCACTAATCGAAATCAATGAGGGAGGTGGCTAGCTAGCTAATGAGTACTTATCCAAACTCGCCCCTCAGACTGGAAAGCCAGAGAGGGAGGAAAGTGATCAAATATCAAACTCACCCCATAAGTGGAGGAGGAACTTATTAGTATTGCCATGCCAAGTGTGAATTAAAAACAATTTAAATCAAGTTATTCAAATATTTTATATAATTCACAAATCATATTTCACTCTAAACTTTTCATTTACAAAGTAGGGAACATACTATTTTTCAAATAAGATTTTCAAAGCCATAACTAAATTCAAAATCATATTGTTCAAATATTTCATACAAATCAATAATTAATTTTCCTTCCAAATTTCCATTGTAGAATAGGCAACACAACATTCTCGAAATTCATAATGAAGAAACACATTCACAATGTATAACAAATCAAATTCCATTATGAAAACTATAATTTAAAATTTTTGTGCACAAACCTGACGTGAGTCTCCTCTAGGCCTTGACTCAGTCTCTTATACTTCCAGGTATTTTTCAGCTGAAACACAATATTTATAGTGTTTCAGTATCTTATTTCACAGTAAATCCAATAATTAACTCATAAATACTTAATTCTAGCCCAAATATACTTAAACTAACATTCTTGGAAATTTTCATTTTAGAGTTACTATTTATGGTACTATTCAAGTCAATTTGTTGACTTTCTAAGGCTTAATAGGTATGGGAACTTCAACTTCACCCACATACCACATTTTGGTCACTAAATTTGTTGGTTTTGGTGGTTTACTCAAATTCTAAGTCTTTTAGGAAAATTTACAAATTTTCAATTTTGGTGTCTTAAGTTGCACTGTTCCATTAGTCACTTTACTGTTAGAATTTGGAAAAACTTTCTTCATAGAAAATGTTCCTTGTTGTCTTAAGTTTATTCTCCTTTTTGAATCACTCCAATTGGAGTTTTGTAGCTCAAGTTATAGCCATTTGAACCATAGCTGCCGGATTGGACTTAACCCAGATTTTCTGGGCAAATTTTGTTTCTGGCAGTTTTAGGTCACCAATTTTTGGTGGCCAAATGACTTGGTTAATGGCATAATTTGGATTTGTGTTTTGCATAAAAATTTTAGGTCTATATCTAAACTGTCCACTGGTAAAATTTTAGGTCATGTTGACCTGCCTAGCTCAAGTTATGACTAAATGAACAAACACTGTTTATTTGGTCAGTTTGTACAGGGACAGACTGAGATTTTCCAAGTTTGGTCAATTTGTTCACTAGGTTTTAGTCACTTTTTGGGCATACTTCCTAAATGAAAATTGTGTCATTTAGTATCTATTTTCATTCCCAATTGGTCTCATACCAATTAGACTTGTAAAATTTAATTTTTGGTCCCTCAAAAGTAACTTGGTCATGCTACCAGCAGCATGACCACACTCAATCCAAATTTGGCCTTAACTCCAACCATTCCAACACACTTCATTTGGTCACCATTGACCATTTCTCACTTCAAATTCAGTCCAAGACAATATTTACAAGTTTCTCACATTTTTGTCTCTAAACATTAATGTCCAAAACCCTAATTCACAAAATCTTGCATTTAGCTACTTTCAAATCCTTTAATCATAACAATTCAACTAATTAAAGTTCATATACCCATTCAAATAAATCAAACCATGCAAATTACTCTCCCATTCATGCTGGCCGAATTTCAGTCATGGTCCCTCGACAAATTTTTCTTTTCATTTCTTTTGTTTCTAAGCTTATTTAAAATAACTAAACATGCATTTGAAGTAGAAAATTAAAAGTTAGCATACTAACCTTTCTTAGAACTTCAATTCCTTCAAATCTCTATCTTTTGTATTTCTTTCCTCTTTCAGTCTTCTTCTCAAGTGACTAAAACAAGCTCTAATGCGGTTTTTATGGAAGCTATTAAGGTTTAGTGAAGAATTTCAAGCTTGAGTGCAAGCTTTAATGCAGGACCATTCATGGAGATGGGAGGTAGAAGTGGACGGCAATGAAGATAAGGAAGAAGACCAACTTTCTTTTTTTCTTTTTCCTTTTTGTCTTTTTAATTGTCTTAGGAAGACTATAAATCGATTTAGTTAATTTATTAATTATAGGATTTATGGCATCATGCATGATGTCATGCATGATGTCATCTCCCTACACTTTTTTCATTTCTTTTTTTTTTATATTTATTTTTTTATTAGTTCTTTAATTTAATTCTCGATTCTAAAATTTTCTTTTCTCTGATTTTATTTGACAGTTGGGTCACGAGTCAGCTCTCGGGGTCAATTAACCAAAATGCCCCTCGCCGGTTCAACCCGGTTTACAAATAATTCAATATTTCTTCTGGATCTCTAACCTAATTATTTGACTTACTTAACAATTCTTTTTCGTGATTTTCTCTTATCCATTGTGTTCGTAATTGTCCTAAGGACCACGGCGTCACATTTTATGGTTCAAAATTTGAGTTTAAATCGACTTCGCAGTCGTTCCCGAGAAGGTCACCCATTGCTATGACTCTCGGCTCGTTTAACTTCTTATGTTCTGTTTTTCATATTTATACTTAATTAATTAACAATTACTAATTATTTGTATTTATAGCTTTTTTAGTTGTCTTAAGTGTGGTTCCAATCGCCTTAATTGTCCGGACTGACTCCGGTCACCGAAACATTGAAATATACCAAGCTATGCAAATAGGGGTGTTACACAATACATCAAGTGTACAATTCACATTTTATAATTATCAAAACCATGCAATAAATTCTTAAATGCATAGAAGGAAACATATTTAAATCATACAAAGCCATTCAATGATTTAAAGTTCTTGTACACAAGAGAAAATACAATTATAAAGTTCATTCAAAACTCATTATAAATTTAAAACATAAAACTAAGCTAGTTGTGCACAAACCTCTTATCTAGGCTTGTCTTGGTTCAATTCCTCCTCCTTCCTTGGAGGGCTTCTTTCCCATTGAAGCACATAACTAGAATGTTTCAATATCTATTCAATTTATTTCTAATTAATAAATTCAATAATTAAATTTTGTATACTTAATTTATCTACTAAGATTTATAACTTTTGGGTTCTTTGCAATTTTTGTATTTGTGGTTATTTTTTACTTCACTATTCAAGTTAAAATGTTGACTTTTTCATACTTAAGGGGTATACTAGTTCTAATTGCACCCACATACCACATTTTGGGTTACAATTGTGTTGGCATTGATTGCCAATTGAAATTTCAAACTCCCTAGGAGAAATTACAAATTTTCAGTTTTGGTCTCTAATGTTTACTGTTTCATTGGCCTATTCTACAGTGGAAATTTGGCCAACTTTCCTTCATTAAAGTTGTTCCTTAGTGTCTTAGCTTTAATTCTCTTTTTGAATCACTGCATTTGAAGTTTTTTAGCTCAAGTTATAACCATTTAACAATAACTGGCCAGATTGACTAAAGTCCAGATTTCTGGGCAAGTTTAGGGTTCTGGCAGTTTTAGTGAACTAAATTTGGTTGGCAATTTGATTTGGTTCTGGTCAGAATTTCGGTTTGGTTTCTTCATGAAAGTTTTTGTACTATGTCATATCTTTCCAATGGTATAAAAATCAGGTCATTTGGACCTTTCTACACCGAATTATGCCCATTTGAACAAGTAGTGTTCATATGGTCAGTTTCCAGGGCCAGCATGTTGGTCACCTGGATTGAGATAGAATTTAGGTCATCCTAAGTTCATTTTCTGGGTAGAGTTTCTTCATCAAAGTTGTGTCATTATATGTCTAGTTTCACCTCCAATTTGCCTTGTACCAATTGAAGTCACACACATCAAGTTATTGTAGCCTAACTACACTAGACTCAAGTCTAGTAATTCTGGCACATTAGGGGCAGCATACCAAACCAAGTCTTAATGCCACAATTCACTTCAATTTGTGGTCAAACATTACCAAATGGTCATTAATTTACCATTAAAATGTTCATTCACTATTACATGAACAAAAACCTAATTTCTCTCCAAACCCTAATTCTCAATTTCTAATTCATGCAATATACAATACATGTCAACTAAAGTGACTAATCATATACATATCAATATCCAAGCTTGTATTCAAGTTTTAATTCAACAAAACACCTCAATTTCTCCTTCAACCAAGGCTGGCTGAATTTCCTTCTTAATCTTTAGGCATGTTTTCTTTAATTTTTTCTTCATAATTTCAACTCACTTCAACTTATTCTCAAAAATTAAACAATTAATTTGAAGTTAAATTGCACTTACCTTGACTTGGCTTTTCCTTCTTCTTGTAAACTTCAATCTTTCTTTAATCTTTCACTTTTAATCTTCTTAACATAAGGAAATATGAAGTTTTTGTTTTGGGAACTAGCTAATTTATAGATATTTATAAGGGATTTAAAGCTTGAGAAGGAAAGAAAATGGAGGAAAGAGAGAGAAATTGAGTGAGGTGCCTGCTACCCTCGATGAAGAAGATGATGGTCTCATTTTTTTTTATTTTTTTTGTCTTTATATATGTGTATTTGTCCCTTAATTATCATAAATTAAAAATAAAATTTTTAATTAGGTCATGGATGATGTCATAATGCACTTATTTTTAAATTTTCTTTTCCTTTTTCATTTCTTCCTTACACCTCTTCACTTGTAATCTATTTTTCATAATATTAATTTCCTACATTTTATTAGGCATTTAGGCCAAGAGTCACCTCTAAGGGTGAATGGACCAAATTGTCCCTTACCAGTCTGATCCGTTTGTCCAATAACACTGTATTGCTTTCTGAACCCTGATTCAATTATTTGACCTTGTTCTCAACTCCTTTCCATGGTTTTCACATTTCCCCTAGCTTCACAATAATCTTAGGCCTGGGGTGTTACAATGTCCCATTCGAAAATAGGACAGCAACTGATCTTACAGTCACTTCCTGGTACGGCCACCCATCGTTGTGGCCTTGGCTCATTTAACCTTTTATGCTTTATTTTTCTTATTTCTATTTTTCCTTCATATAATTTATATTAATTTTTGTTTATAGCTTTTCTAGGTGACTTAAATATGGTTCTAAGCCTCTTGACTGTCCAGACCGGCACTGGTCACCGGAACAGTGAAATGTATAGAACTAATGAACATAGGGATGTTACAATTCTCTCCCCCTTAAAATGAAATTTCGTCCTCGAAATTTTTGCCCACGGTTAGTCCTTAAATAGTCGTGCATGTTGTTTTCTCATGTCTTTTTAATATTTCCATGTGGCTTCATGGTCTGACTGATGGTTCATAACACTTTAACCAATGGTATGCATTTATTTCTTTATGGCTTCACCCCGTTTGCTAAAATTCTTATGAGTTCCTTATAATAAGTTAAGTTTGAATTACTTGAATTCTCTAGGTAGAGCAAGTCTATATGCTAATGGACCCACTCTTCCTAGAATATCATATGGTTCTATGAAATGAGGACTTAGTTTCTTCCTTTTTCATAATCTTGTGATCTTCTTCCAAGGAAATCCATTTAAAAACACTTTATTATTCGTATTATTTTCGATATCTCTCTTACTATTGTTCTGTCAGTTATTTTCATTTATGTTTCCTTATAACAAGACCTTATTGGTCTTATTTAAAATACTTTAGTTAAATCCTTAGTCGTAGTTTTCATAATTGTTATCTTACTATCTTTATCCGTGACTTAGCGAATGAGCCAATATGCACCCTCTTGTTCACTTTTATTTAACTTATTACTTATAATTTTATTCCTTTGCCTAATATAACAGTTCAAAATACTCTTACACATCTTAAATTTTTTTTTTTCTTGGCTCTGGTTGCATTTCCTCAACCAACTTTTCTCCTATTATTATAAACTTGAATGGATCTTATCTCTGTACTACCTACTTCATCTTGAAGATAGGAATAAACAAGGTTTGATCCATTGTCTCTGTTACGTCCAAGTTCCAATTGCTAGGGAATTTTTCGCTTTGGCTCATCCCAACTTGAGCCTCACGATTTTGTCCCTTAGTTAGAATGGAGAATTTCCCAAGAGGTCACCCATCCTAGGATTTCTCTCAAGCGAGCATGCTTAACCCTGGCGTTCTTCCAATTCTTTAGACCATTCCATTAAAATTTTGAGATCGTGGAGCTCCTAACACTGTTTCAATTTTGACTTACTCTGAATTTTGCATTTCTGGGTTCTATACCATGATAATTGTTTCCCCCAAGTGTTATTCCTTGGCCCAACTGTCATGTCAAAAGTTTGTAACTTTTTACCATTCTCAATAAATTATCTACACTGCAATATTACTCTGGATTGGCCCTCTGACCACTTTGGCCACTACTTTCAATATTCGTGAAATCTCTTTATCACATTTAAACCAACTATTCAAATTTTCACTTCTATATTTTCTTTTATCTACCGATATCCTATAGCTTATTTTTCACTGTCTTGCAATCATTACCTTCCTCTTCTACTTAACTATAAACAATCCTTTAATCTTAAAAAGGGAGTCTACAAGACTCTCCTTTTTCTCATATTATTCAAAAGTTTTACACTAATTATAATCCTTATGATCCGCACAATAAAATTGTGCTCTTCCTAAGGAATACCTGACCAACTATTTCCTATCACATTACTATTCCAATTAGAACATCATTTCGAAATTGTTTTATAAGTTATGATTATCATCCATAGCATCCCGTCTCTTTTATGGGAACAAAATCATATCTTGTGTCATGCTGTTACACAAATAGAATACTATTTTCACTAGACTTTAGGCAAAAGATCCATTGCAACACCAAAACAACTATAAACCCCATATTAGAGACTGGATGACTTAACTCTATAGGTGTTATTTAAATTTTTTTTTTTTTACTATACTGAAATTCTAGTCTTATAATAATTCATGATGTACTGTAACTCATGCTAGGGTAACTGAGTCGTTGACTCTCGTTACCTTCCAACTATGATTTTTTGATATTCTAATTATAGAGTTTTAAATCTCAAATTAGGATTTTCAAACTCAGTTCCAATAATAGAACTCTATTCTGGCATATCTGTACCAAAGCAGAAGCTATTCGCAACTATTCTTATCTTGGTGCACTATTGGGTAGTACATAGCTCTACATAATAAATCCCAAGTCAGTACTGTAATCTGCAGCTTATAGCACAAACATCAAGAACATAGCGTAGTTATTACAATACATCCCAATAGATCAAGCTTTCTTATATTTTATCCTTCTCAAGTCCACTGATATCTTAAACTTATTCTGATTATGGTATCCACTAACATCTATCAGCAGTAATACCTTCACCCGCATATAAGACAGCTATATTACTATAACTTACTTTTAGATCCTTTTGCCTTGCCTAATTAGGCTCATTAATTAACTTTATAATTTATCGTATTCTAAGAGATTTCTCTCACTAGAAAACTTTTCCAAAACTAATTCTAATCACGCTTATTAACAAGATTCTTATCCTAAAAGACTAATCACTAACACATCAAAACTTATTTTCATGCCAGGAGATAACAGCAGTACATGTAATTTTAGCATTAGCATATAAATAAATAGAGCCAGAATCAAATAGTACATAATTATTCTTTTTAAAAATTGAGAATGTACTGGTAACTATGTCTGAAGTTTCCGCTTCTTCCCCATGATGCATGGCGTACACTCTATCTAGTGTACTCCTCTACTCGGGTTGGTCCATTGTGCTAGGATTACCTGAAGTGCTGTCTCTACTTTTGCCTCTACCCATACTGACTATTAATGAGCATTTAGAATCAGAGCCTTAGACTGATTCCTCTGGTGTAGCATGTGGCATAAATTGACGTGCTCTAGTACAACCTCTAGCAAAATGCCCAATTCTACTGCAATTATAACAGGCTCCAGTGGCCTTATAGCAAATACCCCCGTGTAATTTACCACAAATGCCACAAGTACGAATAGGGAAGGAAGTCCTAGTGATCTGTCAATTGAATCCTGATGGTCTCTATTCTACTGGTTTATCTCTGTTGTATCTATGAGTTTGGAATACCTCAAAATCTTTTCTTTTCCCCAAACTACTGCCTAAACTTTGGCCAGTAGGTTTCACACCTTTCCCTTTTTCATGTTGTCTTTGTGGGGGTTGGGTTTGTACTTGGGCTTGGGCTAACAGACTATCAGCCATTTGTTGAAAGAATGTAGCCATCTGTTGGGCAATGTGACACCCCTTACCCGTGTACAGTGTACCCGAGTAAATAATGCCACACGGTGTATCGGCACACTCTAGTATACCTTAATTAATTTATATCATGCTTTTGCATATAATTTATGAAATATGATTTATTTTAACCATTTATCAAAAGTATTATTCATTTGAGGTTCCGAAGATTTTAAAGAAAATCCGGCGGAGTACCAGCTAAAAATGGAGAAAACAGTTCTTCGGAACCTGTTAAAAACACTTCCAATATACAACTCATTCATTCTCAACTTCAATATCATTAAAAAACTCAATATCAAGATCTCAACAATTTTTCAATTTCAGGTCTCAACAACCTTTTCATTTCTCAAACATCCCTTTCTCAGGGTTCTCATATATATACAACCATTAAATACTCAAATTAATACCATACATGACCATAAATCTTCATTATTTACATAAAGCTCAAAATACATTACATAAATCCCAAATACATATGAAAAATAAAATTTTAATTACAAAATGACAAAATGACATCTAGTGTCCTACCAATGCACTGCAGGTGACGAGGTGACACGGACACTGAGCAGAACTGCCGGATGGACTTACGCAGTCTGTGGTCTACTGGGCTCACGATCGGTGTCTCCAGTACCTACGCGTGGCAAAAGCAACGCGCTAAGCAATAATGCTTAGTGGTGCAATAATATAATAAAGGAAAATAGCAAGAAAAGGAATATATAGTGAATGTGTATGATTCATTTGTTTAGTATGGTTATGTATACATTAATTCAGTAACTTGTTCACTTTCATTCATTTGGTTGCCCAAGTAATCTACACTAGACGACTGGACTGGATAATGGGTAAACTGGCACTGGGTACCTAGTACCTCGGGCCGTCACACCATCGGTCACATATGCATCTCCCGGCAGTGTAACAACTAACAAGTCAGAATAATATCAGGCACAAAGCCAAGTCTCAATGCAAAGTCAGAATGGCTAAAAGCCATGAAATCACAGAATGGCATTTTTGCCATGTGCAGTACTGCTAACTGAACCCTATTGGCATGCCAAACTATCCAAACCAATCTTGTTAGGTATACTAGGGCATTTGAAACTTTTAAATTCTTCAATTTGTGAATTTCAACTTTTTTTGGTGTGACTATTCATCATTAGTCAACAAAAATGTTGACTTTTAGAATAAAAATGTGTAATTGACTTTGGCACTCCCAACATACCACATTTGGTGTTTAAAACTTGTTGGCATTAAGTGTTAATACCATTTCAAAGTGTAAACCCACACTAGCAGAATTTTCAGTTTTGGTGAGTCAATTTCACTGTTCCATTGGACACTGTTACTGTTGGAATTTGAAGAAATGTAAAACATAAAAGTTGTTCTTTATTTTGTCTAGTTGAATTTCCTTTTTTGAATCACTCCATTTGGAGTTTTGTGGCTCCAGATATGGCCCAAAAACCCAAGCTGTCCGGATATGCATTCTGCAGAAAATTACCATATCTACAGTGCATGAACAGTGACTGGAACCACTTGTTTGGATGGGTTCTGGCCATAATTTGGGGTAGGTTCCTTCATGAAAGTTGTTTGTCTATGTCTTAACTTGTTGCTGTAAAAATTGCAGGCCAATTGACCAAATCTACAGTGAGTTATGGCCAAATGAACAGTTACTATTCATTTGGTCAATTCTACAGAGGCAGTTTCAGGGTTCCGGATTGGGGCCAAGTTTTGGTCCTCTTGCTTTGGTCTTTTGGGCATGGTTTCTTCAGCAAAAATGTGCCATTATAAGCCTAGTTTCATGTCCAATTGGCCAAACATCAATTGGACTAACACAGCCCAAGTTATGGCAGTGCAAAGGGACTGAATTTTCAGTCCCTATGCTGCTGTCCATAGGCAGATTTCACCTTCACTTTACCATCCAATTTTTCAGTTCTAATTAGGGTCAACCTACCTAAAATGGTCACTAATTGACCATTAAAAAGTTCTCTAACCATTTCCTAAGCTAAGTCACAATTTCACCTTTCCAAACCCTAATGTCCAAACCAATTACTCATAAACCTTGATTAACATGCTTAGTTCAATCTCCATGCATATTAACACCTTAACCATGATTTCCAACCACTCTAAGTTTATTAAACAATCAAACTCAATCTCCCATAGGGCTGCCGAAATTCAAGTGTTCATATCCATAGGTTTTTTGTTCATTTAAACTACAAATCTTACTAAGTTCAAGTCCCAAAATCATGGAAATAAAGAGTTTAATGGGTATAAGTGCACTAACCTTGTTTGGGCAGAATTTCCAAAGCCCTAAACTCCAATTTCTTTCTCCTTCTTGGCTGCCAAGAGACTATGCAAAGTACTAGAACAAATTTTAGTGAAGCTAGGTTATGATTTTATGGTGGAAACAAAGGAGAAATTAAGCTTTTGGATGGCACATCAATGGAGGAAGGTGGGTTAGGGATTTCGGCTGGTTTGGGATAAGGAAGAAGGCAGCTGCATTTTGTTTCTTTTGGTCTTCCTTTAGTCTTTTAATAGTTTAGTCAAATGGTAGATTAATGGTGATTGGTTGAAAATTATAAATGACATCACATTGATGTCATAAATTGCATTTTTTTTATTTTTCTTCTCTTTTCTCCACTACTCATTTCAAATTTCATTTTTAGTAATGTTTATTCATATTTTATGTCATATTAATTATTTACTTAACTGGACAAGTCGGCCAAAAATCACCTCTGAAGGCGAAATGACCAAAATGCCCTCCGTTTGGCTTAACGGGTCAAAATCGGCTGTACCGATTGAAATATTTTTCTAGGTATTTTCTTGGCATTCTAATGCCATAGGAACCTCAATGACCCTTCTCTGGAGTCCCAAAAATTATTTTATAATTTTTTCCCCGGGTCTAGGGCTCCTCGTTATAGAACCGAACTTCCTCCTGCTACCCATCGCTTGGGCACCGGCTCGTTTTACTTGGTTGTATTTTATTTATAATATTTTTACTAAATTTTTCTTATTAATATTTGAGTTAATTATGGCCCCTCACTTAAATTTAATTATTTTTCTGGATGTTCTAGCTGTCCGGACTGATACCGGTCACCGGAACAGTAGAATGTACGGAGTGGTTACCGGGAGGGTGTTACAACTCTTCCCCTCTAATTTAAATTTCGTCCTCGAAATTTACCTGATGCAAACAGTTGAGGGAACTGTTGCCTCATCGTTTCTTCACTTTCCCAAGTTGCCTCCTCGGTGTTGTGGTGCCTCCATAGCACTTTCACCAATGGAATCTGTTTGTTCCTCAACTCTTTCACTTCCCGAGCTAGGATCCGTAGAGGTTCTTCTTCATATGTCAAATCCGGCTGTATTTCAATTTCTTCTCTGGAGATGACATGCGAAGGATCTGAGCGGTATCTTCTGAGCATAGATACGTGGAACACATTGTGGATCTTATCCAGCTCTGGTGGTAAAGCTAGCCTATAGGCCACTGGACCCACACGTTCGATGATTTCATATGGGCCAATGAATCTAGGGCTCAACTTACCTTTTCTTCCAAACCTCAGTACTTTCTTCCATGGTGACACCTTGAGGAACACTTTGTCGCTAACCATATATTCTATTTCTTTTCTCTTCAAGTCGGCATAGGATTTCTGTCTGTCTGAGGCAACCTTTAAGTTGGCTTTGATTGATTTCACCTTCTCCTCAGCCTGTTTCACCATGTCTGGCCCTACCAGTTTGTCTTCGCCTAATTCAGTCCAGCACACTGGAGTTCTACATTTTCTCCCATACAGCGCTTCATACGGGGCCATTTGGATACTAGCTTGGTAGCTATTGTTGTATGCAAATTCTGCCAGTGGGAGGTATCTATCCCAACTTCCCTCAAACTCAATGACACAACTCCTCAGCATATCCTCAAGGACCTGACAAATATTTCATGTTATTATTATCATTTCAGTTCTATATTTGTATCAATTTCATGGTTTCAATTGTTTACCAGATTACTCTTTACGATTGCCCATCCGTCTCGAGGATGGAAAGTCAGGCTTGAAATGGAGTTGTGTACCCAAGGATTCATGTAACTTCTTCCAAAATCTCGATGTAAACCTTGGGTCTCGATCAGATATGATGGAAAGTGGAATTCCATGCAGTCTAACTATCTCACTGATATACAATTCTGCTAACCTCTCTAGTGAGTAGTCAGTCCTAACTGGCAGAAAGTGTGCTGACTTTGTCAATCTATCAACTATCACCCATGCTGCATCATGTTTCTTTCGGGTGAGAGGTAGGCCACTTACAAAATCCATGGTGACCCGATCCCATTTCCATTCAGGTATGCGTATAGGTCAGAAAGGCACTGATGGAACTTGATGTTCTGCTTTGACTTGCTGACATGTCAAGCATTTAGTCACATAGTCAGCTATGTCTTTCTTCATACCAGGCCACCAATATTGAAGCTTCAGATCATGATACATCTTTGTACTTCCTGGGTGCATAGCATATACACTGGTGTGTGCCTCTTTTAGAATACGGGCCTTCAATTCCCCATTATCTGGTACACACAGTCTTCCTTTGTAGTGCAGACACCCATCTGCTTTCACCTCATAGTCAGCTGCTTTTCCCTCTAGGATATTGCTCATAATAGCCATTAACTTCTCATCTGCCTTTTGCCCATCCAGTATCTGCTGTAGTAGGTTTGGCCTCACTTGCAACTCAGCCAAAATAGCTCCATCTCGAACCAAAGATAGACGGGCATTCAATGATCTCAAAGCTGTCATGGATTTTCTGCTCAAAGCATCAGCAACTACATTTGCCTTCCCAGGATGGTAGTCAATTACACAGTCATAGTCCTTCAGGAACTCAATCCATCACCTCTGTCTAAGGTTGAGCTCCTTCTGGGTTGGCAAATATTTCAGGCTCTTGTGGTCTGTGTAAACGTAGCACTTTTCACCATACAAGTAATGCCTCCATATCTTCAGTGCGAAGATAATTGCTGCAAGCTCTAGATCATGGGTAGGGTAGTTCTGTTCATGTGGCCTTAGCTGTCTGGAAGCATAGGCGATCACTTTCCCCTCTTGCATCAATACACACCCTAACCCATTATGAGAGGCATCACTGTAGACCACAAAGTCCTTTCCTGACACTGGCTGTGTTAACACTGGTGCCTCTGTCAATATAGCCTTCAACCTCTCAAAACTGGTCTGACATTTGTCATTCCAGTCAAATCTGACATTCTTGTGTAACAACTTGGTCATTGGAGCAGCTATTAGGGAAAATCCCTTCACAAATCTTCTGTAATAACCAGCTAGCCCCAAGAAGCTTCTGACCTCAGTTGTGTTTCTGGGAGGCTTCCATTCCATCACTGCTTCTATCTTCTTGGGATCCACCCTAATCCCATCAGCTGACACTATGTGTCCAAGGAATGCAATCTCACTCAACCAAAAGTCACACTTGGACAACTTAGCATACAGTTTCTTTTCTCTCAGGGTTTGTAGAACAATCCTCCAATGCTCATCATGTTCTTCCCTGGTCTTGGAATACACCAAAATATCGTCAATAAAGACCACTACGAACCGATCTAAGTGTGGGTGGAAGATACGGTTCATAAGGTCCATGAATGCCGCTGGTGCATTTGTTAAGCCAAAGGGCATCACCAGGAACTCATAATGCCCATACCGGGTCCTGAATGCAGTCTTG
Organism: Hevea brasiliensis; assembly: GCF_030052815.1. Classification (NCBI taxonomy): domain Eukaryota; kingdom Viridiplantae; phylum Streptophyta; class Magnoliopsida; order Malpighiales; family Euphorbiaceae; genus Hevea; species Hevea brasiliensis. The sequence continues at coordinate 20,655,394 of NC_079503.1, forward strand.
GGCACATCTACATCCTTCACCCTCAGCTGATGATACCCTGATCTGAGATCAATCTTAGAAAATACTCTCGCTTCTTCAACTGATCAAACAGATCATCAATTCTAGGCAACGGATATTTGTTCTTCACAGTCACTTTATTCAACTGCCGGTAGTCAATACAAAGTCTCAAAGTCCCATCCTTCTTTTTCACAAACAGCACTGGAGCTCCCCATGGTGACACACTAGGGCGTATGAACCCCTTATCCAGCAACTCTTGCAACAGAGTTTTCAACTCCCTCAATTCAGTGGGTGCCATCCTATAAGGAGCAATGGAAATGGGTGTCAGATCTGCAGTTGTCTCAATAGCAAATTCAACTTCCCTTTCTGGTGGCAAACCAAGCAACTCTTCAGGAAATACTTCTGGGAAGTCTCTCACTGTGGGTATGTCACTCAAGTTTGGCTTAGCCTGCCTAGTATCCACCACATGTGCTAGGTAGGCTTCACAGCCTTTTCTCATCATTCTTCTTGCAACAGTGGCTGAGATGACATTAGACAGAAAATCTGTCCTTTCACCCACAACTGAAATTTCATTACCCTCAGGGGTTTTCAAAGAAATTCTCTTCAATTTGCAATCAACTATTGCCTGATGACGTGACAACCAGTCCATTCCCAAAATCACGTCAAACTCGTGGAAGGGTAACTCAATCAAGTCTGCCAAGAATTCATACCCCTGAATCCTTAAAGGGTAACCCTTGTATACCTTGTTCACTACCACACTGTGACCCAATGGATTAGTGACCAGAATGTCTTGGTCACTCTCCCCTATTAGTATCCCCCTTTCTACGGGTAGGTTGCTGCAAATGTAGGAATGAGTGGATCCTGGATCCACCAATGCATGCACAGGAGTATTGTAGAGGGAGAACGTACCCCTGATGACATCCGGGGCATCTTGCTCCTCCTGAGCTCTCAGGGCATAATTTCTGGCAGGTGGTCTATTATCCGCCTCTCTGCTGGCTCGATGTACGCCTCGAGATGGTCCCACGGATTTACGGACCTTCTACCCTTGGTGGTGCAGAGCGAGTCCATCGCTTGTGTTGGAGCAGCTGTAGTAGTTTTGCGTGGGCAGTTCCTCAGTTGATGTTCTGTCGACCCACATCTCAAGCAAGCACCAGTCACTCTCCAACACTCCCCCTTATGCCATTTCTGACAGTGTGGACACGCAGAAGATGCTGGGGCTGGTCCCCTGAACCCCATCCCTGGAGAGCTGCCCACTGATGGTATGGACTGACCTCTCCTAGGGGTGAATCGTGGCCAGGCCCCGAGACCCTGGCCCTGTGGCTGAGCTGAACTTTGTGCAGGAGGACCCTTGAACTTCTTCCCTGATGCAGGAGCTGAACTCGACTGACCCGGTCCCCTCTTCTACTGTCTCTCTCTTCTAGTCCACTCACTAATTTTTACTTTTTCAACCTTTATTGCCGCTTCCACTAACTTGGTAAATTCTGTGATTCCCAAGGCAGTGAGCTGGATCTTGATGTTGTCATTTAGTCCCTCTTCAAATCTCTTGCATCTTTCAGCTTCATTTGGGACTATCTCCCTTCCATAGCGGCTTAATCGGACGAATTCTTTCTCATACTCAGCCACCACAACTGTCTCTGTCTCAGGTTAATGAATTCCCTTCTTCTCTCTTCCAAATATACAGTACCCACATACTTCTTCTTGAATTCAGAGAGAAAGAAATCCCAAGTTGTAGTTTCTGGCTGCACTTCACTGGACACCGTGTCCCACCACTCATAAGCATCATCTTGCAGCAAAGAGATGGCAGCTTCCAGGTTTTGCTCTGGAGTGGAGTGGAGTTGTTTTAGGACTCTGCCTGTTCTGTTCAACCAATTCTTGGCTGCAACAGAGTCATCTTCTCTCTTACCATAGAAGTCCATAGCTCCAAACTTTCTTAGCCTCTCCAAGTGTGATTTCTGCTGTGGAGCTGGTGGTGGTGGTGGTAGTGCTGGCATTACCCCAGCCATCTGTCTAAAGAAGTTGGCCATTTGTTGGAGCAGGCTCTGCTTGAGCTGGCGGAGCAGATTCTCTCATGCCCCCAGTCTCAACTGCTGCAGGTGGAGCATGACTCTCCACTTCCTCCTCAACGGCTCTCTGAGATGAGGGATCCATATCCTATTCAAAATAAGAAAGATAAACAGATCTGCGTTAGTGTCACCTCGACTCTTACAAATGCAATGCATGGTATGGACTCAATCTAGGCCCAGAAACGCCTAAACCGTGCTCTAATACCACTAAATGTGACACCCCTTACCCGTGTACAGTGTACCCGAGTAAATAATGCCACACGGTGTATCGGCACACTCTAGTATACCTTAATTAATTTATATCATGCTTTTGCATATAATTTATGAAATATGATTTATTTTAACCATTTATCAAAAGTATTATTCATTTGAGGTTCCGAAGATTTTAAAGAAAATTCGGCGGAGTACCGGCTAAAAATGGAGAAAACAGTTCTTCGGAACCTGTTAAAAACACTTCCAATATACAACTCATTCATTCTCAACTCCAATATCATTACAAAACTCAATATCAAGATCTCAACAATTTTTCAATTTCAGGTCTCAACAACCTTTTCATTTCTCAAACATCCCTTTCTCAGAGTTCTCATATATATACAACCATTAAATACTCAAATTAATACCATACATGACCATAAATCTTCATTACTTACATAAAGCTCAAAATACATTACATAAATCCCAAATACATATGAAAAATAAAATTTTAATTACAAAATGACAAAATGACATCTAGTGTCCTACCAATGCACTGCAGGTGACGAGGTGACACGGACATCGAAAGCGAATCGGATGGACTTACCTCACGTGGTCTACTGGGCTCACGATCGGTGTCTCCAGTACCTACGCGTGGCAAAAGCAACGCGCTAAGCAATAATGCTTAGTGGTGCAATAATATAATAAAGGAAAATAGCAAGAAAAGGAATATATAGTGAATGTGTATGATTCATTTGTTTAGTATGGTTATGTATACATTAATTCAGTAACTTGTTCACTTTCATTCATTTGGTTGCCCAAGTAACCTACACTAGACGACTGGACTGGATAACGGGTAAACTGGCACTGGGTACCTAGTACCTCGGGCCATCACACCATCGGTCACATATGCATCTCCCGGTGTGCAACAGAATAGCTAACAAGCTGTAAATAATATCAGGCACAAAGCCAAGTCTCAATGCAAAGTCAGAATGGCTAAAAGCCATGAAATCACAGAATGGCATTTTTGCCATGTGCGATCTTGCTAATCGAACCCTATTGGCATGCCAAACTATCCAAACCAATCTTGTTAGGTATACTAGGGCATTTGAAACTTTTAAATTCTTCAATTTGTGAATTTCAACTTTTTTTTGTGTCACTATTCATCATTAGTCAACAAAAATGTTGACTTTTAGAATAAAAATGTGTACATTGACTTTGACACTCCCAACATACCACATTTGGTGTTTAAAACTTGTTGGCATTAAGTGTTAATACCATTTCAAAGTGTAAACCCACACTAGCAGAATTTTCAGTTTTGGTGAGTCAATTTCACTATTCCATTGGACACTGTTACTGTTGGAATTTGAAGAAATGTAAAACATAAAAGTTGTTCCTTATTTTGTCTAGTTGAATTTCCTTTTTTGAATCACTCCATTTGGAGTTTTGTAGCTCCAGATATGGCCCAAAAACCCAAGCTGTCCGGATATGCATTCTGCAGAAAATTACCATATCTACAGTGCATGAACAGTGACTGGAACCACTTGTTTGGATGGGTTCTGGCCATAATTTGGGGTAGGTTCCTTCATGAAAGTTGTTTGTCTATGTCTTAACTTGTTTCTGTAAATTTTTCAGGCCAATTGACCAAATCTACAGTGAGTTATGGCCAAATGAACAGTTACTTTTCATTTGGTCAATTCTGCAGAGGCAGTTTCAGGGTTCCGGATTGGGGCCAAGTTTTGGTCCTCTTGCTTTGGTCTTTTGGGCATGGTTTCTTCAGCAAAAATGTGCCATTATAAGCCTAGTTTCATGTCCAATTGGCCAAACATCAATTGGACTAACACAGCCCAAGTTATGGCAGTGCAAAAGGACTGAATTTTCAGTCCCTATGCTGCTGTCCATAGGCAGATTTCACCTTCACTTTACCATCCAATTTTTCAGTTCTAATTAGGGTCAACCTACCTAAAATGGTCACTAATTGACCATTAAAAAGTTCTCTAACCATTTCCTAAGCTAAGTCATAATTTCACCTTTCCAAACCCTAATGTCCAAACCAATTACTCATAAACCTTGATTAACATGCTTAGTTCAATCTCCATGCATATTAACACCTTAACCATGATTTCCAACCACTCTAAGTTTATTAAACAATCAAACTCAATCTCCCATAGGGCTGCCGAAATTCAAGTGTTCATATCCATAGGTTTTTTGTTCATTTAAACTACAAATCTTACTAAGTTCAAGTCCCAAAATCATGGAAATAAAGAGTTTAATGGGTATAAGTGCACTAACCTTGTTTGGGCAGAATTTCCAAAGCCCTAAACTCTAATTTCTTTCTCCTTCTTGGCTGCCAAGAGACTATGCAAAGTACTAGAACAAATTTTAGTGAAGCTAGGTTATGATTTTATGGTGGAAACAAAGGAGAAATTAAGCTTTTGGATGGCACATCAATGGATGAAGGTGGGTTAGGGATTTCGGCTGGTTTGGGATAAGGAAGAAGGCAGCTGCATTTTGTTTCTTTTGTTCTTCCTTTAGTCTTTTAATAGTTTAGTCAAATGGTAGATTAATGGTGATTGGTTGAAAATTATAATTGACATCACATTGATGTCATAAATTGCATTTTTTTGATTTTTCTTCTCTTTTCTCCACTACTCATTTCAAATTTCATTTTTAGTAATTTTTATTCATATTTTATGTCATATTAATTATTTACTTAACTGGACAAGTCGGCCAAAAATCACCTCTGAAGGCGAAATGACCAAAATGCCCTCCGTTTGGCTTAACGGGTCAAAATCGGCTGTACCGATTGAAATATTTTTCTAGGTATTTTCTTAGCATTCTAATGCCATAGGAACCTTAATGACCCTTCTCTGGAGTCCCAAAATTTATTTTATAATTTTTCCCCTGGGTCTAGGGCTCCTCGTTGCGAGAACCGCAACTTCCCTCCGGTTACCCATCGCTTGGGCACCGGCTCGTTTTACTTGGTTGTATTTTATTTATAATATTTTTACTAAATTTTTCTTATTAATATTTGAGTTAATTATGGCCCCTCACTTAAATTTAATTATTTTTCCGGACGTTCTAGCTGTCCGGACCGACACCGGTCACCGGAACAATAGAATGTACGGAGTGGTTACCGGGAGGGTGTTACAGGCAATTTGTGGGGCAATTTGTATAGGTGGGGCTAGTGTAGTCAGGCCTCCGACATTCTGAGGAGTTGGAGCCTCACCTTGTACTTCAGTTGTCACAGATCGTTCTACTGTCTTATCCTTCTCTTCCATATCTTTACATAAGATTTTTCTTTCTCCTGTACAAGCAACATAAGGAGATTTCTCTCCGTCAGTTCATATTCATATACTTATCAAAAATTTGAGCAGTTGTACTTATCGAAAATTATTTCAAATTCACAATTCTAAATTCACATAACAACTTGCTCTGATACTACTAAAACATGTCACACCCTACCCCTCTGTAAGGAATGACATGATCCCGTAATATACCTAATAAATTACTGAGCTTCACCTACTGATAATATATTAAATATACTACAAGGGATTTTGACAAAACAAATTCATTTTTAAAATTTAGCGTGGTGATAAAATTTTATCTTATGTGTTTTCAACTCAAGGATGTATCATAAAACTTATTTAGTAATAATTAGGCATTTTAAAAATTTTGCGGAAAATTCGCGTGGTTACGGCTAAAAATGGATAAAAACAGTTCTTCAATTTACTTGCAAAAGCAATTTATAAAAATCTCTCAATCCAATCTCAACAATTGATAAATCATTTCCAGCAATCAACTCAATTCATTTCCAACAAAACCCATCATAAAGGAAATAATTCATTAATTATAAAATTTAGAAAGAAATTTAAGCACTGTATTCATTGGGGCAATAAAATTTATTTCACAAACATATACAGGTAAATAAAATTTTCAGATAATATTACAATAATATGTATTTGATTACATACCCTGTCACACCTTATCCTTAGTAAGGCATGACATGTTCCCGTAGCATACCTAATGAATTACCGAACTCCACCTACCGATAACCCATTAGTTATACTAAAAAGGATTTTAAAACAAATCATAGCTTTTTATGTTATCAATTCTTTTGCAGAAAACTGCATGAGAATAGTTAAAATTCTATGTAAACATTCATTAGAAATAATGATAGAATAAATATTGTAAATGTTACATTTTCATAAGTCTCAAAGTAAAATGCAAAATAGTTACAACTCAAAATGTGATAGTAATGCAATGCTTTTAAATACAAACTGCTCAATGTCCGTATATCCATACATATAGGTACAAAATACATCAAAAGGAAATTATAGGGGTATACGTACGATATATACCCACAATAAAAACCAAAATGCTACTTCCAAGTCTCTCACTCAGCAGCCTTCTCCTTTCCCTTACTTGCGACAGCATAAAGAAGCTATCGCTGAGTATATCACTTAGTGATGCACAACTAATAACTTTAAACTTAAGATAAAACACAATTTGTCAAAGCATAATAAATCACATTTTTCTTAAGCATGAAAACTTCACAATAGTTTTAAGTCCATAAGAGCCATTTATTGGAATAACATTTCAAATGAGAAATCATACTTCATAAATCACAATTCACAAAGCATTAGTGTTGCCAACATCAACACACAGTTCAGGCCATGACACAAAATTTCACGATTAGTGCCGTGTTGTATACCATGACAAAGCAATCTCAAGCTCACTAACCGTTATTAATGAGGGAAGGGCTAGCTAGCTAATGAGTACTCATGTAGTCTTACCCCACTAACCGTTATTAATGGGAGAAATAATCAATATCAATTATCAACCCTAAGTAGTCGTTACTATTGGGGAGTTCCGAAAGGGACTGCCATGCTAACTGTGGTTTTAAAACAGTTTCCAAAAATTTTTCGCCCAACAATCATAATAAACACATTTAAATTCATCATAATATCCATATAAAGGTGGCAACACCCAAATTTCTTAAATGCAAGAGAAAAACTATATTTCAGTCAAAGTGAACTTGTTCAAAGCAAACTCATTCAAATAAACACATTCCAAACAATTTACAAGTTTAAAAATGAAGAAAAGGTTAGTTGTGTACAAACCTTTAATGCTCTCCTTTCTCTTTACTTATTATTCCTTGTCCGTCCCAACCTCTTTCTCTATTGAAAATGCACAAATAGAATGTCTCAATATGCATCTCAATTGCTGCCTAGAACTCATTACATGAATGTCTAATGCATCCCAAATTAGCTTTGCTGTCACACCCTACCCCTCTGTAAGGCATAACATGATCTCGTAGTATACCTAATGAATTACCAAACTTCGCCTACTGATAACCCATTAAATACACTACAAGGGATTTTAAACTTTTTCTCACTTCTTTTTATAATGGTGAGCACTATTACAGGTGTTAAAAAGTTTCTTTTACTGAAGTGAAACAACTAACACATGTGAAGAATTAATAATTTCTGTAAAAATTTTGGCAGAGTGTCATCTATATTTTAAATAAAACAGTTCTTAAAAAACCTGTAAAAAGCACTTCAAATATATTTCTCAATCTCAAACTCCAACATCCAAATCAACACAATAAGTTTCTCAACATTTGTCTACTTAATCCACAATAATTTTCCAGTGTTTTCAAAAGCTGAGATAAAAAAAATATATCACAATATTTACAAACCAAAATAATTTACAAATTTAGTTTACAACTTTAATATACAATTTTAATTTATAACTACTGAAAACTAAGAACACTATATACGTACAGTGAACATATATTACAATACAAATTGCAAAATATGGTGTACTCAATATACCGGATGAACTCTCAATATAGCATTAGCAGCCTAGTCTGCTGCCTTGTCAGTCTGTCTACCTGCGATAACAATAAAAAGCTATTGCTGAGTAAAATTTACTCAGTGATGCACAATAACAGTTTGAAATGTGATATATAAATCTTTTATTGACAATTCACAAATCAAATAATTTACAATTCCATTTCACAATTTACAAAGTTCATATAACACAAATTTGATCAAACAATTGAATAGCACAGTTTTTCCAATCAATAACACCATTTGATCAAATAACTGAATAATACAGTTTTGCCAATCAATAACACCATTTGATCAAATAACTGAATAATACAGTGTTGCCAATCAATAACACAATTTAGGCCATGACACAATTTTTTCGCACATGCCGTGTTGTACACCACGATAAGACACACTCACCCCAATAATCAAAATTAATGAGGGAGGAAGCTAGCTAGATATTGAGAACTCATCGACACTCACCTCAGACTGACAAGTCAAAGAGGGAGAAATATAATCACACTCACCCCATAAATGGAGGAGGAACATAATAATATTGTCATGCCAAGTGTGAATCAAAACAATTCCAAATCACAATATTTAAATATTTCATACAAATCACAAATCATATTTTATCTCAAAATTTCCATTTGCAAAGTAGGCAACACAATAATTTCCAAATAAAATTCCCAAAGTTAAAACAATAAAAAATTATTCATAACTTAATTCTCCAAATAAATTTTCTGGTAAAAGTAGTGAATATAAAAAGTATTGTGCACAGACACAATTTAAAACTATAATGTTCAATTAAATTTTTAAGTAGAAAATGAGAAATCAAAATTATTGTGCACAAACACAATTTAAAACAATAACATACAAATAATCATAATTTATTTCAATTGAAAAATTCAAAAGAAATAACTATTGTGCACAAACCTCTGATATATGCCTCTTGGCCCTGACTCAGTGTTCCTTATGCTTCTCAATATCCTTTTCAACTGAAACACACAATTTAAAGTGTTTCAGTACTCAATGAATTTGTTTCTAACAATAAAATCCAATATTTAAATTTTCTTGGTACTATTCCCTTCAATTCAATTCATTAGTCAACCTATAATATTGACCCTTGATGCACTCTAAGTGAGTCAATTCTAATGTTACCAATATGTCACATTTAATAGCCTTTTAGTGTTGGTACATATTACCAAATTCATTTTCAAGTATATTGCATTTTATTGCAATTTACCGGATTTCAGTATACTAATTTGACCTAGCCGGATGACCTAGTTTCCTCGGTTTTCGGGTTTTGGTCCAAACTACAAACTTGTAGGTCTATGTCTTATTGCACGTGGAGCAAAATTTCAGGTCATTCTGAGTTGTGTAGACCAAGTTATGGTCAATTTACCAATGCTGGACAGAATGTACCAAAATGGTAACTTTAGGTCATTTTTAGGTCACTTTTGGTTTGGCCAGTTTTGGTACCTGAACTTGTGTAAGCTTCGACTTGCTTATGATCATTTATGGGTGTTGGTGTCTTCATAAGAATTGTAGATATATGTCTAAACTATTCATGGTAACAATTTCAGGTCAATTGGACCTATTTTGAGTGAGTTATGGCCAAAACACCAACTGCTGCCCAAATAGTCAATTTTCAGGCTTTCAAAGTACTAATCCGAATTTGGTCATTTTTAAGGTCAGTTTCTAGGCAGAATTTTGGCAACATTTCTACATAAAAGTTGGCCTATTTGGTGTATATTTTCACTCTCCATTGGCCTCATACCAATTGGGTCCACAATTTTGCACTTATATCCTAATTTAGGTACTGCCATCAATACACAACCTGCATAAGAGAATTTACACTCCCAATTTGGCAATCCTCCTTCTTCCAAACTCTAAATAAGCATATATGGCACTTCTAATACTCATTAAATAGTCTCAATTCCAACAAGTCATCATCAAAATTTCATCATAATTAAACAGCCCCAAATTAACATTAAAGCCCTAATAATTTTTCAATTTTAATTATACATACAATTCAACCTACATACATGTCCATATTCACTCTCAAGCATCATTCAACAAGTTTAATCATTCAAAACCATCTAAACCTAGCTCTCCTCAAGGCTACCAGAAATTAGAAGGAGTGTAGACTTATCATTTCTCTTAAATTTCAAGAGAATTCAACTCACCTCATGAAGCTCATCAACTTTAAAGAAGGAAGGGTGGGGGTTCTTTGCACTTACCTCATATGTGTGACCCTTGCTGCCCTTGACAACTCCACTATTTCCTCTCCTAATGGCTTCCCAAGGATTTTTCTTGATGTGAGGATAAACTTTCATGAAGGGACTTATTGGATTTATGGCATGAAAGGGGAGAGATTAAGCTTTGCATGAAAGTTGGCTATGGAAGTTTGGAGAGAGATTTGAATTCAGCAATGGGTTTGAAAGGTTGAAGAAGGTAACTTGGTTAGTGGAAATTTTGTACACTTAATGAGTTAGAATAATCCCATAGTGCTCCACTAACATAATTAACATTTAAATAATCTAAATTTTTAATTATTCCACATTTCACCCTTAATTCCTCTTAATTACTCCACACATTTGACTTCATTTTTTTTGGCATTATTAAATTTTAACACTACTAATTTTTCATGGACATTTCTGTCAAAAGTTAACTCGGGGTGTCAATTGACCAAAATGCCCTTATTCGATTTGTATTTCGAAATTTTTAGTGTTACTGATTAAATCCTTGACCTGTCAATTTCTAAATTTTCGATTTTATTTATATTGACTTACTAATTTTTCTTTGACATTTTCAAAGTCAATTATACCTCAATAGATATTTATTTAGGTCTCAAAAATATTTTCCAGGGTTTCTCGCGGTCTAGGGCTAGTCAACGGTCCACGCCCCAACTTTCGGTGCGGTCACCCATTGCTATGGTTCTCGGCTCGTTTAACTTGGTTACATTTGATTGCTATTATTTTTTCTTTGTTTTTCTTATCTTTTCTTTTCTTGTATTTCATTATTCTATGTCTCGTCACTAATATTTAAATATAGTTCTAGGCATTCTAGCTGTCCGGACAGACACTGGTCACCGAAGCAGTATAACGCACTACCGAACATAGGAGTGTTACATTTGCAAATTTTAGAGAGTTTTGGTTTTGGACAGCTTGGTGCCCTAATCTTTGAACCCAATTTTTACCTAGTTTCGATCATAATTTGATGAGGTGTTCTCATGAAAATTGTTCATCTAGGTCTTAACTTTATTTTCTTTTTGAATCGCCTAATTCGGAGCTGTGTAGCTCAAGTTATGACCAAAACACGGTTACTATTTATGTTACTATTTACCCTGCAGTTTCAGTTTTAGCAGATTTAACGATCCATGTTTGTTCAGCAATTTGATCAAGTTAAGTCCATAATTTGTTCTAATGTTCTTCATACAAAATGTTCTACTATGTCTTAGGTTTCCATCGATTCAAGAACTGCCTAAATTGAAGTTTTCTAGAGAGAGTTATGGCCATGCAAAATTTACTACTCATATAGTCAATCTGCATATTTCCAGATTTTCTGCAGATTTGGTGATTCAAATTTGCTTAGCAATTTGATTGGGTTAAGTCCATAATTTGGCCTTAAGTTTTTCATATGAAGTGTTCTACAATGTTTTAAGTTTCTATCAGTTCAAGAATCACCTAAATTGGAGTTTTCTAGAGAGAGTTATGGCCATGCAAAATTTACTGTTCACGTGCCTAATTCTGCAGGTTCCAGAATTTTGTCTCCAAGTTCAAGCCAAGTTTTAGGCAATTTCTGGGCAGTTTCTGGGTTGGGTCTCTTCATGAAAATTCTAACCCTATGTCTTAAGTTTGATTTGCAATTGGTTTCACACCAATTGGAGTTGTGTAGCTCAATTTATGTGCTGTCAAATACACTGAACTCAGTGTGTAAATTTTGCTCTAGGTTCAAATTTTCATTTCTTCAATTATTCCCACTAACCAACCTCAATTCACATTTAATTCACGTAAAATGACTATAATTTAGCATTGAGACATCAATGGCACTTCCTAGTACAAACCCCACAATTTTCAAATACCAAAGTTTGTAATTTTCCCTAATCTTACCATTTCATTACTTCCATTCATCAACCCAATGTCAATTCAAACTAAATAAACCTCAAATGATCATAATTTAACACAACCCACCCCAATTTCACTCTCTAGCACCATAGCTCCAATTTTCCCATGAACCCTACTCTCCCATAATTAAATTTATACACATTTCATGTAATTTCTTTGCCCCAATCATGTATACTACTTCAACAAAGCTTATTCTCATCATCAATTTCATTTAAAGACATCAAACCCTAACTTGTCTCCAATTTGCCCAAAACCTTAGTTTAAATTCCATGCATGTTTTCTTTCATTTTCTTATGAAATTTCATCATAATCTAACTTAATTTAAGGTTTGTATAACTAAATGTGTAACGCCCCTATTTGCATAGTCTGGTATATGTTACTGTTCCAGTGACCGGTATCGGTCCGGACAATTAAGAGGATTAGAACTATGATTAAGATACCTAGAAAAGCCCTGATTGAAAATAAATAGTGATTACCAGATAGAAAAGTAAAAATAAGAAAAACAGAATATAAAAGGTTAAATGAGCCGAGAGTCACAGCGATGGGTGACCTTCTTGGGAAGGACTGCGAAGTCGATTTAAACTCAAATTTCAAACTGAAAAATTTTGACGCTGCAGTCCTTAGGACTATTGCCAACATAGTGGAAAAGAGAAAAATCATAGAAAAGAATTGTTAAGCAAGTCAAATAATTAGGTCAGGGATCCAGAAGAAATATTGAATTATTTGCAAACCGGGTTGAACCGGCGAGGGGCAATTTGGTCAATTGACCCCAAGAGTTGACTCTTGACCTAACTGTCAAATAAAATCGGGGAAAAGAAAATTTTGGAATCAAAAATTAAATTAAAGAACTAATGGAAAAAATAAATAGAAAAATAAAAAGAAAATGAAAAAGTGAAAAGAGATGACATCATGCATGACATCATGCATGATGCCATAAATGCTATAATTAAAATTTTATTTAATTTGATTTATGGTTTTCCATAAGACTAAATTCATAAAAGAAACAGAAAAGAAAAGATTTCATCTTCTTCAAAAACGTGAACCATGTCTCTCCCACCTCTCCCTCACTAAAACTCCATGGAAGCTCATTTTGAGCTTGATCAAACCTTAAATCCCACCATAGAAAGTTAAAATTCCATCATTAAATCTTGATTTCAAGCTTTGATAGAGAACTTGACAACAAAAAGAAGAAGAAAGGAAGGGGTTTTGAAGAGGTGAAAATTCAAAGTGAGGTTGGTTAGCAAACTTCCATTTCTTAGTTTAATTTCTATGTTTTTGGTTCAAGTAGCTTAGATTTTAACTTAAAATTAAAAGAAAATAATTGTTGGAGGACTAGAGGAAAATTTGGCCAGCTAGGGTTTTGATTTGTATATGCATGAATTTGATGGACTTAAAAGTGTGTGTGAGCTTGATTGAGTTGAAGAAGCATGTGTATAGGTATTGAATTGGTTAAATGCAACAAATTAGTGAGTTAGGGTTTTTGAGCACCTAGAGTTTGGGAGGCAAAAATGTGAGAATTGGTCAAATGGTGTGTTTGACCTTGTTTGAGATGAAAAATGGTCATTTGTGACCAATTGAGATGTGTTGGAAGTGTTAGAAGTGAGTTTAAATTCGGATTGAAAATGGCCATGCTGCAGGCAGCAGGACCAAGGTCATATGAGGGACCAAAACTAAAAATTTACAAGTCCAATTGGTATGAGACCAATTGAGAATGAAAATAGACACAAAATCACACAATTTTCATTTAGGAATCATGCCCAAAAAGTGACCAAAACCTAGTGAACAAATTGACCAAATCCGGATTTTTACAGTCTGACCTGTACAAAAATGACCAAATGAACAGTGTTTGTTCATTTGGCCATAACTTGAGATAGGCAGGTCTAAATGACCTGAAAGTTTACCAGTAGATAGCTGAGATATAGACCTAAAACTTTCATGAAGAACACAAATCCAAATTATGCCCTTAACTAAGTGATTTAGTCACCCAAATTTGGTTACCTAAAACTGCCAGAACCAGAATTTGCCTAGAAAATCTGGGTTAAGTCCAATCTAGCAGCCATGATTTAAATGGCTATAACTTGAGCTAAAAAACTCCAATTGGAGTGATTCAAAAAGGACAATAAATTTAAGACAATAGGGAACATTTTCTATGAAGAAAGTTTTGCCAAATTCTAACAAGAAAATGACCAATGGAGCAGTGTAACTTAAGACACCAAAACTAAAAATTTGCAATTTTGCTTAAAAGACATAAAATTTGAGAAAACAACCAAAACCAATAAATTAGGTAACCAAAATGTGGTATGTGGGTGAAATTAGAATTCTCATACCTATTGAGCCTTAGAAAGTCAACAAATTGACTTGAATAGTGTCGTGAATAGTAACCCGAAATACAAATTTTAAAGAACGTCAAGTTTAGCACATTAAAGTTAGGTAAAAGTGAAATTAAATTTATTTTTAGATTTATTCTAAGTTATGGTACTGAAACACTGTGAAACTATGTGTTTCAGTGGAAAGGAATACCGAGAAAGAACTCGAGGAATTGAGTCAAGGCCAAGAGGTGACTTGCTAAAGGTTTGTGGACAACGTAGAATTTTTGTAAATTCTCTTCTGCATATTGTTTTGAATAATTTGAAATATTGAATTGTGACATCATTGTGATGAAATATTTATTATGCTTTTGATTTAAATTGTTGAAAGTTATTTGTGTATATTTGAAATGGCAATGTTTAGTAAATTGTTAAGATAAGTTTTGAAACCACAGTGTCATGACCATATATTTGAACACCTCACTAGGATGACTAGTGGGGGTAATCAGTTTCGAATTTTGATTCCTTCTTTGGCTGAAGTGTTGAGGTGTGTGCCAGTAGAAGAAGAAATTGAATGGACATCCATATATTTGAGCTAGCTAGCCTTGTGATGTGACTTCTCCTTAGCCTCTGGCTATTGAGAATATATTTGTTTCAAATGGCATGATATAACTGTGGGTTTTATGAAATTGGTTTTGATACTTCGAAATGAAATTGTTTGGATTAAAATCTCATAATTTGTGTTTTGTATTTAATTCTCATGTTCAGTCTAATTTTTGAATAAATATGATTTAAATTCTGCATAAAGATTATTTTAGTATGTTGTGCACCACTGAGTCCTAGTACTCAACGATGGCTGTTATTGCTATCGCAGATATAGAGATTAGAAGAGTAGCAGAATGAGCTGCTTAGGACAGAGGAGCTACCTACTCTGAAGTCTATCGGGTATATTTTATACCCTGACTATAAAAATTTATTTTGATATACGTAATGTATGTAAAGGTATGGACATTTAAAACTGGTCTTGAGCAGTTTGTATAAAGTTTGTAATAAATTTTAGTTGGATTTTTCCTAATGTAAATTTTTGTAATGATGTATATAAATTGTTTTATCTTTAATGAAATATGAATGGAAGTATTTTGTTTTAAATTGAATGAAATTCATTAATGGTATTTTGATGATTGTTGAATATTGGAAATTGTGGATTTGAATTTTTGGAGATTGATAATGATGTTGAAATTGATTGTGAATTTGAAGAAGTTGTTGAGACGGATTATTGAAAGTGTTTTTTATAGGAATTTGAGGAACTATTTTCTCAAAATACAGACGGCATTCTGCCGAAATTTTTATAAAATTTGCGGAAAAATAAAATGGACCAAAATTTTAACTAGTTTTCAACTTTAATTAAATGTTTTAATACCTATTAGAAAATGCTCACCACTTATAAAAGTAAGAAAATTGTTTTAAAAATGAGTTATCGGTAGGTGAAGTTCGATAGTTCATTAGGTATTCTATGGGATCATGTTATGCCTTACAGAGGGGTAAGGTGTGATGGACAAGGGGGATAAAACGGTAGAGCAGTCTGATACAGCTAACGTACAAGAAGAGGCCCCAGTTTCGCAGAGTTTTGGAGGTCCAACTACACTAGTCCCTCCTATATAAATTATTGCACAAACGGACCAGCAGATGGCCATGTTCTTTCAGCAAATGGCTGATAATCTATCAGCCCAGGCCCAAGTACAAACCCAACCCCCTCAAGAGCCGCATGAAAAAGAGAAAAGTGGGAAACCTATCGGTCAAAATTATAGTAGTAATTTGGGAAAGAGAAAAGGTTTTGAGGGACCCTGAGCTCCTAAGTATGAAAGAAGCGGATCTTCAGGGCAGAAGCAATCAAGAACCATTCGTTAAAGAACCAGAAGTTCCTACCCTATCCGTATCTGTGACATTTGTCGAAAATTTCATGGGGGTATTTGCCATACTGGAGCTTGCTTTAATTGTGGTGGAATTGGACATTTCGCCCGAGATTGTATTAGCGCACGTCGATTTATGCCACATACTACACCAGAGGAATCAGTTCAAGAGTTTGATTTTAGAGGCTCATTAATAGTTAGTAAGGGCAGAGGTAGAAGTAGAGACAACACTTCGGGTAATCCTCGCACAATAGACCAACCCGAGCAGAGGAATACATTAGAAAGAGGGAACGCCATGCATCGAGGGGAAGAAGCAGAGACTTCAGATGTAGTTATCGGTATGTTCTTAACTTGTGAAAGGAATAATTATGTACTATTTGATTCTGGCTCTACTTGTTTATATGCTAATGCTGAAATTATATGTTCTACTGCTATTCCCTTGCATGGAGATAAATTTTAATGTGTTAGTAATTAGTCTTTTAGGATAAGAATTGCGATAATAAGCGTGATTGGAATTAATTTTGGAAAAGTTTCTAGTGAGAGACATCTCCTAGACTATGATAAATTATAAAGTTAATTAGTAAGCCTAATTAGGTAAGGCAAGAGGACCAAAAAATAAGTTATAGCAATATATCTGCCCTAGATGGAAGTAAAGGTATTACTGTTGATAGATGTTAGTAAGTACCATAATCAAAATAAGTTTAAGATATTAGTAGATTTGAAAGAAATAAGACATAGGGAAGTATGATCTATTAGGATGTATCGTAGTAACTATGCAATATTCTTGATGTTTGTGCTGTAAGTTGCAGATTACAGTACTGACTTGAGATTTATTGTGTAAAGCTATGTACTATCCAATAGTACATAAGGATAAGAATAGTTATAAATGACTTTCGCTCTGGTACAAATATACCAGAATAGAGTTTTATTACTAGAACTGAGTTTGAAAATCCTAATTCGGGATTTAAAACTCTATAATTAGAATATCAAAAGATCATGGTTGTAAGGTAGTGAGAGTTAAAGACTCCGTTACCCTAGCATGAATTACAGTACATCAAGAATTGTTATGGGACTAGAGATTTTAGCAAGGTAAAAATTTAAAAATAACACCTATAGGGCTAAGTCATCCAGTCTCCGATATGGGGTTTATAGTTGTTTTGGTATTGTAATGGATCTTTTGCTCAAAGTTTAGTAAGGAACAATATTCTATTTGTGTAGTAGTGAGACACAAAATATGATTTTGTTCTCCTGGAAGAGACAGGATGCTATGGATGACAATTATAACTTATAAAATAGTTAAGAAATGATATTCTACTGATAACAGTAATTCGATAGGAACTAGTTGGCCAAGTATTCTTTAGGAAGATCATAATTTTATTGTGCGGATCATAAGGATTAGATTAGAATTAAAGCGAAACTTTTGAATAGCATGGGAAACAGGAGAGTCTGGTATACTCCCTTCTTAAGATTAAAGAATTGTTTATGGTTGAAAAAAAAAGGGTAATGATCGCAAACCAGTGAAAAATAAGCTATAGAATATTGATAGATAAAAGAGTTGTGGAAGTAAAAATTAGAATAGTTGATACGAATGTAATAAAGAAACGTTATGAATATTAGTTAAAGTGTTGACTAGAATGGTCAGAGGACCAAATCAAAGTAATATTGAAGTATAGTGGATTTATTAGGGATGATAAGAGGTGCTAAATCAT
Source organism: Hevea brasiliensis (assembly GCF_030052815.1). Taxonomy (NCBI): domain Eukaryota; kingdom Viridiplantae; phylum Streptophyta; class Magnoliopsida; order Malpighiales; family Euphorbiaceae; genus Hevea; species Hevea brasiliensis. The sequence continues at coordinate 20,673,535 of NC_079503.1, forward strand.
GACTCGACAGTCAAGTTAAGGAAGAAGATAAGATTGAGGAATAAAATAATTAAAGTTAAGCTGTGGAAAAAAAAAAACAAATAGAACAGTAGGAAATGAGAAAAACACTAGATGAGGAATTGCCACCAGAGCAAACAACCTACTTAAGACGCGTAACGATATCCCAAACTATTTTATCAAGAAGGAAATAAGTTAAACAAAAGCAAACAAGATAGTGCAAAAGGGCACATAGGCCTTGGTCATAAATGGAGATGGTGAGATAATGGTTATGGACCTATGGCCAAGAAAGAGATAAGGTTCATATATGACCAACAAGGTCATTTAACAAAAAAAAAAAGACTAAAAAAGAAAATAATTGCTAAAACAACAGCAAGAAAAGACTAAAATATTCTAAACAAAACTGAAGGTTGCATAAAATGATCAAGAGATTTGATAAGAAAAGAGTAAAACTAAGTTCTCGCCCATAGGATCATACGAGGTCCTAGAAAGAGTGGATCCACTAGCATACAGATTTGCTTACCTTTAAAATTGAAATGAATTTGAATCTAACTTATAACAGAAGCTCATAAAAAACTTGGCACACGAGGTGAGCAATTGATGAGTAAATAGTATTGGTTAAAGTGCTAAGGAACCATCATTCAGGCCAGGGAGCTACTTAGGAGCGTGAATAGAACATGAGGAGATAGCACCCATAACTGTTTAGAGACTGATACCAGGTAAAATTTCGAGGACAAAATTATTTTAAGGGGGGGAGAATTGTAACACCCCTATTTGCATAGCTTGGTATATGTTACTGTTTCGGTGACCGGTATTGGTCCAGACAATTAAGAGGATTAGAACTATGTTTAAGACACCTAGAAAAGCCCTGATTGAAAATAAATAGTGATTATCAGATAGAAAAGTAAAAATAAGAAAAATAGAACATAAAAGGTTAAATGAGCCGAGAGTCACAGCGATGGGTGACCTTCTCGGGAAGGACTGCGAAGTCAATTTAAACTCAAATTTCGAACCGAAAAATTTGACGCTGCGGTCCTTAGGACTATTGCGAACACAGTGGAAAAGAGAAAATCACAGAAAAGAATTGTTAAGCAAGTCAAATAATTAGGTCGGGGATCCGAAAGAAATATTGAATTATTTGCAAATCGGGTTGAACTGGTGAGGGGCAATTTGGTAAATTGACCCCGAGAGCTAACTCCTGACCTAACTATCAAATAAAATTGGAGAAAATAAAATTTTGGAATCGAAAATTAAATTGAAGAACTAATGGAAAAAAATAGAAAAATAAAAAGAAAATGAAAAAGTGAAAAGAGATAACATCATGCATGACATCATGCATGATGCCATAAATACTATAATTAAAAATTTATTTAATTTGATTTATGGTCTTCCATAAGACTAAATTCATAAAAGAAAAAGAAAAGAAAAAAGATTTCATCTTCTTCAAAAACGTGAACCATGTCTCTCCCATCTCTCCCTCACCAAAACTCCATGGAAGCTCATTTTGAGCTTGATTAAATCTTAAATCCCAGCATAGAAAGTTAAATTTCCATCATTAAATCTTGATTTCAAGCTTTGATAGAGAACTTAACAACAAAAAGAAGAAGAAAGGAAAAGGTTTTGAAGAGGTGAAAATTCAAAGTGAGGATGGTAAGCAAACTTCCTTTTCTTAGTTTAATTTCTATGTTTTTGGTCCAAGTAGCTTAGATTTTAACTTAAAATTAAAAGAAAATAATTATTGAAGGACTAGAGGAAAATTTGGCCAGTTAGGGTTTTGATGTGTGTATGCATGAATTTGATGGACTTAAAAGTGTATGTGAGCTTGATTGAGTTGAAGAAGCATGTGTATAGGTATTGAATTGGTTAAATGCAACAAATTAGTGAGTTAGGGTTTTGGGCACCTAGGGTTTGGGAGGCAAAAATGTGAGAATTGGTCAAATGGTGTGTTTGACATTGTTTGAGATAAAAAATGATCATTTGTGACCAATTGAGATATGTTGGAAGTGTTAGAAGTGAGTTTAAATTCGGATTGAAAATGGCCATGCTGTAGGCAGCAGGACCAAGGTCCCTTTGAGGGATAAAAACAGAAAATTTACAAGTCCAATTGGTATGAGACTAATTGGGAATGAAAATAAACACAAAATGACACAATTTTCATTTAGGAATCATGCCCCAAAAGTGACCAAAACCTAGTGAACAAATTGACCAAATCCGGGATTTTGCAATCTAACCTGTACAAAAATGACTAAATGAACAGTGTTTATTCATTTGGCCATAACTTGAGCTAGGCAGGTCCAAATGACCTGAAATTTTACAAGTAGACAGCTGAGATATAGACCTAAAACTTTTATGGAGAACACAAACCCAAATTATGCCCTTAACCAAGTCATTTAGTCACCCAAAATTGGTGACCTAAAACTGCCAGAACCAAAATTTACCCAGAAAATCTGGATTAAGTCCAATCTGGCAGCTATGATTTAAATGGCTATAACTTGAGCTAAAAAACTCCAAATGGAGTGATTCAAAAAGAAGAATAAATTTAAGACAATAGAGAACATTTTCTATGAAGAAAGTTTTATCAAATTCTAACAGAAAAATGACTAATGGAACAGTGCAACATAGGACACAAAAACTGAAAATTTGCAATTTTGCTTAAAAGACTTAAAATTTGAGAAAATAACCAAAACCAATAAATTAGGTAACCAAAATGTGGTACGTGGGTGAAATTAGAATTCCCATACCTATTAAGCATTAGAAAGTCAACAAATTGACTTGAATAGTATCATGAATAGTAACTCCGAAATACAAATTTTAAAGAACGTCAAGTTTAGCATATTAAAGCTAGGTATAACTAGATTTGAATTTATTTTTAGAGTTATGATAAATAATGATACTGAAACACTGTGAAACTCTATGTTTTAGTGGAAAAGAATGCTGGAAAAGAACCCGAGATATCGATTCAAGGCCAAGAGGCGACCCGTATAAGATTTGTGCACAACTAACTATTTTGTTACTTTTCACTTCTAAATTGATTTGAATAAGTTTATTTTATGATTTATAATTTTGTTGTGTTGAGGATTTTAATTTGTTGAATGAAATTGTATAAATTAAATGTAAATTTTCTTATGTATTTAAGAATTTATTGCATGGTTTTGAGGATTGTAAATTTTAAGTTTGATGTGTTTCCAACCTTGAGCCTGAATTTATGATGATTAAATATGTTGATGATTTGTAAATACTTTGTAAATAGAAATTGTTTTGAATATGATTTAAAACCATAGTTGACATGGCAAAATATGTTGTGAATTCTCATTAGCTTGTCTGGTGAGATATCTCCTCAACTAGATGGGGCTAGTTCTTTCCTCTTTGGCTTGTCAGTTAGGGAAGAGTTTGAATGAGTACTCATATATACTAGCTAGTCTTTGTTCCTCCCTTTTAGCCTCGGTTATTGGGAGAGTGTGAAATGTCATGGTGTACAACACGACATCTATTTGAATTTTGGGTCATCGATTCAACTGTGTGAATTGTTGACAATGCCCTTTAAATTATGCATAGTTTGATAAATTGTGGTTGAAATAAATAATTTATTAGTGATTTAAAATATTTTTGTATTGTTTCGGGATTTAAAAGAAATGTAGATAAATAGTTACTATTTGATCAAAATGTTATTCAAATGAATAATTTGCATGAATGAAAATATTGATTTCTGAATGTTATGAATTTTGAAGAATTTAGAAATTTTAAATTTTTATTTGTTATGAATTGTCAAGCATAACTTGTATTAAGTTTTAAATTATTAGTTTGTGCACCATCGAAGTTCAAGACTCATGATAGCTTTGTATCTTTGTCGTAGGTGAAAGAAAATATAAAGCAGCTGAGCAAGATTACTGAAAGGCATAATGAGACTATCTTCGGGTATATCATATGTATACTCTTGTACTTTAGATTTTGATGTAATTCTGTAATTATATGTATGAAATTTACTTTGAGCAGTTGTACCAACTCTTTTGTAATATATTTTTGGATTGTAATGAAATACAAATTATTATAAGGTTATCTTGAGATTTTATATATTTATAAAGTTTTGCACTACTAAATTTTTAATGATCCCATGAATGTAAATATTAATTTTGTTACCTTAATGAGAGGTTTCAATGTTTGATTTAATTTAAACTGTGTATTGAGTTGCTTGTGCTGATTTGTGAAATGAAATTGATTAATGGAGTTGTGATTGAGAAATATATTGGGAGTATCTTTATTTTCAGGTTTTGGAGAACTGTTTTCTCAAAATACAGACAGCACTCTGCCAAAATTTTTATAAAAATTACAGAGATTTTAAATATATAAAAATTTGATTTATGTTTGGACTTTAAATAAAGGTTTTTTAATATCTGAAAAAAAAAAATTTACCCACCAATTTAAAAATGAACTAAAATTGTTTTAAAATCTCTTGTAGTATATTTAATGGGTTACCAGTAATGAAGTACGATAATTCATTAGGTGTACTACGGGAGCATATTACATCTTACGAGGAGTAGGGTGTGACAAAATGAGTATTAAAGAACTTACCTCTTGATGACTTCCTTCCAACTCCCCAAATCTTCAATTTTCTTCTAATCTCTTGTTTCCCCTTGCTTTTAATCTCTCAATCAAAGATCTCTTTGATGTTTACTATAACTTAGATGGAAAACTCATGAAAGATAAGTAAGGGATTGAACTTGGAGGATGGGTGTCTATGTAGGAGGAAGAAAGAAGAAAGAAATATGAAAGAGGGAGAGGGGAGGTGGGGCGGCATGAATGGGAGAGGAAGGGAGGGTTTTTTTTTTTTTTTTTTACCTATTTTATTTCTTTTAATTAACAATTGAATTTAATTATCAAGAGCCCATAAGTCATAATTTTAAATTTTGTCTTAATGAAAATGAAAATTTAAGTTTTCACTTCTTAAATTTCCCCTTACACATTTTTACTTGAATTTTTCCTCAAGAATTTATTCATAATTCAATTTATTATTTTCATTTACTTAAATTGACATTTTGGTAAAAAATCAACTCTTAAAGTAAATTGATCGAAATACCCCTTATCGGGTCATAATCCCTCTTTTATAATATACTCGGTGAGTCCTTATATTTTTGGATCACTTGAATTTTTATTCTGTCTATCTCAATTAATTATTTATTTATTTTTGGTCCTCAAGGTATCTTTGAATAGTACTAATCATAGATAAAAAATGGTACTATTCATAACTCGGAGGTTCAGGGTATTACATGCCCAAAATAATATTACAAGAGTTTTTGTACAACTGCTCAACCGTGGCTACATACATATAATTATATGATTACACCAAAACTTAATATACAAGGGTATACATAAGTTATACCCATAAATAACTTCAATTCACTGCTTCAAGTGGCTTCACTCAGCTGTTATACCCTTTCTTTCACCTGCGATAGCATACAAAGCTATTCGTTGAGCGGTGAACTCAGTGGTATACAACAAATAAATTAAAATTTAATGCAAAATATACTTTGACAAATCATAGTAAGAAAGATCAAAATATTTAAAATTTTCAAAATTGATAAAATCAAAAATCGATAAATTCAATCACACAAATTATTTGATGAATAGCATTTGAACGAGTAATAACAATATATCCAATTCATAATAAGGCAATTGAAATATTTATTTTTTTCTTGAACCATAAAACAATATATCATTTTCCAAATGCTAACAAATTTTTGTTTCAATCACATTTTATCAAAGTATACATAATTTAAGGATGATGGAAACATTCACACAGCTTAGAGCATGACACTAAAACAATGTCGGGTTGTGCACCACGATAAAGCCAATTCTCTCAATAACCAAAGGCTAAAGGGGTATACACGAGCTAGCTAGCAAATATGAGTACTCAATCAATTCTTCCTCAACTGGCACACACTTCAACATTTCAGCCAGAGAGAAAATACAATTCATCTCATTAGACAAGCCAATGAGGAATTCAATCACATTGCCATGTCGACTGTGGTTTCAAAACATATTTCAAACGATTTTTACTCATAAGCATCTTTACAAATTCCATAAACATTTTTAATAATTGTAAACTCATGCGCAAGGTTGTCAATACATCAAGTGTACAATTCACAATTTATAATTGTCAAAACCATGCAATAAATTCTTAAATGCATAGAAGGAAACATATTTAAATCAAACAAAGCCATTCAACCAATTAAATTTCTTGTACACAAGAGAAAATACAATTATCAAGTTCATTCAAAACTCATTATAAATTTAAAACATAAAACTAAGCTAGTTGTGCACAAACCTCTTATCTAGGTTTATCTTGGTTCAATTCCTCCTCCTTCCTTGGAGGGCTCCTTTCCCACTGAAGCACATAACTAGAGTGTTTCAATATCTATTCAATTTATTTCTAATTAATAAATTCAACAATTAAATTTTTTACACTTAATTTATCCACCAAGATTTATAGCTTTTGGGTCGTTTGCAATTGTTGTATTTGTGGTTACTATTCACTTTACTATTCAAGTCAAAATATTGACTTTTTCATACTTAAGGGGTATACTAGTTTTAATTGTACCCACATACCATATTTTGGGTTAAAATTGTATTGGCATTGACTGCCAATTGAAATTCTAAACTCCCTAGGAGGAATTACAATTTTTCAGTTTTGGTTTCGAAAGTTACTGTTCCATTGGCCTATTCTACAGTGGAAATTTGGCCAACTTTCCTTCATCAAAGTTATTCCTTAGTGTCTTAGCTTTAATTCTCTTTTTGAATCACTCTATTTGGAGTTTTGTAGCTCAAGTTATGACCATTTAATGATAACTGGCTAGATTTGAAGGAACAGAAGCGTGAAAAATACAAGTTTATACCATTGAATTCAAAAATTTTCACCTAGGGTCACATGCATCATGCAAGATTTATTTTTATCTATTTGATTTCAATGATAAACAACATATTAAAACTCTTTTAATATGTTTTTGGATCTGTATTTGTCATTTAAGATTTTAAAATTAATCAGATTAATTTTAGAACCCTAGATTAAATCAAGAACGATTACATTAACCTCTTGATGCACTGCAGCGTGTCTGCGCCTTTGAGATTTATCTTCAGGACACCAGATGTTGTCCCTCAAGTTTTTCCACACCAAGAACACCTATGAAAGCCCTTGAACAACTTCTAAAGCTTTTTCTATTAATTAGAAATTTAAGTTATGCCTTTTAAGAGATTAGAGATGTAAACATGACACTAGAAACAATTTCTAGTGTTCTTAATTCAAGAGATTGATGGCTAATCTCTTTGAATTGATGAGAGATGAAGAAGAATAGATGAAAAGCCTCAAAATGGCGTGACAAAGGAGAGGAGTGGCTGCTAGTTATTTTTCTTTTTCTTAACAACACTTATATAGCTAGGCTAACACATTAAACCCTTGCCACATGTCACCCTTTGATTAGCTCTAGGTTTAAGTGATCCAATCACATTGTGCCAAGTGTCAAACCTACATTTAATCTTGATTTTAATCATCTTACATGATTAAAAACATTTGAAAAGCTTATGTGTAATCTCATGTGTCACCATCTCATGGTGCCACGTGTCACACTGTGAAATAACCAAAATGCCCCTGTGTCTTAATTTTGAGTTCTTAACCCAAAATAATTATTTTTTTCTTCTTCTAATTTATATCAAATATAAATAAATTAATTAATCCCTATTAATTAATTTCTCATTAATTAAATTCATATTTAAACACTTTAAATATAAATTTAACTTATACTATACATCCAATAATCTAGATTTGGTTTCAAGTAATGTTAGGGACTTTGCAATTTAATATCATTTAATTAATCAATTAAACGCTATAATTAATTAATTAAATGATATTTAAATAGGTGATAACTTGTGTATGTGTGTGACTTACTAAGCTCATCACTAATTGGCAATGAGACATGATATTAACTCTTAATATCATTAGAACTCTTTCTTACCATAAATGATTTCTCTAAATCATTTTATGAATCTCATAGACCATGGTTAACACCTAGCATAGCATGCCATGACCACCCAATTAGTAATAAGGTTTACCTTAAATGAACCTATAATCATATGTTACCATGCACTAGAATCTCTCTGTTACAAAATCCCAACTCAAGCTGGAGTCATGGTTTATGTCAAACTCCATTTGCTATGAATATTATGTTCTCATTTAATTCCAGTTCTTGATTAAAAAGATTTTCTCATCAGAAACTCTTTTCTAAATAAATCTATCTGTCTTGGCCAGGAACTTGAAACATCAAGAACAATTAAATGAACATAGGATTTTATCTCTATTTACTTAGAGGAACAGATTCCATCTTGATCAACACCTACCTCCATATATAACTAGTAGGAGCCAACAGATGCCGATATACCCATACTCAGTACAAGTATGAAAGCAGTACTAAACTTAAACTACCTATATACAAGATAACTGTGCTATCTCAGGTCTAAAGATTATATGCACTGATATGATTTATGACAAAACATTAACAAGAGTAAACTCCATGTGCTTGTCATAATTGTCACTGGTTCGGCCTACTTATCATTTATAAGTGCCTATCATGTTTGTTATATGGCATGAGACTCACCATTCCATCTTATTTATATCTCATATAAATAACTTGAGAACAAACATGAATACAATCTTTCTGGATAAGTCATGTCCTTATTATGAAGTATCCTCGATTGTGAACCTATTTATGATACTTTGTGCTAGAAATATTGTCACTCATATTCTTAACAACTTAAGAATAATATTTCTAACAAAATATCAATGGACCTTTTCTATTACACATAAATATATTATGTTAACGGAAAAGTGGAAATGCCTTTTATTAATAAAAATATGTACAAGATACATACTAAATCATATGCTCTAGGGCATACTACTAACAATCTCCCACTAGCACTAGAGCCATTCATTATAATATCTTAGACCTATCTTCTTAAGATGTCGGTCTAACTGAGCTTGTGACAAATGCTTAGTGAATGGATCAGCTGATGTTATATTTCTGCATAGCTATATCGCCTTGCCCAACTATATCTCTGATAATGTGGTAGTGCCTTTCTATGTGTTTGGATTTCTGGTGAGACCTTGGTTCCTTAGCCTGTATGACTGCTCCATTGTTGTCACAGTGTAGTGGAACTGCTGACTCAATTGAAGGAACTACTGTAAGTTCTGTCACGAACTTCTTTATCCAAACATCTTCCTTTGCAGCATCTGATGCAGCAATATACTCAGCCTCTGTAGTGGAATCTGCAGTCGTGCTCTGTTTGGAACTCTTCCAACTGACTGCACCTCCATTACAAAAGAACACATATACAGAGGTAGACTTTCTATCATCGATATCTGATTGGAAATCAGAATCAGTATAACTATCCAATTGCAAGTCTCCACCTCCATAAATCAAGAATAAATCCTTAGTTCTTCTCAAGTACTTAAGGATATTCTTGTGACTATCGATGTTTCAAACCTGGATTGGATTGATACCTGCTAGTCAAACTAACAGCATATGCGATATCCGGCCTAGTACACAACATTGCATACATTAAACTTCCAATAGCCGAAGCATATGGAATCCTGGCCATCTTATTTCTTTCTTTAGGTGTCTTTAGAGACATCTCTTTAGAAAGGTGGATACCATGTCTCACTTGTAACAATCCTCTCTTCGAATCAAGCGTGTTAAACCTCTTTAACACCTTTTCCAAGTATAAACTTTGGGATAAACTAATTATTCTTTTCGCTTTATCTCTATTTATGCGAATCCCAAGAATATAGGTTGCCTCCCCTAAGTCTTTCATGGAGAATGTATTTGACAACCATACCTTTATAGTTGTCAACATACCTGTGTCATTACCCATCAATAGTATGTCATCCACATATAAGATAAGGAAAGTGATAGCACTGTCACTAACCTTCTTATATACACATGGCTCATCCTCATTTTTGATAAAACCAAAGGATTTAATGGCTTCATCAAAACGGATGTTCCAACTCCTCGAAGCTTGTTTCAACCCATAAATGGATCGCTTTAGCTTGCATACCTTGGAACCATCTTGGGATTCAAAACCCCTAGGTTGTTCCATGAAAATGTTTTCTTCAATGTATCCATTGAGAAAAGCTGTTTTGACATCCATCTGCCAAATCTTATAATCATAGTATGCAGCTATTGCTAATAAAATCCTAATTGATTTAAGCATGGCAACAGGCGAGAAAGTCTCCTCATAGTCGACTCCTTGCCTTTGGTGAAACCCTTTCGCTATTAGCCTTGCCTTATAGGTCTCTACCTTTCCATCAGAACCAATTTTCTTCTTGAAAACCCATTTGTTCCCTATAGGTATAATAGCTTCAGGTGGGTCAATAAGATCCCAAACTTGATTCTTATACATAGAATTAATCTCGGATTTCATAGCATTAATCCATTTTAAAGAGTCTATATATGATATAGCTTCTTCATAGGTAAGTGGATCATCTCCATGATCTACTTCTTCATGAGTAGACAACTCTTATTCTTCTTCATGAAGAAAACCATATCTCACTGGTGGGTGAGATACCCTGGTTGTTTTATGAGGAATAGCTGTAGATGTTTCATCAACGGGTATAGGTTGACTAGATGGATCTATATCCATCTGATCTGTTGGTTGGTCAGAATTCTCCAATTCTAACTCTATTTGCCTTCCTTTGCCTCCTTCTTGAACAAACTGTTGTTCATGAAATGTGGCATCTCTACTTATCACAACCTTTTGTGAAGTAGGCAAATAAAAATAATATCCAAAACTATCTTTTGGATATCCAACAAATCGACCTTTTTCTGATCTAGTCTCCAATTTATCAGTGTTCAACTTTTTGATATAAGCTGGACAACCCCAAATCTTAACATGCTTAAGACTTGGTTTTCTTCCATGCCATATCTCATAAGGTGTGGAAGAAACTAATTTTGATGAAATCCTATTCAGAATATACAAAGCCGATTCTAATGCAAATCCCCAAAAGAAGATTGGTATATCAGTATAGCTCATCATACTATGTACCATATCCAATAGGGTACGATTTCTCCTTTCAGATACACCATTCAGCTGTGGCGTTCTTGGAGGAGTCAGCTGAGAAACAATGCCATGCTCTCTCAAGTATTCATCAAATTCAATACTCAAATATTCACCTCCACGATCTGATCTAAGAGCTTTAATACTCTTTCCTGTTTGATTTTCTACTTCATATTTAAATTCTTTAAACTTTTCAAAGGATTCATGTTTGTATTTCATCAAATACAAATACCCAAATCTTGATTTATCATCAGTAAAGGTAATAAAATAATGAAAGCCCCCTCTAGCCATTTCTTTAAATGGACCACATACATCACTATGTATTAGCTCCAAAATATTTTCAGCTCTTTGCGCTTGTCCAATAAAGGGTGATCTAGTCATTTTGTCCTGAAGGCAAGATTCACAAGTTGGAGTAGGCTCAGAGCCTAATGAGGATAGAATCCCCATTTTCTCCAGTTTTGCAATCCTATCTTCTACAACATGACATAACCTTAAGTGCCAAATATATTTTGAACTTGAGTTAGTTTTCACCATGGCATTGCATTCTTTTAGATCACTTGCATTCAATTTGTGTTTGCCATTATTATCCAAATAATAAAGACCATCATTCATATAACCCGAACCAACATATTTATTTCTAAAATAAATATTACAAACATCATCTGTGAACTGAAATTCATAGCCATTTCTACTCAAACTAGATATAGAAATCATCAGGTACATATAAAATATTATCCAAACACAAAACATGTCCAAACATGTAAAAAGATTTATATCCTATGGCTGAAGCTTTAACAGTTGAGCCATTGCCAATCCGGACTCTAATATCTTGAGAACGCAAGCTGCTACTATTTGCTAGTTCCTGCATATCATTAGAAATGTGAGAACTGGTACCAGTATCTAAAACTGAAGCTGTAGATGAACTACGAGTATCATCAGAATCTAAATAACAAGATATGGACATACCTTCTGAAGGTGTATCCTTCTTGTCCTTCAGAGAAGCAAGATACTCTGGGTAGTTCCTTTTCCAATGCCCATCCTTTTGGCAGTGGAAACACTTTCCTTTGCCTCCATCAGCTTTAGTCTTCCTTTTTTGTTTAGCTATTTTCTTGGAAGGACCAAGAATCTGAGGTTTCTTTTTCTTATTGCCCTTCTTCTTGTTGGACTTTCCAGCAAAAGAAGATGCAATCAAAGCTACCTCTTTTCCTTTATTACCCGGCATATTCTTTTGGGCAATAACCAGCATGTTGAGTAAACCTGCTAAGGTGCATTCTTGTTGAGTCATATGGAAATTTGTTACAAAATTCCCAAAAGACTTAGGAAGGGACTAAAGGATCAAATCCGTCTATAGTTGGAAATCGATGTTGAAGTCAAGATGTTCCAACTGCTCAATCAGTAGAATCATCTTGTGGACATGATCCCCAACATTCTGTCCCTCAGACATCCTCATACTGAATAGCTGTCTAGATATCTCATACTTAGCATTCCTGCTGTGCTCACGATATAACTCTTATAGGTGAATGAGGATCTCACTCGCACTCAACATGTTCTCATGCTGCTTCTGTAACTCATTACTCATGGAAGCAATCATGTAACACTTAGCTCTCATATCATGCTCCTTCCACTTGTCCAAAGTTTCATGTTCCTCTTGTGTGGCCTCTGGAGGTAAGGGACCAGGAACATTTAAATCTAGAACATATCCTATATGTTCAAGGTTCAGGATAAGTTTCAAATTTCTTAGCCAATCAGACAGATTAGGTCCTGTCAACCTATTGCGATCAAGTATGCTTGCAAGGATATTGGATGGTGATGGTTGTTCTGTGCTCATTTTTATCAGAAAATTAACTGCAGAAAATAATCAGATTAATTAGTAAATGTATCATGTAATTAAATAAAATGATTATGGTCTTTTAATCAAATTGGTCCTCCCACTAACTTAGCGAATCCTACACTTCCAAAGTAGAAAACGAAAATCCTAGTTGGATGGATTTCTAGTGGGTGATTGAATTCTTATAATTCTATTAATCATCCTCAGGTACATCCATTATTGGAATTACAATAAACTATAAGTGAGCAACTCCTTGCCCATCACATCTCATGTGAGGTTCAATCCTTTACCTAGCCCCTAATGCTCAAAATCTCAGGTACATCCATTATTGACTTATCTTGCATTAGTTAAGTTGATCCCATTGAGCCAGTAATTATGCAAATAATTTTAATATCCTCAGGTACATCCAATATTGGCCACCAAACTATTTATATATTTACAATATCTCATGCTTAACAATTATTCTTAAGAAAATCTCTTAAATTAATTGCATCTTATGCAACTATTTAAAATTTCTTAAAATAATTGCCCCAATGGAGGGCCTATGTTATAATTACTTTAATTATAGCATTTCCAACTTAATCATTTGTTTGGAAGATTTTATGGTCATTTTAATTACTATTAAGGTCTCACTTTGCACATTATCCAATCAGCATGCATATATCATATAATAGCATACATTCCTATACATCTCATGCATTCATGGATAAGCAATAAATATGGTATGATCATGGACTTTCTAAGAGATTCAATTCTGAGCCACCAAGAATTGAATCAGGGCATTCCTAGGTGCATTTCATTCATTCATTTTACAAGAGTTGCTGAAGGAGTACATAATCTGAAGGAACGAAAGCGTGAAAAATACAAGTTTATACCATTGAATTCAAAAATTTTCACCTAGGGTCACATGCATCATGCAAGATTTATTTTATCTATTTGATTTCAATGATAAACAACATATTAAAACTCTTTTAGTATGTTTTTGGATATGTATTTACCATTTAAGATTTTAAAATTAATCAGATTAATTTTAAAACCCTAGATTAAATCAAGAACGATTACACTAACCTCTTGATGCACTGCAGCATGTCTGCGCCTTTGAGATTCATCTTCAGGACACCAGATGTTGTCCCTTTAGCTTGTCCACACCAAGAACACCTATGGCAGCCCTTGAACAGCTTCTAAAGCTTTTTCTATTAATTAGAAATTCAAGTTCTGCCTTTTAAGAGATTAGAGATGTAAACAGGACACTAGAATCAATTTTTAGTGTTCTTAATTCAAGAGATTAATGGCTAATCTCTTTGAATTGATGAGAGAAGAAGAAGAATAGATGAAAAGCCTCAAAGTGGTGTGACAAAGGAGAGGAGTGGCTGCTGGTTATTTTTTTCTTTTCATAACCACACTTAAATGGCTAGGTTAACACATTAAACCCTTGCCACATGTCACCTTTTGATTAGCTCTAGTTTTAAGTGACCCAATCACATTGTGCCAAGTGTCAAACCTACATTTAATCTTGATTTTAATCATCTTACTTGATTAAAAAACATTTGGCAAGCTTATGTGTAATCCCATGTGTCACTATCTCATGGTGCCATGTGTCACACTGTGAAATGACCAAAATGCCCCTGTGTCTTAATTTTGAGTTCTTAACCCAAAATAATTATTTTTTTCTTCTAATTAATTTATATCAAATATAAATTAATTAATTAATCTCTATTAATTAATTTCTCATTAATTAAATTCATATTTAAACACTTTAAATATAAATTTAATTTATACTACACATCCAATAATCTAGATTTGGTTTCAAGTCATGCTAGGGACTTTGCAATTTAATTGCAAACTAAACCTATTTAATTAATCAATTAAACTCTTTAATTAATTAATTAAATCATATTTAAATAGGTGATAACTTGTGTATGTGTGTGACTTACTAGGCTCATCACTAATTGGCAATGAGACATGATATCAACTCTTAATATCATTAGAACTCTTTCTTACCAGAAATGATTTCTCTAAATCATTTTATGCACCTCATAGACCATGGTTAACACCTAGCATAGCATGCCATGGCCACCCAATTAGTAATAAGGTTTACCTTAAATGAACCTATAATCATATGTTACCATGCACTAGAATCTCTCTGTTACAAAATCCCAACTCAAGCTGGAGTCATGGTTTATGTCAAACTCCATTTGCTATGAATATTATGTTCTCATTTAATTCCAGTTCTTGATTAAAAGATTTTCTCATCAGAAACTCTTTTCTGTATAAATCTATCTGTCCTGGCCAGGAACATGAAACATCAAGAACAATTAAATGAATATAGGATTTTATCTCTATTTACTTAGAGGAACAGATTCCATCTTGATCAACACCTACCTCCATATATAACTAGTAGGAGCCAACACATGCACATATACCCATACATAGTATAAGTATGAAAGCAGTATCAAACTCAAACTACCTATATACAAGATAACTGTGCTATCTCCGGTCTAAAGATTATATGCACTAATATGATTTATGAGAAAACATTGATAAGAGTAAACTCCATGTGCTTGTCATAAGTGTCACTGATTCGGCCTACTTATCATTTATAAGTGCTTATCATGTTTGTTATATGGCTTGAGACTCACCATTCCATCTTATTTATATCTCATATAAATTATGACACCCCTTACCCGACTACAGTGTAGCCGAGCAAGTTATGCCACTTAGTGTGCCGGAGCACTCTATTTTATCTTAATTCGTTTTTATCATAGTTTTGAAAATAACTTGTGAAATATAATTCATTTATTGAAATTGTAATTTATTTGAGGTTCCGAAAATTTTATAGAAAATCCAGCGAAGTACCGGCTAAAAATGGAGAAAACAGTTCTTCGGAACCTGTAAAAAACACTTCCTATGATCATATTCAATCATCTCATCACTCTCAAACTTCAATATCAAAATCTCAATATTTTTCACCATTCATTTCTCAATCATTCATCTCATGTGATAATCATGTACAAGTCATAAATAGACATTCACTCTTCCATTCACAAATACAATTTTCATTATTTACATGAACATCAAAATATGTTACATAGATCCAAATACATATGAGAAGATAAAAATTTAGTTACAAAATATCAAAATGACACCTAGTGTCCTACCAATGCACTGCAGGTGACGAGGTGACACGGACACTATGCAGAACTGTGAAGTGCCTTACCGAATCTGTGGTCTACTGGGCCCTTTGTCCAAATCTTCAGTACCTATGCGTTGCAAAAGCGACGCGCTAAGCATAAACCTTAGTGGTGCCAATAATACAAGAAAATATAATATGCAAATAAAAATAATAATTTCCTTGCTATTGTGTTCATAAGAAATGAATAATTACTAACTTATTGTTTAGTCGAGGGCTAATCATGTTTTATGATATTAACTTCTTCATGCATTTCGTTAATTATTTTCTTCATGATCTTGAGCTTCTTTGTATTTTTGTAATCATTCCTGATACTTAATTTTCGTATTTTCTTTAATAATCAGTTCAATCACAGTTATACTTTTCCATGCCCAAGTAACCTATCTTTGGGCGATTGGGTGGATAACGGGTCGTTAACCTTTGGACACCGCGGTGCCTCGGGCCGTCATACCATGGGACGCAGAACGTCAACCACGTATGCAGTTAGTATGGCTAAAGAGCCATGATATCACATAATCGGCATAAAAGCCATGAATACAGGCATAAAAGCCATGGATACGGGCATAAAGCCATGAATACAGGCATAAAGCCTTTCCTTTCGCAGTACTGCTAAAACAATACCCTATTGGCATGCCAAACTATCCAAACCAATCACATTAGGCCTACTAGGGCATTTTGCATTTTTAAGTTTCACAATTTTTGAATTTCAAGTTTTCATGTCACTATTCATTTCATTAGTCAACTAAAATGTTGACTTTTGCATAAACAATAGGTACATTGGTTTTAATACTCCCAACATACCACATTTTGTATTCAAAACTTATTAGTTTTGATCACTTTCTCAAAGCTTAGGTCATTTTGGCAAAATTGCCAATTTTTGGTTTTGGTGTCACTATTCACCTCATTGGTTAACAAAAATGTTGACTTTTGGATAGAAAATAGGTGTATTGGTTTCAACACCCCAAACATACCACATTTTGTATTTAAAACTTGTTGGTATTGGTTGCCAATACCATTTCTAAGCTTAATGCTAATTGAACAAAATTTTCAGATTTGGTGCTTCATCTTTACTGTTCCATTTGTTATTTTTACAGTGGGAATTTGAGGAAATGGTAAACATGAAAGTTGTTCCTTATTCTGTCCATTTGAATTTCCTTTTTTGAATCACTCCATTTGGAGTTTTGTAGCTCAAGTTATGGCCAAAATAAGTTTACTGTTCACGTGCACTGTTCATGCTGCACTTTTGGGTTTTGGCAGATTTTGGTCCAACTTTGGTCAGTAATTTGATCAAGTTAAGTTCATAATTTGGCCTAACTTTCTTCATATGAAATGTTCTACCATGCCTTAGGTTTCCATCGGTTCAAGAATCGCCTAAATCCGAGTTTTCTAGAGAGAGTTATAGCCATCCAAACATTACTGCTCAAATGAAAATTCTGGAAATCTCAGTACAGTAAACTTCACTTTGCTCAATGATTTGATTAGGTTCTGGTCATAATTTGGGGTAGATTTCTTCATGAAAGTTGTTTGTCTATGTCTTAAATTGTTGCTGTAAAAATTTCAGATCAATTGACCTTTTCTACAGTGAGTTATGGCCAAATGAACAGTTACTGTTCATTTGGTAATTCTGCAGGGGCTGTTTGCTGGGTATCCGGATTGGGGCCAACTTTTGGTCCTCTTGCTTTGGTCTTTTGGGTATGGTTTCTTCAGTAAAAATGTGCCATTATAAGCCTAGTTTCATGTCCAATTGGCCAAACACCAATTGAACCTACACAGCCAAAGATATGGCAGTCCAAGTGGACTGAAATCTCAGCCACCCTGCTGCACTCATTGGGCAGCCTGCCCATTCCACTTTGCCATGCAATAATTCACTCCTAATTATGGTCAACTTACCTGAAATGGTCACTAATTGACCATTAGAGTGTTCTTTAACAATTTCATAAGCAAAGTCAAATTTTCACTCCTAAACCCTAGCTCAAAGTCATGGTTTTCACAATTTCTTTAGTTAACTCTTTCATTCTTTGTATATATATATGTATACACTTTAAACATAATCTCCAATTCACTCTAAGTCCATTAATACAATCAAACTCATTCCTTCCTAGGGCTGCTGAAAATTCAAGGGATGCATACACTTAACTTTTATTCATTTAATTTATAATTTCTCACTTATTTCAAGCTTCTAACATGGAATCAAAGAAGTATATATATAAGTAGGCACTAACCTCACTTTAACCTCTTGTAGGGCAGATTTCTCCAAGCTAAAACTTCACTTTCCTTCACTTTCTAGGCTGCCAAACACTTCCCAAGAGGTAGAGACAAGCTTTTAGTGAAGGGACTTAGGGTTTTATAGTGCAAATTCATGGGAAAATGGAAGTAATTAAAGAAAACTTCCATGGAGGGTTATGGAGGAGAGGATCACGTTTTGAAGAAGAAGATGGCTGCTTGTTTTTGGTCTTCCTTGGTCTTTATTTATCTCTTTTATTAATTAGTTAAATGGTTATTGGAGGGGGCTTTTAAATGACATAATCAAGATGTCATAAATTGCTTTTTATTTCATTTTCCTTTTCTTTTATCCACTACTCATTTCCAATTTCATTTTTAGTAATGTTTATTCATATTTTATATCATATTAATTATTTACTTAACTGGACAAGTCGGCCAAAAATCACCTCTGAAGGCGAAATGACCAAAATGCCCTCCGTTTGGCTTAACGGGAAATTTTTCTAAATATTTTCTTGGCATTCTAATGCCATAGGAACCTTAATGACCTTTCTTTGGAGTCCCAAAAATTATTTTATAATTTTTCCCCCGGGTCTAGGGCTCCTCGTTGCGAGAACCGCAACTTCCCTCTGGTTACCCATCGCTTGGGCACCGGCTCATTTGACTTGGTTGTATTTTATTTCTAAAATTTTTACTAAATTTTTCTCATTAATATTTGAATTAATTATGGTTTCTCACTTTAGTTTAAATATTTTTCCAGAAGTTCTAGCTGTCCGGACCAACACCGGTCACCGGAACGATGGTATCTTGGAATTGCTACCGGGAGGATGTTACAACTCTTCCCCTCTTATTTAAATTTCGTCCTCGAAATTTACCCAATGTAAATAGCCAAGGAGCTAATACCTCTTTATTTCTTCACCTTTCCGTGTTATCCTACTTCATTTTCTCCTTAGTCTCAATCCTATCCTCAAACAGTTATGTACTCATCCTTTTTCATCTTAAATACAGTCTCCTTCTCATCTCCATTCGCTATCTCATTGTCTCTTCACTCTCTTATTCCATACCTTAACCTAAAATAAACAGGAAATACAGATCTGCAATAGTGTCACCTCGACTCTTATGAATGCAATGCATGATATGCAATCTATCTAGGTCTAGAAACGCCTAAACCGCGCTCTGATACCACTAAATGTGACACCCCTTACCCGACTACAGTGTAGCCGAGCAAGTTATGCCACTCAGTGTGCCGGAGCACTCTATTTTATCTTAATTCGTTTTTATCATAGTTTTGAAAATAACTTGTGAAATATAATTCATTTATTGAAATTGTAATTTATTTGAGGTTCCAGAAATTTTATAGAAAATCCGGCGGAGTATCGGCTAAAAATGGAGAAAACAGTTCTTCGGAACCTGTGAAAAACACTTCCTATGATCATATTCAATCATCTCATCACTCTTAAACTTCAATATCAAAATCTCAATATTTTTCACCATTCATTTCTCAATCATTCATCTCATGTGATAATCATGTACAAGTCATAAATAGACATTCACTCTTCCATTCACAAACATAATTTTCTAAACAATTCCTCTTTATTTGTCATTCAATCATTTCACATCATCATTAGACTCAAATCATAAATAAATTCTCACATGTGATTCATAATCACAAATTACAAGTACTTACATTAATACAAAATTATATTACATTTGTTTAAATACATATGATAAAATAAGAGTTTAATTACAAAATTTACAAAAATCTCAAAATACAAAATGGGACCTAGTGTCCTACCAATGCACTGCAGGTGACGAGGTGACACGGACACTATGCAGAACTGTGAACTGCCTTACCGAATCTGTGGTCTACTGGGCCCTCTGTCCAAATCTTCAGTACCTATGCGTTGCAAAAGCGACGCGCTAAGCATAAAGCTTAGTGGTGCTAATAATACAAGAAAATATCCGACTACAGTGTAGCCGAGCAAGTTATGCCACTCAGTGTGCCGGAGCACTCTATTTTATCTTAATTCGTTTTTATCATAGTTTTGAAAATAACTTGTGAAATATAATTCATTTATTGAAATTGTAATTTATTTGAGGTTCCGAAAATTTTATAGAAAATCCGGCGGAGTACCGGCTAAAAATGGAGAAAAAAGTTCTTCGGAACCTGTGAAAAACACTTCCTATGATCATATTCAACCATCTCATCACTCTCAAACTTCAATATCAAAATCTCAATATTTTTCACCATTCATTTCTCAATCATTCATCTCATGTGATAATCATGTACAAGTCATAAATAGACATTCACTCTTCCATTCACAAATACAATTTTCATTATTTACATGAACATCAAAATATGTTACATAGATCCAAATACATATGAGAAGATAAAAATTTAGTTACAAAATATCAAAATGACACCTAGTGTCCTACCAATGCACTGCAGGTGACGAGGTGACACGGACACTATGCAGAACTGTGAAGTGCCTTACCGAATCTGTGGTCTACTGGGCCCTCTGTCTAAATCTTCAGTACCTATGCGTTGCAAAAGCGACGCGCTAAGCATAAAGCTTAGTGGTGCCAATAATACAAGAAAATATAATATGCAAATAAAAATAATAATTTCCTTGCTATTGTGTTCATAAGAAATGAATAATTACTAACTTATTGTTTAGTCGAGGGCTAATCATGTTTTATGATATTAACTTCTTCATGCATTTCGTTAATTATTTTCTTCATGATCTTGAGCTTCTTTGTATTTTTGTAATCATTCAAGATTCTTATTTTTAGTATTTTCTTTAATAATCGGTTCAATCACGTTATACTTTTCCATGCCCAAGTAACCTATCTTTGGGCGATCGATGGATAACGGGTCGTTGGCCTTTGGACACCGCGGTGCCTCGGGCGTCATACCATGGGGCCTTGAGCGTCAACCACATATGCAGTCAGTATGGCTAAAGAGCCATGATATCACATAATCGGCATAAAAGCCATGAATACGGGCATAAAAGCCATGGATACGGGCATAAAGCCATGAATACAGGCATAAAGCCTTTCCTTTCGCAGTACTGCTAAAACAATACCCTATTGGCATGCCAAACTATCCAAACCAATCACATTAGGCCTACTAGGGCATTTTGCATTTTTAAGTTTCACAATTTTTGAATTTCAAGTTTTCATGTCACTATTCATTTCATTAGTCAACTAAAATGTTGACTTTTGCATAAACAATAGGTACATTGGTTTTAATACTCCCAACATACCACATTTTGTATTCAAAACTTATTAGTTTTGGTCACTTTCTCAAAGCTTAGGTCATTTTGGCAAAATTGCCAATTTTTGGTTTTGGTGTCACTATTCACCACATTGGTCAACAAAAATGTTGACTTTTGGATAGAAAATAGGTGTATTGATTTCAACACCCCAAACATACCACATTTTGTATTTAAAACTTGTTGGTATTGGTTGCCAATACCATTTCTAAGCTTAATGCTAATTGAACAAAATTTTCAGATTTGGTGCTTCATCTTTACTGTTCCATTTGTTATTTTTACAGTGGGAATTTGAGGAAATGGTAAACATGAAAGTTGTTCCTTATTCTGTCCAGTTGAATTTCCTTTTTTGAATCACTCCATTTGGAGTTTTGTAGCTCAAGTTATGGCCAAAATAAGTTTACTGTTCACGTGCACTGTTCATGCTGCACTTTTGAGTTTTGGCAGATTTTGGTCCAAATTTGGTCAGTAATTTGATCAAGTTAAGTTCATAATTTGGCCTAACTTTCTTCATATGAAATGTTCTACCATGCCTTAGGTTTCCATCGGTTCAAGAATCGCCTAAATCCAAGTTTTCTAGAGAGAGTTATAGCCATCCAAACATTACTGCTCAAATGAAAATTTTGGAAATCTCAGTACAGTAAACTTCACTTTGCTCAATGATTTGATTAGGTTCTGGTCATAATTTGGGGTAGGTTTCTTCATGAAAGTTGTTTTTCTATGTCTTAAATTGTTGCTGTAAAAATTTCAGATCAATTGACCTTTTCTACAGTGAGTTATGGCCAAATGAACAGTTACTATTCATTTGGTCATTCTGCAGGGGCTGTTTGCTGGGTATCCGGATTGGGGCCAACTTTTGGTCCTCTTGCTTTGGTCTTTTGGGCATGGTTTCTTCAGCAAAAATGTGCCATTATAAGCCTAGTTTCATGTCCAATTGGCCAAACACCAATTGAACGTACACAGCCAAAGATATGGCAGTCCAAGTGGACTGAAATCTCAGCCACCCTGCTGCACTCATTGGGCAGCCTGCCCATTCCACTTTGCCATGCAATAATTCACTCCTAATTATGGTCAACTTACCTCAAATGGTCACTAATTGACCATTAGAATGTTCTTTAACAATTTCATAAGAAAAGTCAAATTTTCACTCCTAAACCCTAGCTCAAAGTCATGGTTTTCACAATTTCTTTAGTTAACTCTTTCATTCTTTGTATATATATATGTATACACTTTAAACATAATCTCCAATTCACTCTAAGTCCATTAATACAATCAAACTCATTCCTTCCTAGGGCTGCTGAAAATTCAAGGGATGCATACACTTAACTTTTATTCATTTAATTTACAATTTCTCACTTATTTCAAGCTTCTAACATGGAATCAAAGAAGTATATATATAAGTAGGCACTAACCTCACTTTAACCTCTTGTAGGGCAGATTTCTCCAAGCTAAAACTTCACTTTCCTTCACTTTCTAGGCTGCCAAACACTTCCCAAGAGGTAGAGACAAGCTTTTAGTGAAGGGACTTAGGGTTTTATAGTGCAAATTCATGGGAAAATGGAAGTAATTAAAGAAAACTTCCATGGAGGGTTATGGAGGAGAGGATCACGTTTTGAAGAAGAAGATGGCTGCTTATTTTTGGTCTTCCTTGGTCTTTATTTATCTCTTTTATTAATTAGTCAAATGGTTATTGGAGGGGGCTTTTAAATGACATCATCAAGATGTCATAAATTGCTTTTTATTTCATTTTCCTTTTCTTTTATCCACTACTCATTTCCAATTTCATTTTTAGTAATGTTTATTCATATTTTATATCATATTAATTATTTACTTAACTGGACAAGTCGGTCAAAAATCACCTCTGAAGGCGAAATGACCAAAATGCCCTCCGTTTGGCTTAACGGGTCAAAATTGTCTGTACCAATTGAAAAATTTTTCTGAATATTTTCTTGGTATTCTAATGCCATAGGAACCTTAATGACCCTTCTTTGGAGTCCCAAAAATTATTTTATAATTTTTCCCCCGGGTCTAGGGCTCCTCGTTGTGAGAACCGCAACTTCCCTCTGGTTACCCATCGCTTGGGCACCGGCTCATTTGACTTGGTTGTATTTTATTTCTAAAATTTTTAATAAATTTTTCTCATTAATATTTGAATTAATTATGGTTTCTCACTTTAGTTTAAATATTTTTCCAGAAGTTCTAGCTGTCCGGACCGATACCGGTCCACGGAGACGATGGTATCTTGAGTACTCTGGGAGGATGTTACATAAATAACTTGGGAACAAACATGAATACAATCTTTCTGGATAAGTCATGTCCTTATTATGAAGTATCCTCGATTGTGAACCTATTTATGATACTTTGTGCTAGAAATATTGTCACTCATATTCTTAACAACTTAAGAATAATATTTCTAACAAAATATCAATGGACCTTTTCTATTACACATAAATATATTATGTAAACGGAAAAGTGGAAATGCCTTTATTAATAAAGATATGTATAAGATACATACTAAATGATATACTCTAGGGCATACTACTAACATAATCAACACTTGATCTTGAATTCCTCCCACGGGTCCCACCAATACTCTTGACCTCCTCGAACTTCTTGCAATCCAATATTACATAGTAATCCTTGGCATACCAAGGCGAATTCACAAGAACTTAAATAAATGAAATTACAACCCAAAAATTATTACAAACTTAATAATACATGCCCAAAATAAATTAAAATAAATTAATTAATTTACAATCCCAAAGAAACATAAAAGAAATAAATCCAATCACATTGGTCTTTTATAGTCCATGATCATCTATCATGCATATCACTATTTAACAATTAAATAAAATATACATACTTAAATTAAATTGAATATCTCATATTCAACTTAAAAATCTAGATTTGAATATGATTCAAATAAATTTAAAAATTCATATTTGAATCTCATTCAAACAAATTTAAAAATTCATATTTGAATCACATTCAAACAACTTTAAAAATTCAGATTTGAATCACATTCAAACATTTTTTAAAAAATCAGATTTGAATCACATTAGAACATTTTTTAAAAAATCAGATCTGAATTTTATTCAATCAATTTTAAAAAATCAATTTAAATATGATTCAAACAACTTTAAAAATTCAGATTTGAATCACATTCAAACAACTTTTAAAATTCAGATTTGAATCACATTCAAATAATTTTTAAAATTCTGATTTGAATCATAATTTAATTGTGTGATAAAAATTCTAATTAAACAATTTAATTAGACATAAAATGGATTTTAGATCATACAACAATTGCACATTCACCATCCATTTACCTTTGCACACCATTGTGGTGCATCAACCATGCGTACCATGGTGTTCATCATTTGTGCTGCCACCTTGGCTTTGCAACCAGCAATGAACTTTTGATCTCACACAATTAAATCATATAAACATCAATCTAAATGGCAAATATAGTGGCTCTGATACCAATTGAAGGAATGGAAGTGTGAAAAACATAAGTTTATGCCATTGAATTCAAAAATTTTCACCTAAGGTCACATGCATCATGCAAGATTTATTTTTATCTATTTGATTTCAATGATAAACAACATATTAAAACTCTTTTAATATGTTTTTGGATCTGTATTTGTCATTTAAGATTTTAAAATTAATCAGATTAATTTTAGAATCCTAGATTAAATCAAGAACAATTACACTAACCTCTTGATGCACTGCAGCGTGTCTGCGCCTTTGAGGTTTATCTTCAGGACACCAGATTTTGTCCCTCTAGTTTGTCCACACCAAAAACACCTATGGCAGCCCTTGAACAGCTTCTAAAGCTTTTTCTATTAATTAGAAATTCAAGTTATGCCTCTTGAGAGATTAGAGATGTAAACAGGACACTAGAAACAATTTCTAGTGTTCTTAATTCAAGAGATTGATGGCTAATCTCTTTGAATTGATGAGAGATGAAGAAGAATAGATGAAGAGCCTCAAAATGGCATGACAAAGGAGAAGAGTGGCTGCTGGTTGTTTTTCTTTTTCATAACAACACTTATATAGCTAGGTTAACACATTAAACCCTTGTCACATGTCACCCTTTGATTAGCTCTAGGTTTAAGTGACCCAATCACATTGTGCCAAGTGTCAAACCTATATTTAATCTTGATTTTAATCATCTTACATGATTAAAAAACATTTGGTAAGCTTATGTGTAATCCAATATGTCACCATCTCATGGTGCCACGTGTCACACTGTGAAATGACCAAAATGCCCCTGTGTCTTAATTTTGAGTTCTTAACCCAAAATAATTATTTTTTTCTTCTTCTAATTTATATCAAATATAAATTAATTAATTAATCCCTATTAATTAATTTCTCATTAATTAAATTCATATTTAAACATTTTAAATATAAATTTAACTTATACTATACATCCAATAATCTAGATTTGGTTTCAAGTCATGCTAGGGACTTTGCAATTTAATTGCAAACCAAACCTATTTAATTAATCAATTAAACTCTTTAATTAATTAATTAAATCATATTTAAATAGGTGATAACTTGTGTATGTGTGTGCCTAGCAATGAGACATAATATCAACTCTTAATATCATCAGAACTCTTTATTACCATAAATGATTCTCTAGATTATTTTATGAACCTCATAGACCATGGTTAACACCTAGCATGGCATGCCATGACCACCCAATTAGTAATAAGGTTTACCTTAAATGAACCTATAATCATATGTTACCATGCACTAGAATCTCTCTGTTACAAAATCCCAACTCAATCTGGAGTCATGGTATATGTCAAACTCCATTTGCTATGAATATTATGTTCTCTTTTAATTTTAGTTCTTGATTAAAAAGATTTTCTCATCAGAAACTCTTTTCTGAATAAATCTATCTGTCCTGGCCAGGAACTTGAAACATCAAGAACAATTAAATGAACATAGGATTTTATCTCTATTTACTTAGAGGAACAGATTCCATCTTGATCAACACCTACCTCCATATATAACTAGTGGGATCCAACAGATGCCCATATACCCATACTCAGTACAAGTATGAAAGCAGTATCAAACTCAAACTACCTATATACAAGATAACTGTGCTATCTCAGGTCTAAAGATTATATGCACTGATATGATTTATGACAAAAGTTTGACAAGAGTAAACTCCATATGCTTGTCATAAGTGTCACTGGTTTGGCGTACTTATCATTTATAAGTGCCTATCATATTTGTTATATGGCATGAGACTCACCATTCCTGTCACATTCTACTCTCCCGTAAGATGTAACATGATCCCGTAATACACCTAATGAATTACCGTACTTCTCCTACCGATAACCCATTAGATATACTACAAGGGATTTTAAAAACAATTTTTGTGAAATTTAAATCATCGATTAAAATCTGGTGTTATAAAATTTTTTCAAAATTTCGGCAAAGTGTCGGCTGTATTTGAGAAAACAGTTCTTCAATCCTGTAAAAGAAAATGCTCCCAATATGTTTTCTCAAATACAACTTCAATAACTTCATTTGCACTCATAATTCAAATCTCAATAATCAAATCAATCTCCTCATAAAAGAAACATTTCATTAATTACAAGACTCAAAATTAATATTATAAAACTATTCAGATAAATGAAATCCCAAACTTACATTTACAATAATTTACATTTAATTACATACCAAAATATTTTACAAGAGTTTTTATACAACTACTCAAATAATTTATATACATATTATTACATGCATACATCAAAACCTATGTACATGGGTATACCTATAATATACCTGGAGCTGATCTGAAAGTGTCTTCAAAGAAACTTACTCGCTGCTCCATGCTCTTCTTACCTGTGACAGCATACAAAGCTATCGCTGAGTGGTAAACTCAGTGGTGCACAACTATAATTTAAAACATAGTACAATATACATTGACAAAATTTACAGTAAATAATTTGGAAATCTGAATACTCATCAAATTCCAAAACTCAAAATATTCATTGCCAATAATGTGAATCATTTGTATAAAATGACTTTGATCATGAAATTCAATTTATCAAATCATAACTAACCATTTAGGTAATTCCAACAAAATCAATTATACATAAATCATAATTGAAATCACAATTCTTTACCATTCAAAAGCCATTCTGTATCTCAAAAATCATGCTGTATCTCAAAAATCATTCTTTATCTCACTAACTATGCAAGACTAATCCGAAAGGGCCATATTCGATGTGATTCTAACTCCCTATGGTTGGGGAGGTCGAATCAGATTCTAACTCCCTATGGTCGAGGAGGTCGAATCATCGTGCACAGTACCATCACAATAATGAATCTTCCGCAAGGGCCATAACGATAAAATAAACTTAGACTAACCTCAAATCAGAGGAAAATCTAAGTCTGTGCACATACCATGGTAATCAAAACACAACTAACTCCATTGTCTTCTCAACAAATGAGAGAGACGGGTAATAACCTAGTCAAGTATCTATAGTGAGATATAAAATAATATCACAATCCTTTTAGTGAGCATAAATCACAATATAATTCGATTCAAATTCAATTCCAATATCCAATAATTTTTCTGCTCATCATAATTCAAATCATAAATTTGCATTTTTCCATGAAAATTACCATCACAATTCAAAACATGTTCTATCACAATTTTCCAAAAAATAATTTATTCAATCCATAACAATGCTTAATACTTGTGGAAATACCATTTCACAAAGCTAAATTCATACATACTATAACAATTTTCAATAATCATTAAATTAAATCCAATGCTTGTTAAACATAATACATAAGAAAAGTATGTCATTTAATCATATGAAATATTCAAACAAAATTAGTTAAAAACTAGTTGTGCACAAACCTCTGATAACTGTCTCTTGGCTCTGACTCAGTGTTTCCTTCCCCTTCCCTGAGTCTTTGCTAACTGAGAAACACAATTTGAAGTGTTTCAGTACTCATTTAAACTGTCTCTAAGAATAAGGTTCAATAATTAATTTGTCGAATTCTATTATTTTCTTAGTTAACCTAATTTGTCGACCCTCGATGCATTCTAGGTAAATTAGGTTTTAATGTTACTAATATGTCACATTCAATAGTCTTCTAGGGTTGGTACCTGTTACCAAATTTATTTCCATGTATCTTGCATTTTTTTGCAATTTGCTGGATTCCGGGATACTAGTTTGACCTAGCTGGACGACCTAGTTCCCTCAGTTTTCGGATTTCGGTCAAAACTACAAACTTGTAGATCTATGTCTTATTGCACGCGGGGCAAAATTTCAAGTCATTCTGAGTTATGTAGACCAAGTTATGGTCATTTTACTATTGCTGGTCAAAATGCATCAAAATTGGTCACTTTAGGTCATTTTAGGTCAATTTTGATTCGGCCAGTTTTTGGACCCAAATTTTTGCAAGCTGTTTGACTTGCTTATGGTCATTTCTGGGCTTTGGTATCTTCATAAGACTTGTAGATATGGGTCTTAACTATTCATGGTCAAAATTTCAGGTCAATTGGACCTGTTTTGAGTGAGTTATGGCCTAAATACTAACTGCTGCCCAATTGGTAAATTTTCAGGCCTTTATTGCACTTAATCCGGATTTGGTCATTTTTCAAGCTACATTGCAAGCAGAATTTTGGCAAGCTTTCTTCATAAAAGTTGGCACATTTTGTGCCTAGTTTCACCTCCAATTGGTCTCATACCAATTGGAGCCACACACTTAAAGTTATAGGCCTAAAACACAAACTGCCTTATTGCATTTCTTTCATACACATCAAGGATCACTCCTAACACTTACCAAACTCAATATTCAAGTCAATTCTGGTTGTATCATGACCTAAACATAATTCACAACACATTATAGGTCATTTTGGCAGCTTATAATTGCATTCAACATACACCATAAAGTGCAGAATTTTTCAACTCAATTTACAATAATTCAATCACCTAACCATAACACTTTTTTCATGTCCAACTTCACACCATCATATATACACTCAAACATCCAACACAATTCAACATTAATATACCATAAACCAAGCATGAATTCCAACATTCTTCAAGAGTTAACAACCTGCTGCAATGGTACCTTTACATTCCATTAATTTCCAAGCTTCAAATTTCAATTCACATTTACATATACTAAGTATACATCACCCAAACAATTTCCTACACAATATACATTTAATCAATCATTTAATTCACCATTTACAAGCAAAAATAAACTGCCTTCAAAGTGTTTCCATGGCTGCCAAAAGTACACATCCCCATTCAACATCAAACCTCAAAAATTTCTCCATAAATCAAACACCCATAACATCCTTGCAAACTTTAACAAAGCAACAATAAAAAACACAAACTTACCTATTGTTAGGACTTGCTAAATCTTCACTAAAACTTCTTAAAATTGCTATCAAACTCTTCCTTGTGACGTGGGGATAAACTTTAATGAAGATAAGTAAAGAAAATGTAGCTTGAAAATGGGTGTAAAGGGCCATGCATTTGGGCGGCCATGGGAGGACTTTGGGAGCTCTTCATTTCGGCCATGGTGTTTGAATGAATGAGGAAGATGAAGTTTTAGTGGAGTAATCTGCCCACTTAGTATTTATTAAATTCCCATAGTGCTCCACTCACTTAAGAAAATAATTTAATATGTTTAAGTGCTAATTACTAAAATCTCACTCCACTTTTGCTATTTATATTAGGTACCCCTAATTTAATTTTTCATGACATTTTCCAAGTGAAATATTATTTATTTTTAATGGAAATTTAGGTCAAAAGACAACTCGAGATATCAAATGACCACAATGCCCCTGTTCAGGTTACATTCTCGATTTTTCGGTAACACTGGGTTTTGTCCGTTTTTCGATTTCTCACTTTTCTTTTTACTAATTATTTAATTTTTTTTTAGTATTTCTAATGGTATTTGTATTTCAATAGGTGTCTATTTAAGTCCTAAAAATATTTTCTAGGGTTCCTCACGGTCCAGGGCTAGTCAACGGTCCACGCCGTGACTTCCCGGTGCGGTCACCCATCACTAGGGTTCTCGGCTCACTTAACTTGGTTTCATTTCTTTACTATTATTTTTCCTTTGTTTTTCTTGTATTTTCTTTTCTTGTATTTCATTATTTTATGTCTCCTCACTCATATGTATAAGATACATACTAAATGATATGCTCTAGGGCATACTACTAACAAGATTGACTAAAGTTTAGATTTTTGGGTAAGTTTAGGGTTCTGGCAGTTTTAGTGAACCAATTTTGGTTGGCAATTTGATTTGGTTCTAATCAGAATTAGGGTTTGGTTTCTTCATGAAAGTTGTTCTACTATCTCATATCTTTGCAATGGTATAAAAATCAGGTCATTTGGACCTTTCTACACCAAGTTATGACCATTTTAACAAGTACTGTTCATATAGTTAGTTTCCAGGGCCAGCATGTTGGTCACCCAGATTGAGGTAGAATTTAGGTCATCCTAAGTTGGTTTTTTGGGTAGGGTTTCTTCATCAATGTTGTGTCATTATATGTCTGGTTTCACCTCCAATTAGCCTTATGCCAATTAAAGTCACACACATCAAGTTATTGTAGCCTAACTACACTAGACTCAAGTCTAGTAATTCTAGCACATTAGGGGCAACATACCAAACCAAGTCTTAATGCCACAATTCACTTCAATTTGTGGTCAAACATTACCAAATGGTCATTAATTGACCATTAAAATTTTCATTCACTATTACATGAATAAAACCCTAATTTCTCTCCAAACCCTAATTCTCAATTTCCAATTCATGCAACATACAATACATGTTAACTAAAGTGACTAATCATGTACTTATCAATATCCAAGCTTGTATTCAAGTTTAATTCAACAAAACACCTCAATTTGTTCTTCAACCAAGGCTGGCCGAATTTCTTTCTTAACCTTTAGGCATGTTTTCTTTAATTTTTTCTTCATAATTTCAACTCACTTCAACTTGTTCTCACAAATTAAATAATTAATTTGAAGTTGAATTGCACTTACCTTGACTTGGCTTTCCTTCTTCTTGTAAACTTCAATTTTTCTTCAATCTTTCACTTTTAATCTTCTTACCATAAGCAAATATGAAGTTTTCGTTTTGGGAACTAGCTAATTTATGGAGATTTATAAGGGATTTAAAGCTTGAGAAGGAAAGAAAATAGAGGAAAGAGAGAAATTGAGTGAGGTGCCGGCTGCCCTTGATGAAGAAGATGATGGTCTCATTTTTTTTAATTGTTTTGTCTTTATATATGTGTATTTATCCCTTAATTATCATAAATTAAAAATAAAAGTTTTAATTAGGTCATGGATGATGTTATAATGCACTTTTTTTTTTAAATTTTCTTTTCATTTTTCATTTCTTCCTTACACCTCTTCACTTGTAATCTATTTTTCATAATATTAATTTCGTACATTTTATTGGGCATTTAGGCCAAGAGTCGCCTCTAAGGGAGAATTAACCAAATTGCCCCTTACCGGTCTAATCTGTTTTTCCAATAACACTGTATTACTTCCTGAACCCTGATTCAATAATTTGACCTTGTTCTCAACTCCTTTTCCTGGTTTTCACATTTCCCCTAGCTTCGCAATAATTCTTAGGCCTGGGGTGTTACAATATCCCACTCAAAAATAAGGAAGCGACTAATCTCGAAGTCACTTCCCGGTGCGGTCACCCATCGCTGTGGCCTTGGCTCATTTAATCTTTTATGCTTTATTTTTCTTATTTCCATTTTTCCTTCATATAATTTCTATTAATTTTTGTTTATAGCTTTTCTAAGTAACTTAAATATGGTTCTCAGCCTTTTGACTGTCCGGACTGGCACTGGTCACTGGAATAGTGAAATGTATAGAACTAATGAACATAGGGGTGTTATAGAGTTTGATTATATTTCCTTCCTCTCTGGCCTGCCAGTTTAGATTAAATTCGGATGAGTACTCATATAGCTAGCTAGCCACCTTCCTCATTAATTTCGGTTAATAAGGTTGTAGATTGCTTTGTCATTGTGTACAACGTGGTATTAATTGAAAATTTTGTGTCATGACCTAAGTTGTGTGAATTGTAGCAACACCAATGTTTGAAATTATTTGATATAATATTTTTAAAAATATGAATGTTAGATGAATGTTGAAAACTCTTATTTATATTTTTGACAAATTGTGTTTACTTAAAGTATTAAATTATGATTGTGCATCACTGAGTATAATACTCAGTGATAGCTTGTTATGCTGTCGCAAGTAGGAGTAAGTAGAAGTCTACTTAGACGGTTGAGTGAGCTATAGATTGGAGCTTTTTTGCAGTCTCACTTTTGGATATATTAGAAATACCCATTGTATTTTCCTTTTTGATGTATTTATAGTACATATATGTATATGATCATGAATATTGAGCAGTTGTGCAAAAAGTCTTGTATAATATTTGAGTTTGCAAATATTGAAATCTTACTTTTGTATATATGTGTTGATTGTTTGAAATGAAATGAGAAATGATTTATGAAATGTTGATATTGAAGTAGGATATTATTGTAAATTACTTTTTCAGGTGAATAAAAGAACATTTTTCTTATATTTATAGCCATTATTCTGCCAAAAGTTTTGTAAAATTTTTAAAATGCAAAAAAAAAAAATTTATGACATCTAACCACTATTTATTAATCACTTATAACTCCCGACTAAATTTGCAATTATTTCAAAATCACTTGTAGTATATTTAATGAGTTATCGGTAGGTGAAGTTCGATAATTCATCAGGTATACTATGGGATTATGTTATGCCTTACAGAGGAGTAAGGTGTGACATATTTTAGTGGTATCAGAGCTTGTTTTCAAAGCATGTTTTGAATTGTGAATTTGAAATATTTTTTTGATAAGTACAATTGCTTAATGTCATAATTGATATATATATATATATAGTGCATTACATCATAAATGTGGACTAATGAAAGGTAATTTCCTTTGAATTGGTGGTTTAGGGGGTAGAAATTGTTGTGAATCAAAATGGAAGAGGGGGACCATTCACCAGAACAGTCTGCTGCAGCAGAAGCTCAGGGTGAGGCCCCAACTCTTAAGAGTGTGGGAGGCCCAGCTGCACCAACTTGCCCGTTGCAATTTCTCGCTCAATTCATACAGCAGATGGCTACCTTATTCCAGCAGATGGCTAGAAATGTACCTACACCAGCACCAGTGCAACCACCACTCCCAGTCAGACACTATGAAAAATTAAAGAAGTATGGGGCTGAGGAATTCAAAGGCACAGTTGGATCCTCTGAAAGCAGAACAGTGGCTTGAGAGGATGGAAAGAGTATTTAAAATGCTGCATTGTACTGATAATCTGAAGTTCGAGTATTTAGTCTCTTTGCTATAGGGAGATGCATATGAGTGGTGAATGATCATCCCACATAGTTTAGTGGAGCCTTTAGTTCTAACATGGTCAGATTTTCTGAGGGAGTTTAGACAGAAATGGGTTCCTGACACATATATGGATATGAAGTTACAAGAATTTCTTGGTTTGAAGCAGGGGAACATGACTGTAGCTGAGTATGAAAGGGAATTTTCTCGCCTCAGTCATTGTGCTGGGAGCCTACTTACCACTGCTAGAGACAGATGCAAACACTTTGAGGCTAGGTTAAGGCCTAGTTTGAGACTGCAAGTAGTGGGGTTCAGACACCAGAATTTCTCAGAATTAATTAATTTCACAAGCTTTATAATTGGAAAGGATAGAATTAGAAAGAGCAGCTGATAAGGGAGGCAAAGAGAAAGAGAAGAGTGGAAAGCCTGCAGGTCAGAGTTCAAGTAGTAGTTCGGGTAAGAGGAAGGATTCTGGGGGACAGCATGGTCAGAGGTATGACAGAGGTAGATTTTCTGGGCAGAGACCACACCGATTCGGTCAGCAAACACAACAGACGCCCAAAAGTGCACTATCGGTTCGCCTTTGTGAAACATGTGGCAAAACACATGGTAGGGTATGCTACAGAGCCACAGAAGCATGTTATAACTATGGTGAAACTAGACACTTTGCCAAAGATTGCATTAGTGCACATAGGTCAGGGCCACCTACTACTTCAGAGGGTTCAGTTCAAGGCTCCACCTCTCGAGGATCACAGCCAGTTAATAAAGGCCGAGGCCGAGGTAGGGGTAGTACATCTGGTAGCTAGGGTACCATGAACCAGCCAGAGCAGGGTGGTACACCATGAGACAGAGGGTAGAGGCTGAGACATCCGATGTAGTGGCTGGTACTTTTTTCATCTTTGATCAAGATGTTTATGTGCTATTTGATCCTGGCTCCACACATTCGTATGCCAGTGTTAATATCATATGTTCTACTGCTATGCCTTACTTAAAAATGGATTATGATGTGTTAGTAACCAGTCCTTTGGGACAGGAGGTTAGGGTAAACATAATGTATAAGGATTGTCCTTTGGTGATCCAAGGACATACTTTCCTATCCAATTTGATTGAATTGCCCTTCCGGGATTATGATATCATCTTGGGCATGGATTGGTTAGCCAGGCATCATGTTATGATTGACTGTAGATTGAAGACAGTCACTTTTGTTCTCCCTTAATATGGGGATGTGGTAATACATGGAGAGAGGCAGTTATTGCCATCAAACCTCATTTCGGCTGCACTTGTAAGAAAAATGATTCAGAAGGGGTGTGAAGCATACTTGGCATATGTGGTAGACACCCAAATGGAGAGTCCAGGTCTAAAGGATATCCCTACAGTATGTGACTTTTCAGATGTCTTTCTTGATGAATTGCCAGGATTACCTCCAGAAAGAAAGGTGCAATTCGAAATAGAGATTATGCCTGGTGTGGAACTGAGGGTTGCCGATTCCGCCAAAAATTAACTGAAATTACCAGTAATGAAATATTTTCTGAATGAATGCAATAAGTGGTAATCCAGGTCGAATCCTAGAAATTGAATTACTAAATTTCGTGCACTTGTGTAACAGAAAAAGAACAAAGGTTAGGGGGGTGGGGGGGTGGGGGGGGGGGTTGGGTTTGTAACACTAAATCAGAAGAAATCAAGTTTAGAAATTAAAGAACTAAATTTAGATATGAAACTCTCAATTTAAACAAACTTCAGTCCAAGGTAATTCACATTCCAATGCATGACTCAATCATAGACAAAAGAAATATAATTTTCTCTTATTGAATACTTAAAGTAGATTTACCAAATAGCGAGGTAAAACCCTTAACTCTCCTATACTCATCAATTTGAGCCCAGCACTCTTGTTGACTCTAATTATTAACTGAATTGGTATTAGGCAATTCTCATCAAATTAATAACTGCTTTAAGAACAAGAAGTAGTTACGCTAAATAATGATTTATAAAGGATAAATCATTTAATTTACCCTATTATTTCCTTAGGTTATTATCAAAAACTTGGATCATAATTAATAAAACCTAATTGCTACTCACATTCAATCTTACATAATAATTATGGATTATGAAGATGAACTAGCAATTGATCACATCAAACAATTAACCAATAGGCCTTTTTAGCAATCATTCAATAGATCAAAAACAATAAAATCAAGAAACAATAGATATTCAAAAAGGCATAATTTAAATTAAGAACTGGATCTCACAAATCATGTATAAGAACTAGAATCCCTTGAACTGAATTTAAAAACTTAGTTGCTCATGTTCATGGCTTACAAAAGAAAAAAATAAAATGGAGAAATATAAAACTATTGACGTGAATGGAGAATGAAGGTGTCCAAGGTCTGAATGTCTCTATCCCCGCTGTTGTCCAAAGATGATCTTTATAATAAAAGACCTAATCCATAGATAACAACCAAACTTGGAAAATTTTTGAAATTCAAAAAGATAGATTCTTTGCTTTGAAATCATGGCCAATTTTCAGCCACTTCCCTTGTGATTCTGTCTCTGACTTCTTCAGGAAAGTTGTAGCCCTACTTCTTAGCTTTCCAACAGGTACTCATTTGCCCAAATCAGGGTCTACAACCCAAGTTATGGGCCAAAAACTGAAACAGGTTCTGTCAGGCGATCCAGCCCAAAATAACGACTTTGCTGTTGTTTTTTACAATTAAAACGGCCTTATCTCGCTTCCAGCCCCTCACAATAATTGTAGAGGTGGCCTCTGAGCTTCAAATGGGCCTAAGTTTGCTTTGATTGGACATCTAATGCTTCAGATATAAAATAATTCCCAAAACTGGTCGTGACACATTAAGTGTGGGCTTTTGTAATAGATCCATAGGTAACTTTGACAACCTTAGAGACTAATGTAGGCTTTGGTCCCTCTTTGTCATTTGTAGTGCTCTGACTTAGCTTTTCAATGAATTAAACAGCATTGGATTTGAAGACCCACAACTTTAGAAACACCTGAAAAATACAGCTAAGGTCAAGTTAATGTAAATGCTGAAAATTTCTCCATTTAACACAATTATTCCAACAACTCTCTAAAAATATGCCTAATTAATAATTATACTTTAATCAACTGAATTAGGCATAAAAATATGCTAGAAGCACTAAATGTAATGGGAGTAAAATTAATAAATTATGCACTTATTAAATTCCCCCACACTTATTCCATGCTTATCCTCAAGCATGACTTAAACTCTCAATCAACTCCACTTAGAAGTTCACTTAACTTCACCCTATCACAACATTCTCTAATAAAAGATTAAAAGTTTGAAAGAAGAGGCAGGTAAGGTAATAACTATCACAACAAATTCCATCAACACCATACCAATATATCAACAATTCTCTAGCACAAAACAAAATGCTTGAAATCAATTAAGCTCACATAATTAAAGTTCCATAAAATTTTAAATCAATACACACCAAAACACAAGGCTAATTTATCAAGGCACAATAATTATAGCTCTTTGCTAATCTTAGGGGAGATAGAAATGACTTTTTTTAAAAAAAATTTGAAATTGGTACTCTCTCTCATCACAGTTATGTTTTTTATTATTATTTTAACTGTCACCTTCAGAAAAGTACCTTGTTCATATCCTAGCTAGTTTTTTGTAACACCCTCACTTTAGCAATTCCGTACATTCTACTGTTCCGGTGACCGGTGTCAGTCCGGATAGCTAGAATGTCTGGAAAAATATTTAGACTAAAGTGAGGAGCCATAAATAACTCAAATAATAATAAGAAAAATTTAGGAAAAATTTTAGAAATAAAATACAACCAAGTTAAATGAGCTGGTGCCCTAGCGATGGGTAACCCAGTGGGAAGTTGCGGTCTTCGCAACTAGGAGCCCTAAACCTAGTGGAAAATTCATAAAATAATTTTTGAGACTCCAGAGAAGAGTCATTGAGGTTTCGATGGCATTAGAATGCCAAGAAAATGCTTAGAAAAATTTTTCGATCTGTACAGACGATTTTGGCTCAATAAGCCAAATGGAGGGCATTTTGGTCATTTCGTCTTCGGAGATGATTTTTTACCGACTTGTCCAGTTAAGTAAATAATTATTATAACACAAAATGTGAATAAATATTGCTAAAAATTGAATTGAAAATGAGTAGAAAAGAAAAGAAAAGAAAATGGATAAAAATTTGAATTTTGACATCACATGATGTCATTAAACCACTTCCACCCAATCACCTTGCAACAAGCCACTAAAAACCAATTTAAAAAGAGTTAAATGAGGAAAAATTGGAAAGAAAAATTTTCCTTCTTCTTCTTCTTCTCAAAAACCAGCCAGAACTCCCTCTTTCTCCTATCTCCATTGAATCTCTCCTTTCTTACTAAAATTTCCTTGTAAAAAACACCATAAAACCATAAGTTTGCTTCACAAAAACTGCTCCTTACATCTTGCACCATCCCTAGGCAGCAAAAAGAAGGAGAGATTGAGAAGTTTTACTAGCTTGACAACTCTTCAAATTAAGGTTAGTGCCTAATATTTCATCTTTCTTTTTAATTTCTTGTTTAAGAACATGATTTAAGTTGAATTAGTAAGAAAAGAAATGAAAATTATGTGTGTGTGTGTGTGTATATATATATATATATATACGGCCATAGATGGGTTAGGGTTTGATGAATTCCTTTGAATTAAAAATGGCTTCATAGTTGCCCTTAACACTAATTTCATGATTAGGATAATGAAATGTAAGTTAATGCATGAATTGAAATGGTAGAGTTAGGGTTTGGGCACAAATTTGAGATTTTGTTTATGTATTGATGAAAAGAAGTTGTAATGGTTAATTAGTGACCATTTGGTCATGTTTGAGTAGGAAATTAAGTGAATGGTGCCAAGGGAATGGAGGTTAGGCATGCTGTCCAATGCGCCCTGCAGGTCTGAATGTGAATCCAGCATGTTTGGATAGATTTAACTTGGGTTGTGTAGGTTTAATTAGTGCAAGGCCAATTGGACATGAAATTAGACACATAATGGCACAACTTTGATGAAGGAACCCTATCCAGAACCAAACTTAGGATGCCCTAAAAATTGACCAAATTCGGGTAACACACATTCTGCCTGGGCAAAATGACCAAATGAATAATGTTCATTCATTTGGTCATAACTCACTATAGAAATGTCCAATTGACCTGAAATTTATATCAATGGAAAGCTTAGACAATTTAGGAGAACTTTCGTAAAGGACATAATTCCAAAGTTTGACCAGAACTTAATGAAATTGCCCACCAAACTCAGGACACCAAAAGTGCTAGAATGGATTCTGCCCAGAAATTCTGGGTATTGCCCTATCCGGCCAGTTATGGTATTTAGGCCATAACTTGAGCTACAAAACTCCAAATGGAGTGATTCAAAAAGGGAGTTAAAGAAGACACAATAAGGAACAACTTTGATGAAGAAAAGTTAGCCCAATTTCCATTGTAGAATTGTCCAATGGAACAGTAAACTTAGGTAATTAAAACTGAAAATTTAGAAATGCATCTAGGGGACTTTAAATTGCAATTGGCAATTAATACTAATAAATGTAAAACTCAAAATGTGGGATCTTGGTGTAATTAGAATTAACATATCCATTAAGTATGAAAAAGTGAATATTTTGGTTGACTAGTAAGGTGAATGGTAATCAAAATGATTAGCAAATTAAGATGAAGACCTATAACTAATTATAAACTTAAATGCTTAGAATTGTATGACAAATGTGGATTATGCATCTTAGTCAAAATTGTTAGAGGGAAATTAAGGCCATAAATTTGAAATCAATGAAATGTTCATGGGTTGCTTGAAACATGAAAAGTAAGTCACCTAATTGATGTGAATAGGTAGTTAGGGCTTATATGCCCATCATAAATAGAATTCATAAAATATTAATAATTCAACTTGAAATATAAAATTTATAATTACATAAGTAGATTTTCAAATGTATAAATGAGAAAGGAAAAAAGTTTTGAATACAATGGTACATGAGAACCATTGTTTTGAATTGTGATCATTATAGATAACATAATGAATATATAAATTACGATGAATGCATAAATTATATAAATATTAAACTTAGAGATTTATGTTTCTATTATGAAAAAGATTAAAATGCTAGAAATTATAATTAGAACCTATAATGAAATAATGAAACTTATGAACATTTAATGGTACTATGTGCCCATGTATTGCCCAGACACGTGTGTCAGATTGGATAGATTGGCATGCCAATAGGGTATTGTTTTAGCAGTACTACGAAAGGCTTTATGCCCGTATTCATGGCTTTATGCCCGCATTCATGGCTTTATGCCCGCACTCATGGCTTTTATGTCCGATTATGTGTTATCATGGCTTTTTAGCTATTCTGACTGCATATGTGGTTGATGTTCCGCATCCCATGGTATGATGGCCCAAGGCACCGCGGTGTCCAGTGCCAATGACCCATTATCCAGTTTAGTCAGCTTGTCATAGGTTACTTGGGCAGTGAAAATTATTGAAATAAGTTAAGAATATTAGCAATTAAATAAATGAGTAGAAATATTTAAAATAAATTAGATTAGTTATTTAGTAGAAAGTATTGAATTAAACGATACAAAAGATTAGCAATAGAATTATAATTTAAATAAATGTTATAATGAACTATGTTTTATTTCCATATGTATTTTGTATATTATTTATCTTATTATATTATTGCACCACTAAGCAAAAATGCTTAGCGCGATGGATTTGTTTTCTTCGCGCAGGTACTGAAGACAAAACCCAGTGG